>NC_136070.1:934192530-935392530 GCF_964261635.1 Lissotriton helveticus | reverse complement strand
GGAACAAGTTCACTCCCTGCTCTCTCACTAGAGCATAATAGACTTTCAGACATTAGTCCTAGGAAGGTTACATAATTGTTTTCTTGTGATCCAAAACTTCTTCCAATTAATCATTCTTCCTGTCGTTATTGCCTCCTCCCAATGACACCCTCACTACCAGTTGTCTAATACAAAACAAGTGTCTATTCACCAACTAACAGTAGGCTTCTGAAGTTGCAATTTCTGCAGCAAAGAGAGGAACACAATTTTGCACAAACAACTATAAAGTATGAAAAACAGGCCTTTCTGTGTTAATGCATTATTTTCCAGTTAACATGGCATCAGCAGTCAGGGTAACTTAGTTCGGCACTTTATCTAAACTCAGGCCTACAATAGTAAAGTATGGTTACCTACTACAAATTTTGCATTTTAGCTTGTATTATGTTAAAAGTAAACTTGTGCACATTATTCATATAATTGTTTGCGAATTTTGCTGCAGCAAGGTCATACCCTCACATCTCCCTTTCACTGCTGCGGTATATATTTCCCTTTCACTACTGCTCCTTCGTTAAATACTCGCCCGCTGGTTGTTCTATCACTGACGCCACCCACTGATTTCTTTCACACAGTCATCTTGTGATTTTTGTCTTTTCTATCATTCTAATGATTTCTGTCTCACTACCACACAAATAGGCCCCTTGTACATTTGTACCAAAAACGTTCACGAACACTGGCAAATCTGAAAGTTCACATCCAACGCCATAGCCATTGCCTTTTCCAAAGCTTGTTTAATTTGGGTTGCTAAATGATCACCAACTAGAGAAACTGAACCCAGATTGTGAAATCTGTGCATTACATACAAATGCCTAAATGCTAGTTAAATTACCTGAATGTTGCCACTATCCATGGGAGGCCCTTGTAAGAAGGAAATGGCTGAACTTTAATAATATGCTCCTGGTGACCGGAGTTTTCACAGTACACTTACCCTGTCCATCCTACCACTCTTCACAGTGAATAGTAGCATACTCTATACATATCCAGGTGTATTCAGGTGGTGGAGAATGACCTCAGTGTCTACACCACAGGTGTTCAGTTATAAGCAGAACTAAAGCTTTGTAGACAGCCTTGCACTAGTGGCATCACCATAGTGGCTCCGAGATAACACACACAGCATGGCACTGGAGCCTCAGAGCCAAGGTTGCACCAGTATCTGCATCAAAGGTTCTCAGTGCAAACAGTATTAATGGCGGTCTGCATGTCTATCCCACTTATACCCTCTTTCTGGCATCCATGGCTGTGTTGTCTTCCAGGTCAAGGGCCATTCGATTATTTGGAGTGGGAAGGTAAAGTTCAGTCCATGCAAGGGATCTTCCTCCAGTGGTTCTCATTGTGCCTAATGCCCACTGGTCCATCTTATGGCATCCTCCTCAGGAACTCTCCCATTCTCTGGTGACCATTCAAGGACAGGGCCTTCCCAAGGAAGGCCCTCTACAGTGTGCTCAGCACTGTCCCAGCTAGAAGTGCTCGCTCACATTGCTGTCCAGATAAGTCTCTCAAAGTATATTCTGGTTCAGAAACACGTTACACTCTCCCACCCGCACAATTGGCCGGCCAGTCACTCACACCAGGCACATTGTCATACAAGTGCAAAAAGATAAAGAACAATTGATGGACAGAATGCAGAACAATGTCATAAATTCAGCCCAGTACAGAGATCTGGGCCTAAATCCATTGTTTTTTGGTCTCCATGCCATTCCAGTTTGAATCCAGCCATATGCAAATCAGTCTTGACCCTGCTCCCTTTTTGGAACAGTCCAGCCTGAACTTGCATGGCAGGTCTTCCCTGGACTAGAAAAAAGCATCCTAGGACCAGTTTCGGGGTTTCACCCCTCATCAGCCAGGCTAGCTTGACTCCAGTGGCATGTAGAGCACTGAACCCACATGTGGGCATACCCGTCCCACTCGGGTTCACAAATGCAAAAAGAACAATCGATGGACAGAATGCAGAACAATGTCATACATTCACCCCAGTACAGAGACCTGGGACTAAATCCTTTGGTTTTTTTTTGCTCCCCATGCTATTCCAGTTTGAACCCAGTCATATGCAAATCAGTCTTGACCCTGCTCCCTATTGAAACAGTCCAGCCTGAACTTGCATGCCAGGTCCTCCCTGGGCTGGAAACAAGCATCCTAGGACTGGTTTCGGGGTTTCACACCTCATCAGCCAGGCTAGCTTGACTCCAGTGGCATGTAGAGCACGGGACCCACGTCTGGCATACCCGTCCCACTCGGGGTGACAAATGCAAAAAGACAAACCCAGTGCTTGAAGGCCATTCGACTACACTCCCTTTGGGAGGGGGATACTTCCTATTTATCCCCCACTCACTTAGCTTTTTAGAGCTCCGCCACCGAGTACAAAGCTAGTTTTCAGCATCCTCATGAGAAACATACCATTGGCCTACTCTCTTCACTCAGCTACATATCCACTCTGTAGGCAGGAAGTGTCATATTTAATAGAAAAACTTCACCACCCTGGGGCCAATGGCTGGCAAAGCTAAACAGTGAATGATTATTAAAGTGGGGGATATGCAATACACACATTCCCATGTGCTATATGTAGTCTGCACCATTGCAGGGATTTGGATATGTTGAAATGCCTAGCAGTGACGTGCATGATGGTGACGGGGTTGCAAAAATCCATAGCATTAAAATCTGACCACCTTCCAGTTTAGGTTTTTAGCATTCTCTCCACTCTATGGTATAGTGAGTAATTAATTTCAGCATGCATATAGATATCTTGCTCCTGTGTTTTTTTACTTGTTCCACTGGAGATGTTCCCATGTCCTGCATGTGTAGCCTTCTCGATCAGTTTGAGTGCTTCTCCTGATACTCAAGGTGTTGGTTGCAGACTCCTTCTCAGTGCAATTAAACTTCAGATCACTCTCCCTTTTAGTGAATGCCCTGGGGTGAATTTCCTTTTAAGTGTAAATTAATCTTTTACAGCATGTTTCAATATCCATTCTGTTTACCTTGCACCATTTAGATTTGGAGCCAGATAGAAGTGCCCATCATGAGTGGAGTTCGGATGTCAGATGGGACTATTGAGGTAGATGGGCAAACGCTGTTCTACCGGCAAGCCGAGCCTGCCCATGGTGACCCCGCACTGAGTGTCCTGCTGCTTCATGGCATCCGCTTCTCGTCTGAAACTTGGCTCACCCTCAAGACTCTTTCCATCCTGGCAGAAGCGGGATACCGAGCTGCGGCCATCGATTTGCCAGGTACGTATGACATCTTAGCAGATTTCATGTGATAGAGTGAAATGGCTAAAGGGGAGACATGGAGCCAGGTGAGCGGAGTTGTGATTCCTGTAGACCCCAAAAGGAATAGCCCAATCACCTTGGTTAGTTAAATACTACCCTACAACTTAAGTGCTAGCGAAGCCAAATATATATCATCTCAGTAAATTCAATACAGTACTCTTCTTGAATGAATACTCAAAGATTTATCACTTAAAAGCATCTTCAAATTGTTCCTTCAAAACACAATTTCAGTTCTCTCTGGATTAGCCACTGTGCCCAAGTTCATTTCGTGGGGATTCCCTTGTCAGGAGACCTATATGTGCACGCAATCTGTAGGACAGGAGGAGGAGAAAAAGTAAATTAAGAACTAAGACCTCTGACTTCTTAGCAATAAACTTAAATGTTTAAATATTAATAGTAAAACAATATCTAGTAATTTTGTCAGTTTTATACAAGGCGAAGACTATCATATTGCAGTGTACAGTTCCTTCAAAACTTGAAATTTATTAGAAAATATACAACGTATAGGGTCCTACAACAACATTTGGTCCAACTCTTTTCCTTTGAATGGAATGATCTCTAATGACCTCACACAAGTATCTAATTTGTTTATCCTCTAATATCACATAGCGGAAGGGAAACTCGACCTATGCAAAACAGCCTAATTTGAAATCTGTCACTAACCAGCAATATGAGATGTGCATTTAGAAAAACCTCTTATTTCTGCAACGGCTCAGCTAACTGGAGTAGCTCTGCAGTAGTGTGTGGTTCTGAATATAAATGCCAATACATATGGGGATAATAAACAAACTGTGTGGGACTAGACTAGTAGAGTCATACAGCCTGATTAAGACTTTGGCAGAAGAGTACTCTGTCGTTAATGTGACAGATATCCCTCACACATTAATAAAAGTGTGGTAATATATAATATATGTGTAATAGGGCAGCGGGGGTATCTGTCATGTTTGTGATGGAGTAACACGTTTGCCAAACTCTAAATCAGGCCCTTGGTTCCCACAGATTAGTCTGGAGCTCAGAACAGGCTCACAGTAATGAACACTGTCCGAGGGGGATCCTTCCTCCCATATAGTGGCCGCATTTGGCCTTTATCACTTGATGTATTCTCTTTAGCCCCTTCACTGCGGTGGCTATTCCGCCGCAGTGCTAAGGGGGCGGGGCGGCCGCGCGGCTGGCGCATGCTGGTGACGGAACCGCTTCGTCACCAGCCGCGGTTGCGCTGTGCTCATGACGGAGCGGTTCCGTCACGGCCCCGCCCGCTCAATGGAACGCTCAGCACAGGCGCGGAATCCGCGCAGGTGTGCCGAGCGGGCCGTGACAGAACCGCTCCGTCATCAGCACAGCGCGACCGCAGCTGATGACGGAGTGGTTCCGTCACCAGCAGGGGAAGGGTTAAGGAGACTGAACCTCTGTGTTCTTCTCTGCACTACTCCCACCCCCCCAACCAGGCACATGTGATGTGTCTGAATGGTTTCTGAACAGGCGGTAGACTGTTTCAACTGTTTCCCAGATTGAATAGTGATGTCCAATACTATGTTTTAAAATATATATATATATTTTTTATGCAAAACATTGCAAGCATTTAGCAGACAAGTAATTTGCATATCGTCATAAAAAAGTACAGATTGCACATTATTAAACAGTACAAGTGTATCCCACCCTCTGCATCACAAATCTTGGCAATTGGATATGGACGGTTAAAAGGCAAGATATCAGATCCAGCTTAAAGGAGGGGAGTATCCATTACCATGTTCGAGCCTGTTCTTTGCTTCTGACTAATCTGTGGATTTTAAGGGCTGATTCCCAAATTGCAATTTGTAATACGTTTTGTAGTACTACAAAACATACCACAAAGTGCTATTCAGAAACTCCTTTTAGATATCTCGCCAGTGGAGACCCTGTGGCGGACTCTGTATCCTGCTTCTTGCCGTCCAGCCCAACAGACAGCTCGCCGGACCCGCTCCGCGGATCCCGCTTCGCAAGGACAACCAGCGGGAGTCTGCAGTGCCTCTGGGATTGTTAAGGGGGGTATGGGCACAGCAGCAGGGCTGCGAGCGGTGCAGCAGGGACTCCATATCCCAGGAGTCTCTGCCGGACTAACGCGCACCACCTGAGCCGCTCTCCCTGCTTGCTCCGCCCCCTGCTTGGGAAGGTAAATACCCCTGTTGGAAGCATACCTGCGAGACACTCCTTCTAGATATCTCGCCAGTGGAGACCCTGTGGCGGACTCTGTATCCTGCTTCTTGCCGTCCAGCCCAACAGACAGCTCGCCGGACCCGCTCCGCAGGTCCCGCTTCGCAAGGACAACCAGAGGGAGTCTGCAGTGCCTCTGGGATTGTTAAGGGGGGTATCGGCACAGCAGCAGGGCTGCGAGCGGTGCAGCAGGGACTCCATATCCCAGGAGTCTCTGCCGGACTAACGCGCACCACCTGAGCCGCTCTCCCTGCTTGCTCCGCCCTCCGCTTGGGAAGGTAAATACCCCTGTTGGAAGCATACCTGCGGGACACTCCTTCTAGATATCTCGCCAGTGGAGACCCTGTGGCGGACTCTGTATCCTGCTTCTTGCCGTCCAGCCCAACAGACAGCTCGCCGGACCCGCTCCGCGGATCCCGCTTCGCAAGGACAACCAGCGGGAGTCTGCAGTGCCTCTGGGATTGGTATGGGGGGTATGGGCACAGCAGCAGGGCTGCGAGCGGTGCAGCAGGGACTCCATATCCCAGGAGTCTCTGCCGGACTAACGCGCACCACCTGAGCCGCTCTCCCTGCTTGCTCCGCCCCCTGCTTGGGAAGGTAAATACCCCTGTTGGAAGCATACCTGCGGGACACTCCTTCTAGATATCTCGCCAGTGGAGACCCTGTGGCGGACTCTGTATCCTGCTTCTTGCCGTCCAGCCCAACAGACAGCTCGCCGGACCCGCTCCGCAAGGACAACCAGCGGGAGTCTGCAGTGCCTCTGGGATTGTTAAGGGGGGTATCGGCACAGCAGCAGGGCTGCGAGCGGTGCAGCAGGGACTCCATATCCCAGGAGTCTCTGCCGGACTAACGCGCACCACCTGAGCCGCTCTCCCTGCTTGCTCCGCTCCTGCTTGGGAAGGTAAATACCCCTGTTGGAAGCATACCTGCGGGACACTCCTTCTAGATATCTCGCCAGTGGAGACCCTGTGGCGAACTCTGTATCCTGCTTCTTGCCATCCAGCCCAACAGACAGCTCGCCGGACCCGCTCCGCGGCTCCCGCTTCGCAAGGACAACCAGCGGGAGTCTGCAGTGCCTCTGGGATTGTTAAGGGGGTATCGGCACAGCAGCAGGGCTGCGAGCGGTGCAGCAGGGACTCCATATCCCAGGAGTCTCTGCCGGACTAACGCGCACCACCTGAGCCGCTCTCCCTGCTTGCTCCGCCCCCTGCTTGGGAAGGTAAATACCCCTGTTGGAAGCATACCTGCGGGACACTCCTTTTAGATATCTCGCCAGTGGAGACCCTGTGGCGGACTCTGTATCCTGCTTCTTGCCGTCCAGCCCAACAGACAGCTCGCCGGACCCGCTCCGCAGGTCCCGCTTCGCAAGGACAACCAGCGGGAGTCTGCAGTGCCTCTGGGATTGTTAAGGGGGGTATCGGCAGAGCAACAGGGCTGCGAGCGGTGCAGCAGGGACTCCATATCCGAGGAGTCTCTGCCGGACTAACGCGCACCACCTGAGCCGCTCTCCCTGCTTGCTCCGCCCCCTGCTTGGGAAGGTAAATACCCCTGTTGGAAGCATACCTGCATGACACTCCTTCTAGATATCTCGCCAGTGGAGACCCTGTGGCGGACTCTGTATCCTGCTTCTTGCCGTCCAGCCCAACAGACAGCTCGCCGGCTTCGCAAGGACAACCAGCGGGAGTCTGCAGTGCCTCTGGGATTGTTAAGGGGGGTATCGGCACAGCAGCAGGGCTGCGAGCGGTGCAGCAGGGACTCCATATCCCAGGAGTCTCTGCCGGACTAACGCGCACCACCTGAGCCGCTCTCCCTGCTTGCTCTGCCCCCTGCTTGGGAAGGTAAATACCCCTGTTGGAAGCATACCTGCGGGACACTCCTTCTAGATATCTCGCCAGTGGAGACCCTGTGGCGGACTCTATATCCTGCTTCTTGCCATCCAGCCCAACAGACAGCTCGCCGGACCCGCTCCACGGGTCCCGCTTCGCAAGGACAACCAGTGGGAGTCTGCAGTGCCTCTGGGATTGTTATGGGGGGTATCGGCACAGCAGCAGGGCTGCGAGCGGTGCAGCAGGGACTCCATATCCCAGGAGTCTCTGCCGGACTAACGCGCACCACCTGAGCCGCTCTCCCTGCTTGCTCCGTCCCCTGACTTCCACTTTCCCTATTTACCTGGCCAACCACACCGCGGCGCGGGAGTACCCGGGGCTAAGCCCGGGCAAAGGGCGGGCCGTCCACGGCCGTCAAAGGCCGACTAGGGCCGGGCTGGGCCATCTCCCTATCTTCTGGAGAACCAATAAGTTAGTTACAATGCCACTTCGTTCAGGCAAAGAAAGGAAAGTAACTCTTACTTCAACAGGAGGGGCAATGACGGGCACATTGGATGACTTCTTTACTAGAGCGACGTCAATTGTAGCTAAGGAGATAGCACTTACTGAGAAGAGACTTTCTCTTGACTTAATCACGGGTAAGCGGTCTTCCTTGGGTGCCATCGGGGGTGCTGCTTCCCAGGTACCTCCTACAAAGACGAACCGTTTGGTCACCATCGTGGATGTCCATCCTGTGGCGGAACATATTATTTTGTCTAACGATTCGGGGGACTCCAACAATGTTAGTATTGACATGCACTCCAGCTCACTTACCGATGCCTCTACTCCGGATCTTACATCCAACCCCCCTAGTTTACTAATGCAAGAGTTGCCACCGCGTATTCGCAAGCCCAGTAAAAGGAAAAGTGGAGGTGGAGGTTCCAGGGGTGGTCGGTCTAAGCTATGCAAGAAGAGTGACGAGGTTCCTCCTGTCCAGATACGTGCTTGCCCTTCTAGCATAACTTCGCCCCCAATTACTGTGACCGAGGGTACCCCAAGCAATCATAGTGAAAATTCCGGCCTACTATTTAATATAGAATGTCTTGTGAAATCGTTGTTGTTACCATTGTTAGAAAGAACTAGGCTGCTTTCTACTAAGTTAACTGAAATTGAGAAACGAGTTTTAGCTAATTCTGTTAAACTTGACGGTTTAGTAAGAGGCTCGGGGGGGTTGCAAACTTTACTCCAATGCCGATGGTGTGGGGCAGGGTACGGATTTGATGGTGGTTAACTCAATCCATGTACAAGACACCACTATCCAGCCTCCTAATGCAGGTCCTAAAAAGAACGTAGGTGGAGCAGTAAGGGCCAATAACAAAGCGGGGGTAGGACCAAAAGAGGGGAGACCCTTGCCAGAGACGACCATGCTAAAGAAGCCAGTTGGCAGCAATCCCTCAAGTTACCCGACCGTAGAAAAGAGGTCGACCTTACTAAGCCCCCCTCGTGTGAATCTCCCCCCCGAGGCCGTACCCTATACGATCGTAATGGTAGGGGTCTGCCCATTGGGGGGGGAACAGAGGGTAGAATCCCACCAGGATTTGAAACACAAGGTGATACACTGGTTGAATAAGAATAGAAGGCTCCCTCCTGCCTGTAATGCTGATATTTTGGGAGTCAGAAGAGTCAGTTGGCTGGGCTATTCAGAAACTACGTTAGAAGTTTACGCCTCTGTAATACCCTATACTTATGTGTGCAGAGTTCTTGGCCACAAGTGCAGAGTCTCTGCACACGTAAATATGAGTTTTAGTAGCAAATGAGTGGGGGGACTGAAGGCAGCAGGTGATAAAAAGGGGAGTACGTACTAAAGAAAGGATTAGGGAAACATAAGAGGGGTTTAGAAAAGTTGCGGGAGGGGTTAGGGGTGGGACGTAATCCACCCACACAAGTGTCAGCCAGTCGCTTGACACAGGGGATGGAGACATGCAACTTAATCTCTTGCAGTAAATTTCCACTTGGACTTTGTGAATACCGAAAAGTTGTACATTTACTCCAAATTGTAAATTACTCAGAGGTGCAAGTTACCTTTGTGAATCAGGCCGTAAGCGCCTACTAGTCTAGTCTCACAGAGTTAGTTTCTCTCCTCATGTGCGTTGCATTAATATTGAGTGCACAAGAAATGTACCATTTCGAATTCCTGTATGCCTGCCAACTCACACATTGTCATCCTCTGTCACACAATATCTAATCACACAGTGAGGAGCCAATTTCACTCGGTGGGAGGCCGTTTGTGCTGAAAACCACAATCCATGGTGGGTTTCCAGTAGGGGTGTGTGAAATTTGTATTTGTGTAATTCCGTGATATTTCAAGCAAACAAACACAAAATTATGGAAAATGCAAAGCTGGTATTTGAGAGTATATTGTAGTTCAAAATGAGTCCTTGTGACCAGCTTTTCAAGCTAAAAACATATAGCAGAAAACATAAGCGCGGCAAACAGCAGCTGCTCTCGTTGCAATCGTTAATGCTATTCCCATGTGTTGCAAAAAGAACAATTGTTGGGCAGAATGCAGAACAATGGCATACATTCACCCCAGTACAGAGATCTGGGCCTAAATTCATCTTTTTTTTCCTCCCCATGCCATTCCAGTTTGGACCCAGCCATATGCAAATCAGTCTTGACCCTGCGCCCAATGGGAACAGTCCAGCCCTAACTGCCAGACCAGGTTCTCCCTTGACTGGAAACAAGCATCCTTGGACCGGTTTCGGGGTTTCACCCCTCATCAGCCAGGATAGCTTGACTCCAGTGGCATGGAGAGCTCTGGACCCAGGTTACTCGTTTTGAATGGAAGTGTCATTCGTTCTCACTTCCTGGATGTGTATGTTTCGTCGCAATGGTGTCTGACTCGTTAAACTTCAAGGAGACATTTCAGCTAGGTAATGGGATGGTCTTGGGTACACACTGATCAATCCCGAACTTTTCAATATTCCTAAAAATCGGAATGAGCGACGTGGAAGTACGTTTCTGCGAACGGAATGGACCTTTGAGGGAGAAAATGCATGGAAAACTGCAGTGTTCGTATTTTGATTTTGTTGTCCACTAGAGGGCACTGTAGATACTGATTTTTATTTCATTTTTATTTTTTAGCTGAACTAGTTTTCGAATTTTGTTTGTGCAAAGGTTAACAGGGGCATGTCGCCTGACCAGTATTACATAATATGTCCATCAGTCGCACATGTATCTTTAGCTTAAGGGTGTTATAAGAGGTTTCATGACTGCATCCACTCTGCATGGGTAGAAAACCCCCTAAAACTCGAGGATTGGACAGTTCTTTCTTGCATCTGACAGCTGCCAACAATATGGTCTAAAAACAGTTATAAAAACTACAAACCCCGACAAGAGTAGAAAAATAACGGCAAGTCCCATGAGATGTAGTAGCCAACACCGGTAGTCCTTCATAACAGTGCTCGGCTCCTGATGACGTAGATAACATGGAAAGCGACGTTAAGGCACACTGCACGATTCCTGCTTCAACTCTGAAATGACAGCAGATTAACATACAACAGTAAACATGCGCAAACCAGACCATTAAACCGGGGTAGGGCAAACAAGAAAAGCTATTTTTTTTGCATAAAAGAAAATGTGTGCACAAAAGAATATACAATGTGTATTTATTGTAAGGCAATATCTGTGATCAATTATAAAACAGTAACCACCTAAACAAGGGGGAAGGGGGGAATTAACACTCACTACAGCGACCTTAATTGAATTTAGAATTCTTTTTATTTCAAAGTTTTTTTTATTAAGAATTTTTACGCATACATTTAACATCGCTTTCCCTTCGTCATTCACATTAGCTAGAATATTGTATTTTCTATCACTGGACCCTAGGCAAAGATTATGCAAGTTCAAAGCGTATCCGCTACAATAGGGAAATCCTAATGCCTATGTTTTTGCCTTAAACGCCGTGGCCCCACTGCCGACTTACTGCCTCCTGATTGATTACTGTATTGGTGTGCACCTGTATATCCCAACGACCTGCTGCTATGCTCATATATGAATCGAATGTTCTTCTCCCTGTACTGTATCCGTCCTACCCTAATTGAGATACACTGAGCTTGTTCGTGTTAAACATATTTAAGTAATGCTTGTCCTTTCCCACTCCTATACCTCACCTATCCTAATTGTAAAGTGCTCTCATACCTGACAGGGCCATGTTCGCTCTGTATAAAACTTTATAAATAAAAAAAATAGAAAAATACTTCACTCATCCATTTCAAGTTTAAACGTTTACAAGTATCATCAGATGAGCAGTCTTCAGTTCTCATACTGTCTTCCAACCTAGCAGCCCCTCCCCTCCCCCAACAAGGAAAATTTAAATGCCATAGCACCTCTGACAGAATTGTCACTGAAACGCGAAGCATCACTGCCTGCCTTGCCTCCATCTAACCCAGCTAACTGATTTAGGTGGAGATACTCTGACGAACCTTTTCCAGACAGAAATTGGCAACCGGCCGGAGAAGACTTTAACTCTCTAGTCACTCACTCATCAGTGCACAAAAAATGGATAACACCAGGTTCATTATCAAGGAAGAGTAAATCACACTCCTTGTGCTTGCTTTCATTTTTCTTGATAGGGTGAAAGAGTCAGTTTCTGGTTTAAAACACCTACTTGTTAAATGAAAGGCTTGATGCCTGGGCCCTCTTTGACAAGATGCTAGCTGCAGGAGCTTTGTTCGCTGGGCTGAAAGCTACTTTCTAGACGAGGGTCTTCTTAGCCAAGACTCGAAAATTCAAAACAACATACATAGGGCAAGAAACCTGGGTTCTGCGGGGAACAGTGAGCCTTACGAACCTCAAACCTTTAGTCACCAAAGGTTGCTCACCAACTGGATGATCAATTATCAGAAGATGCCCACCTGAAATAGCTGAGCTGTAACTGTTGACACTTCTATGCCAAAAGAGCCAGAACATGTAAGTTATAGGTAATATTGTCCTCTCAGGTGGTCAGTGTCCCATTCCCAACACTAGTGTGACCATCTACTGCATGTAGCATTATAGCGCCTGAGTGTGGTCTGGTTACTGTTGAAGAAAGCGCTGGCAACTGTCAGTGACTCAAGGAAGCTACCAAGTGCAGGAGACTCTTTCTGCTCCACCAAAGGGTCATGTAGACTCTCCAAAAGATTCAACAGAAGGATCATGGCATCATAGATCCAGAAGTACTGGAAACCATATCTGGGTCCTCCACATTGGGCAGGCCAAAACAAATTGGACCTCTTGGTATCCTGATGTTAAATGTCGCCATTGCAACCTGGAGTAAAGCATAATTCAGTTCATTCCAAAGCAACGCGTCTGTAGCAGTCGCTAGTAGATCCATTCTCCAACTGTAATACAAAAGGAATCTGAAGTCAATTGAGATGCAAAAAAGGTGCCCCCTGTAGGGACCCCCACATTTTTGTTAGATTCACAAATGGTGTCTTTTTCTACTTCCAGTCATTATGTTTCCTGAGGTGCAAGAATTTCAAACTAATACCCACTTCTCCTTGCCCGGAGAGTGAACATCTGTCACAGAAAGCTGTGAGAAAGACAGTAGTGTTAAAATTCCTCTGCAATCTCAGCAAGAATTCGAGACCAAACTTTTAATATCTCGAACTGCTGGCACACTAAACATCTGGAGAAGGGGGCAACAGTGAGCCTGCTGAAGTGTCAGAGTGGATGGGGAGAAACTGAAGAGTTTCTATCATGGAGTGAAGGCATGGATGGGCGATTCCAAAGCGAATACCTGGCAAGATGACATGGCAAGGTAAATACCGGGCCACTCAAAGTGTAACTGTGGTTAGAGAACTACAGCAGACAAGAGACGACTGTAAGCAAGGACAAGAAGAGACAGGAGACTGACAAGAACAGGGTTTGATGTGCTGGTATATGATAAGATGTCTCTTAGAAGCTCAGGAAAACCCTTTGGGATTAACACCAGTAGGTTGGTCTTCACAACAGTCATACAAGTCAAGTCATAGTTAGGGGCCGGCTGTACTTGCTGTAAGGTGGACAGAAACTGACAACAGCACTGCAACAGGTCAGACTCCCAAGGACCAGGGCGCAACAACAGAAGTGTTTCCCTTTTTAGGTTTTGCTTGGCAATGCGTACGAAGTACGCATGCGCTAGCAAAATCCTTATGTTTCTCTGTGGGGTCGGGTATCCGCCCCCTCCTCGCCCCCTCCTCCCATTGGCTAGCTCCATAAATGGAGGCTAGCCATTGGGAGCCGGATCTGTCCGTCAAGGCCGGACCAGATTCGGGGGCGTTCCCGCGATTTTTTCCCTCTCCACCCACTACGGATTGTCATCGCGGCGGAGGGTGTGTGTTATTTTTTTTTTTTTGAGTCGGCTTGTTTTCGTCTTTTTCAAGTGTCTGTTGTTGGAGTTGGCTGCGAGATTCGAGTTCCCACGAGGCGATCAGGTAAGGCGCATTTTGTTTATAAAAGTGCGTGTGCGCCGTGATCCTCCCGCCCCCCCCTGTCCGTGTCTTTCCCGTCCCCCCTGCCGCTTCCGTGTCTTTCCCGCCCCCCCCGCTTCCGTGTCTTTCCTTGCTCTTATGACCGGTCACATGGCTTGGCTTCACATTTGACGGTCTTAAACCCTATTTGCCAAACCACTAAAGTAGGCAGAGTAAAGACACGTTTCCGGAACGCCTGCAGAAATACTTAATCCCTGGTAGCTGGTCCGCCCACAATGATGGGCCCGAGCAGAGGAGCAGAATGAGGTGACCGACAATTAAAAGTGATTAATACCCAACTGCATTATGCAACAACACAACAAACACCCGCTACCCGCCCTCAACAAAGACAGGCATGCAAGCAACCTGTGGCTATCTGCAGCATAGGCTTGCTTCGCACTCTCGGAGTCTTGTGTGCAGGCAAATAGGAGTTAAATTCAGCAATCCCAGCATTTTGAGTGGCAGGGACAAGCTCTGCATTCCAGACAGGATGCCATTAAGCAATACAGGCCGCAAGAGCAGGCTTAAGCTGCTCAGAAATGCACGAATCAAGTTGGAAAATGTTGCAAGGCGCCTGCCTAATTCCCACCTTTTCAAACATTTTATTTTGGTGTTTACGCAGGTTGGAGAATTGTTTTGTATAAGGTTCACTGGTCGCCAGCTTTACTTTGTGATGCATCCCTGACAGACGACAAACCCCCAACCCTCTCCCCCCCCCATACACGCATCCTCGTCGTTATCGCAGGAATGCTGAAACTCAAACACAGCCTTACAAAGAAAACCTTGACGCTGTCGCAAAAAAAATAAAAAAACACATCCCGAGAGGATGCTGGCAAGCAGCACCGCCTGGCCTGAACTGACTGCGAGAGGCCCGTCCGGCACGGCCTGGAGAAAAAATATACCAAGAGAGCATCAGCGGCCGATAAGGTGAAAGACGATGGGTAACAAGTCGCATACACAGTTTCAACACAGAAAACGCTTGTGCGTGGGGCTTTCCACAAGGCTTACCACTGGCATCCTCTCCAGGGAAAGATGACCAATGCAATCAATGCCTGCCCTGCTGCACGTGAAGAGATGGGAGCCCGATGCAGCCGGCACACCGACCCTTCAGCCACAGGAAGTGCATCTGGCAGCAGCTTGCACACAGGTCTGACGGCCAAACGGAGGGGGGCCGTGCAAACCTCCTATTTGTGTGTTTTATTGCGAAGAAGGGTCACTACTGGCGTGGCATCGCTGCAATAGGTGGGGTAGGTGTGCAAACAATTTCACTTTCAAAAAGGTAGCACCAGAGCAGGTTCCACCTACCGTAAGACTTTGGGACTTAAGTGTCACTGCTGTGCTATGAAAGTGCAGATGGGTAATGTAGCAGCCACAAGTCAAGGAGGCAGACGACCAATAGGTACAAGTAGAAAAGTCTACACTCAACTAGCAGGCACGTGGCAAGGTACGCAGGACGGTGGTATCCAGCTGCCCCATCAACTGCAATAACCGGGATAAATTGAGCTCTGCTACTAGTTTTGATGACCCAGGTTAGTAAAGTGCTCAGTAATTGTAATAATGGGCCGTTAAGAAAGCAACAAAAAAATGCCCCTCAGGTCTTTCAGTTGTTGGTAAGATTGTCCCAGAATAAGGCGCTGTGAAATTTGCTGTTACTGCACCTATTATCTCCTCAAATAGTTAAAGTAATATGTGCTTTGTGGGGCTCGCAGTGTGGGGGTGCTCTGTGTGGGTGTGTGGGGGGGCTCGCAGTGTGGGGGGCTCTGTGGGTGTGTGGGGGGGCCTCTGTGTGGGTGTGTGGGGGTCCTCTGTGTGGATGTGTGTGGGGGGGCTCTGTGTTGGGGGGGGGCTCTGTGTGGGTGGGGCTCTGTGTGGGTGTGTGGGGGGGCTCTGTGTCCTTGTGTGTGTGGGGGGGCTCTGTGTGGGTGTGTGGGGGGGGCTCTGTGTGGGTGTGTGGGGGAGGGCTCTGTGTGCGTGTGGGGGGGCTCTCAATGGGTGTGTGTGTGGCATTTGCGAGAGATTAAGCTATTGCCATTGAAAATGACAATGCCATTTATTTATCTGTTTTCAAAACCAACACATAAATAAAAAAGTTGTCATTTACAATGCCAATAGCTCTAACTTTTGCAAAGGCAAAACCGTTGCATTGTAAATGCTTGTTTTTATTAGAACAGGGATCAAGCCAAAGGTCACACTGTAAACCGATATGAACAAGGAATTCAAGAATGTACCCAGCAGGCACATGAACAACTAATGCCCTGCTGGTACACTGAATAACACAGGAATTCACAGCAAGGTCAGAACAGTAAATCTGAACAAGGAAACATTCAGATTGACTGGTGCTCTACATGACAATTTTGGGGACATGCGCTTCTACTACCTGACTCTGTTACTGTAGCCTATGTATCTATTCAAAATGTTTTATCCCAAACGCTGAGACCTGAGCAACATGGCTGATGCCCGGTGGAGTTGCAAGACAGCTAATGAGGAGATTGGCCCTGGTTTACCCCAACACCGTCACCTACCCAGCAGGACATTAGTCACAGTCCACCTCGTCTCCCTGCCATGGCTCCTTCCCCTCCCCTCCTTTCTCACAAATTCTCTCAACCTCGTTGTTTGTTTACTGTACCTTACTACGCTATTTTAACTGATACCACTTGTAACGCAATGTTCCTCTGGTATAACGCTCTGATACCTCCGGGTCTAGCCAGCGCTATATAAACTTCTCAAATCAAATAAACTCAAAACTGGTTTTCCTGAACGCTGATACCTGAGCAATATGGCTGATGCCCGGTGGAGCTGCTAGACAGCTAATGAGGAAATTGGCCCTGGTTTACCCCTTGACTGTTACCTACCCAGCCGGACATTGGGCACAGTTCCTCCTCGTCTCCCCACTATTATTCCTTCCTCCCCTGCCTCCTACGAATTCTTGCAACAATGTTTATGTGTACTGTACCTTACTATGGTCTTGTAACTGATGTAACTTTAAATGCAACAATCCTAAATGTAAAGCGCTCTGATACCCTCTTGGGTCAAGTTTGCGCTATATAAAACTTTATAAATAAATAAAGGGAACTACTTCAAACTCAACAAATATGTATTATCAGAAGCCCATCAGGGTAAACATAGAATTCCGGTGTGATGGATATGGGGTGACAGAACATGATGGAGAAAAAGCCAGGAACTTACTTGACATTGTGCGGTGGTCTGTGCCAGCTCCTACAACGCAGGGAATAAAAAAACACCAAAATTATAGAGGGAGTGAGGGATGTGATATTGCACAGTGTAAAGGACAATAGCTGTGCGCCACAGTAGAAATAATACAAGAGAAAAAAAGCCTGTAGAGACGTCTACAATTGAGGAATTTGTTGTTTTTCTCTTTGTTAGTTACACCACATGTGTTTGGTTGGATTTTCTTTGTTTACCCCTTTTCCCCTCCTAATTGAGAGGAAAACTACTACAGAGAAGAATGGAAGGAAGATCCATCTAGGAGAGTTCCATGATGAGGCCGCTCCAGAACTTAAACTATGGAAGAAAAACGGGTACAAAAAGCTAACCTGCTAATAATAAGATGGGAAAGAAGGGAATGACGGGGATATGAATTAGGCAAAAGAATAAAAGGATAATTGTATGTGCTCTAGAGCAGTGGTTCCCAAACTTTTGACTCCTGAGGACCCCCATTGAGTCACCACTGGAAGCAGGGGACCCCCAAGCAATTTGTAGGATTTAAATATGAAACATTAAAACAGTAATTCGTATTACTAATGATTTTAGGAGCATATTTCCAAGCCCCTATCAGCATGGGAACATCACTTTTTGAGACGATCCCGTGGCGATAGGGGCTTCGCCTTATTTACAAGGCAACGTTAAGCCACTTAACGTGGCTTGACGGTGCCTTGTAAATAAGACCCCCTTTCACCCAATGCTTAGTGTGAAAGGGGTGGGCAGTAGGTGTTGCCGTGGGCGTTTCCACTGCAACACCCATTGATTTTGATGCTGTCCCCTATTTACAAGGGCAGCGTAAATGGGAGGCAGCGCCAAAATTAAGACCAGGGAAAACCTGGTCTTAACTTGGCGAAACAAGGAGAAATGCTTCATTTCTCCTCGTTTTTGCAAAACGTCTTAAATTGTTTATGTTCAGGAAGGTGACCCTTCCTGCACATCAACAATCTTTAAAACAAAAATTACATTTTGTAACTTCCATGTGTGCTGCATTAAGCAGCACACATAGAAGTGACAAAACAACATTTCAAGATTGTTTATGTGCAGGAAGGGGGACCTTCCTGTACATAAACAATCTTCCCCTGTTAAGTGTAGCACCAGCGCATGGGAAACACAGGGCTGCACCATATTCTTGTAAATATGGTGCAGCTCTGCGTTTCTGAAGTGGCGAAGTGTGTTGTTAAGCCAAGGATGCTAACGACACTCTCCGCCACTTCTGTTGTATTTTATATTGAAAAAATGTTTAAGAAAACGAAAAAAGTTGATGGGAAGGTTGGTGCTGCATCTCCTTTACTAACTTTTCAATGGTTGGTTTTATTCCGCAGTACGAGGCTCCTGCTCCTGCCAGGGCCAGACTGGAAACCCAAAGCAGCCCTGGCAAATGATTTCAGACCAGTCCCCATACAGTGCACACCATGTGCAGTGAGTGAGCCTGATCACTACAAAGGGGGCTTTGCGAGGCTCTCCCTCCAACAAAATTTGGAAACAATGGTGCAGTCTACAACACATTTATCATTATATCTTGAATTGTATTAGCTTTTGAAGAATAGTAAATGAAGACCTGACTATGCACAAGAATACGACAATCTTTCTGGGGTTTCTTCAATGATTCCCCCACTATCACCCTCCAACAGTGTTTCTCATCTCTCCATAGCCCCTCTGTCATGTGTATTTCATTTTGTATAGCATCTCTAATACCATTGTAGGATGTCAGAGCACTTTACATCACACACATATAGAGACAGTGAATCATATGTGTAAATCAGTGTATAGAAAATATTACATAAGGCAAAGGGGACTGACTACAAGGTGTAGCATTCATATATCATTCATACTTGTAGGCATTTTTAAAGAGTGCTTGGTCTGGAGAAGCACAAACTCAGGATTCAGAACATAACAAAGTGGTTACCATAGACTTTAACAATAAAAATGAATTTCCACCAAAATAAACCTTTTTAGCAGCATCAGGATAATTAAAGACTGGTAATAAACATAAGTAACCAACTTGTACCTTGCAGTTTGCAAGCAGCTGTTTGATTACAGTTTATAGGTCACTGTGCTAGATTACGATTGTCACTTATGAACTGCACTGTAACACAAGAATCTCTCTGACAAAAGCAGGAACCCACTGACCTAAGCATATAAAATACTGTTTTATAAAATGCATGGTACACTGTTCTTTGCAGTAGGCATATTAACCCTCTGTGCTACATTAGACAAGTCAAAGCTGCCACTGGACAACACTCTCATGTCTCTCCAGAAGGGACATTAATCACTGGTGTTATCTTGACACTTTTATTGTTCTTTGAAAACTGCTAATTAAACTAGATACTTTGCAGTGCTTTTAAAACTGCTGCCTGCGGACCCCCTGGGAATGCGTCTGGGACCCCTGGGGGTCCGCGGACCACAGTTTGGGAAACACTGCTCTAGAGTAATGAACTCGCCTGTGCTTTACTTCCTGAGGGAACTCTTCCATCAAAAAGGAAAGACCAGAGGGATAATACATTGCCACGTAATTATGGATCCCTTTGCTGACTAACTTCGTACGAAACCTGCTAAAAGGAACTATTAAAAGACTTCTGATGAAGAGCAAAGTGTGATGCTAAGAAAAATAAAGGGCCGAATGACTTCTGATACAATGTGTGTTGTGTTATCCCTAGTTAACCCCAAACCACCCAGCCAACATCAGTACATGGGAATAAAAAGCATCAGTAGAAAGAAAGGTGAGACTGAAGCAAGGAACACATATACAGCACAATATTGCACTGGGCACCTACAGGAAAGCAGGACACTGCACAAAAACAGAAGTAAAAAACAGGATGCTTCTCGGGTATCCAAAGTTAACAAGTAGAAAGGTTTTCTGCTCAAGAGCTCCGATTGTACCAGTTTTTCCCATAGTGACTGCTACTAAAACAAAACTTAATACCATAGGAATTTGAGGTCAACAGAATTCAGTGGTTGAAGAAAATCTGAAGGTTTCTCTTCATACAGACCAAGGAACAAGTGGTCTGTATGAAGATAAACCTCTTAATACTCTTGCACCTAGTCCAGAAGTAGGTTCCACATATCGCTGCCTACTAGATGTATAAAGTAGAAACTACTGAGCCAATGAAAAAATAATCGTTAAAAAATTCCCACATTTTTGTTGGTTCATAGCAAGATTTCAAACCTTTTTATGCACTCCATTTCTCAAACTTCTTCCAGTTATGTGAGTTATGTTTTAAAATTGAAGGACATCTGGATTTCTGAGCACTGAACACTATTCTCTGGAGAACAACATAATGCTTCCATACCCCTAGATGAAATATGGACCAGGGAGGAATCTCGAAGTTGAGGAACTCTGAGTGGAAATGATAACATTGGAACAATCTGATGTGGTTGGACAGAATATCAGAGGAAGACAAGAAACCATGGACAATGAGTCCTACATTCAACTAACAAGAAAGCATCTGTATGAAACTCCTGGAATTTTTGGGAACGTTTGGAATTAGAGTGATAGGGGAATAGAATTCAGAAGGCCCCGGGACCACAGAATGGACAGAGCATTTATCCCCCAAACTCTCGGGTTTGGAGTCTGAGAACAGAACTTGGGCAAAAGAGGCATTCTCCCTAAATGCAAAGAGATTGAGCTAAGGAGTCCTAAACCTCTGAGTCACCTGGTGCAATAGGGAAGGACACAGACAAGGGAAAACTCCTGCTCAGATGCTCCATGGGCCCATTCTCCAAGACAGTACTTAAGAGATAGGAGATTCTCCACTGACCATAAACAGATCTCCTGAGCCAAATTCGACAAACTTTTCACTTTGGTCCCCTGGTCATGTTTGGATATGACTGGACCATCCCATTGCTGGGTCTGGTCTGCACATTCGAATCTTTCATTGGAGGAGCAAAGTGCAGTAATGCCAAGTGAACCACATGCAACTCCCTCAATTTTTTCTCTTCTCTGGACTCCACAGGCCCGAGCTGATCTACCATCCAAGATCGCCCCCTCATCCTAAACCACTGGCAACGGTTGTTTCTATTTTGGGTGGAGTCAGATTCAGTGGAGGACCTCTTCCCAGATTGTCCTGAATAAACCACAACTGAAGTGATTGATGGACCTCTAATGTTACTGAAACCTAGAACGTCTAATCCGAGATCCTGGATCTCAGAACCATAGGAGTGGATTTGCCGCAGGCTGGAGATACAGCGAACCCAAGAGAACTAGTCAATATTGATGCCTTTTCGGCTACCACTCTCAGCAATTCCTGAGCAACCAAAGAGTGCTTCTGATTCATCATTGGTCAAGTGACACCACTGTCTGTGTCTCTCAGGACAATCCAAGGCAACATGCACCTTGGCTCGACCCTAAAAGAAGTCAAGAGGAGAATAGAATAAAGCAAGTGACAACATCCTGGTCGAAGAAGACAAATAAGAGCTGAGTGCCTTTCAGCAGACAAAAGATGATTTCTCAACACCTAAACGTGCTCTCTTGTGGTTACAGCACTGTTAAGAAACAGATTGGTGATCTGACTCGTCAAAAACATTGAGGAATAGTAGTCACTAAACAAGCTTACAAGAGTGGGCATGGTTCCAAAGCCTGGACGAACTTGTGGAAGAAACACTGCTGACCTGCCAACAATGTCAAGTAGTAAGCAGCACCGCAAGCCCACCTACTCTACAGATGTTACAACTCCCAGATGAAGCATAGCAAAATGTGGCTGCTGATTTCTTTGACCCATAGTCATAAGGAAAAGTACATACTTCTTGTCATGTACAAATACACTAGATTCCATCAGGTAATTTCACTTGTATCGACCAGTGCAGGAGTCGTCATACCGGCGTTAGATGAAATGTATGCAACATGAGGGATACCTGAAGTCCTCAAAACCGACAATAGCCCAACATTCAGCAGCCGAGAATTGTCAAAAGTCAAGTGGGAATGTCCTTTAATGCACAGCACAATTGTGATACGTCAAGGACTGTGATCATCGCATGACATGTTGGAGGAGAAATGTTGCCATTATAACAGCGAACTCCTACAACTGCTATTCTCAAGAGGATAAGTACCCAAACCTCTCCATGTTCAATCTTCAGTCAATATATTCATTGAGTTACCACACAAAATATTACTCATTCCCTATTATAAGTTAATTGATGGCAATCTTTTTTTCAGTACCTATTTAAATTGAAGGACTATTTAATATATAACCAAACAGCTTTTGAGCATTCATTACTTCATACTGACAGAGACCAGTGCAGCTTCATCCTCAGATTCTTTTTTTAGTTTCCACTTGAACTGGATTCCCATTGACTGGGATTTTCAAAATGGTAGTCAGCACTCCAATCCAAGGTGGATGCTGTTTTCTTTCCATTAGTATCCATTAACTGTACCTTGTATGTAAATGTTTAATTTTGTTTCCCATGAATGATCATAATTTGTGATTTAGCAGATTTCATAAATTGCTAATATTTTTAAGGATGCATCACCACAACCTGATAGTTTTACAGTAACTGATCATTTTCCCTTCACAGTGTAACTGGGCAATGTAATATAATATTCCGTGTAGGCACTTAGTAACAGAACATTAATTCAATTTTAATAGCACCCCTTCTCAAGAGAGAGGGATATTCTTCTGTTCAGTGGAGGTCAATCTAGCCACTGAATACCTCTGGAAAGCTGGAGTGAGCGCTTTGGGATATTGGGCGTCCACTGAGTGGTGCTACAGTCACTGAATATCATTGGACAAGCCCATAACCCATTTTTGGAATCTGGTTGACCTCCGAGGGCCCTGTAGCCATTCAGTGTGAATGGAAAAGTAGAAGTGATGAAGAATTTGAAAATATACCCTTTCTGCTACCCAAAAGTGTAATTACCAGTGTTTAAAATGAAGGAGAGTCACTTGAATCCCAGAACCTGCACTGTTATTGATGTGAGTGATGCTATAGTCCCTCGATGTCCCTGGACGCACCCTAAACCAATTTAGTAGAATTTGGTTAACTTCTAACAGTGAATGGAAAAGCAGCAGTGATGAGGACTCTGAAAAGATGCACTTTCTACTAGCTGAAACTTTAGTCACCAGTTCTGATAATGAGGGCAATCCACTGGGGTACCGGATCCTGCAACTGTTATTGAGCCTGATCTGGACTGAACTCTTACACCTGCTGGCTTTGTCACTGTGCAGTATACAGACACGGACAGATTCAGTGGCGACGTGGCACCTCACATTTTCTGCTTCCATGTTTAGCACAACAACCTGCATGAAGTGAAGATGATCTCTTACTTTAAGTTCCTTCTGATGCCAAAACAAATGCCTCCTTTGAAAGGCCATCAGCACTCTTTCTGTTAGAGTCTCTCGCTGGCTAGGATCTAGCTGGAGCCTAGCACCTTCACGTCAATGCCACGGAGGAAGCAAACTCCGCTTGCGAATCCGCAAGTTCATGTGCCCGAACTATTATTTGGAGTTAGGGTTTTGAGCTTTTCAAGGTCTGTATGTATGAAATATGCATGCACTGTAAGAAACTCAGATAATATCTGTCTATATTAGCAATTACAATGATAACCATTCATATAGCACTTATTAATAAGCCTATATTAATGGCAAAAGAAACCCTTTTTAGCAACCTTAGATTAACGAAAGATTGAGTAAAAAGAGTAAGAATGTACCATAACAGTATATTATAACACATTTGTTAAAAATGCAGTCTGTTTTTGACCTATAAGCATATAAGCAATCACATATTTACTTTTGCGTTTCTCCCTGTTGACATGTTTTTTAAAATTTTAATTTTGAATGAACTGTCAGATTCTGCTTCTAGTGACTTTCACCTCCTTTCTGCTGTCTTCCCTTTACCCCAAGTTGTGGGATTCCAGAATACATATTTTCAGTTTACAGCACTACTAGTCCAGTTCTATAATGAGTTTTGTTAAGTTCTGATGTTGGTCTTTGAATTGAGTTATAACCTGTGAATATTTGCTAGGCTGCTGTACCAGGATTTTAGATTGGGTGTCAGACGGTGTTATTGTTCACTTGAGGGGTGATAAAGTATGGAAAAATCCACAGTAAAGTGCACCATGTAAGTCCTATTACTTGCCCAATAGTGTTTATTTTTGTAGTATTTATAGTTCTATAATTCACATTTAAATTAGAAAAATTCTTTACTGCAGTGTCACCTCATTTGTTTTTCAGGTTTGGGCAATTCTAAGCAAGCATCAGCCCCAGCTCCTGTCGGGCAGCCCGCTCCAGGCAGTTTCCTAAAGGGCGTCTCCGAAGCGCTGAAGCTAGGCCCAGCTGTGGTGATCAGCCCGTCTCTCAGCGGCATGTATTCGCTCCCCTTCCTCATGCAGCATGGTGAGATGGTGAAGGCCTATATCCCTGTGGCACCCATCTGTACCGACAAATTCACGGCGGAGGAGTACGCAGCAGTGAAAGTACGCAAAATATTGTTCTCATCAGGTGGGGACGGGGCAGCGGAGTCGGTGAAAGGAGGCTAGCAAGAGAGAGGGCAAAGGTGTCCATGGCGAGTAGTGGCCAGTGGCATTAATATAGGCTAGTTGTATGGGAGCAGACTAGTGGAAGTGCAGTGGTCTACAGACTGTAGGATAATCTTGTGGCATGGACACAGAAGAGTGGCTAGGCCTTGAGGCAATAAGATTGGCTCATGGCACTAGTGTGAAGCACATGGCAGTAGATCAAATGCTTCTGTCTTACAGATCACTGGTAGCTGGATAGGCCAATGGATGTGAGATGGCTCCTGGTAGTTGGAGAGGAACAGTATGGAGTGCAGGACCACAGTAGCGCCACGAAAGCAGGATAGCCGTGGAAGAACATGGTAGTTGTTGAGCTCATTAGTGGAAATGGGAATAGGTTGGTGTCGGAGACCTAGATTAATCTCTGATGAACAGACTAGAGAAAGTCAGATATGCCATTGACTGTAAGGCAGATATGAGGCCGGGGAAGATGGGTGGTGGCAGGAGAAGCAGGCCATTGGTAGGGTAAAAGTTTAGCGCCTTGGTTGGAAAAGATGGTTAAGACTAGGAAAATATGTAATCTGCTAGGAACAGGAAAAAGACCTTGCTCGGCACTTATCTTCCTGATCCTAATCATTATTCTTCTTCCCACTCCCTGCATCTCCCTTTTTTCGCAATGTAAATCTCCATTTCTCTAAATGTCTTCCTTTTCACATTTGATGCATTTTTCCAGGCCTGCTTCTATTGCTCCTTTTCCTACTATCAGTGCATGAAGTTCCTCTTTGCTGCTCAGTTACTTTTCAGAGTTCCTCTTGACAGGTATGTTTTTCTTTTTCATTACAGGTTGAGAGGTAAAATGTAATTTTAATAATGTATTTTTGTCATCCTACATACATAAGATAGGGCTCGTCTCATGGTGCATCAAAAATGTCAGTGTTTGGCTAGAAACAAATGCATTATCAGTCCTTACTCTTTTCTGAATTCTCTAGTTCTCACTGACTTGGTAGTAGTGACCAGAGGCAACTTGACACGGGTCTGATTGAGGTGTCATGGTTAATTGCTGCTCCATCACTTAGAAGAGAGTTGTCCCTCTCTTTTTCTGGTGTTACACGATGTGTGGTATGGCTGTAGATGTTGCACCTGAGCTTTTTCATGCAAGAGCGACATGATATAGTCTGGTGCCACGGTAAATATTTTAATGCCCACCGGGAGGTTCAAATTTGGAATAATCTCCCAGAAAGCCGTCGAAAAATAGGTTTCACAATTTTGCAGACCGGTTAAGACCTTCCCCTCTGGTTCTGGTCAGAGCTTGGAAGGCCAATGTAGGATTGTCGTGCTTTTAAATATGTTCTGGATGGATTGGCGTGTCTCTGTGGCTTGAACTGAGCTTCATGTGGTGGATAAGAACTAGAGAAAGGTATGAAAACATGTATTTCTTCTACTATATGGTCCAGTGGTTTGAACTGCCAGTAGGCAATAGGATAGATTCTAACAGAATGGAGTAGAAAGCCAAAGCAGAAAACCCAAGAAAAAAAAATGAGGACCATAGAGAGCGAATTAGTGGGCAGGTTGAGGAGAGTCCTGCTAACTGAGCGCCAGGCATTACTTTCCAGAGTAGTGCAGCCTGGGATCAGGGCACTGGATTGTATGGTTTCAATGAGCCCATCGGTTTGGGCCGACAAGTTATAGGTTGAAGCAGTGCAGTTTGGGATCCCAGTGGCATGGCCAACACCTACAAGGTGAACTTTACATATCCTCCTGAGTTAGGGGGAAGTGGGAATGTTGTCCATGTGGAGAGCTTTATCCAAGCTAAGCACTGAGGTTTCAAGTTTGATGAATTATTTTCTTATATAAAAGCTGCTTCAATCAGTGATTGTGTAGTTTGTAATTAAGTTACTTAATTCTAATGTAAAATGTCACCCTGCCAAAGATGAATCAAGATGCGATGATTCTTATGGGCAACAGTTTACTTTGAATACATTTAATATATTATATAATTCAAAAATGTAGTAGCTTGTTCACAAATGACTTTCAAGGCCTAATAAAACCTATCCCCCCGTGTTTTTCTCTGCATTTTTTAAATCACCTACATGCAGCGATGTCGGTAAGAGGGTTGGTTAGCATGTGATATGTGTAGCACCATAAACTGAAATAGTCAGCTTAGAAGTAAGGAACATTTGACTCCTCAGTGGCTTATTTTCAGCAAACGAAAATGGCTGTGCCGCCAATCGCTTATTCCATCTCCCGCCTCATGCATATTAAGCGCTACTCTGACCTCGAGTTTGAGGAGGAAGGATCTTTGGGAAACCGCACCTAAGGTACATCTTATATTCTCAGTACTGGGCATTGTCAGTCACCCATGACTTTTCTTAGTGGTATTGGGGCACCCCGCATTCAATTTTTCCATTCTCACAATATCCCATCTTAATATGTTGCCAGTCGATACTAGGTATTTATAGAAACCTGAAGTCCACCCAAAGGACTTTTAATCAGGATTGCCATATTATTGATTTCAGTTTGCTTGAAGCTTGGCGCCCACCCTATCTTAATGTGGGGACTAGAGTCCTCCACTCTGAGACACAGAAATAGAGCTTCAGGGTGGCTCATGTAATGAATCTATCCGTCTGGCATTTCTTATATTATCAGCCTCCTGAACTCTGGACCATTTGGTCTCATCATTATCCCAGAAACTTAAGCTATTCAGCCACCTTCTCCTTCAATGTCTCTTCTTACCACAACTAGCTCATTTGCTTCATATCCACATTGCCAACCGCCTGTCTCCCTTCCTCGCTGAAAGAAACTGAGGCCACTGGTCGAGTGAAGTTTCTCAGCATGCTTTTACTGTTGCTCCCAAGCAGAATGTTGGACCTTGCTGCAGAATGAGTTTCCAGCAAATCAACCCTTAGCAGGAAAGAGTGTCTCTCCTCCCCTTGCACTGCCTATCCCTGGACTGGTGGCAACAGTTCATATTGGTTTGTGCGCCTACTAGCATGCCATCCGCTGACGTCAAGGGAGTTAAGGCTCTTAATGGAAGACTTGCTTACACCATAAAAGCTGAGATTTACCCATTGACCATCCCCTACATCTGTTTGTCTAGTTCAGGTCAAAACGTTGCAGCCAAAGCAACAGCCCCTGACCTACTGATGTCCATCTGGAGATAATCCACAATCTACGAGCATTATGGACTTTTTCGTATCGCATGAAGATTTTTCATGAAGATTGTATTGATAATCTTGTTAGCCGTGCAAAAGGTTTATGGTTCATTACAATTTTTTCAGATCTTCCTCATAAATGTCACAAGCCTGTTTGAGTTTACAATTTAAAATAATTGTATGCATAAATCGGCGTTTGAAGAACTTATCTGTTAAAATCAGTTTGAGGCTCATTTGGTGAAAATACATGTAGTTATGCCTAAAATCTATAAAATGCCCACCTGCCCCCTTTTTCCTATGCACCACAGCATATGAAGGCAGCATTCACAATGTGTGGGGCTATACCTGACATGTTGGAGTTGTAACTGAGCATGTGACATGGCTAGTGGTGTGTGAGGCTGTACATGGGCATGTAAGGATGAGCGTGTGCCTCTGATTCTGTGCTTGCACTATGTGGTCCTGAAGTGCGGTTGAGGCTGTGCCTCAGCCATTTCCCTGTGGCTGTATCCCTGGCGCATCTTGGGACTGTCGCTGTTCTCACCTGCATTGTAGCTAATATACAGTGACATCTGGTAGGGAATGGGGTGGTGATTGAAAAATATTTCAAACTCTGCCATCTTGCCTCGTCGTCTCCCTGCTTCTCTTCCAGACTGAGTCCAGAAGAAGCAGAAAGCACACAGGCTTCCCTAAGCCAATGACAACTCTTCAATGCGGTGTTGTGATTGGTCTGAGCGGCGTGGGTCAGCGCTTAGACGGTGACAGGGAGCCTGGGCATGTTCCACACCAGGCTGTGTATTACAGTCTATTGGGGAACATGCAAAGTGCGCATGACTGTTTGGCTGGCCCAAGATGGCTGGCCAAACCATCACGCGCACTTAAGTACAGGAACCACTCCTCCTCCCTGTGCCACCAACCCACCCGCCCGCCCTAACCCAGCCCTGCAGCAACGAAAAATAAAATGATAACCTTGTTATTATCAATTTATTTTTCCCTTTTCCACTGCTCTGAGAGCAGTGGGGCGACGCTCCTCCGCCTTAGCAGAGGAGCCGCCCCTGCTAATATAAAATTTTATTTGGTGAACCACTTTATTTTTACGTTACTAACCTTATAATTAAGTGATTTCACTTCCTGTTTATTCATCATGATCAGAAGTCGTGATCTTAGTGCCTGTGAACATTTAGGGTGTTTAAGGAGTGCCCAAAGGGCGCATGATGCCACTTATGCTGCCAATGGAATTTTTGGGAACTGGCAGTGGATGCATGCCACTCTTGTTGTTCACAGATGATAGTGCTTATTTTTCCCGTCAATTGCCTCTGTGTTTATATGCCAAAACTGTATGGGCGGCTGTCATTTGACTCTATCATGGCGCGGGTAATTCACAATGTTACACTCGTAGGAGAATAAGCTAATAACCTCATTTGACTTGCATGCATCAGAGCTTTTGAGTAACATTGTTGGCAGTTGAAACCACTTTTCGTAAAGGCACTCACCTCAAGATATGATACCCCAGGCACCAGCTTAAAAGGGATAACAAACAAAGCAGGTCATGAGGGCACCACAAAATGGAGGTCCTAAACCTACAAGCGAATGAATTGACTAAAGATTGTAAAATCAATGGATGAATATTGCCATTACCGCATAATCCAAAATAAAAATAAGTTAGTAAGCTGAAATTCGTATTGCTCTTTCATAAGAAGCTTTACATTTCTTTGCCAGGGTGAATGCTTTCTTGATAGTTATTGTGTCATTCACGTGTCGTGAAGGCTTCACATCAAATGGAGTTGAATATTGTCTCTCATCATCAAGGGTGATAAATTAGGCGGATTGTTTTTTGTGTATCTGACTACTTTGGCTGTAAGAGTGAAAAAGTCTTGTGGTGACCTCTTGCTTTTTGCCTTTGCAAATCAGTCCCGGATTACCAAATAGGCAAAGTAGGCACCGGCCTATGGGCCCCACTCCTTTTAAGGGGCCGTTATAACGGATCAAAATAATATTGAATTGATCTTGAAAGAAATTTACAATCGAGCTTTCTTCATTTACAAGGGAGGCCCTGAAATTTCGACTGCCTACGGGCCTTCGCATGGTTCAATCCTCCACTGTTGACGAATCTGTTTTTTTGCTATGGTTTTTGCAAACCGTAATTTTTGTGGGAGCTGCTTCCGTCAGTCTTAAAACATTTGGTAACATTTTTTTAGACAAATTAATCCCTGATAATTAAGGGAACTACTTGAGTGTGGATGTGTGTTCCTTGTGACAGGGCAGAATTCCATCACCAGGGCTGTATGTGGGATGAAAAAACTGGGGGAGAGGGAGGTCTCTTAAAGGGGCGTGGTCAATGTAATTAAGGGTGTGGCTTAAAACATGTAAGCCAAAAATCTATGCTTAGGATAGTGTGCTGCCTGTCCTGTATTTTTGTTGTTTCTGTCATTGTATCCAGATATGATACAGCAAGTAATATCATACCTACAACAATTCAGGACTATTGGCTTTGTCAATGGTTGTTAGTTGCATAAAATAAATAAGCAGCAACTATGGCTTGTATATAATATCGAAAAAGCTTCCGCTTAAAGCCCTGGTGACACCACGATGATGTTGCTGCTCTTGAGTTTCAAAAAGCGAAGGGAAATCCAGAGAGAAATGACTCACTTTAAAGGATTTTCCTTCTACTACACCGCTCACCTGGCATGAAGTCTTGCTGTAACTTCTCCATTAGTAAGAAGTGAGCAGTGTGAGCAGCGCACATCGATGTGCCTGCTGTCACTGCAGTCCACAAAAAAACGGACCGCCTGTGCGAGGGCACAAAACAAAGCCCGATAGAGATCTGTTTCGAGGCCCCCTTTAAAAAACTGCCAATGCTCAGTACCAGCTAGACCCGGTCCACTTAAAGCCCTGGCCATCACTCACATTGAAGTTCGGCAATTGCTGAAGTGAACTGACATGCTGTATGCTGTAATTGGCAAAAGAAAAACGTGAAAGACACAATAGCAGACTGGTGGATGAAGATGTCTGGCAGAAACCCCCTATAGGCCGTCTTTTGGCATGGGCCAGCTGGGCCCTGGGTACCAATCTGCAGAGGGTCGAAAAGAACTGTCTGCGCAAAGGCCCTCCAAGCAGTAACACCCCTCAACTTTGGCTCCAGTGATTAGTTTCAAGTGCTTCTAATTGTTTTTACTATGCTGCCTCTGCTCTTTTTAGCACTATATGAGCACCCTACCTTGGCCTCCCATCTATCTCTAGGCCCCTGCTGACCCACATCAACACCCCCTTCCCGCCAAACAACTTAGAGCCAGCCAGCTTGGGTGATTCGGGTGAGCTGGGTGATGTGCAGAGATGTGTTTTCAGAGGCCAGTTGCTGGTTTGATGTAGCCAGCCAGGGACTGACCTGTGAAAAAGAGCTGCCTCCTCCTTGTATTCACAGTCATTGAGAGCGAAACATTGTTTCTGTCCAGGGTGCTATAAAGGCACGGGTCAGCTCTGTCTATAAGTAAGTATATTACACATATAATGCACTCAACCATCAGTGAGAGGAGCAATTGGTTATGTACAGCATCTGGGTGACTGCAGTCTGGCTTTAGAAAGATGACATTCTATTTTTCACAGAACCCTATTTTTTTCCAGACACCAACTTTGATTGTATATGGAGACCAGGATGCTCAACTGGGGGAATTGTCACTGAACAATTTGAAGAACTTGGCTAACCACAAGGTGATGGTAATGAAAGGTGCCGGACATCCCTGCTATCTGGACAAACCGGACGAGTGGCACCAGGGCCTGCTCGACTTCTTGAAGACACTTCACTGAATAACCAGTGCTGCACAGCTGCAGACCCTTACATTCCTAGATTCTGTGGTCCTGCATCACATCCTACTCACAATTTGTTATTGAAGAAGAGACTACTACTAATGATTCTTTGCTTGCTCTGTGTATTTCAGCTCTGAGATGACAGGTGTGAGAGTTGCCAGTTCAGTGAATTACAAAGAATGGGGCATATGAGACTCCCCTCTGAATCACACAATGTTGAATGAGGCATGCAAGCGCAGACATATTCCCAGAATTTAGGGGTGTGATGGATGACCAAACCAAGCAACCCAATCTTTTTGTTCTTGTCCAGTTTACAGAACTGTGCTATCCAAGTCCATTCATGCCGGCACAGAACAATGACCTGAAAAAGGTGGGAGAACTGAGATATTCTGGCCCGAAGCAACGCACACGTCCACGAGGGATGCCAAGGTTTAAGGGTCTGGCCATAGCAGCCTCTTCGGTGATCCGGTGAAGTCACCATGAGCAAGGCACTGAATCAAAAAATATTTCAACGGGGACACCTCCTATCTGAGATCTAGCTAATTTACTGCCACATTATAGTGGGATGCTAGCCAGTTATAGGTTCTTCAGACCTTTGTTTATAGGTCTTATCCCTGCTAGTTGGATCCCAGCCTTCTGCAGTTCACTCAGTTGCCCTTGTTCTAGTTACGGATGCCACTGGGGAAGAAGCTACTTTGGTCCTCTGGTTTACCACCACCACCGCTCACCGCTCTATGGCCTAGCCGAATCAGTTTACAAATCACTTGTCTGATCCCCTTGTATACAGAACATCTACAATCAGCTAAACTTTATCAACGTACCAGCAATGAAATCGCAGCGCCCGGATGCTCCTTGGAGCGACAGCGCGCTATATAAATAACCCCAACATCAACATCAACTTTGAAGTTCTGTTATGTGGTATTGATTGTTGCCAAGTGTAAAAAAACAAGGCAGCAAGAAAAATGTACTTCATCTTCTTTTATTATTCGCAAAACAGAAGCAAAGATGGGGAGAATCAAGTAGTTAACAAGATTTACCCAGAAGCTATGTCACAGCAGACATCATAGTCAACAAAGGTTTCCCCAGAGGCTGCCATCAATTTTCATCTTAACTCTAAAGATGCAAGCATAGCCAAGCACACACTGTCTCCCTCCCTCTTGCTTTTTATTTGAAGTTCCGCTAGGGAGTTAATTAACACATCTAAAACAAACAGGCACAAATGCTGCAGAGGATTTGATGTTCAGCATATCAAAATAAACAGGAATACTAAAGAGAGAGGTTCCTGATAGATGGAGTAAGGGGTATTAGATTTAGATTTGTAAGAAATGAACTCCTTAAAAACAAACTCTGAGAGAGTCTTGAGATACCAAAGAAGTGAAAGAGGTAGTTCAACAAGAGTTTAAAGAATATAATGAGTCCGATAAGAAGGACCCAATCCGTAGTAATGCAAATGGCCAAAAATCGTTGCATAGAACTTGGAGATGCTTTTGTGAAATATTCTCAAGGCCTTGCATCATGCACACCCTCCCAAGATTAATATAATTCCTGGAGTCATGAATGAAGACATTGGCCAAAGCCTAAAACACAAGGACGGTGAGTGTGCTGTATAAATCAGTCTTAGGAAATTAACCTTAAGATGTGCGAAGTCTTGCGGGCCCAGTGAAAATTGACATGGTACACAGTCATTGGGTCACGTAATAAACGCCCATTTATTGAAAATCAGGAATGCTGTATAGTACTTTATAGGCTTCGAGAGTCACTGAGTTATACAAAACACTCAAACTGGCTTGTGAGATCCTGAAGATAAGTCACCCTACGAAACATGTTAGTTACTAAGAGACAGAACCCGACAACTCCCTAAATTATCAGATGGCCCCAAAAGAAAATACTTTGGTGCAGCATTCACCCTAATAATTGTAAGGGTCCAAAAACACGACTGTTTACTACTATATTTCATTAAGAACATGGTCATGTTATGTATTAAATGCTTGCAATATACAAAGGATGTCATTGTGTATTCCTGGAGGCACAATACTTAAAAAGCAATTTGCACCGCCTGGGTTGTGATGATCAACCCAATCATGCTCTATTAAATCATGCTCTGCTTTATGATTCATTTAAAGACTGTTGAATAAAATTATCCGCCATACTGTTGTATTTGTGGCGTTCTTTGTTAATGTTGTGTCCCCACACAGGGGCAATTACAGCTGTGTTAGATGCATGAGTGGACCACAGTGCCCTGGCTGTTGCTCGCTTTTCCCTTTTCAGAAAAGGATTTAAATATTAAGTATAAAATAGGTGAAGGACAGAAAATACGACATTTGGGTAGAATGGTATATCCCAGCTACATGTCCTTTTTATTCTACTATTCTTATATTGTGCCATTGAAACCTTTTCCTGGTAACTACAATGATATTCCACGCTTTCCTAATCATTTTATTCCCCCAGGTATCCCTGTTTCTAGGTGGTTCAATGTCATGAGTTACTTTGTGGGCCCTGTTATGGAAAGTATGGCATGAATCTCACTGGTATGGTTGGCATTATGTCACTAGCAGGGGTGTACCACTCCTTATTGAAGGGATGGAACCGGCCAGACTTGGGTGGAAACCTTCCCAGTGATGAAAACTGGCTTTTGTGGTTATAAATGTATTACTGCTGCGAACACCGAGTTCAGTCAAAATACCACCTGAAAATGGTGAAATTTGTCATCAAAAATGAGAAGAGCTAAGTGGTGTTTTTAAATGGGTACAAACCAAGCGGAGCTGACACAACCAGGGACATAGATAGTTGAGCTCACTTTCACGATTCCTCATTTTGCTATTGTTCTTATATCTGTCTAGAATTTTGGAACTGGCTAAAACTCCTTTCGGATCGATCAGGGAAGATAAGATGTTCCTAGAAATTACTCGTGCAAAGTTGGATGATCAGTTTGTGCAGCAGCGGAAACTAATAGCATCATTGGCTTATGACATATTTCAATGCATGTGGAAAATATGTGTAGCATGCTGTCATTTTTAGGGCTCGGGCCTACGTCACACGAAGTGGGGCGGGGCTTCCGAGCTCTAATGTTATAAAAAAAAAAACAATTCAGAAAGGGCTTTGGGCTGCCGCATTCCAGAAAGCGCGCGGTTTTTGCGTGTGGTATTCTGCCATGTGAATGGTAATTGGTCCAGGCAAGGCTGTGTTTAAGTAAGGCAGCACGCCATAGGGCTTTGGAATTTTTTCAATGTCCACTTCCTGCATAAAGTGTTCGGACACGCGCAGAAGAATACATAAATCCTCAATTACCAGCTGTCCGAGGTGCCGGTAATTGAAGGCAGATGGTGCTGGGAGCGTGTGCACTGCTGTGTTTTTTTTCCCTTGAGCTCTGTGTGCGCGCCGGCAAACCCGCGCCTGCTCTTTGACTGAGGTAGGCTAAACAAGCATTGGCAAAGCAAATAGGACTCTCCTATACAAAATCTGTTGGTTTTGTCAGGGATATGTTTAGCCATGTTGTACAGCAGCCTGGCTGCTATGCAGCACAGCTGAAAGTAAAAAAACAAACAAAGTGCTTTGATAAGCACTCGTGCCCACTCACCCGAACTCAAACTTTTAATGTCAAAATAGAAGATCACTTTAATTTACTGCCCTCATAACAGACCCCTTGCAGTAGCTCTCGTTGTCCTCTTACCAGATCCCTTGCATCTTCCCAGCTATTGCCAGATTCCTCACTCGCTCCCTGTCTCGTCACCATGACTCACTCTCTCCACCCTTTCATAAAAAAAAACACTCCACCTCGCTTTCCTCTCACTGGGAGCCTCACATTTACTCTCACAGTCCGGTTACCAGATTCCTACTGCCGTTGTACCAGATCACTCATTGTACTATCATTCAGTGTCCTATCATTAGAGACTTGCTTCAGGCAGAGTAGGGAGGGCAGAGTAGGGAGTGCAGAGTAGGGAGAGGAGAAGTGAGTAGTGAGTAGAGTAGTGAGTAGTGAGTAGAGTAGTGAGTAGAGTAGTGTAGTGAGTAGAGTAGTGAGTAGAGTAGTGAGTAGTGAGTTGAGTAGTGAGTTGAGTAGTGAGTAGAGTAGTGAGTAGAGTAGTGAGTAGTGAGTAGAGTAGTGCGTAGTGAGTAGAGTAGTGAGTAGAGTAGAGTAGTGAGTAGAGTAGTGAGTAGTGAGTGCAGAGTAGTGAGTAGTGAGTAGAGTAGTGAGTAGAGTAGTGAGTAGAGTGCAGAGTAGTGAGTAGTGAGTGCAGAGTAGTGAGTAGTGAGTGCAGAGTAGTGAGTAGTGAGTGCAGAGTAGTGAGTAGTGAGTAGAGCAGTGAGTAGTGAGTAGAGCAGTGAGTAGTGAGTGCAGAGTAGTGAGTAGAGTAGTGAGTAGAGTAGTGAGTAGTGAGTGCAGAGTAGTGAGTGCAGTAGTGAGTAGTGAGTAGAGTAGTGAGTAGAGTAGTGAGTAGAGTAGTGAGTAGTGAGTGCAGAGTAGTGAGTAGTGAGTGCAGAGTAGTGAGTAGAGTAGTGAGTTGAGTAGTGAGTAGTGAGTGCAGAGTAGTGAGTAGAGTAGTGAGTAGAGTAGTGAGTTGAGTAGTGAGTAGAGTAGTGAGTAGTGAGTAGAGTAGTGAGTAGTGAGTGCAGAGTAGTGAGTAGTGAGTAGAGTAGTGAGTGCAGAGTAGTGAGTAGAGTAGTGAGTAGAGTAGTGAGTAGTGAGTGCAGAGTAGTGAGTAGAGTAGTGAGTAGAGTAGAGTAGTGAGTAGAGTAGTGAGTAGAGTAGTGAGTAGAGTAGTGAGTAGAGTAGTGAGGTGAGTAGAGTAGTGAGTAGAGTAGTGAGTAGAGTAGTGAGTAGTGAGTGCAGAGTAGTGAGTAGAGTAGTGAGTAGTGAGTAGAGTAGTGAGTGCAGAGTAGTGAGTAGAGTAGTGTGCAGAGTAGTGTGCAGAGTAGTGAGTAGTGAGTGCAGAGTAGTGAGTAGAGTAGTGAGTAGAGTAGTGAGTAGAGTACTGAGTAGAGTAGTGAGTACAGTAGTGAGGTGAGTAGTGAGTAGAGTAGTGAGTAGTGAGTAGAGTAGTGAGTAGTGAGTGCAGAGTAGTGAGTAGTGAGTGCAGAGTAGTGAGTAGAGTAGTGAGTGCAGAGTAGTGAGTAGAGTAGTGAGTAGAGTAGTGAGCAGAGTAGTGTGCAGAGTAGTGTGCAGAGTAGTGAGTAGTGAGTGCAGAGTAGTGAGTAGTGAGTGCAGAGTAGTGAGTAGAGTAGTGAGTAGAGTAGTGAGTAGAGAGTGCAGAGTAGTGAGCAGTGAGTGCAGAGTAGTGAGCAGTGAGTGCAGAGTAGTGAGTAGAGTAGTGAGTAGAGTAGTGAGTAGTGAGTAGAGTAGTGAGTAGAGTAGTGAGTGCAGAGTAGTGAGTGCAGAGTAGTGAGTAGAGTAGTGAGTAGAGTAGTGAGTAGAGTAGTGAGTGCAGAGTAGTGAGTAGTGAGTGCAGAGTAGTGAGTAGAGTAGTGAGTAGAGTAGTGAGTAGTGAGTGCAGAGTAGTGAGTAGAATAGTGAGTAGAGTAGTGAGTAGTGAGTAGAGTAGTGAGTGCAGAGTAGTGAGTAGTGAGTAGAGTAGTGAGTTGTGAGTGCAGAGTAGTGAGTAGAGTAGTGAGTAGTGAGTACAGTAGTGAGTACAGTAGTGAGTAGTGAGTGCAGAGTAGTGAGTAGAGTAGTGAGTAGAGTAGTGAGTGGAGTAGTGAGTAGAGTAGTGAGTATGGAATGCAGAGTAGTGAGTAGAGTAGTGAGTAGAGTAGTGAGTAGAGTAGAGTAGTGAGTGCAGAGTAGTGAGTAGAGTAGTGAGTAGAGTAGTGAGGTGAGTAGTGAGGTGAGTAGTGAGTATAGTGAGTAGAGTAGTGAGTTGAGTAGTGAGTATAGTGAGTTGAGTAGTGAGTAGAGTAGTGAGTAGAGTAGTGTGCAGAGTAGTGAGTAGTGAGTGCAGAGTAGTGAGTAGTGAGTAGAGTAGTGAGTAGAGTAGTGAGTGCAGAGTAGTGAGTAGAGTAGTGAGAGAAGTAGTGAGTAGAGTAGTGAGGTGAGTAGTGAGTGCAGAGTAGTGAGTAGAGTAGTCATTAGTGAGTAGAGTAGTGAGTAGAGTAGTGAGGTGAGTAGAGTAGTGAGTAAAGTAGTGAGTGCAGAGTAGTGAGTAGAGAAGTGAGTAGTGAGTAGAGTAGTGAGTAGAAAGTAGTGAGTAGAGTAGTGAGTAGTGAGTAGAGTAGTGAGTGGAGAGTAGTGAGTAGTGAGCAGAGTAGTGAGTAGTGAGCAGAGTAGTGAGTAGTGAGTGCAGAGTAGTGAGTAGTGAGTAGAGTAGTGAGTAGAGTAGTGAGTAGAGTAGTGAGTTGAGTAGTGAGCAGAGTAGTGAGTGCAGAGTAGTGAGTAGAGTAGTGAGTAGAAAGTAGAAAGTAGTGAGTAGAGTAGTGAGTAGAGTAGTGAGTAGAGTAGTGAGTAGAGTAGTGGGTAGAGTAGTGAGTAGTGAGCAGAGTAGTGAGTGCAGAGTAGTGAGTAGTGAGTGCAGAGTAGTGAGTAGAGTAGTGAGTAGAAAGTAGTGAGTAGAGTAGTGAGTAGTGAGTAGAGTAGTGGGTAGAGTAGTGAGTAGAGTAGTGAGTAGAGTAGTGAGTAGAGTAGTGAGTAGAGTAGTGAGTAGTGAGTGCAGAGTAGTAGAGTAGTGAGTAGAGTAGTGAGTAGAGTAGTGAGGAAAGTAGTGAGTGCAGAGAAGTGAGTAGTGAGTAGAGAAGTGAGTAGTGAGTAGAGTAGTGAGTAGTGAGTAGAGTAGTGAGCTGAGTAGTGAGTAGTGAGTGCAGAGTAGTGAGTATAGTAGTCAGTAGTGAGTAGAGTAGTGAGTAGAGTAGTGAGGTGAGTAGAGTAATGAGTAAAGTAGTGAGTGCAGAGTAGTGAGTAGAGAAGTGAGTAGTGAGACATCACAGGCAGCAGCTGTGCAAGCTTCTTACACTCACAAGGAGACCACAGGCAGCTGAGTTGCAAGCTTCTCCCACTCACAAGGACATCACAAACAGCAGCGGTGCAAGCTTCTCACACTCACAAGAAGGACATCACAAACAGCAGCGGTGCAAGCTTCTCACACTCACAAGGAGACCACAGGCAGCTGAGGTGCAAGCTTCTCCCACTCACAAGAAGGACATCACAAGCAGCAGTGGTGCAAGCTTCTCACACTCACAAGAACGACATCACAGGCAGCAGCAGTGCAAGCTACTTACACTCACAAGGAGATGACAGGCAGCAAAGGTGCAAGCTTCTCACACTCGCAAGAACGACATCACAAGCAGCAGTGGTGCAAGCTTCCCTTACACACTCACAGCAGGTACTGTGCCAAGGCAGCAGCAGCAACAGAGCAAGAGTCCCTTACAAAGAACAGGCACAGCACAGAGATGCACAATGCAATCTTCTCATACTCACAGGCAGCAGCGGTGCAAGCTTCTCACACTCACACGAAGGACATCACAGGCAGCAGCTGTGCAAGCTTGTTACACTCACAAGGATACCACAGGCAGCTGAGGTGCAAGCTTCTCCCACTCACAAGAAGGACATCACAAGCAGCAGCGGTGCAAGCTTCCCTCACACACTCACAGCAGGTACTGTGCCAAGGCAGCAGCAGCAACAGAGCAAGAGTCACTTATAAAGAACAGGCACAGCACAGAGATGCACAATGCAATCTTCTCATACTCACAGGCAGCAGCTGTGCAAGGTTCTCACACTCACAAGAACAACATCACAGGCAGCAGCTGTGGAAGCTTCTCACACTCACAAGAACGACATCACAGGCAGCAGCAGTGCAAGCTTCTTACACTCACAAGAAGGACATCACAGGCAGCAGCAGTGCAAGCTTCTTACACTCACAAGGAGACCACAGGCAGCAGAGGTGCAAGCTTCTCACACTCACAAGAAGGACAACACAGGCAGTAACGGTGCAATATTCTCACACTCACAAGGAGATCACTGGCAGTACACACCACATGAACACACTCCATAACACATAGCAACAATACATTGGCATTTACAATGCCATTAGCTCAAACTCAAATAAATCCGAGCCCGATTGCATTTCTAATGCTTGTTATCCTTGCCCCTAATCCTGGCTACCGGCATAGTACTCCCCCACCCCATCCCCCCCAACCTTCCCCCCAATACTCCATTTACCCGTAATGCGGGATCGTTAAACCGAAGTCAGATCTACAATTGCAGTTGTGAACACATTATACCCCTAGAAGAGCAATATTCCCAGCAGAGGCTAAGTTCCTGTGCAATATGTTTTCTGTTATGGGATTCTATTTACTTAATACTAAATAAATAAAAATATGTAAGAGAAACATTGTAAAGGATTGAAGAGAACACGAGTTTAGGCTGTGTAGCTTCAACTATTTGGAAGAGATCAGTAAATTGCCATTGTTAAGGCACAATAGCAAATAGACCCTTTCTGTGATGAGTTTTGTCTGAAGAACTGATCAGAAATACTCAAGGCCACTGGAAATATTTGTCAGTAGAGCACCAAATTATGTGGCCGGGTTGACTAAATTATGCAGTAAAACAAGTCGTATTATGTGGCATAATGCAGCAGATTTTTTTTCTAGTATTACTTAATTATTTTGTAATAATTTCACATGTTAATTCTGTGTGGGCAGTGATTTTATCTCAATAGTAGCAGTTTAACAACCAAATACAGAAAAAAGCAACTGAAAGATGACCAGTAAAGCTTTGTGAAGGGCCTTCTATTGCGCTTGAAGACGTTGCAACTTTTTTAGCAACTTTTGATCCTTTTTAGCTAGAGACAGTTTTAAAAAAAAAATCTGCAGATTACGTGGCAGGCAATGAATTATGTGGCAAATCTATAATTATGAGGGTAAACAAACACATCTTCGCAGTGAGGATAAAGAGTGCTTCACCACACGCTCACCAATTTATTGTTGCAAGAAGAAGGGCTTTAAAGTCCAGATGTGACAAGCAGATGCCATCTTATTGCTTTGAGTTAAAAAGTGAACCGTCCCCCTCTTCGGTAGCCAATGATGATTTCCTCCCAAGTGCTAGTCTTTATGTGCCCTGAACTTCTGCAGGCCACAGAGATGTAATCCTGGAGCCATATGGCATATACCCTTGAAGTTTGTGCCTCCGGTGCCAAAAAGCCCGTGTCTTTCTGGAGTTTTCATTCTGTATAAGTACATATTCAAGTTTGTGTCTCCTCTCCTAATAGGTACATCGCATCTATTTTGATGTCGCAAGATTGCGGAAATGGTAGTTATGAATTCTAGCTATAATTTACTTAATTAGGGACCAACTCTTCTCTTGTGAAAATGCTCCCTCTACACTGTTGCTATTCTGTATTTTTTTTTTTTTGCTCGCTCAATAAAAAAGAGAAAGGTTCCCAATATTAGAAACTATTGTTATAGCGGCTGCACTTTAGAAATTATAAACAAGCATTCAAGTATTTACAGGTATTACCAAACATAGGCGTAATCATACCTATGAATAACTTTGAGGTCTGGCTTGGCAGAGCAGCTCTGTATAGACCTATTGTTATTGGTTCTTTTATAATACACACAGCGTGAGCTGGGTTCCACCCAGGGGAGTATTTCCCTCTATCCTCATGCCTGTTTGATGCATCATTCCTCCTTCTTTTGAATGTTTGCATTGCAATGCGTTAAGAACTACTTTACATCTCAAAAATACACTGAATCATCACACATTATTTTTATATCATAGATACATTGTATAAATAAAGCAATTGTTTTTGGTTTCGTTTTTTTCACTACAACAGGTGTATCTTTACTGTTTTAGCCAGGACTCAATATTCATGGCAGGTGCATTGTTTTTGCCAAGGCTTGTTTGGTATCTGCAATATCTGAAAGAGACACGTTAGTATTAGATTCCTTACCTTAGAATATCGCCAGGCGTCAGACTGGATCCGGAAACTTTTGCGTAGCAGTACCCTTGCGCGTCGGTAGGCGTCGTCTGCGGCTCCGCGTCCTTCGTGGGCGCCGTGATGACGTCGTCGGAGTACTTAGACGCCGCCTCCGCGTGCTGACGTCCGTTCTTCTTTTTTCCGCGCCAGCAAGCGCAGATCTGGAAAAAGCAGTAACCCTAGTCAATTTTTGACTAACTTTTTGATCGTTTTTTGATCATTTCTCGAGTCCTCGACTCCGATTGGTGCCGTAGGGATGCACGGCTTTAAGCACTGCGTGGATTGCGACCGCACGATGTCTGTCACGGATCCTCACCGCCTGTGTTTAACTTGTCTAGGCGTCGATCACGACGACAAGGCCTGCTCCGACTGCCGGGCCCTCTCTACGAAAGCCAGACGGGAGCGGTCCCGCAGGCGACTCGAACTCCGGCAGTAGGTCCTACGCCGCGAGAGGTCTCGGTCCCACGGGAGGTTGAGGGACAGGTCGCGGGCTCGGAGCCACCACAGCTCCGAGAGTAGGCCTCACTCCTCCGGGTCGAAGTCGTCGTCAGGTAAGAAGCACAAGAAGTCAAGAGGCGTCATCGCTCTGTGGACTCCCCCCGACGCTCGCGCGATGCGGCCGGGGGTTCGGGTGACACCGCCCACGCGCTCCGTCGGAGTCGCGGGCGCCGCGTTCAGCTCCACACCCTCCGGTCCCTGGGCTCAACGCGACGCCGGAGGAGGTCGAGCGCTTCCTCACGGCCATGAGGAAACTCTCTCCTCCAACGGGCTCCGCGGTGCCTTTGGGCCCAGCGGACCCTTCTGGGACTTCTAGCGAGTCGGGGGTTTTCGGCCCCGGCGCCGTCGGGTGCTTCGGCCCCGACGCCGCCGACGCCTTCGGGCCCGGCGCCGCAGGTTCCCGCTATCCCGACGCCGCCGGTGCCTTCGGGCCCGGCGCCGCAGGGTACAGCTGTCCCGACGCTGCAGGCACCTTCGGGCCCGGCGCCGCGGGACGCCGCTAGACCTTCTTCGGGATCTGGGTCGTCGCCGGTGGAACTTACGACCTCCCCGGCGTCGGACCATTAGGTGTCGCCTCCGGCGCCGTCCTCGGGCAGCGCCGTCCCCGATGCCCCCTTCATTCCTGTTCCGACGTCGTGACGGCCCCGATGGGCGCCGCTCCAGACGTTGTTTGGGGAGTTTCACTTCTATGAGCAGGCCCCATTGGTTGAGAACCCTGAGTTTCAGGAGATGGGTGATGAAGGGGATTGGGAGGGGTCTGAGGACCCTTTGACCCAAGAGTGTCAGTCTCATGAGGACTGGGCAGGAGACCTTGGGGAGGCCAGTGGCCTGGACACCTCTCCAGACACTGGTTTTGTCTCCCCTCTTACCGTGGCTTCGGAGGAGGGGGCAACCTACAGTGTGGTGTTGATGAGGGCTGCCAAGGCCTTGGGCCTTGAGCTCCCCGTCGCGGCCGTGAGGACTAATCTCCTCACTGAGGCCCTAAACCGCAGTCAAGCTCGGCCGAGCCTCTGCTGCCCTTTAATGAGGCCTTGACCGACGTTCTTCTGGGCACTTGGTCCAAGCCCGCTACCGGTTCGCCCGTAGATAGGAACGTGGCCAGACGCCACCGCCCAGCACCGGGCGACCCATGTTTCCTGTCCACCCACCCTACCCCTGAGAGCCTGGTCATCCAGGCCTCCAATTCCCAGACCGCATTCCCGTCGGCACCGCCGGACAGGGAATCCAAGAGGTACGAGCAGTACGGCAAAAAGATCTTCTCGTCCCTTAGTCTGGGACTGCGGTCTTCCAACACCGCATGCCTCTTGGGCCGCTACACCCACTCTCTGTGGGATACGGTTGCGGAAGTGCTGCTAGAGTGTCCGTTGGAGGTACGGGCCAAACTCGGCCAAGCCCTTGTGGAAGGCCGGGATGCAGCCAAATATTCTATACGGTGTGGGTTGGATACCACCGACTCACTGGGTATAGCGATGGCAACGACGGTGGCGGTCAGACGTCACGCCTGGTTGAGGTCCGACAACTTTTTGGCCGATGTCCAGAACACCTTGATGGACATGCCGTTTGATGGCCGTCGCCTCTTTGGCGACAAGGCAGACCATGCGCTCGAGCCCTTTAAGGACTCCAGGGCTACGGCCAAGTCCTTGGGCCTCTCGGCCCCGCGCCAGCAATCGGCTGCCTTTCATTTCTTTCGTGGCCACGGAAGGGGTGTACCCACACGTGCTGCCAGCCACGCCCCGCAGGGTAATACCCAACGCGGTGGCGGCCGTGGGAACCGCCGTCCCGGCGGTCGGGGACAACGGCGAGGTCAGTCCACACCTTCCCCCGCAGCATCCGCCTCAAAACCCTCCTAGTCCGTGCTTTCAGGCCCATGTGACGCCAGTGGGGGGCAGGGTTCGCCATCACCACCTCCACTGGCGCACCGTCACTTCGGACAGGTGGGTGCTGCAGATCGTCCAACGGGGCTACTCCCTCCCCTTCGAGGCGACTCCTCCAGCCATGCCACCGCAGAACCACCGTGTATCGGGGGATCATTTGCGACTTCTGCAGGAGGAAGTTACGGCCCTCTTGGACAAGGGGGCCATCGTGCGCGTTCCTGGGCCAGAAGTAGGGTGTGGTTGCTACTCCCACTACTTTCTGGTACCCAAGAAGGGCAAAGGGAGCCTACGCCCTATCTTGGACCTGAGGAACGTCAACGGCTTCCTCCGGAAGGAGAAGTTCAAAATGCTGACACTGGCTCAGGTCCTAGCTGCCCTGGACCCAGGAGACTGGATGGTAGCGTTGGACTTGCAGGACGCTTATTTCCACATCCCCGTCCTGCCGGCCCACCGGCGCTACCTGCGGTTCACGGTTAGCCACGAGCACTTTCAGTATACCGTGCTCCCCTTCGGCCTTACCAGCGCCCCACGGGTGTTCACAAAGGTGATGGCGGTGGTCGCAGCTCATCTGCGTAGGTTAGGGGTTTCAGTCTTCCCCTACCTCGACGACTGGTTGTTGAAGGCGGGCTCGCCCCAGACAGTCGTCAGCCACCTCCAGACTACGGCAGATCTCCTGCACTGGCTGGGGTTCTCCATCAATGTGCCGAAGTCACACCTGTGCCCCTCTCAGAAGCTCCTTTTCATCGGAGCGGTTCTCGACTCGGCGCAGTTTCGGGTTTATCCACCCGAACAGCGGGTCCGGGATATTCAGGCTCTGATTCCCATCTTTTAGCCGTTATCCCGGGTCTCGGTCAGGTTGACGCTGCGGCTTCTGGGACTGATGGCCTCCTGCATCCTGCTGGTGCATCACGCCATGTGGCGGACACGGGCTGTGCTGTGGGACCTGAAGTTTCAGTGGGCCCAGCATCAGGGCAACCTATCCGACCGCGTCCTGATCTCGGAGGGCACTGCGAGACAGCTGCAGTGGTGGCTCACGGACCGCGATTGGGTCAGCGGCAGATCCCTCTTCCTTCCCCAACCGGAGCACGTCGTTGTGACGGATGCGTCCCTCCAGGGCTGGGGAGGCCACATGGGAGAGGCGGAGATCAGAGGCCTCTGGTCTCCGGCGGAGGCCCGGCTCCACATCAACCTGTTGGAGTTACGGGTGATTCGTCTAGCACTGAAAGCATTCCTCCCCTCTGTCCGTGGGAGTGTAGTGCAGGTGTTCACGGACAACACCACCGCCATGTGGTACTGCAACAAACAGGGCGGGGTGGGGTCGTGGACCCTTTGCCAGGAGGCTCTGCGCCTCTGGCAATGGCTGGAACGCCAGGGTGTGACCCTGGTGGCTCAACACCTGGCAGGTTCTCTGAACGCCAGGGTGGATGAGCTCAGCCGTCGGTGCATGATGGATCACGAATGGCGTCTGAACTCGGACGTGGCGCGAGGCCTCTTTCAGCAATGGGGAGAGCCTTGGTTAGATCTATTCGCCACCGAAGAGAACGCGCAATGTCATCAGTTTTGCGCGTTGGAATTTCCAAGGCGGCACTCGCTCGGAGACGCTTGTCGTCGCGAGTGGAGCTGCGGTCTACTGTTTGCCTTTCCGCCTATACCACTTCTGCCCAGAGTGCTGAAGAAGATCAAGCGCGACCGGGCCGAAGTCATCCTTGTGGCTCCGGACTGGGCTCGAAGGTACTGGTATCCAGAGCTCCTCAGTATGTCAGTCGATCCCCCGGTTCGTCTGCCTCTTCAGGAGGACCTTCTGTCGTAGCAGCAGGGGACGGTCCTCCACCCGAACCTGTCCAGTCTCCACCTCCATGCTTGGAGATTGAGCGGCGACAGTTGAGGCCATTTGATTTGCCTCCTGAAGTCTGTAACGTCATTCTGGCAGCCAGGCGTCCCTCCACAAAGTCGGTATACGCCTGCAGGTGGAACAGATTTGTGGGGCAGGGCTCTGCTCTGGGCACTATCAAGGGCAACCTTTCTGCCCTTTCAGCCTTTCTGAGGCTGCCTGATCAACCTTCTTTGTTCAAGTCCCCTATTGTAAATAGATTTCTAAAGGGCATCACACACACGTTCCCTCCTGTTCCGTTTGTGATGCCTCAGTGGGACTTGAACCTGGTTCTTACGTTTCTGATGTGCGCTCCCTTTGAGCCACTTCACAACTGTCCTCTCCGCCTTCTTACTCTGAAGACTGCTTTCCTGGTTGCCATCACCTCTGCCAGGAGAGTGAGTGAGCTCCAGGCCCTTTCTTGTACTCCACCTTTCCTTTCTGTCCATCCGGACAAAGTGGTGTTGCGTACTAAGCCATCTTTCCTGCCCAAGGTTGTCACGGCCTTCCACATCAGGCAGTCTATCACCTTGCCAACCTTCTTCCCGCCACCGCATCCCTCTAAAGAGGAAGAGCGGCTCCACCGTCTGCACCCAAAACGTGCGCTCTCATTCTACTTGGATCGCACACGCCAGTTCCGGGTGGATGACCAACTCTTTGTTGGTTACGTGGGCGCTAAGAAGGGGAAAGCGGTGCACAAGAGGACCATCTCCCGGTGGATCATCTTGTGTATCCAGGCATGCTACTCCTTGGTTAAAAAGGAGCCCCCTGCTGGATTGCGGGCTCACTCTACCCGAGCCACGGCGACTACAACTGCCCTGGGCCGGGGAGTGCCCTTACAGGACATCTGTCAGGCAGCTACCTGGGCATCGCTGCACACGTTTGCAAGACACTACTGCCTGGACAGCCTAGTCCGGAGGGATGGCGTCTTTGGCCGTTCTGTCCTCCAGGACTTTCTGGTGTGATTATTGGTTCGCAGACCCACCACCGGGGTTGGTATTGCTGGGGTATCTATTCTAAGGTAAGGAATCTAATACTAACGTGTCTCTTTCAGATGCACAAGTTACTACTTGCGTAACGATATATCTGTAAGAGACATTAGTTAGTATTAGATTCCTTACCGACCCACCCATCCTCCCCGTTCTGCGAACCGATATCTAGGGTTAGGGTTAACCCCTTTCAGGGCCCTAGTTTCAATGGCACCAGTGTTGTTTTTTTTGACATGGCTCTGCGTTTCTGGCGCGGAAAAGCTGTGTCTAAGAACTGACGTCAGCACGCGGAGGCGGCGTCTAAGTACTTCGACGACATCATCACGGGGCCCACGACGCCGACGACGGACGCGGAGCCGCAGACGACGCCTACCGACGCGCAAGGGTACTGCTACGCAAAAGTTTCCGGATCCAGTCTGACGCCTGGGGATATTCTAAGGTAAGGAATCTAATACTAACTAATGCCTCTTACAGATATATCGTTACACAAGTAACTTGTGCGACAAGCTAATGTAGGCTTCTGAGTATGACTAATCGCTAGCGGCAGGAGGCTTAACCGAGGTGCTCAGTTGAGAATTACTCTAGAGAGGCCTGCAAATTGAGCTATGTTGGTATCTGTATACTGGATCAGAGGAGGATGTAAGATAACTGTTTGACAGGAGTCCATATTCTTTACGTGGCATCCTCTGTGTTGAAGAAGACTTTCCGGAATATAGCAATGTGTAGCGGGCTACATTGCAACACCAGCAAAAGATCATATTCATTGCACTAAGAGGGATGCTCCAGGAGAAATCGATCTTTTCGGGCGAAAGCGATCTTTTCGGACCATGGGTGGAAGCAGATTGCCCCTCCCTTACCAGGTTAAATTTTTGCCTTCTCTCCTCAACAGATCCATCCTTGATCATTGACTGTAAACCCCAGTTGTATTAACCCTCAGCTGCCCTGTTTGTGCACACCACCTGTTTCAGATGTAATTCTGATCTAACCATCCTCTCAGCATAATTTCATATGAACCCCCCGCCCCCCCCACCACCACCACCACCACCACCAGGAAAACCACCACTGTGAAGGAAGGGGGGGGTCCATAATTAGGGAATGCTGGGTTATCAAATGTATATAGTTTGTGAGTACGCTGTTCTATCTCTTGCTTTTCAGTCTTCGGCACTGTGACTAAACCACCTTTGTATCCATATGTATGACGGTGTTCACTTTGTCTTGTTCAAAGTAGTTATTACTTGCCTGACTCCTACGGCCCGATTAAGAGTCTGGCGGTCCGGGGGTGTGGCGATGGTAGTCTAGCCTTCTGCACTGGCAGTCTGACCGCCCCATTGTGCTTAGGGTGGTCAGCCCGCTTACAGGGAACCACCGTTCCCTGTCAGTTTTGCCGCAGTCAGAGGCCACAATATGCTTGGCGGTCCTGGCAAACATATTACAAGTTTCCTCTCCGCCGTCAGTGTCATGGGGGTTCCTCATCCATGTACACTGTGGCGGATAGGAAACAAAGGGAGCCATACAAGGTTCCCCTGTGCCTTCTCCGCATGTGGATGCATGTGGGGCCTAACATGTGCTCCTCTGTGTGCATGCACACCAGTTCATGCATGACATGGACTTTGGAGTCAATGCCCTGCAGGAACTTTGTTGTGTTGTCCTATTGCAGTGCCTTTTTCAAAAAACCATTGCCTATGAAATTGACACTTTTATGGGACCGGCATGCCACCAGCCAGACAACTTTAAGTCATAATCGGGCGGGTGGTGGTGAAGGGGCATGCCAGTGGCGTACCACCCGCTCTCACACAGCCAAAACTCATAATCAAGCCCTTATTGTCTTCCCAAGATGTAGCTCTAACAATGGAGCGGTCATCTGTAGAGGTTCCTTATAAGGATAAGCAACCCTGTACATATTGCCTTGGATGCATGTCGAAAAGCTACAGACCCTTAAGCTATTCCGGAATCTGAATGACTTACGGGTCTGCAGACCCTTGAGTCTCCCAGACTCATAAGTCTCATAGACTCTGTTTTCAGGAACATAGCCCTCTTCTAAGGCTGACATATTCTGTCACTGATTACACATGATTTCCGTGTTGGAGAGAGAATGGACCTGTACACCTCAAGGGAAGAGCTTTAAAATTGCATAATCTTTAAGGTGGTCTGCCTTTCGAATCCAAGAATTTCTTTGAATTCAAGCACTTGAGGGATTCAAGAAATCCATGCAAATGTGTGGTAAAGACGCTATGCACTAGGAAAGAGCCAAACACAATAAGAGGAAGGAAAACCATCAAATAAGTAAGCAAATGAGACTGACAAGAAACTGAACCTCTGTTAACCACTCCCTCCCTGGTGCTGCGAACGACCGTTGGCCATCGCAGCCCGGCCCACCCTTTAGAACGCCCGCGCCACTGGGAATTGCTGCCGTGGTTACGGCGTTAAGCAGTAGACTGCCCCAAAGCCGACTGTAAGTATTGATCTTGAACCCAAAGGACCTTGCAAAAAAAATTGAAGCTAAAGTTATCTGCGGATTAGGCCTAAAAATGAGGGAAGGCAATAGATCGGTGCTTTGAGAATCAACCAGTCCCTACATCTACTAACAAGTGCATGGAATGGGACTGAAAGATTGAAGCTGGCATGCTCAGAAATGCATTAGGGTTTAGGAGATGAGAGAATGTTTGAGAGGTCTCCCAAGAAAATAGACTAAGACATTCTTTTCCTAGTTTAACTCTGGAGAAGGCCCTATTGTTCGACAATGCTACAATCTGGCCAATTCCTTTGGAGTGTCAGAGAATATTTAGGCTCATTGCACTCCTGGGCTTCTGGGAAACGCCTCAAGCTTGTTTAGGAAGATGGCTCATGCAGAACATGAGCAAGTTAGAAGTATGAGAGGTTCCAGTTAAGTTATGTTATGCAGATTTGCAGAGCGCACTGTTAGCCGGATAGGTATCCTGGTGCTGATAGTGGTGAGAACCCCTCGCTGTTAGTGGGAGTTCTGGACCTCTACATTAGCAAATACCTCACCCACATCTAATGAAGGTATTGAGAGCTCTAAAGGTGGATATCCCAGTGGAAGTGGTGAGAGAGCATGTGCTGGCAATCCTGGATATAATTTGGTAAGGTGCTATAGGCTACCAGTCCATGTACCGAAGGCATCTTAGATATATGTCCTTCTAACGAACTACAGGGATTGGCTCTCAAAGGGTTGAAGACGAGACATGCATACGTTTGATATATCTACCTAGTGGTGAGACTGCAGTGTTGTAAAAAGAAGTGACCACCATTCATGCACTGATTTGTCCTGTTGAAGGGCTGAAGAAGAAGGTCCAAAGTATCCACAGAACTAGCTCAACTATTTGTCAAGTCCATTGCTAGCCTATGTAAAGAAATGGCTGAGGTTTACTATGCACAACTTTAAAATACACCCTCTATGCCAGAGAACTTGCATCTGGAGGGAGCAAGCTAGGAAGGGACAAGAGCAGTGGCTCCGAAACTGTTTAGAACCACAACCCACTTTTTAGAATGACTTCACATTTGCGGCTCACCTAGCTTTAATGGACTTGCGGTGGAGGATTTTTATAATATAACTAAAGCATCATGTAGTTACGCACTGTCCTTTATAGACGGCACATTTTTCATTGAAATGGCCACTAAAGTTTCACAGACATACCATTTTTCTGATAAAGCTATGCTGCACACAAATGATCATGTGTGGAGATCGGGTTTCAGTGACTATCGTTTGTACATCACCAAGTTAAGAGACATCCTACATCCCTTCCCTTCACACACCTGTACACCAGCAAGACTGTCACATTATTCCCTTTACTTTTCTTTCTCTGACTGTAGAGTAAGAGGAGCTCATAAACCCTGTTCTCCGTGTTAATAAGGCCAGCAATTTGTAAGAAGACATAGCCTGACATTTGACCTCTACATTTGAAGTGCAGTAACTGTCACAACATCGATACAGAATTTAAATGCATCATTATTTATTGCTTGAACTTTTGCGACCCAGCAAAAATCGGCACACGACCCACCAGTGTGTCACTACCCAGAGTTTGGGAATGACTTAACTAAAGAATAGTGCAGTAAGAAATCATTCATCTACGTGTGGTACTTCACCTCAGAGGCTCTGCTGGGCACAGGGCCTGATTACGAGAACCCGCTGTGGCAGTTGGGGACCACTGCACCAGAGGCCCGACCGCCATATTACAACTACGGTGGTTTGGCGAGGCAGGGTGGAGGCGTGCCGCCCTGCTCCCGCACCCCAAACTCATAATCAGGCCCACAATGTTTAAAGCAAATCTGATCAGGACATTAATGAATACTTTAAGCGAATATGGGTCCATTGAGCTGTGCTGAGACTGTATAGGATGTCTTTAAGGTGCACATTAGAGGGATATGTATTTCAAAAGAGGCTGGAGTACCAAAATGTATCTGATCAATGCTCCAACTCCTTGAGAATGCAAGTAAGAAGCTTGAAATTTAGGATACTCTGTCAAACAAATCAGAAGTATTAGGGAGACTAAATACACTTACAATTTAGTGAATACAGAGATCAAGTTCTTAGTAAGTACTTAACTTAAGGGTAGTGATAATCACACTATTAATGCTGGGAATGCATTCTACTGTGTGTTCCTCTTACTGACCTCTGTCCTTAATGTTGACTCTAAAATTCTGGCAAAGATCACTACCATTGGACTCATGCCATATATGTTGGGACTTGTCTTTCCAGATCAGTCAGCGGGTAAGCCCAGGTGTTACATTACACGTAACCTATGGACTATGTTGGCCTAATGCACAATGTTGATCCAGATATTTTGTGGTAGTGGTGCTATTGGATATCAAAAATACATTTGACTCTGAAGTGGAGCATTATATTAGTGGTACTCCCGAGGTTTGTCCTTGGTGAGAATTATGAATTATATTAACTGGATAGCTATCTTATATGTACGATACCTCCAACACAAGTGAGAATAGAAGCAAGTCATAACAAATCAATATATCTGGAATGCAATGTATCTCCATTACTGCTTGATGTACCTTTGGAACCATTGGCATGCACTCTCAGTGAATGCCAATCCTGGAAAGGGCTGCATTTTGGGTTTTGTTGCCTACTGGGGACACTTTATGCAAAAGAATATGTCAGAAGCCAAGATCAGAATCTAGCTCCCAGTGTCCATGATATCGGCACATTTGGAAGACATGCAGTCTGCTGCTTCAACAAAATTAGAAATTCTCTCATTGACGTAGGGGACCACCAAACCAAGCATTTATTTCCCGCTACTGGGAGGAATGGTTTCGCTACCCGGAGAGATAATTAAATTGAGATCTGGAGGTAGTATATAAGGAGAACAATGGGGGAGGTATCCACATACTGCAGGAAATGGTGTATTAATTTATTCTGCTTCTACTACTCATTTCTGGATGAAAAACTCAATCTGGCAAGCAGCCAGATTGAGTTGTACATCTTTATTTTTCTCTTTGATCGTGGTGGGATTTCGGTACCAGACTTGGAACTATATTATTGTATTTCTCAAGCATGTTTTGGGCATTACTGGTACTGCTCAGAACTCTGACCGCCTCATATGGTGGTAGAGCAAGAGTTGCTTCCGCACACCCACTAAACACAGTGCTGGCACACCTTTTATCCAGACCTACTATGCATGTCAGGATGGTGGTTTTCTCCAATTGGGTCTCGACTAGAGTATCTAAATATATGAGGATAACTCCTTTCCTTACCGATAGCAGACAATCCCTGTATACCATTATCATCAAAACCTATGGCATACCTGCAACTGGTCTGGTTGGGATTAGTGTCAATGAAAGAGGTGTATCTGAATGGAAACATTTTAACGTTGTCTCAACTTAGGATCCTGGGGCGTCTCTAGTGGACCTCTTCTTTTATTTTAGACTAGGCTACAAACTGCTGGCATATAATTCATTGCACCCTATGAAAGTACTCAAACTCCCACAATTCAAATTATCTCCACTCTGTATACTTTGATATCAACTTCCAGAGCCTTTTCTGTAGCAATATCTAGGAAGCGTCGGTATGGGCTTTCTCTCGACAGATGACCAGTGGAATATGTGCTACTCTCAAACCAGGGATATTTCCTTGAAATGCCGACATAGCTTGCTACAGTTCAATTTTCTTATATGATATTCTACACTTAGGCGAGGCTACAATACTATCAGTTGGATGTAGGTCCCAGTGGTGCTAGATGTGGACATCTTTTTGGGTGGATATTTTCTGTCTTATCAGAAATGCCAGAGATGTAATTGACTCCCTATTCACTGGTGGCTCTTTTGAGTTTTGTAAAAGGTCTGCCATCTTTGGTGACACATTTTTGCACTGTGGTGCTACTACTTGCCAAAATGGTGATGTGGAAGAGGCGCGAGGCCCATGCCCGAAGCAGAGAGGTAGCTTTCAGACCTAGATTCTTGTAACGAGACTTTTGACACCTGTATTTTACACATGCCCCATGTCTTTCACCTTAAAGATGTAACAGATGGGGAGAGGATTTGGCCTAATGGCTAGGGCGGTCGACCTCGAATCTAGGGAACTGGTATTGAGTCTCGGCAATGACGCTAAACATCCTGTGATTCTGGGGAAATCACTTAATCTCCCCGTGTCTAACAAAAATTAATGTGTGTCCTCATGTAACGTAACTGGTGCTATGTAAAGCGCTCGGATATCTGATTCAGGTCAAGTTCGCGCTATATAAAACTCTGCAAATAAACCAAACAGATCCCTTGCACAAATACCCATAAAAAAGGGGGCATCACTGAGTCATAATCTGAGGAGTGAGCGCCATACATTCAATTTGCACAGAGAGAATAGGGAGGATATTTTCTCATTATGACTAGCACATCGTGGAGAAGTGTGGCTCAATGGTTAGAGCGGCAGACCCTGATGCAGAAGTCTGGCCCGGGACCAGGGTTCAATTCCCGCCTCGGCGGGTCTTGGGCTCAATTTCCTCGGACCTCATAATTCTCGCCTCGGTGCCTATTCTAATCATAAGTCCCACTCTGCAACTCTGGGCAATAGCTTGCTTAATCTCCACAACGGCCCCAACAATGCTAGGATGCCTGGCTTCACCTTGGGGGTTCCCAGGAGTGGGCACTTCACAGAGAAAGGCCAGGAAGGGTTCCTCAGCGGTATTCGTACCAGCGCCGAGAGGCCTCCGGGTAGTCTTGCGCTATACAAGTACCTCTACATTTACATTTACATCTGCCCAGGCTGCATTTCAACCAGCAGTTGTACTACCTTGGAGGTTGACTGTGTAAACAATAGAGTTGAGCAGATAAATGAATATATTAATGAATTGCCAATAGTGCGTAGTGTATCTTAATTTGATATGGAAGACATCTTATGTTACTGGTCTGCATGTGTCTCTGTGATGAAGTATACTTGCAGATACTTTGTGTACATCAAAATGAAGTCACCATCTTCTCTGTGCCTTTCCCCAACTTCGTCCTGCGCCCTGCTGGAGGAATGAATGTCATAGATTGTAATCACCGCTGGACATGCTGGTGTTTAATGACAAATTATTGAGCCTTGGTGACTCCATGATACTGATCGATAATGGTGTCATCAGCCTCCGGTGGAACAGCTGGTCCTCATATTGTATCTCAGATGTGGGAAATAAGTTATACTAGATCAAGTATTCTGTAACGATAACCGATAGTTCATAAAGGTGTTTTCCCAAATCATCCTCTTTGACTGGTGTCTCTTGAGCAAGAACTTTAAAAGCAAACAAAACGCTGGGTCCCTGAAGCAGCTTTATTACAAAATCGTGAGCCCTTCAGAACCATGTAATGTCCTTACTGACCCTGACCAACTATCTATCACTCATAACTTTACCATTACATCCTACCAACCCCAGTTTGCTGCATATAGCTGCCATCTTTGATGGGTTTGTGCTCTCTCCCAGTGGCAGGGGAAGGATGCAAGAACAGAGGCACTTGACAGCCAAAAACCCTCCGGGTCATAATCTACATGGTCCACTAGCTAGAATTCCTTGACTTTCAGTTAACTGAGGTGAGTGGCATTATGAGTTACTTTATGGGGCCAAGTTCTAGATGACACTCAACCATAACTCTTTCACTTGTATGACAATGACACCGAGCTGTATATCACTGCATGCCACTGATTGCTGCCTTCTCCACTTATGATTTACAGCTCAATTGTTGGGCTGGGAAGGTGAACATTGGCAATGATGCTCTATAAGAAACACCCGCCACCCAGTGAACCATAACCAGAATTCACTATTCCCACTCGAGCCTGTACAACAGTATTCAAAGTGTTGGACTTCGGAGGGGTAAAATGTACTATTCCCACTCTAGTCTGCGAAACATTAGGGGAAGCATTAGACTTTTGAGGGGTTAAATTTACACTTCCCATTCCAGTCTTGCAACAGTAGGTAAAGCATTTGAGTTCGGAGGGGTAAGATTTACAATCCCCACTCCAATCTGTGCTACAGTAGGGAAAGCTTTGGACTTCGGAGGGGTCAAATTTACGATTCCCACTCCAGTATGTGCAACAGTAAGAAAAGCGTGTAACACCGGAGGAGTTACATTTACTATTCCCAATTAAGTCTGTGCAACAGTAGGGAAAGTGTTGGACTTCAGAGGGTCTAATTTACTATTTCCATTCCGGTCTGTGCAACAATAGGGAAAGCATTGGACTTTGGAGGGGTTAAATTCACTATTCCCACTCCAGTCTGTGCAACAGTGGGGAAAGTACTTCACTTCAAACCAATAACATAGTTGAATAACCCTGTTAATTTACAACAAATATAAAACTCTTAATATGAATATTGTTAATTAACCCAAAACATTATGTATATAAAACTAAAGAACAACTAAACAATTTAAATGAATGTTAAACATTTTAGCTATCATTTTTTTTATTTGTGTTTATTACTCAGTTAACTTCCCACACTATACCCCCACAAACTTAGCAGCCCACACTTAAAATATAAATTAAATAAGTATAACACAAATAACATAATTAATTCCCAATTAAATACTCATGAATACATTATTAATTAATGGTTAATTATTACTTAATTCCCTTCCCATCCTATACCCCTACAAACCCAGCAGCCCACATCTAATATATAACTTTAAAAATACAATTATTACACAATTAACATATTGATTAATCAATTAAGTAATTAATCATTGATTGTTAATTATACTTAATTAACTTCCCAAACTATAGTCGTACAAACCTTGCAACCCCAAATATAATTACTACACAATTAACATAATTATTAATAAATTAATAATTAACCGTTAATCAATTATATTTCATTAACTTTCTACCCTAAACCCCTATAAACAGAACGGCCATGACCTAATACAGAATTAAAAAATGTAAGTCATTATTACATAATTAACATAATTAATCGAATAAATAATTAATTGGTAATCAATTATACCTATTAACTAATTAATTGGTAATTAAGTATACTTAATTCACTTCCCACCCATACCCCTACATACCTAGCAACACTATAAATTACTATTAGTAATTAAATTATAAATCACTTAAAATGACAAACTATGTTTAAAATTATTAACAATGATACAAACAATAACAACACTTAAAATAAAATATGACCCAAACTCATAAAGATAATTTAAAAACATATTTTTTACCATATTATTGAAAACGATGGTAACAGCAATGATATTCCTGACAACTATATTGCTTGCCTGAAAAATAGATATTCATTTTGCGGAAGCCTGAACACCCACTTAAATGCGCTCACCAGCAGGGTGTTCAGCAGGAGTGCATCTTTCCCATGCAAAGAAACAAATGTGTAAGCCACAGTATGAAGCAATTTAGCTGCTAAAGCAACGACTTGAAAGAGGGGCCATCTAATTTCATAGCAACTGTGCAGAACGCAAATATCAGGGCTTTCCCTTTTTTGTCATATATTGCTTCTGCTCCTGAAGATTTACTCTGTTGTCAATATATACTCCCACGTACTTATAGCTATTGACCTCCTCTAAGCATTGTCTCGTCCAGTTGAATTTTGAGCGGGGCTCTGGTCGGTTCATAATAGACATTGTTTTTGTTTTATTAATTTGAAGTTTGTTGGCACTGGTGCCATTTTTCAAGTCAGTCACTGATCTTTGCAATCGACTTTTGTTAGACTGAGTAATACAACTTCATCCTCGTATGCGAGATGTGATAGACTAAAGGGGCCCAAACGCAGTGGATGAGAATTTACCTTGTCGGGCCTCAATGATAAATCTGCCTTGAACAGATTGAAAAGGAGTGGCGCCAACACGCACCCCTGCTTAATATTAACGAGGTAGCTCGCTAAAATCACGGGGATGGTGGCCTACTGGGGTCAGCAGACCACCATGTCCATGATTGCTTGTAAATAAAAAATGCAGCCGGTTTTCCTTAAAGGAAAATGGGTTGCATTTAAAAAACAAAAATGAAAAGTTTCCTTTTCATTTTTTAAGAGCAGGCAGTGGTCCAAAGTTTTCGCCACCATTCCCAAAGGGGAATGGGTATCTTGAGGACCCCTTCCCAATTGCGAATGGGTTACCACCAACTTGAAGTTGGTGGTAAATTGTAAATGTTTAGCAACTGCATTCACGGTCTGAAAACATTCATACATTCCAATACGATTCGGTATTTGAAAGGGATGCCCTAAACATGTCCCTTCCAAATACCGGATCGCAAACCCATTCTGCGAATCGCAAAATAGGGTTTGTTACATGTGTAAAGCATTTTTTGTGTTGGCAAACTGACCGATTCTGAGAATGTGCCCGTTTGCGAACGCAACACATGTTTCATATAGGTTGCTAGTACCAGAGAGCAAACATAGACATTAAAACGATTTGTGACCAGGAAGAACTTTACGTAAACACAAATGATTAGATATTCCTTGGAGCAAAACGATAAAGAGGGAATTCTGTGAAAGTTCCCCCCAAATGGAACTGAATTAATTTAAGGCCATGACAGTTGTTTTTGCTGATGTAGCAGCATTGTAGGATTGAAAAGGACCATCTGCATCTGTGTTCATTTGAAGATTGTACAGGGGTTTCTCAAGAACTGATTCTGCTCCCCTGTTATGTAACTATTCTGTGGAGAATCAAAAGACATAGCACAAAATGTTGGTTTAGAGATAAGGTGGCAACTTTCTCCATCTCCTTTGCTATTAATGGAGCAGTAATGGGCCTGAAGTTATATGTTTCTCAGAGTTCCAAGTAGATTTCTTCCAGAGTGGGAAAACAGTGGCATTCTGCATATCCATGAATGGTATATTGCTTTAAAAATAGGAGATTAAAATATCAATGCTGAAATTACAATGTTAAACTGGCATACTACAGTTATAGGACAAGGATTGCATGGAATTGACCAATCTGGGCAAGACTTTACAGAATGGAGAAAAAGGGAATCATTTTATGAAGCTTCACTACATTTTACAAAAAATGCTTTCAGCGGGAAAGGAGATTAAACTGTAACTATAGAGGAGCTACCTACCTTCTTCCCACTCATACTTTCACATTTTTGTATTTTAATACAGCACACAGCGAGCACTCACTTCTTTGGTCAGTGGAGATCAGACACTGAGTAAATTTCTTTTGTTGTAGATGGTACAGACCTTTAGACAGCAGCTGGAGGGAAACCAGAGGAAAGTAGGTTGAGCAGGTTTCCTGAACCTATTATCGATCTCACATCCAGGATCTCATTAGCAAACAGAGATAGATCTGGAGTAGACCAGATGCGTCTCCACAAGGTTACCATCCTATATCGTGCCTGGTCTCTGATGGAGTGACAGCCCATATCTAACAGAAGGGGAAGTGTCGGTGTTGATTGCGGAAGTCCAACCAAGCTGCGTAAGAACTTGTTTTGGATTTTAGCCAAAGGTGCAAGATCCACAGTACCCCATAAATCCGCTCCATAGAGGATAGCCAAGCTTATTTTTGCATTATTGATTTTTAATGCTGGCAAAATCCTTTTAGTTTGGGAGCATCGCTGCTCCTTTACTAAATATCCCGATAAACGAGCGAATTTTAAACAAAGGGCCTCGATCTGCTCCTTCCAACGTAGCCTGTAGTCTATGACCACCCCTAAGTAGGTCATAACCCCTACCTGTTCTAAAATAGTGCCATTCATAGTAACTTGACTCCGCAAAGGTTTGTTCTTTGTTAGGCCCATGAATTTAGTTTTAGATACATTGATCTCGAGGTCATTAGTTTTGCAGAACTCCACACATTTATTTATTGCAGTCTGCAACCCCACCTGGGTTTTTGCCAAGTTCAACGTGTCGTCGGCAAAAATAAGGAGGGGAAACTTTGTCCCACCCAAAACTGGCGCATCGGTCGGGGTATCTACTAGGAACTGCACTAGGACTGCGGAGTCTAGCCGGTGGCAGTGGCTGACTCTATCCGCTGACGCTTGTGTACACAGCATGCACTGTGAGCGCTGAATCACTAGCGTTTTTTTTAAACTTAGCGACTACTGCTAATTTTATTTGATCAGTGTATTGTTGTGTTAATTTTGAAACTGCGCCTTACCTGTTGGCTGACATCACTTGTTTGGGTACTTTTGACTGTCTACTCCCGCCCCGGTCCGCCGCGCCCATCTTGGGCGTTTGTTGCGGAGGGTGGAGGAGGAGCCCAACACTTCCGGGCTCAGGGCTGCAACATCCGCGCTCTAGTCGCGCTGTACTCTAATTTTATAAATACCCTGCCTGAGTGCACTCGCGCTGTGGAGAGGAGTCTAGCCGGTGGCAGTGGCTGACTCTATCCGCTGACGCTTGTGTACACAGCATGCACTGTGAGCGCTGAATCACTAGCGTTTTTTTTAAACTTAGCGACTACTGCTAATTTTATTTGATCAGTGTATTGTTGTGTTAATTTTGAAACTGCGCCTTACCTGTTGGCTGTCATCACTTGTTTGGGTACTTTTGACTGTCTACTCCCGCCCCGGTCCGCCGCGCCCATCTTGGGCGTTTGTTGCGGAGGGTGGAGGAGGAGCCCAACACTTCCGGGCTCAGGGCTGCAACATCCGCGCTCTAGTCGCGCTGTACTCTAATTTTATAAATACCCTGCCTGAGTGCACTCGCGCTGTGGAGAGGAGTCTAGCCGGTGGCAGTGGCTGACTCTATCCGCTGACGCTTGTGTACACAGCATGCACTGTGAGCGCTGAATCACTAGCGTTTTTTTTAAACTTAGCGACTACTGCTAATTTTATTTGATCAGTGTATTGTTGTGTTAATTTTGAAACTGCGCCTTACCTGTTGGCTGTCATCACTTGTTTGGGTACTTTTGACTGTCTACTCCCGCCCCGGTCCGCCGCGCCCATCTTGGGCGTTTGTTGCGGAGGGTGGAGGAGGAGCCCAACACTTCCGGGCTCAGGGCTGCAACATCCGCGCTCTAGTCGCCCCTACCCCTCCCATAAATGTGCGGAGGACCGCGACCGCACAGCGGACGCGTGCAGCGGGCGTGCCGGAAGCGCGCCGAAGTCGAGCCAAAGTCCAGCCCGTCCGCGACAGGACGGGGCGCGGGGCCAAGGCCGTTGGGCCCATGTCTCCCTCCATGTTGCGCTATGATAGAGAGGAGCTGCTCGCTCTTTGTCCCGAGGTCTCCCTAAACTGCAAACACTCCATGGAGGCGCCACTATTACATGCCTGTCCTCTGTGCTCATTTAAGCCCCTTAATCCATCTATGATGGCTCCCGCAAATAGGCAGACTAAGGCAGGACTGATCAACTGCCGCTCTCTCGGTAAACACAGTATTCAAATCTACCACCTACTTGAGGACGAGGAATTTGATATTATGTTCTTTACTGAGACGTGGTTGGGAGAATTCTCTGATCCTGACATCATAGAGGCCATGCCCCCTGGCTACTCCCTTGCTAGATTGGATAGGAAGGATGGCAGCGGAGGGGGTATTGCTATTGCTACTAGAACTTCTATGCAATGCACCCTACTGCCCTTGAATATTGATCACTGTGAAGCCGGTGTTTTCACTATAAGCATGGGACCGCAAACCTCCCTCTCAGGCATTCTTGTGTACAGACCACCTGGCAGGATGTACGATTTTATTGCTAGCCTGTTGGAGGTCACCGCTCACCATGCGATTAGGAAAAAGAGTTTTCTTGTGCTTGGCGATATGAATGCTCACTTCGATGACCCCTTGGATAGGGAGGCGAGCGACATCAGGTACGCACTCCACTCCCTAAAGCTTGACCTCATAAATCAGGACCCCACTCACAGACTTGGGCACCTCCTAGATCCCATCTTTGGAAACCACCTCAGAGTACAATCCTCCATCCCGATTCCGGTCCCCTGGTCCGATCATTCTGTCATTCCTTTTTTCATTCAGACATCCGAGGATGACTCAAAAAAAGACTCTGAGCAGCGGTACCAGCGGCGGAAATGGAAATCTTTTTCTCAGGCTACCTTCAATGAACTTCTTACAATAGGAGGTCCGATAGGAGGCACGGACTGTGAAACTGCGTACAGTCACCTACAGACTCGCATTTTAGGAGCCCTTGATAAAACCGCTCCCATTCGTAATGGGAGAAACTCCAAAAATGCGAGGAAAACCACTTTGTGGTATACTCCTGAACTTCAAACATCTAAATCTGCCTGTAAAAAGCTGGAACGTGAATGGCGTGTTAACTTTTGCCCAATGATTAAAGTACAATATAAAAAAATGCAAAGGGAGTATTATAAAGAAGTTTGCATCTCCAAAGCCGCCCATTATAAAAATCGGATTGATGAGGCAGAGAACTCTTCTAAGGAGCTCTTTAAAATCTTTAAAGAGATACTCTCAAATGATAATAGGTCCTCCAGCGATTCAGTGGAAACCTGCAATAGTATTGCGAAGTATTTTTCGGGGAAAATCTCGGACATCTATGCCAGCTTCTCTGGTAACCTGACCGCAAGCCATGATCTCAGGGAAGACAGAGAGGCCAGTTCCACGGAGTCATGTTTACATAGCTTCCTGGTTCCTCCATCTGATATATTAGTAAACGTATGCAAAAGTGTCAAATCTGGCTCCCCTCGAGACCCGGCCCCTCCGAAAGTACTGACTGCTAGTTTAGAAGTACTGGAGCCCTATTTTAGACACATTATCCAACTATCGTTTTCTTCGGCCTCTCTTCCGGGAGACTGGAAGAAAGCAATAGTGCTGCCAATAAAAAAGAAACCCAATGTAAGCCAGGACATACTGGAGAACCTAAGACCTATCTCCCTCCTACCATACCTTGCGAAAGTGACCGAAAAACTAGCCAACACACAGCTCATGGATCACTTAGAATCTAATAAAGCATTGCACAGCTCCCAATCTGGCTTCCGGAAGAATTATTCGACCGAGACGGCCCTCCTGAGAGCGACCGAAACTCTGCGGATTGGAGCGGATGAAGGTCACACAATGGCTCTTATTATGCTGGACCTCAGCGCTGCGTTCGACACTGTGGCTCATTCCATCTTGCTACAGTGTCTGAGCAGTGCTGGGGTCACCAAGGCGGCATTGGGTTGGCTTAAAGCTTTCCTCTCTGACCGCAGTTTTCAGGTTCAGAGAGGCATGTTTCTTTCAGACAGCGTAGCCTTAGAACAGGGGGTGCCTCAGGGCTCCGCCCTGAGCCCCACCCTGTTCAACCTTTATATGGCTCCGTTGGCAGATGTGGTCCAATCATACGGCATAGAATTAGTATCTTATGCCGATGATACTCAACTGCTCATCTCCCTATCACAGACACCCACTTTAGCAGCTGCCAACTTTAAAACCTGCATGCAGGAGCTTGCAGGCTGGATGAACCAACACTGCCTGAAGCTCAATGGCTCAAAAACTGAGGTTCTAGTGATAGGGGGAAAGGATGCCAGTTGGACTCAGGAATGGTGGCCTCCTTGCCTTGGCCCTACACCTATCCCTGGCAAGGAGGCTAAAAACCTGGGGGTCTGGGTGGATCCCAAACTCTCTTTTGAGAGCCACGTAAACAAAGTAGTAGGGAAATGCTTTGGGGTAATGAAGACCTTAAACCGTACGTTGGACCTTCTGCCTCTGGAGGCCAGACGCACCATGACCCAAGCATTAGTCACCTCCCGCATAGACTATGCTAACATATTGCTACTAGGGACAACTGGAAAGAACATAAGACGGCTCCAGGTGCTACAAAACACGGCAGCACGGCTAGTTCTCAGACTCCCCAAAAGAACGGCATCTAAACCCACTCTGGCTGCCCTTCATTGGCTTCCTATAAAAAAAAGGATCCTATTTAAAGCACTCTTAATTTGTATAGGATAACCGCTCTGAAAGCCCCTGAATATCTGAAGGACCTAGCCATCCCTTACCAGCCCAACAGAGCACTTCGCTCTATGGGCATGGGTCTTCTTAAAGTACCTCGTATAAAGAAGGCCAGAATGGGTGGCCGCTCCTTCCGAGTGTTAGCAGCCAACCAATGGAACACTCTTCCTACCGAAATTAGGCTTGCCAAGACTGAAACTATTTTTAGGAAACTTTTAAAAACACATCTGTTCATCCATTAGGCCTGTCACTGCCCCTTCTGCTACTCTCTCCACAGCGCGGGGATACGCTGGGATGGCGTCACCAAGCGCTTTACAAGCCCCTTTATTATTATTTATTATTATTACTGATAGAGCGCGCGAGGCCACCCGACCAATAGTTTTCGCCGTTTCCGGCTTCAGGGCCCATATACTTTTCAAATCACCATATGCATCGATCAGGTGACTTCACGAGCTCTACCAATTTGGTGTGTGTGTTCCCTGCTACCAATTCTCAGTGCACCCGACTTATCATCCACCGATGCAGGTGCCTAATGACCACAATGAATCAGGGAGCTAGCTGTAAAGGAAAGGCAGCAAAATACAAACCCAACCAATAACATTCAAAATACTGTGTAAATGACCACGGACAACTGGAAGTTTTAAAATGTTTATCTAAAGTTCAATATTTTCTTGCATGAGATACAGTAAAATAAGGCAATCAATAACCAAGATAACGTAAATCACATAGGCAGAAAGAAATAATGACAGAGTAATCATCAAAGTACTAATAAAATGTAACGAGAAAAGATACTTATGCAAGTCAGTATTTATCTAAAACAGTGATAGACTAAGTGTGTGTGATTATAGAAGAACTTATAATGAATAACACGCTTCACTTAAGGTGAAAGGGCCTTTGAACAACCTAGGCAACGAAGTTCTAGACCATATCAGGAAATGACACACTGCTATGCAAAATATAATTTCTAACAAATGAGAAGACATAGAAATAACTTTGCAAAATTTTAAATGACTTTCAATAGTTGCGGAAAGGCATGGAAAATATCACATTTGCAATGTTGAACTTTATTGAAGCAAAAGTTAGAAATTCAGAAGGTGCAAGAATTTCAAGAGATTTCGGAGCAGTATTTACCTAGAAAGGTGTGGAAACCAAACCCTGGCCACGGGTCAGTTAAAGACAGGAAACCCTCAAGGAAGGATACCCTCAAAGGACAGCAGGTGCAGAATGGACACCCAGGACAGGACAGGATACCCTCGGAATAAGAATCAGGACAGGACCTCAGGACAGGACAGCAAACCCTCAGGACAGGACCCTCTTCAGGACAGGACCGGAACCCACAGTTAGGAAGCAACGCCTGCGCTCCACCCGCTCTGCAGATATCGATCAAGACCCCGATTGGGTCAGCGAACTCCCAGCTAAGTGCCTTGTCTGCACTTTAAGGTTCAGTAAAACCTTAGTCTATGGTCAAATTCGGACAGAGTGCACTGCAGCGCTCTGTATCTTCAGTCACCTATTGAGTGCGTTGGGTCAGTGACAGGTCAGCTAAACCAGACAAGTCGGACGGTTCACTAGGTGAACCCAGGGTAGATATACAGTTTTGGGACAGTGTACCACCCCCCAATGTTGCAAAGTGTCAGAATCCCTCAATTTCGATTGGTCCTAAGGTAGGATTTGGGTAACACACCAATCACAATATGCGATTTGAAGCCTTCATTTACATATTTTGGGACCGCCTAGCATGTTTGGGTTCCCATGAGCTAACAGTAGCACATCTATACAATGTAACATATAAGAAGCCACATTCGCTGTTCTCGCAGGGCAGAGGTGACTTTCTCAGGAGCATCTCGCCCATCACTGCCAGCTGGCTATGTTCCATCAGCCAAGGTCCCTCGTGCTGCCGAATGTCGCACAGGCGCAGAAGGGACCTCCAATATGGCTCTCCTCTCACTCAGACCCCCATTGCCCGCGGTACATGAAAAGTAAGCGAAAACAAATTAATACATAATAATGTCATTATGAAAACACATCGCAGGGTTTGTACTTTTAACTCATCATCAAGAAATAAACTTATGCAATTTAAATGTTAGCTACATTTAGACGAAATACAAGAGCAGTGGCACGAGCAGTACCACATGATAAGCACAGCTATGAATTACGCATGCGCATAACTTTCCCTCCACTTCTGCAGACGCGTCAGGACACGTGAGTGTGGCTGACGCATGCGCAGTAACTAAAATACAAGCGGCGGCCATTTTTTTAGAGGACATGGATTAATTTCATTAGAAATACACATAGGCAAGCGTCTCAAACTTTACTCAAACTTAATATAAACGTTAGTAAAACATACACGGGTTACCTTATTACACATAAATGAGGTTCTTGATTTCGGCAAGCCGCAAAATATGCGAAGCTTTGCTTCATCAATCCCCTCTTTGATGATATCTACTATCATCACAAATTATAATGGAACCAGATGCCAACTTTCTTTCACACTTTATAAAGTTCTATTTCTTCCAGCAACCGTTCTAGCTTTTCTCTTTCAGTTTTAGCAGGGTGAGAAGTCTTCACCTTTTTGTATATCTGATCATTCACTTCCTCTAATTCAATCTCATCCACACTTCGTTTCACCCCTCTTGCATTAACCTCGTGCTTTCTGGTGCGCTTGCGGTATTTACAGCATAAGAAAATGGAAAGTATAATAAGACCTATAATACCAATAGGCATCAGAATTTTGAATAATAAGCCTTTACCTATGCCAGCAAGCCAATGACCTACATTTGAGAGACCATCTACCAGTCTCTTCCAGGCACTATCAACCTCGAGTGGTTTGAGTTCCTTTGCCAAATTAGTAATGTTTCGCACATATCTTTTGATCTGTACACTTTTGTCCGGAATATAAGTGCAACAATGTTGCGCCTTCAACATCCGGCAGACTCCGCCCTCTTTCGCTAATAAGGTGTCAAGAGCAAGTCGATTTTGTAAAACCATTGATCTGATCGCAACCATTTCAGTATTGACCAGCAGGAATCCATGAGCTGTTTCAGTAGACAGCACATCTACTATAGTAGACAATTTGCAAATTCTGTGAGTGTTCAGAACCACTCCCACTCCAGGTATCAGTGCACTGAAAATACTACCCATAATTTCACCTATACTTTCTCTTTTACTACGCACTAAGCCATTAGTATCTTCATTGCTTCCAGCTTTCCCATTCACATGGTATATTTTCGGGAAGACAATGCCAAAGTAGCAGCTTCCATACCAGTGATCCGGCAATTTGAAATAAGCCTTGTCCCCACAAATATAATAAATTCCAGGAAACACAGGCTCTGACCCATTTTTGAAACCCCAACCTCCAATTACCTTGTAATTATGTTCGCATTCACTGGAACCAATGAAAACATTATTATAATAGCTAGTCTTCTCGCGGTGAAGACATAGCTTGCCTTTCTTTTCAAAATCCAGCAACAGAGCAGGACCCGCTCCACCAGATGAGGTGCCTTCCATGTTTTCTGCCCATTTTGGCTTTTTCTGACTTTCGTCATTAGCCTTCTTCTGAATTTTAATTCTCCTTCTCTCTGCCATGTTCAGGAACATCTTTTCCTGCTCACGCAAAGAACAAGTCAAGTTATCTCTGTGTGCGTCTGCTATGTCAATGTTCCCTATAGTCAGAAAGTAGTCTCCCATATATCTTATGGTGTCAGTTTTGGTATGTACAGGATTCAAGTTCCCACGTATAGGTAGTTCAGAAAAGATCACGTCATTGTTAGAGTAATAATACTGTAACGGTCCCCTTTTGTAAAATAAACTAGCTAAAATGCTACAGGAAATTCCATAAGTTAATGGCAGATGATGGTATGTCACGCCTTCAGCCACCGAAGTAGGTAGCTTCATGCAGACATAGCAATCCTCAATTTCCATAGTCTCTACATAGTGTATTAACAAGTTTGCGAAAACATTTAAATGTGTCCTGTTCTTCATGCCATGATAATGTAGTCCTTTCTCATCTGATGCTTCTAAGTCTCGTTTAGTTTGTCTCAATGCTCTCTCATGTCTTTCTACACTCTGTGTTGTCAGCTCTTCACTGTCAGTATTTACAACTTCAGTAGGGACAATGTTAGTATCTTTACTTACAGCAAAGGGAATGAAAATTGTTAATCCTATCCAGATAACTATCAGTACTACTATACTACATATACACACCTTGCAACACGTCTTAAAACGGCTGCAACTAGGTCTACCATTCACTGTTGAATCAGACATTTTAGCTCAGAAGGAGTCTCTTGAACCCCTCTTTGTTGCTTTACACAATTAGCTTACTTTGTGCAAATTCACGGTGGCTCGTCTTCCTCTTCAGCTGAGTACTCTGGGACAGGTTCTCCGTCACTCACGTCAGTTATATCAAGATCTTCAAGCTCCTCCAAAACCAGTGTCCATTCAGGAGACTTGTACTTTTTGTTTTGTCTTTTTATTCGCTCACTCCTTCTTTTGGAAGAGTCTTCTTCCTGCTCTGCTATTCGAGCACTTCTTCTTGCTTCTGCACGTTTTTCTTCCACTGTCTTTATTCTTAGTCTTAGTCTTTTTACAAACCTAGGCTCAAGGTTGTTTCTTTTCTTTATTCTCTTAGTTGGTACTTGGACTTCACTTTCTTTTCTTCTTCTCTTGTTCTCTTTATCTTGTGGTAATTCTTCTCCACTTTCTTCTCCTACTTCCCTTATCTGACTAGTTCCAGGGCTAGCATCAAATTCTTCTGCCTGGTTGCTAATCTGGCCTTGTTCAGGAATATTTTGTTTTTGGCTTTCAATTGTCTCTGTTTCTGTTTCTGTTTCCTGAACCCGTTTTTCTAACTCTATCTGATCCTGTTCAAGCACTTCGATCTCTTGATTTTCTTCTGCTCGAACTATTACTCTATGTCTCGTCTGTCCCTTATCCACATCAGGAGTTAATGGAGGAGTATCGAACACTTGCTCTGTATCCGGCACTTGTTCAATATCAGGTATTTGTTCAGTCTCAGGTACCTGTTCAGTATCGGGTACTTGTTCAGTCTTATTCACTGGATCTGTATCAATCACGTGCTCTGTCCCTGTCTGACCTTCTCCTTCCTCAGTTTTGATTTGGATCTCAAGTGGCTGAGGTTCTTCGCCTGTGCCTTGCTTTTCCTGACTAGTCCACTCTCTACCTTCACTAAGTCGTTCTCTTGTTCTGATAGGATCTTCGGTCAGATCAATCATCGGTATCCATTCTTCTGGCCATATGCTTGGCAGCTCGTCTTCAGCTACTCCTGGCTCAGTTTCCTGGACTTCTTCAGCAGGCTGGTTTCTTGGCAGTTCGCAGTCAACTACTCCTGGGCCAACATCTGCTGTTCCTGCAACCTGACTGGTGCTGGGCTGCTCGTTGTCAGTTGCTACTGGTCTGGCTTCTTCAGGGTCCTCTGCTGGTTGCCCTGGTTCTTCAAATCCTTTGTCTGGCAATACCTTCTGGGTGTGTCCGGCGTGGATCCACTGGGGAACACCTGCGACTTTCACTGCAGTGGTTGTCACCAGGATTACTTGGCGCTTCTTTCCCCACCTGGGTGCCAGACAGCTTGATCGAGTGTGCTTCTTTATTTTGACCCAGTCTCCTGGAACCAAGTTGTGGAGAGGAGTCGTTGGATTAAGGATGCCGTCGTCTCCAATCTGGCGAGAGATAGAACGCACTTGGTCACCCAATCTTCTGCAGTATTCAAGCACCAAATCATCAGTAATACTCAACAGTTTGCTTCCTGGCACCCATGCTTGTCTCATCACTCTTCCCATAATGATTTCATGGGGACTTAGGCCTGTCTTGCGGTCTGGAACACTTCTTAGTCCCATCAGGACCAGGGGCAGGGCCTTCACCCAGTTCATGCCAGTAGCATCTGTCAGCTTTGCTAGTCTGTTTTTGATAGTTCCATTTACTTGTTCCACTATTCCAGAAGCCTCTGGATGGTATGCACAATGAAGTTTCTGCCTTATCCCAAAGGCCTTACACAGTTCAGCCATTATTTCATTGTGGAAATGTCCACCTTGGTCTGATTCAATAATGTATGGTATTCCGAACCTAGGTATCAGCTCTTTTAGTAAACACTTTGCTACTGTCAGTGCGTCACTCTTGGGAGTAGGGTAAGCTTCTACCCATTTTGAAAATACACAAACAATGACAAGGACATATCGTTTCCCTTCACAACGGGGCATGGTGATGAAATCAACCTGTATTTTTATAAAGGGGCCCCCTGACCTCCCAATCTTGCTCAGTTCAACCATGGTCCTCTTGCCTGGGTTCATCTGTTGACATGACAGGCACCTCTGGCAGAGGGACTCTGCTACCTTCCTGAATTTCTTGCTGTACCAAGTCTGTTGAAATACCAGAATCATGGCATCCCTACCAATGTGTGATCCTTCATGTATTAATCTTGCCATTGTGCCAAGCAAGTGTCGGGGTAACACAGGCATACCAGTTGGACCTATGATGACACCATCCACACGTCTCGGTCTACATCCATCCTCTTTCCATTTCTCTCTTTCTTGCCAAGGAGCCGACTCCTGCCACTCTCTCACCTCATCCCATGTAGGCACTTCCTCAAACACCTGAAGCTGGCAGCTGGTTCCTGGCCCCCCTCGTTTTGGATTTATAATATATCGATCTTTGGCACACCATTGAGCCACTCGATCAGCATAATCGTTTCCCAGTGATACTCTGTCCATGCTCCTTTGATGAGCAGCACATTTTACCACTGCCAGTTCTTTGGGCAACTGGATGGCCTCTAAAAGGTCATGAACAACCTTTGCATTCCGAATGGGAGTACCTGAGGAAGTCATGAATTCCCTCTGCATCCATAATTGGCCAAAGTCATGCACAACGCCATAACAGTACTGACTGTCAGTATACACTGTTATGCGTAAGTCCTTCCCAATTTTGCAAGCCATTATCAGGGCTATCAATTCGGCTACTTGTGCAGACTTGATGTGATATAGGTAACCTGCTTGTTCAATTTTTTCAAAAGATACTACTGCATAAGCAGCACTCAAGCCTCCTAATTCATGTCTTAGGCAGGAACCATCCACAAATAGTTCTTTATCATGCTCCGGCAATGGTACTTCTTTTATGTCTGGGCGTGGCTTGGTACTGAACTCTGTCAGATCAATACAATCATGTTCATCATCATCCCTACCTTCCATTTCTGAGGGGTCAGGAAGTAAGGTGGCAGGGTTCAGAATACCGCACCTAACAATGTTTACATTTGCTGCGCCCACAAGAATCCTCTCGTATTTAGTCAGCCGACTAGGGGTGAGATACTGTGTTTTAGTTCTGGTCAATAGAATTACCACTCCATGTGAAACATAAACAGTCACAGGATGTCCCATGACAATGGACTCACTCTGTTCTAAACTTGCACAGGTAGCAGCTACTGCTTTTAGACAACCTGGTAACCCAGCAGCTACTGGGTCCAGTGTGACAGAGAAATAGGCCACAGGCCTCCTGGTTGTGCCATGTTCTTGAGTCAGGACTGACAATGCGCAATTATCGCGAGTGTCACAGAAAAGGGCAAACTCTTTTGAATAATCTGGCATTCCCAATGCAGGGGCTGTACACAGACAGTTTTTCAGTCTTGTGAAAGCCATTAGACTTTCATCATCCCACTGTACAACATCTGGCATTCCTCTCGTGGTCATTTTTATCAAGGGCCTGGCTAAGGCTGCAAATCCCAGAATCCACTGCCTGCAGTACCCTAAAACACCCAGGAACATTCTGACTTCCTTTTGAGTACGGGGCAACTGCATCTTTTGAATTATTCTCACTCTTTCTGAAGTGACTTTTCTGACACCCTTTTCTATCTGGTGTCCCAGATATTTCACTGATTTCGCACAGAACTGTAGTTTGTCAGGGGACACTTTATGCCCTTTCTCACACAGGTGATTTAGGAGAGCAATGGTGTCAACTACACAGTCCCTGTGACTTTTAGACGCCAATAGAAGGTCGTCTATGTACTGCACTAATACAGAGTTCCCAGGTAATGTCAAAGTCTCTAGACATTTCTTCAAGATCTGATTAAAGATAGAGGGGCTCTCTGTATACCCTTGAGGGACCCGGTTCCAACAATACACGTGACCCTCGAAGGCAAATGAGAAAAGAAATTTGCTGTCGGGGTGCAGGGGTATCGAAAAGAATGCATGACACAAATCAATCACAGTGAACCACTCAGCATCCCAAGGAATCTGGTACAGAATTACTGCAGGGTTCGGGACAATAGGGCAGCAAGGAACTACAATCTTGTTAACCTTTCTCAGGTCCTGCACTACCCTATACTTGCCACTAGGCTTTTTGATGCCCATAATCGGTGAGTTGCATGGGCTGCTCATCACTTCTTGTATGATGTTTCCTTCCAATAATTTTTGTATCTCCAGAGTGACACCTGCTTTCACTTCAGCATTCATTCGGTAGGGCCTAGTGTTAGGATATACTGCATTGTCTTTGATGGCTATTTGTATGGGGTCCACATCTTTCATCAAACCCACATCTTTTCCAGTGAAATCCCACACTTCTGGTTTTACGGCTTCCTGTAGTTCTTGGGGCAAGTCCTGCAGGGTCAATCCTTTAAGTTCTGAGTCAGGTCTAAGCAACAATAATTTATAAATGCCGTCTTCATCTGGGGTCTGTATTTCGACACCCTTTGGTGTGCAAAAGATGGTACAGTTCATTTTGCACAGCAAATCGCGTCCCAGTAAATTTACTGGACTGGTGTCACAGACTACAAATCTATGCATCTGTTTAAAATTTCCAATTGAAATCTCCATTGGTTCGGTAACAGGAGTACTAATCAATTGATTAGATACACCTACTACTTGGATGTTTTCTCCCGAGAGGGGCAGGTTTGGAACGTCCACTGTTCTTACAGTAGAACGGGTAGCGCCAGTGTCCAACAGAAAGGTGACATCATTTCCGTCAACCTTTCCTTCAATATATGGTCCAGACTGGTCTACCGGCAAGGAAGCGCCAAGTACGCACTCCTCGTCCTCCCCTCTCAGGCCCCGTCAGTCCTGATCATTACAAAGGAAGGTATCATTCAGCAGATACTGCGAAGTTGCTGTATTTCTGTTCTCCCCGCTTTCCCAAACCTCTATCTCTTCATTTTCTGCCTGTCTTCCCCTGTATACCTGTTTGGGTGCTCGAGGCACCTGAACTGTTTTTACCTGGGGTTGAGTCTTTCTTGGTCTTTCTTTCTGCGTCTGTGGAATTAAATCAGGAGTTGTCTCATTAACATCGACTAATTGGGGACACTCGTTTCGCCAGTGTCCAATTTCGCCGCACTGATGGCAGGGAAATTTTTTCATAGCCTCTTCCCTGCTAAATTTGGGCCGGGGCTTTCCTCCACCCCCTCCCCCAGGACTTTTGTTCTCAGCATTTTTAACCATGTTACTCAATTGTTTTTCCTGCTGTTCTGCGAGCTTCACCTGAGCCCACATAACCTTCTCCTTAAGGGCCTTTTTCTTTTCTGCCATCTCGTCCTCGCAGTACTTAGCGTACCGCAGGACCTCATCCATTTTCTTAGTATGCCAACAGATTTTATTGTCTTTTATCCACTGACAAATTTCAGGTCTTAAACCATTTACAAACCTGTAAATAAAGTGTGTCATATCCTTCAGGTCGATGTTGTCAATACCACTGTATGTTTTAAATACCTGCAATAACCTCTCATAGAAGGAGTGCACTGTTTCGTCCCTTTCCTGTGTTGTTCTATCTATTTTTGTCCAATCAGTTTCCTTGGCGGGCACCTTTTCTTTCAAGTGCTGAATTACCTGCTCATATTTTCGCATGACTTCCTTTGATGGCTCCCCTGTGTCCTTGTCTCTGGGATACTCTTCACTGGGCCAATTTATGTTTATTTTACACTGGGTCCATAAATCTACTGGAACCACAATGTCGAAAAACCCATCCAGGTCTTTCCACAGACATTTTTGTACCTTCACGAACCTCTCCACTTGCCGGTACCAGTCAACTGGTTTCTCTCTTAATTTTGGAAAATCGTTCGTGAAGGACACAATATCCTGCCTAGACCAGGGGACATGCACATATTTCCCTCCTGGAACTTCGCGCATGGGGCATAACTGCTCAGGTTTTTCTACCTCTCTTAAAGCAAACTCGGGAGTCACTTGTCGGGAGCGAACCTCTTCCCTCTTTTTCGCCCACCTGCTTCTCCATTTTTCCACATCTCCCCATTTCTGCAGTACCCCCATTAATTCTTTAATCTGTAGCTTCTTTCCGGCCACATTCAGATGTTCTATATCCTTGTCTGAGAAGTCTGCTCTGTATGGTTTCTGTAAGGGCTTGGATTTTGAGATATCTACCCCCATACTAATTGCTGTTTCGGTCAGTTTTCCATGGAGCACTCTGGTGTTCCTTGTAAAGCTTTTACATATGAACGACAATTCTTCCTCAGAGTAGGTATTCAATCGATTCAACCCCACATTTCCTGCCATTAATTCTTCTATTTCAACCCTCAGCTTGTAGAGGTCTAAAGGCTTTGTTTGCGGAGTTTGCTTTTCTAATTCACGACTCCAACTCTCAATTTCATCCGGAGTTACCAGAGAGACATTCCTAGTACCTGTTGCTGTCTCTAATTTAATTTCCTTTGCATTAAAAGGGTTATACCTCAGCTGTGCTCCCTTTGCGGTCTGTTTGTTTGGCAATTCCAAGAATGCAACTTCAGACTCGCACTCACTGGACTGATCATCTATGATGATTGGTTCCTGTCTCGGGGTTGCTATGACTGGGGTCATGACTGGAGTAATCGGATTTCCCTGACCATTTCCGTATAACGGGACCACCGGTCCAATAGTTACTGGAATAGTCAATGCCTCAGGATTGGTATTTATCTGAGAAATTTTCTGAATTATTTCTGTTCTTTGTCTAGCTAGAGCCTCTTGCTCCTTTTCCACTAGTACCCTTCTTAGAGTTGTGTCATGTAATATCTGTGGGGTCAATGGAGGAGTAAAACTCGGGGCAGTAGGCGGAGGAGTAAAACTCGGGGCAGTAGGATGCGTTTCACTTGGTCCTCCACCATAATTTGGCTTCGGAAATAAAGTTCCAGTATTAAAGGACCTGCGCTCTTCCCCATATGGAGGTTGAACAAAAGGCAGTCCTGAATTCGATGGTTTCTCTTCGCTTTCATACAAGGGTCTGGGGAAAAAAGTTTTTGTACGTGAATATTTTTCTTCCTGACTTGCGGGCACTTTGGGATATATATCCCTTGTTTCCGCCAGTTCGGGTTTCTCAGGATAGGGTAATACTTGACCACCCCCTCCCAGTCCCAGGGACCTGTCTTCTTCCTTTTGGAAGGGGCGTCGGGGAACATCTCCTACACTGGAAGGTCGGGTTCCCTCATTGTAAGGTGGCGGACTTCTGGTACAGATGTCATCTATTAGTTCATCATCTGAATCCCCTAGGGCCCCCCAATGCTTACATTTTTCAGTACTTTTCCCCCCCGCTGCAGGGTTATGACATGCCGGCATCATGGGAAACAGACCCTCAACAATCATGCTCTGCCTCCACTGTTTCATCCTTTTATCCCTGGACTCCTGTTTCAGCCTGGGGTACCACTTGGTCAAACCCTTGTCCATTCGGGGTCTTTCCCTTTCAAAAGCCTCAATCTCCCATTCCTCTAATGCCTCATACTGCGTTAGTCTCGGTCTGGGATGCAGTTCATTCATTCGGGTTCTTAAATTAAATAAGATCCTACCATTGAAAGTACCATCTAACGGAAAAGCCAATACTCCGTCATCTTTTGTGTACTTCACCCAATTCTCCAGCCACACACAGGTATTGTACCCTCGGTCAAACATCATGAATGAGGCAGGAGTATTGGGTGCTGGGACAAGAACACCTTCCCTAGATTTAATGGGTTTGTCCGTTTTAAAATAATTTTTCACCTTATTTACCAGGGACATTTTTCTCTTGGTTCCGTACATAATATCGTATCTGTTAGCCTTCCACTGATCCCTTTCAAACCCTAGATGCCTTGGATCAGGTCGCGTCTCTGTAGTCCGCGAGTGCCACATACGACTTCTGCGCTAACTTTGTTTACAAACTACCTCCAATCAGAATGCGCTTCAGAAAATTCGTGCAACCAATGGGTGCGCGACACAAAATAAGCTCTGCCAATGGGTGCGCGGCCCCTTCGTGAGACAGTTCCCACGCTCCGGCGCTCACCCCTCCTTTACAATTTCAGCTCCGCTACCCGCCCGCTGTTTCTACCAATCCCAGCGCGGCACAGAGTGACGTCAGAGGCGCTTCTCGACTGACTCCCTCCCTTCACAAGGTAACGGAAACTTTCTTACTTTTAAAGTGCTCAGTGCTTGGTTATTTTACAACAAATACACATTCGCCACAGTGCTCAAGTGTCTAGACAGAGATAGAATTCTATTACTGCAAGTAAACTACTTCCATTTACTTTTCACTTGCTGCGGGCAGATCTCTTCCGCCTACCCTTCACTCTAGCATCGGTGAACCTGTTATTCCCCTAAACTCATCCACTTCTTTCCGGGATATGTTCCGAGTTTAAGGTTTCTCAGCGGACCCCTCTGCTTTCACGCTAGCTCCGAGGAACCTGCTACTCTTCCGATGTGACCCTTACTAGGTTACGCCACTATGGGAATTTTGCCAATGAACCCCGTTACTGTCATTTATTCACACATGTATTCAGAAAACCCTAGTTAGTGCTTCCCGGTTATCCTAACCTGCACCTAACTTTCCTCGAACCTGTGACCTCAGGACAATGGATTCTATTCACCACTTGCCCTTTCAATTCCCCGGGGAGTTCGGACAACACTTAACGAGTCGATTTACAAATGCATGGATTAGTACATATAACAATATAAGAACAAGAATAATGACAATACAGCAATTCATGAATTTCAGCAGCGTATTCACAAGAGAGTGATCAGTTCCCTCAGAACAGCCGCTCTTGTAGCAGCATTAATATAATAGCAGCTTCCGACTTAACTAGCCTAACTAGTCCCTGCCTTACTCTCAACTAGTCCCTAACCATCCTCTGATCTACCAGAAAAACTGATAGAGCGCGCGAGGCCACCCGACCAATAGTTTTCGCCGTTTCCGGCTTCAGGGCCCATATACTTTTCAAATCACCATATGCATCGATCAGGTGACTTCACGAGCTCTACCAATTTGGTGTGTGTGTTCCCTGCTACCAATTCTCAGTGCACCCGACTTATCATCCACCGATGCAGGTGCCTAATGACCACAATGAATCAGGGAGCTAGCTGTAAAGGAAAGGCAGCAAAATACAAACCCAACCAATAACATTCAAAATACTGTGTAAATGACCACGGACAACTGGAAGTTTTAAAATGTTTATCTAAAGTTCAATATTTTCTTGCATGAGATACAGTAAAATAAGGCAATCAATAACCAAGATAACGTAAATCACATAGGCAGAAAGAAATAATGACAGAGTAATCATCAAAGTACTAATAAAATGTAACGAGAAAAGATACTTATGCAAGTCAGTATTTATCTAAAACAGTGATAGACTAAGTGTGTGTGATTATAGAAGAACTTATAATGAATAACACGCTTCACTTAAGGTGAAAGGGCCTTTGAACAACCTAGGCAACGAAGTTCTAGACCATATCAGGAAATGACACACTGCTATGCAAAATATAATTTCTAACAAATGAGAAGACATAGAAATAACTTTGCAAAATTTTAAATGACTTTCAATAGTTGCGGAAAGGCATGGAAAATATCACATTTGCAATGTTGAACTTTATTGAAGCAAAAGTTAGAAATTCAGAAGGTGCAAGAATTTCAAGAGATTTCGGAGCAGTATTTACCTAGAAAGGTGTGGAAACCAAACCCTGGCCACGGGTCAGTTAAAGACAGGAAACCCTCAAGGAAGGATACCCTCAAAGGACAGCAGGTGCAGAATGGACACCCAGGACAGGACAGGATACCCTCGGAATAAGAATCAGGACAGGACCTCAGGACAGGACAGCAAACCCTCAGGACAGGACCCTCTTCAGGACAGGACCGGAACCCACAGTTAGGAAGCAACGCCTGCGCTCCACCCGCTCTGCAGATATCGATCAAGACCCCGATTGGGTCAGCGAACTCCCAGCTAAGTGCCTTGTCTGCACTTTAAGGTTCAGTAAAACCTTAGTCTATGGTCAAATTCGGACAGAGTGCACTGCAGCGCTCTGTATCTTCAGTCACCTATTGAGTGCGTTGGGTCAGTGACAGGTCAGCTAAACCAGACAAGTCGGACGGTTCACTAGGTGAACCCAGGGTAGATATACAGTTTTGGGACAGTGTACCACCCCCCAATGTTGCAAAGTGTCAGAATCCCTCAATTTCGATTGGTCCTAAGGTAGGATTTGGGTAACACACCAATCACAATATGCGATTTGAAGCCTTCATTTACATATTTTGGGACCGCCTAGCATGTTTGGGTTCCCATGAGCTAACAGTAGCACATCTATACAATGTAACATATAAGAAGCCACATTCGCTGTTCTCGCAGGGCAGAGGTGACTTTCTCAGGAGCATCTCGCCCATCACTGCCAGCTGGCTATGTTCCATCAGCCAAGGTCCCTCGTGCTGCCGAATGTCGCACAGGCGCAGAAGGGACCTCCAATATGGCTCTCCTCTCACTCAGACCCCCATTGCCCGCGGTACATGAAAAGTAAGCGAAAACAAATTAATACATAATAATGTCATTATGAAAACACATCGCAGGGTTTGTACTTTTAACTCATCATCAAGAAATAAACTTATGCAATTTAAATGTTAGCTACATTTAGACGAAATACAAGAGCAGTGGCACGAGCAGTACCACATGATAAGCACAGCTATGAATTACGCATGCGCATAACTTTCCCTCCACTTCTGCAGACGCGTCAGGACACGTGAGTGTGGCTGACGCATGCGCAGTAACTAAAATACAAGCGGCGGCCATTTTTTTAGAGGACATGGATTAATTTCATTAGAAATACACATAGGCAAGCGTCTCAAACTTTACTCAAACTTAATATAAACGTTAGTAAAACATACACGGGTTACCTTATTACACATAAATGAGGTTCTTGATTTCGGCAAGCCGCAAAATATGCGAAGCTTTGCTTCATCATTACTACTTGGTTTATAAATAGTAAAAACAAGGTTGGTGCCAAAACGCACCCCTGCCTTACATCACGAGTCACTGGGAAGGGCTCAGTCACCTGGCCCTGTCTGCCCCATCTTACTCTGGCGAAGTTGTTATCATGGAGCCTTATAGTTAACTCTAGAACTTCAGGTGGCATTCCCATTTTTCTCAAACCAGCCCACATCTTCTCTCTAGGGACCAAATCGAACGCGGATTTGAGGTCCACGAACGCTGCATAAATGGTGCCCTCACCTAAAAACACTGTCTTCCAATATATCAGAGTAAATCTGAGCACTTGGTCGACTGTGAATATGCTAGACCTAAAGCCAGCTTGCATCGGGGATAAGATATTTTCCTCACTCATCCAAGCCTGGATTCTGCCCAAAAGCATTCTAGCTATAACTTTCTGCAGGGCATCTATAAGGCTTATGGGACGATAATTCCATGGGAGAGACTGATCGCCTTTTTTAAAAACAGGGAGGTTTTCAGCCCCTTTCCATGAATCTGGAACCCTGGCTCCATTAGCGATGGCATTGGCTAATGTGGTAATATATGGAGCCCAATTATCCAAATCATGTTTAAAAAGATCGGCCGGGACGCAGTCCATACCGGGCGCTTTACCGGCTTGGACCAAACTTAACGCCTTCACCGCCTCATTATTATCAAAGACTAGGGGCACACTAGTGATTTTGGGTATAGATGACAGACCTCTCTCCCCTGCGTCATTTGTTCCCATTACCAGGCCACAGAACTGGGATGAGAAATACTCAATCCAGTCCTCGGCGGAAACATGGTTAACTGGGGTCTGCAGGTCCCTAGGCCCACCCCATTTCACTACCTGCCAAAATTTGATCTGGTTGGAAGACAAACTGGCCTCATATAGTTCCAACCAGCGACGGTCGTCCCATGACTGCTTCGCATGCTTTAAAACCTTCTTATAGCTCGCCCTTTCGGCTTGAATAGCTGATGTCGCCCTAGTTTTGATAGCAACGATCAAGGAACTATGAGCCTGGCGGCAGGTTTTGTCGTACCATTTGGTACTCGGAAGACCCCCGCCAGTTTTCACTGATAACCCTGGCTTTGTGAAGAGCGTTTTTAATTTGACAAACAGGGACTCGTGAATTAAGCTGATTTGCTCTAGTGACCCTAAGTCGCCAATTACTGATCTGGCCTTTATTACTGCTGCTGACACTTCTTGGGAGATTTTATCAAGGGTAGCCGGGTCATCCAGGACCCTACACCAACGGACCCTACGACAATCATTTGTGAGGATGGCCTCTGCTGTAATACAGTTTATTGTGTTTAGTCTGGCCAATCCTCCATCAACTTTCAGGTTTATGGCCAGGGGATTATGATTACTCTCTGGCCTTACTAAAATTTCCATGTCCCCTAATAGTGACCAGTACTCCATTTTGATTAAAAAATAGTCGATTCGACTAGCACTAGAACCATTGTCAAATGTGGCCTTACCAGCCTTGTCTGAATTTGTTCTTCCATTTGCTGCCCTTAAACCCCACTCCAAACATAGACCAAGTCACTGTAGAGCAGCCTCGGTAACCTTTTTGACGGGTATTGTGACAAGGTTGGGGATATTCCATAGTTGGTCAATCTCTCCATAACAGACATCACCCAAGCTAGGCAGTGGTTCAAACGTACAGTTTAAGTCCCCAGCCACTGTTATGCACTTGTCCCGTCCAATGGCATTCAATAAAAGGTCTAGATCGTCTATGATTACCGGACTCCTTCCTCCTGGTAGACCCCTTGCATATATATTTATTATGAATAAATCCTGATGATTTGCTCTACTAAGTTTTAACCCCAATATATCAGCGTTTTGAGTGGTCAATGCAAGTGGCTTGTATCCTAAAGATTGTCTAATCCAGATAACCAGCCCACCAGACGGTCGTCCCTTTTTCCCCTTAATTGCAGGTTTATAGAAGTTAAGATAACCAATACGAAAAACAGCTTCAATTGCCCAACTTTCTTGAAATATTAAGATATCGTAATGGTCTATAAATTCTCTCCATTCTGCCCCATCCAATTTCCCCTTCAACCCCGCAATGTTCCAAGAAACAATCTTGAGGGTTTGCACCTGATCGGATAGTTCGTTAGAAATTGGATCTGTAAGCCCCCTCCTTCTCTCATCTGTCAGCGACCCGCTTTCAGATCCATCTACCATATGACTACCAATTGGGACGACTCCAGTTGGTCCCCCCCCTATTCCATTATCCACAGTAAAGGATCTTAGAGTACAACTATCCACCCCCGATGCATCAGGGGACTTAGGAGTCACTGAACTGCAAGTTGTTTTAAACACTCTATTATTGCCCGCTACCCCCCTGACGAGTCAGTCAACCCCGTCCAGTCCGCTAAGCGGTGCAAATCGATTCGAGAGATGAGGGAGGAACATTGGATATGTAGCCAGATCAGGGGGATATCTTGCTCTGGGTCTACTATTGTGATAGGATGGCGTTTGAAAAGGATGGTCACTAGATATACCTAGTTTAGGTTAAAATAATGTAGAGATAGTGTTTGAACGTCTCCCACCTTTCCATATCTTGGTTTCCTACGAATAAAATCCACCACCCAGGGCTCCCTAAAACTAACAATTATACAGCCCCCTCTAGATCTTTTTGGCAATGACCCACCCAGTCTACTCTTCTAACGTTAAGGATCTCTGTTTTGGACATTGGTGGAAGTGTTCGGTTCTTGTTGAGCCAGAAATTTACTTTATTATGTAGGTCCCGATGTGATTCCACCTTCCCCTCCTCCAAAGGGACCACTCCCGTTAAGATAATAGTGTATGGTACTGACTCGGGTGGGAGATTAACACATTGTTGTCTGGGATGAGCATTCTTCCTAGCCACATTTTCGTGATCCAGTGGACGGGTGGTTTTGGATGACCTACTAGGGGCAGGCTGGGGTTTAGTAACTGGACCTTCTTTGCGAGGTATATCCTTTACTGGTTTATTCTCTGGCCTGCCAGTACCCTGCTTCTGCTGTGGAACTTTAGAGATTAATGGTACAGGTTTGGCCGATTACCCTGTCCTCCCACTAATAATATTTGGCTGTTGCAAGTTACTGGATGGGGCAACCCCTGCATGGTCAGATGCATTGGATATCTTTTTCAGGGTAACCATTGTAGGAGAGTAGGGTCTGCTATCCTATGGTCACCCCAAATTTTTGCTTTTTGCTTCACTGGTTTATGACTTAATGTGGCTGTGGGCCTGCTAATCAGACCCCCAGCCTGCTGTTCTCTCTCTAAATTGTTACCCATGTACTTTAGGTGCATAACGAAATTGGAACTGGTTCACCTTATTGGCCCATGTAACAGTGTACCCAGGTACCCAGGGCATAGGTGCTTCCAAGGCCTACCAGGGGCTGCAGCACGTATTGTGCCACCCCTGGCCTGGCCTCCATATTTGACACAACTGGCTGATCACTCAGCTGGGGTAAGTCGGTGTAACCACCCCTTACTTAGGTGTAGTATGCCTATACCTAACCTAAAATGGACACATATGTTCCTATCAGTCACTCCTATGGAAGGCCTCATCAATCCTGGAGGCAGAGTGCTTGGAAATATGTGAGATGGTGCTCTGGCATGAGCTGAGCCTGTCTGCAGCTTTCGGAACCATGTCCTTTAGCTGTTTCATGATACTGCCATACCATATACTCTTAAGTGCATTATAATCCTCGCGGTTAAATGCTATCTTGGGTTTGGCTTTATCAAAACATGTCGAGTAAGGTGTCATACGAATTGGAATACTACCCCCTCGCCAGTTCTGGCGACGGGGGTAGCATTCCACCCTTCTAGTGGGACACGACATGTACCTAACCTGAACCCCGGTTAAAGTTAAACACAGCCTCAGCATCACAAAATGGATGCTGCCACCACAGACACAAGTCTGACCTCCTGTTGCTGGGAGTCCTTCCAGCGAGGGCAGCTTGGACAAAGGGTTTCCTGCCTTGGGAGGTGCTAGCACCACCCCAGACAGGATTTTGTGTATTGGGTAGGACAGGGCTGAATAGAATCAGACATGCCTGGGGCACACAAGGTGTCCCTGTGCATAGGCCAGTTCAAACCGGTGCTGGGGCCTTCCAGCCCCAGTCCTGGCGCGAAACTGGACAAAGGAAAGGGGGTGTAACCACTCCCCTTCCTGGTCCCACCCAGAGGAGGGACCTAGTAGGTGATCCGGCCCCCCAGATTCGAATAAGAGTGGGAGCTGTGTCCTGAGACTTCAGATCATCCTGAATCAACTTGAAACTAAGAAGACGACTGGACTTCGACATTCTGCTGCACAGAAGACTGAAGAGCATCTCCCTTGTGGCCTAGGAGTGGCCACCCTGTGAACACAGGCACCATCCAGCAACTCGACGTCTGCTTTGCCGCCGCCTCCCGCCGGAGCCCGAGCCCAGAGCCTGACAAGACCCAGACTCCCAGACTTCTCCCAGCCCGATCCACAGTCCCTGCAAAGAAGGGACCCGTGGAGGCACCGAGAGACGTGGGACCGGACCTCTTGAAAGACCCCCGAGAAGCTGACTGCGCAGCACCTGAGGCACCCTCGATGCTGTGCTTTGGGGTTTGAGAAGCCCCAACCTCGAGCAGCCCTTGCACCGAAGATCAGCCCCCCAGCATCTCCACGATCTGCGTGGGGCCCTTTTGCACTGTGCCACTCGACGCGCCATCCCGGCCACTTGCCACGTGGCTAGCGGCCATCTTGGCGACGAAAACGACAAACTACACTGCTGGTCTGGTTGCTCCAGACTGGCCCTTGCACCCCTAAAAAGGAGCACCCGCTCTGACCTTGCTGGTCCGAGTGAGAAGCTTGAATCACTTCCTGCGTGGCTTGCTTTAGCCAAGGCCTGTTTGCTTCAATCAAGTTGCCGACACCGCCATCAGCGAGAGCCTTCATGGGACAGCTCGTGACCAACGCCTGGACGTCCTTGACCTCTTCGTGTCTACGTGGCTGCAGAGACAATCTTCACGACATCGCCTGTTTGCACCCGACATTGCCTGGTTCCTTCCTGGTTCCACGGTAGTCACTGGCTAGTGACTTTGAACATTGTCCCCTCTGCTTTCAGGTCTTCACCTCTTCAGATCCACCCTTGGATCCACCGGAACTCTTCACCTCGAGCCGCCTGCAGCATCTTCAGCTCCAAGCACCATCGACCTGCGTGACGAAACCCGACACTACTTCGACCCTGTGCACCCGCTTCCTGTGGGTGAGGTAACTCAGCAACGCCGGTGTTCCCACACTGGTACACACCTCTAGTGTCTGTGTCTAAAGTTTCATCCTTCTAGGTCACTCGGAAGGTTCCTTAATAACTAACTTTGTAACTTTTACGCACCATTGACATTACATTGGTGCGTGCGTGCACTTTCCGCACTGCACCCGAGTCCCGTGGGCCTTTCCCGACTTCATCACTGCTAGTCTCGAACAGCTCCAGCGATTCCCCAGGCCCTAGGCCTCTTCACTTTCCCCATAGTGGTTCTTATACCACTATTTTAATATATGGTTTAGGTGGCCCCTAGGGCTCATCCATATTCGTGCAACTTTTGTATATTTAAACTGTGTTTTGTTTTAACGCATTTGCTTCTGTGCTCAAAAAGAGTATAGGGGATATTTGTAGAAATAAATCTATATATATTTTCAATATATATCTGTGTGGTGTCCTTTCATTTGGTATTCAAGGGATTGTGTATGGTAAAACAGCTTGCTTCACATGCCTTTACAGAGTTTAGCCTAAGACTGCTTAGTCCATGCTACCCCCTAGGATAGCTTGTCTATACGGTTGACTTTACAACCTGCACCAAGGGGGTTGCTTGGCATGGTACAAGGTGATCACTAGAACTAGTGAGCATCATATACCAGGCCAACTTCTCACATTTGGTGAGCAGCGGATTGGGATTTGAGCTTGCTGTTGTTTTACCATTACAATCTTTGAGAGTATCATTTGAAAGATCATACAGGTACCTGATAGGTACACTAAAACAAGACTAGTATACTTAAGTTCTACTGAACTTAGTTGTTGTAGAGGATAGGGAGTAGCACACCCTGACTACAACTACTAGATAGGTTTTGTAGGAAAACACAAGGTTAGGTAGATTGCAACACATCCACCACACTAGAGCAATGTCTGGAGCAGAGGGATCCACTGGACCTATCTCTGTTGAGAGTGACCCTCCAAGGGCACCATCCAAATTTGCTATCTTTCCTTTTAAGGAACTGAGGCAGCTGTGTTCCATGAGAGGAATCAAAACAGGTCCTAATCCTACAGCAGGACACCTCAGAGAGCTTTTAGACCAGTCTGAAGCTCTAAAGAACTCCAAACCAGGCTCCTCAGGGACTGGTGATGGAGGTTCTCCTTCTGAAGAAGAAAACACTGATGCCCCTGCCCCTGTTATCCACATAGAATAGGAAGACCAGGTCACTGGAGATACTCAGCCAGAGGATGAGGAAGAAGAGGAGGAGGAGGAGGAAAGTGGGTCTGATGATGAGAGAAATAGCCAGGTGTTAGTCAGCAGGCTTAACCAGGCTAACCTAAGCCTATTTGGGACTGAAGGTGGGTCCAACCCATTCAGACCCCCAAATGGACTTAACCAGGAGCATAGGAAGAGGAGGAATCACTCAGGTGACTCCAATACTTCCCATGTTTCTAGAGGTTCTCATGGCAACTCCAAAAGGGAGTTGACTAGCCCTCAGAGAAGGGAACATGAGGCCAAAATGAGAGAGGCTGAACTTAGGATCCAGAAGCAAGAGTTAGAAGTTGCCCTGGCCAAAGAGAAACTTGCTAGAGCAAGGCAGCCTAGAGAGAGTGGATTAGGATCCACTGGTGGCAGCACTATCCCTAAGGATAAAGACAGGTCCTATGACAATAGAAACCTGAGTAAGATTGTGCCCCCCTACAAAGTTGGGGATGATATCCACAAGTGGATGACTGCACTTGAGAGAGCTTGCAAAGTACAGCAGGTCCCTCAGGAGCAGTGGGCAGCAATCTTGTGGCTCTCCTTTGAAGGTAGAGGCCGAGACAGACTCCTCACAGTTAGTGATGGGGATTCTAGAAACTACCTAGTCCTGAAGAGTGCTCTGATCGATGGGTTAGGCTTAACCACTGAACAGTACAGGTTAATGTTCAGAGATACCCAGAAGACACAGACTCAGGACTGGTCTGAATTTATTGAATGTGCCACTAAGGCTCTGGAGGGCTGGTTGCTGGGAAGTAAGGTTACAGACTATGAAGGATTGTATAATTTGCTTATGAGAGAACAGATTTTAAATAACTGTCAGAACCAGCAGTTGCATCAACATTTGGTTGACTCAGATCTAACCTCTCCCCAAGAATTCGGAAAGAGGGCAGACAAATGGGTTAGAACCAGAGTTAGGCAAAAGAACCAGAACCAGAACCAGGGTGGTGACCAAAAGAAAACAGACTAGAAGGGTGGGGAGCAGAAAGCTAAAGACCAGAAGTCTTCAACAGGGCCCCAAACTAATACTGAGGTTGGGTCCCAAACTTCCAAGAAGAAGAAGAAAGAATGTCAAAGAAAACCCTGGTATAGCTTTTGCAAAAACACCACTCACTGGACAAGTGATTGTAAAAAGGGTGGAGCCCCCAACACTGCAGCCCCTAAGGCACCTGCACCCACTAGTACAGTTGGCAGTGTTGGTCCACAGACTAAGGGGGTAGTGGGTATCACCTTGGGAATTGATGGAGATTCTGGCCTAGTCAGAACTCCTACACAGGCTGTTCTGATTTGTGATGGGGAGATTGATTTTTCCCCTACTGTCAGTCCCAATAATTTGGGCAAGTACAGACAGACACTTCTGATTAATGAAAAAGTGGCTCAAGCATACAGGGACACATGCGCCAGTGTCACTATAGTGACGCCTAGCTTTGTGGACCTTGGACAGTACATACCAGGTGATAATTACCTGGTGACCAATGCCAGCAATGTCACTACTACACATAGTGTGGCAATTGTTAACTTTTCCTGGGGAGGGGTAACTGGCCTAAAAAGAGTTGTGGTTAGAGCTGATCTCCCAGTAGAATGTTTGTTGGGCAATGACCTGGAGAGCTCTCTATGGTCAGAAGTTGAGTACAGGACTCATGCAGAGATGTTAGGGATATCATCACATGTCCTTGATGTGACCAGGTCACAGGCCAAAAAGTGCCTCTCTGAACCTCAGGTATTGGATCCTGGAACAATGGACCAAGTACCTTCCAAGACAAGGAACAGGAGGGTAAAGGCTGTGCCTTCCCAAATGCCTACAAGTGAGGATCAGCCTTCACAGGAAGATGATCTTGAGACCCCTGAAGGAACTGTCCCTATAGAGCTTGAACCTGATCAGGTTGAGTTTCTGGGGACAGGGGGACCTTCTAGGGCAGACTTGGGGCAGGCTCAGTTATCCTGTCCTTCTCTTGAGCCCCTCAGACAGCAGGCTGCTGCTGAGGCTGCTGGGAATGCTCAAGGTACCCATAAGGTTTATTGGGATGATGGGCTCCTTTATTCAGAGGGTCGAGACCCCAAGCCTTGTACAACCAGGAGGTTGGTCATACCTCTGCAATTTAGGGGCTTCCTTCTTACCTTGGCACACGATATTCCCTTAGCAGGACACCTAGGCCAGAACAAAACATGGGACAGACTTGTCTGTCACTTTCACTGGCCTCACATGTCAGAAGATACAAAGGAGTTTTGTCGCTCCTGTGTAACCTGCCAAGCAAGTGGCAAAGCAGGTGGTACCACAAAGGCCCCCCTGATACCACTACCTGTGGTGGGGGTGCCCTTTGAAAGGGTAGGGATTGACATTGTTGGACCAATGGATCCCCCTACAGCATCTGGGCACAGATTCATACTGGTGGTGGTGGACCATGCCACCAGGTACCCAGAGGCAATTCCACTTAGGACCACAACAGCTCCTGTTGTGGCTAGGGCCTTACTTGGAGTTTTCTCCAGAGTGGGGTTTCCTAAGGAGGTAGTATCTGATAGAGGTGCAAACTTCATGTCAGGATACTTGACAGCTATGTGGAAGGAATGTGGTGTCAACTACAAGTTCACCACTCCCTATCATCCACAATGCAATGGGCTTGTTGAAAGATTTAACAAAACCCTAAAGGGCATGATCAAAGGATTACCTGAAAAGCTCAGGCGAAGATGGGATATCCTTCTGCCCTGCCTTCTGTTTGCTTACAGAGAGGTCCCACAAAAGGGGGTTGGCTTCAGCCCCTTTGAATTGTTGTTTGGGCACCCTGTGAGAGGACCCCTATGTCTGGTGAGGGAAGGATGGGAGTTACCTCTCAAAAAGCCCAAGCAAGACATAGTGGACTATGTACTTGGTCTCCGCTCCAGGATGGCTGAGTATATGGAGAAGGCGTCCAAAAACCTTGAGGCTAGCCAGGAACTACAGAAAGCCTGACATGACCAAAAGGCTGTCCTGACTGAGTACCAGCCTGGACAGAAGGTATGGGTGTTGGAGCCAGTGGCCCCAGCAGCACTCCAAGACAAATGGTCTGGACCCCATACAATCCTTGAGAAAAAGGGAGAGGTTACCTACTTGGTGGACCTAGGAACTCCCAGGAGCCCCCACAGGGTGCTCCATGTTAACAGGCTGAAAGCATATGTTGACAGGAGAGACATGGGCTTGCTCATGGCTACAGATGAGGGACAGGAGGAAGAGAGTGACCCTCTCCCAGACCTGCTGACTCAGAATCCTGAGGATGGCTCAGTTGATGGTGTGGCCTTAGATGGCAGCCTCACTGAACATCAGCAACATGGCTGTAGACAGGTTCTGCAGTCATACCGACATATGTTCTCCCTGACACCCAGTCAGACTAACTGGTGTACCCATGTGGTGGACACTGGTGATAGTCTTCCTGTAAAGAACAATATTTACAGGCAGCCTGACCATGTCAGAGACTGTATCAAGGCTGAGGTACAAAAGATGCTGGAATTAGGTGTCATTGAGTCTTCAGAGAGCCCCTGGGCTAGCCCAGTGGTTCTGGTCCCCAAACCTCACACCAAAGATGGAAAGAGAGAGATGAGGTTCTGTGTGGATTACAGAGGACTCAATGCTGTCACCAGGACAGATGCACACCCAATTCCAAGGGCAGATGAGCTCATAGACAAATTGGCTTCTGCCAAGTATTTGAGCACATTTGACTTGACAGCTGGCTACTGGCAAATCAGGTTAGCTGAGGAGTCTAAAGCCAAGACAGCATTTTCTACCCCCAGTGGGCATTATCAGTTTGTGGTGATGCCCTTTGGTTTGAAAAATGCACCTGCCACCTTCCAACGGTTGATGAATCAAGTCCTCACTGGGTTGGATGAATTTTGTGCAGCATATCTGGACGATATTGCTGTCTTTAGCTCCACCTGGGAGGATCACCTGGTCCACCTGAAGGAAGTGCTAGAGGCCCTGCAAAAGGCAGGCCTCACTATCAAGGCAACCAAGTGCCAGATAGGGCAGAGTAAGGTTGTATACTTGGCCACCTTGTGGGTGGAGGCCAAGTTCAACCACTGGAGAGTAAGATTCAGACCATAAAGGACTGGACTCCTCCAACTACCCAGACTCAGGTCAGAGCTTTCTTGGGCCTGACTGGGTACTACAGGAAGTTTGTTAAGAACTATGGGTCCATTGTGACTCCTGTTAACGATCTGACATCCAAGAAGATGCCCAAAAAGGTTCAGTGGACAGTAAGCTGTCAAAAGGCATTTGATGACCTGAAGAAGGCCATGTGCTCTGCATCTATCCTGAAGAGTCCTGACTACTCAAGAGAGTTTATTATCCAAAAAGATGCTTCTGAGTTGGGAGTGGGAGCTGTGCTTTCACAACTTATTGTAGATGGTCAAGACCAGCCCATTGCTTTCATTAGCAGAAGGCTGACCCCCAGAGAGAAACGTTGGTCAGCCATTGAGAGGGAGGCCTTTGCTGTGGTGTGGGCCCTGAAGAAGTTGAGACCATACTTGTTTGGCACTCACTTCAAGATTCAGACCGACCATAAGCCCCTCTTATGGCTTAATCAGATGAAGGGTGAAAACCCCAAACTGCTCAGGTGGTTCATTTCCCTACAGGGGATGGACTTTACAGTGGAGCACCGCCCAGGGACTGACCATGGTAATGCAGATGGTCTCTCCAGGTACTTCCACTTAGAACATGAAGACACAACTGGTCAAGGTTAGTCTAATGTCCCTGCGTTTGGGGGGGGTTGTGTAGGAGAGTAGGGTCTGCTATCCTATGGTCACCCCAAATTTTTGCTTTTTGCTTCACTGGTTTATGACTTAATGTGGCTGTGGGCCTGCTAATCAGACCCCCAGCCTGCTGTTCTCTCTCTAAATTGTTACCCATGTACTTTAGGTGCATAACGAAATTGGAACTGGTTCACCTTATTGGCCCCTGTAACAGTGTACCCAGGTACCCAGGGCATAGGTGCTTCCAAGGCCTACCAGGGGCTGCAGCACGTATTTTGCCACCCCTGGCCTGGCCTCCATATTTGACACAACTGGCTGATCACTCAGCTGGGGTAAGTCGGTGTAACCACCCCTTACTTAGGTGTAGTATGCCTATACCTAACCTAAAATTGACACATATGTTCCTATCAGTCACTACTATGGAAGGCCTCATCAATCCTGGAGGCAGAGTGCTTGGAAATATGTGAGATGGTGCTCTGGCATGAGCTGAGCCTGTCTGCAGCTTTCGGAACCATGTCCTTTAGCTGTTTCATGATACTGCCATACCATATACTCTTAAGTGCACTATAATCCTCGCGGTTAAATGCTATCTTGGGTTTGGCTTTATCAAAACATGTCGAGTAAGGTGTCATACGAATTGGAATACTACCCCCTCGCCAGTTCTGGCGACGGGGGTAGCATTCCACCCTTCTAGAGGGACACGACATGTACCTAACCTGAACCCCGGTTAAAGTTAAACAGAGCCTCAGCATCACAAAATGGATGCTGCCACCACAGACACAAGTCTGACCTCCTGTTGCTGGGAGTCCTTCCAGCGAGGGCAGCTTGGACAAAGGGTTTCCTGCTTTGGGAGGTGCTAGCACCACCCCAGACAGGATTTTGTGTATTGGGTAGGACAGGGCTGAATAGAATCAGACATGCCTGGGGCACACAAGGTGTCCCTGTGCATAGGCCAGTTCAAACCGGTGCTGGGGCCTTCCAGCCCCAGTCCTGGTGCGAAACTGGACAAAGTAAAGGGGGTGTAACCACTCCCCTTCCTGGTCCCACCCAGAGGAGGGACCTAGTAGGTGATCCGGCCCCCCAGATTCGAATAAGAGTGGGAGGTGTGTCCTGAGACTTCAGATCATCCTGAATCAACTTGAAACTAAGAAGACGACTGGACTTCGACATTCTGCTGCACAGAAGAATGAAGAGCATCTCCCTTGTGGCCTAGGAGTGGCCACCCTGTGAACACAGGCACCATCCAGCAACTCGACGTCTGCTTTGCCGCCACCTCCCGCCGGAGCCCGAGCCCAGAGCCTGACAAGACCCAGACTCCCAGACTTCTCCCAGCCCGATCCACAGTCCCTGCAAAGAAGGGACCCGTGGAGGCACCGAGAGACGTGGGACCGGACCTCTTGAAAGACCCCCGAGAAGCTGACTGCGCAGCACCTGAGGCACCCTCGACGCTGTGCTTTGGTGTTTGAGAAGCCCCAACCTCGAGCAGCCCTTGCACCGAAGATCAGCCCCCCAGCATCTCCACGATCTGCGTGGGGCCCTTTTGCACTGTGCCACTCGACGCGCCATCCCGGCCGTTTGCCACGTGGCTAGCGACCATCTTGGCAACGAAAACGACAAACTACACCGCTGGTCTGGTTGCTCCAGACTGGCCCTTGCTCCCCTAAAAAGGAGCACCCGCTCTGACCTTGCTGGTCCGAGTGAGAAGCTTGAATCACTTCCTGCGTGGCTTGCTTTAGCCAAGGCCTGTTTGCTTCAATCAAGTTGCCGACACCACCATTAGCGAGAGCCTTTGTGGGACAGCTCGTGACCAACGCCTGGACGTCCTTGACCTCTTCGTGTCCATGTGGCTGCAGAGACAATCTTCACGACATCGCCTGTTTGCACCCGACATTGCCTGGTTCCACGGTAGTCACTGGCTAGTGACTTTGAACATTGTCCCCTCTGCTTTCAGGCCTTCACCTCTTCAGATCCACCCTTGGATCCACCGGAACTCTTCACCTCGAGCCGCCTGCAGCATCTTCAGCTCCAAGCACCATCGACCTGCGTGACAAAACCCGTCACTACTTCGACCCTGTGCACCCGCTTCCTGTGGGTGAGGTAACTCAGCAACACCGGTGTTCCCACACTGGTACACACCTCTAGTGTCTGTGTCTAAAGTTTCATCCTTCTAGGTCACTCGCAAGGTTCCTTAATAACTAACTTTGTAACTTTTACGCACCATTGACATTACATTGGTGCGTGCGTGCACTTTCCGCACTGCACCCGAGTCCCGCGGGCCTTTCCCGACTTCATCACTGCTAGTCTCGAACAGCTCCAGCGATTCCCCAGGCCCTAGGCCTCTTGACTTTCCCCATAGTGGTTCTTATACCACTATTTTAATATATGGTTTAGGTGGCTCCTAGGGCTCATCCATATTTGTGCAACTTTTGTATATTTAAACTGTGTTTTGTTTTAAAGCATTTGCTTCTGTGCTCAAAAAGAGTATAGGGGATATTTGTAGAAATAAATCTATATATATTTTCAATATATATCTGTGTGGTGTCCTTTCATTTGGTATTCAAGGGATTGTGTATGGTAAAACAGCTTGCTTCACATGCCTTTACAGAGTTTAGCCTAAGACTGCTTAGTCCATGCTACCCCTAGGATAGCTTGTCTATACGGTTGACTTTACAACCTGCACCAATGGGGTTGCTTGGCATGGTACAAGGTGATCACTAGAACTAGTGAGCATCATATACCAGGCCAACTTCTCACAACCATGTTATCTCTTACTAATGCCTCCATCTGGTCCATTTTATCGTTTAAGGGATATCAAAAAAGGGAGTGAAGAGGTGGTGCCACTCTGCACCGCGGTGGGCTAATCCTCCTCATATGAAAGTACGAATAATCAATAGAGACCACCTTATACGAAGTCAGTATATATTCCGGTGTTGGTGGAATATACTCAGTGTGTTAAAATACCCCTCACACACCAAAAGGGCCCTTGGTGTCATGCTTCATCATCGGGGTCTTCCCCCCCACCGCTGTGGGACGGGGCAGTGCTGCGACAAGCGACTACGCCGGAGCACCTTTAATTTGTGAGTACTATGTGAGTGACTTCAAGTGAGTGTCAAATTCAAATTCAAAGATGCTTTATTCGGTTTGTAAAAGAAATACAACCATATAGCAGCATACACACAAGAGAATTTTAACACCATACTAAATTAAACTATCTCAAAAATAATCATGCATAATAGCACTCATGGTAAAAACATTTTAACAATATTAAAAATGCAGTCATAGGATCAACAAATTTGGCAAAAAAAACTTAACAATCCTACGATCTTTGGTTATGTGCAAATGTACAAATTAAAGTGCTAAGTATTATCTCGAGATTAGTATATGTGCAAATTAACAATTCTAAAGTGCATATCCAATTAGCAGCACCTAAACTGACTATTGGCTTAAAATAATAATGAATAAACTGCAGGTAATAAAATAATCCTACACAAGAAAATATTGATAGCAGCAATTAGTCCAACAACAATATATGTGCAAAATACAATTATATGATTCAGCAGCATCGAATTCAAAGTGCACCATGGTTTTGTGCAAAATGCAAATACGTAGTTCAGCAGCATCAAGTTTAAAGTGCATAGTACAATTAACAACTAACAAAATTCATACAATAATTGATTTCCTTGCAGAGATGCATTTTAAAATATAAGTAGCCACATAAAAGCATACATCTGAAGACTCTAGATTAAATACTAGTGACATTGCTGTTTGTAGATGATGCGTATTATATTTTAAAAAGATGGGTTTCAAGTAATATTTCCTTAAAAAAGTATAAAAAGTACAAGATAGTATAAAGTGACATGTGCTCTGCTTTGATTTACCATCACATGGGCATACACAAGTTCCAGGTTTTTTGGGCACGGGAAAAGCCACAAGATGAAGCGCAATTCCTAGGCGGAGACGGGTTAAAACAAAACGGTGGGATGGAATACTAACTGTTGCAAAATAAGTTTGAAAGCCAACATTAATATTATATCGTTGGTAAAAAATGAATGTACTCTGTTTAGTATATTTTTCCAGCCTGGTCTCTTCAGCATATTTCATAAACGAGACCTTCAACTCCCGTTTTGATAAAATAGGGTCCATTGTTAAATCATTATAAATGTCCAGTCCATAAACAGTTTTATACCAATAATGTATATGCTTCAGCCAAGGAATGTTCGATCGGCAATCAAGTTTAATACAATCTGTTATTACGTCCTGTGTGAACCTGGTTTCCTCCTTTACCCATATTGAGCGCCACAGGGATAGAGGACGAAGGGCAATTAGATCATTAATGTAGTACATATCTAATTCCTTGTGTATTAACTCTGTTGAAGCCATAACTGGAGCACAAATTAATCTTTTTAAAATCCTTTTTTTCTGCCCATTTTGCAGTTGGACCCTTATTTACCCTTCGCCCAGCCTTGGCTCATGGGGCATTGTTTCCCTATTTCAAAAGTATGTATCCAGTAGTATATACATTTCCTTTCCTTTACAGCTAGCCTATGGTGTTTTACTGTGGTGTGTATGTAAGGTGTGTGTCTAAAATATCTGTTTCCACGACCTCTAAACCTGGCGACATGGCCATTTTCAGGACCCTCTGACCTGCCATGTACAAAAGCCTACACGTGTGTTTTCTTTTCTTTTTGTCACTTTTTTTCCTTACAGGTAACCATTAGTCCAGCGCATTTGGGATCCGCGCTTTTCTAAACCTGTGCTCTTATTCTTTCAGGCTTATTACATCAGAATTTCTGATATAGCTAGAACTCGTATATCTATAAAATATATTTATACACATTGATATTGAATCACACCCTCTTTTTGTGGTAGAACATTAGTGAGTGACAGGGGGATCTGTACCCGGTCCTGACGAAGGGGCATGTCGCCCCGAAACATGTTGACCCACACAGGAGAGTAAGCCCAGTAACTTGCTTTATCTCTCCGCATCACCCTTTTTAACAATACCAGCCAGTGTCTATTAAACAGTTTTTTCTACCACTAGGCCAGGTATTTTTTAACCTCACTCTCACATCACTCCTGACCCTACTGACACTCACTTCAAGTCACTCACATAGTACTCACAAATTAAAGGTGCTCCGGCGTAGTCGCTTGTCGCAGCACTGCCCCGTCCCGCAGCGGGGGCGGGAAGACCCCGATGATGAAGCATGACACCAAGGGCCCTTTTGGTGTGTGAGGGGTATTTTAACACACTGAGTATATTCCACCAACACCGGAATATATACTGACTTCGTATCAGGTGGTCTCTATTGATTATTCGTGTTCCCATTTTATCGTTTAAGAGCCTCGTCCGTTCTAATAACGGCAAAAGTAGGGATTTGACCACTAGTTCTATCTTACCCAAAAGAGTACCTTCAACATCGTTCATCGGGGGGTGACTTATAATATTCATTGGGGAGTTAGTCGGAAGAGCTACAGTGTCTTTCGTAGGTGTTACAGTATATTTTGTTTTCAAAACCTTCGCAATGCCCCCCTTCTGAGTTATCTCTTCCCGTTTCCTTTTGCTAGATGTATGTTTGGGGGGTTTATCTAAGGAGGGGGTTTTAGGCTCGGGGCTCAATACAGTACCAGAGGTTTCGGAGTCATCTGTCTCAATGTTCACTAGGTTGTTATATAGAGAACTACTTGACGATGAGTCCAGAAAAATAGCGCCCCCATCCAACTCCTGGTCTACTAGCACAGTGTCCGGGATCGTTGCATTAATGTCACTATGGTCCAGTTGGGTTAGTGGAACTGGGGAAACTGCCTGACCAATTTTCCCTAACGAAGAATGCTTCCCAGTGACCAAGTCAATAGATAAGCGTTTTTCGGCGAGAGCTATTTCTTTCTCCAATATGCAGGTGGTTCGTTTAAAAAAATGATCAATGGTACCTGTAAACACCCCATTCGATGTTGATACCTGAACCAATCTTTCTTTGCCAGATCGTAGGGTCATTTTTATACTGTACACTTGTCAACCATGAAGCGGGACTACAACAACAAGAACTATAGGGGAATTCTAACAAACTCTAATTACACAAAATTCTACAACCTCAAAAACCAATACACATTTGAATGAGGGATAGCCCAACCCAACCTCTGTCAACCTCGGACGGCCTCAGACGGCCCGCCCTTTGCCCGGGCTTAGCCCCGAGCTTGGTCCCGCGCGCGTCCCGCGTGCGCGTCAAGATTGCTCCTATTGAAGAATGAGAGACTGGAAGGGGTGGGGCGTAGGGGCGGAGCGAGAAGAGAACCCAGGTGCGGCCGATTAGCTGGTACTTGGCCCCCTGGTCCTCGCAGTCCCGCTGCACGCCCGTGTAAAGATCCTCTCACTGTGGTCCCAAAGTCCGCGTGGAAAGCGGCAATGTCCTTGGTCTCTCTGGCGGCAGGCAAACAGCGTCTCTAACCTCGAGATGCACCCACGATGCGGAGGCCGCGAGGCGCTGATAAGGGCGAAGGGGCGGAGCGAGAAGAGAACCCAGGTGCGGCCGATTAGCTGGTACTTGGCCCCCTGGTCCTCGCAGTCCCGCTGCACGCCCGTGTAAAGATCCTCTCACTGTGGTCCCAAAGTCCGCGTGGAAAGCGGCAATGTCCTTGGTCTCTTTAGCGGCAGGCTAACAGCGTCTCTAACCTCGAGTGGCTCCCGCGAAGCGGGGGCCGCGAGGCGCTGATAAAGGCGAAGGGGCGGAGCGAGAAGAGAACCCAGGTGCGGCCGATTAGCTGGTACTTGGCCCCCTGGTCCTCGCAGTCCCGCTGCACGCCTGTGTAAAGATCCTCTCACTGTGGTCCCAAAGTCCGCATGGAAAGCGGCAATGTCCTTGGTCTCTCTGGCGGCAGGCTAACAGCGTCTCTAACCTCGAGTGGCTCCTGCGAAGAGGGGGCCGCGAGGCGCTGATAAGGGCGAAGGGGCGGAGCGAGAAGAGAACCCAGGTGCGGCCGATTAGCTGGTACATGGGTCCTCGCAGTCCCGCTGCACGCCCGTGTAAAGATCCTCTCACTGTGGTCCCAAAGTCCGCGTGGAAAGCGGCAATGTCCTTGGTCTCTCTGGCGGCAGGCAAACAGCGTCTCTAACCTCGAGTGTAATTTCAATCAATAAATCAGGGATTTGTGAAGTGTGCTACTCAACCGTGAGGGTCTCAAGGCACCGGGGGGGCTGGGGGGGGGACGTGCAGACTCGCCCAAAGAGCCAAGTCTTGAGGCTTTTCCTGAAGGTATGCAGAATGGGGGAACGCCTGATGTTGAGCGGGAGTTCATTCCAGGTCTTTGCCGCAATGTAGGAGTAGGCTCTTCCACCCGCTCTGCAGATGCGGGGGTTTTGGCAAGGGCAACATCGGTGGAGCGGAGGCTACTCTTGGGTGCGTAGAAGGAGACTCTTTCAGTGAGGTATTGGGATCCGGTGTTGTGGAGGGATTTGTAGGTGTGAGTGAGTAGGTTGAAGGTTACTCTCTTATCGACAGGGAGCCAGTGGAGGTCTCATAGGTACTGAGTGATGTGGTCATGTCGTGGGATGACGAGGACGAATCTAGCAGCGGTGTTCTGGATGGTCTGGAGTTTTCTGAGCAAGGATTTGTTGATTCCGGCATAGAGGGCGTTTCCGTAGTCCAATCTGCTGGTTATGAGTGCGTGGATGACGGTGTTTCTGGATTGGGGGATCCGTTTGAAGGTCTTGCAGAGGATATGGAGGGTGTTGAAGCTGGTGGAGGAAATGGCGTTGATTTGTCTGGTCTTGGTGAGGGAAGAGCCGAGTATGATGCCGAGGTTGCAGGCATGGTCCATGGGTGTGGTGGGGTTGTGAGGGCGGTGGGCCACCAGGTGTTGTCCCATGCAGAGGGAGTGGGTCCAAGGACGGGACTTCTGTCTTCTCAGAGTTGATCTTCAGGGATCTGGTGATCATCAGGGAAGTGACATCTTTCATTCCTTCCTGGAAGCTGAGTCTGGTGGTGTCAGCTTCCTTTGTGAGGGAGAGTATGAGCTGGGTGTCATCGGCGTAGGATACTGCTGTCTGACGATGGCGGCAAGGGGGGCCATGTAGCTGTTGAAGAGCGTGGGGCTGAGTGATGAACCTTGGGGGTACTCCACAACTGATCGCTGTGGGTTCAGAGAGGAAGGGCGGGAGTGTGATTCTTTGGGTCCAGCTGGTGAGGAAAGAGCGCACCCAGTCAAGGGCGGTTCCCTGTATGCCGGCGTCGTGGAGTCTGGCGATGAGTGCGTGGTGGGATACGGAGTTGAAGGCTGCAGAGAGGTCTAGTAGGATGAGAGCTGCCATGTGGCCCTGGTCGAGGAGAGTGCAGATGTCATCTGTGGTGGCGAAGAGGGCAGTCTCGGTGCTGTGGTTGCTGCGGAATCCGGTTTTGAGAGGAGTCGAGGACGGAGTTGGCTTCAATGAAGTTGTGAGCTGGTTGTTGAAGACCTTCCAAGTTACTTTAGCTGCGAAAGGGAGGACAGAGATGGGTCTGTAGTTTTTGAGGTTTGTCATATCTGCAGAGGGCTTCTTGAGGAGGGGCGTTTCCAGTCATCGGGGAAAGTGTTGGTTTCGAAGGTGGAGTTGATGGTGCGTCATAGTTCGGGTGCTGGCGGCGGTGGCTCTGTGGAAGATGTGCGGCGGGCAGGGGTCCGTGGGAGCTCTTGAGCGAATGCTCTTCATGGTCATGGCGGTGTCTTCTGTGGTGACCCAAGTGTTACACTTTCGGACAAACATATGCTTGGTTAATTCCTGGTCCTGCTCAACATGGAGATTAACAGCTTTGTGTAGGGCTAGGTGGAGTGGGATCTTACTGTACATTGGCAATATCGGTTTTCTGGTTTTTGCTTGTTTTTTAGGCTCTCTACTTTGTGTTCTGCTTTTATGCCCTATTTTATGGTCTGCCAGACTGTGGAGATTGTAAGTTGTGTTATAGTTTAGGAAACTGTGCTGAGCATTTTCTATTTTTGGGGTGTGTGTTATTTTGGGGTTTTACAACAATATGTCAGTTAACTGAAATTGATGGAGGCACATTTACCTACAGCATTGTTATATCACCATTGTTCTTTTTTCATCCATTGGTAATAGTTTATAATAAATTAAGACTGTCAACTATTCAACTTCCTAGTCTGGTTTTAGAGGCTTCATTTTATTTTCCAAATTTGTTTTTTTATAACTCTTTTTATTGCAATTAAAAACCCATTACAGCAATGACAGCAATCATCGGCACACAAAACATTTTGATACAGCAATGATGAAGAGATTTTTCAAGTGTGGTCTAATGTCGCAGGTATTAACCCCCACCTTCTATCCTTCTCGGCTAGGCCATCTGCCTCGCTCCTCTTACTCCATGCCATTCGGGTCAAGTCTCTCAACTGGTGTATATAGCATCCCCCTCCTCTCGTTCCATCATCCCCACACCTTCGTCCATTTACGTGAGCACCCCCACCCCTCATAGATCACCTTCTCTGCTTGCATGCACCAATCCATATCAGATTTACACTCCTGCAGTTTCGGGGCGGAGGCTGTTCTCCATAGTCTTGCTATGTTTCGCTTGGCTACAGCTAAGCCAAGGGTGACCCACAGTTTGTCAGTGGCTAAGAAATCCGTTCCCTTCCGTACATATCCCTATTTAATCCACATGTGTGCATTGCACATGTTACCACCGCCCTCCAATAGGGCTGGAGTATTGGGGATTCCCACAAAGAGTAGAAAAATGTAACCTTTCAGCCTGCTCCTCCTTGGGCACTCCAGCGACTCAGCCCTTACCATCTTGACCATGGTCGTGCATGAATAGTAAATTTGGTGTAGGACCTTCAACTGTACCAATCGAAAACGGGAGCGTATGGCCACTTCTCTAGGGAACGTCAGCGCCTCCTTCCACTCATCGTCATCAAGTGGTCCCAGGCCCCCCCCCTCCCCCCCCATTTGTCTCTGAGGTGTATTAAGAGGTCTGGGGAGTTGTTCTGAATTTTACAATAGGTCAAAGAAATTGCATATTTATGCATGAATTCATCAAGCAACCTATTTTTCCATTCCCTTCAATAACATTCACCTCTCCCCCCCCTTCCCGGGCATGTCTAATTTGATGATAGCAGTATGACTCTGTGGGAGCCAATTGGTATTCCCTGCTGAGATCTTCAAAGGATTTTACATCTCCATTAGTCCACAGATCCATGACCTGCAAGATACCTATCAGGTCCCATTTCTTAAAACTTTGATATTTGGCCAGTAGGCGCAGCTGTGCTGTGTCCCATAGTGGCTTCACCTGGGTAATTCTACTGCGCCACCCCAGCACCATAGTTGCAGCGTACCAGATTCTCACTGGTTGCAATCAGTCTGGGCCAAGATGCACTGTGTCTCCCCCCGCTTAGCGAGCTCTAAGATATATCCCCCTGACTTCATGTCCCGACGATCCAGTCTATAAGCTGTATCCTCATGAGGGAAGGCGACCCAGTGGTTCACTACTACTAGTTGGGCCGACCCAATAATATAGAGCAGGAAGCGATATACCCCCGCTATACAAGCTTCAAGACAACTTTGCTAATGATATCCTGGTGGTCCCTCCCCTCCCACAGGTGCATCCAAGTGAGTGCTTCAACCGCTTGGAAATAGGTAGGGGGAACTGAAAATGGGGCGTTATGCAAAATGTAGAGGAAGCATAGTAATGCCATCATCTTAAACAACGCCGCCTTCCCTAACATGGAGAGGGGTAAGGCGCTCCACTGTTGGACATCGCTACTGAGCCTCTATAATGGGGGTTCCAATTTGTATTCTTGAAATGCCTCAGGTCCCTATTTCTAAATAGCTCCCAGTACTGAAATCCCTCCGTGACCACCATGGCCTCACAACGGCGAGCAAGTCATACGTCCGTCCCACTAAGGATATAGATTAAAGACTTGTCCCAATTTATCATGTAGCCAGAGTATTTATGATAGAGCTCAAAGATATGCAGCATTCTATGAAGTGTGGTGTATGGGCTCGCCACATGAAGTAGGATATGGTCTGCGTAGAGGGAGATCCTATGCTCCCACTCTTTAGTCCATTTCAACCCTCTAAAGGATCCCCCCATATCCAGATCGCCAGCGGTTCCAGCACTAGGGAAAATGTCATTGAGGAGAGGGGACAGCCCTGTAATATGCCCCCTCCACAGCTGGAAGGGGGCTGACAGCCCCCCCCCGTTTACTGCTACCTGTGCCAAGGGATCTTTCTTATTTTCCAAATTTGGACACAGTAGTTAATATTAAGATTTTTTAGGACTAGGCTATATCTTTTTGATTTTCCTAGTTAATCTAGTTCGTATTCCAATTTTGGATAATATACTATATTCTACGTTCTAGTTATAAGAGCTGAGAATTATGTTCTGATTTTGGGCACTGTACTTTAATCTTTTTTTTTTTGTTTTGTTTTTTTGTTTTGTGAAATGTGTTTTTGAGTCCAGGTTAGAAGATTGTAAATTGAGTTCTGGTCTTGCGGACTGTGCTGTACCTTCTAGTTTTGAGGGTTCTATTTGTACTGATTTTCAGGTCAGTGTTCAATAAAATTTAAGTTTATAGAAGAACTTTGACATATGTTTTTTAATTATGGTTTTGGAAATTATGCTTTATGGTTTTTGGGGCGGAATGTACTTTAAGCACTGGTTTTCTTCTGTGCTTTATTTACGTGGTTTTTAAGTAAAGCACCATGGTGAAACCATTATAGTATGGGAAGACTGGAAGGAAGAAACTGAAATGTATTTGGGGTGGCAAAAGAAAACTTTGTATGTTAAAACATAACCTTTAGCTAGAGGAAAGGAGAATTTAAAAAAAACATTAGCAATACCAAGTAGAAGAAACAACAATACCAATGATGACATGAATACTGATGAAGAATCAGAAGATGATTGGGAAAGGTTTTGAGAGGTTTAAAAGAGACCTATGGTAGGAAATTGAATAAGGTGGAAAAAAGGCAAATGTTTTTCTCACATGCACAGTTAACTGCAGAACCAATTGAACAGTATGGTGCTGTGGCAATATGTAACTTTAAAGACCAGCATGAAGAAATTATAAGGGATCAAGTGATTAACAGAACCAAAAAGTTAAAGATACAAGAGAAACCTTTGAGTTTAGCCACTATCTCTTGAAAAGATGTAAATATTGCTATATGCATGGAAAACACATCAAGATGTCAGGGTGATTGATGTGAAAGAAATTGGGAATGCAAAAGTAAAAAACATCGACGAGTTACCAGCATCCGCATTGCCAAAGCCAATAGGTCTCGCCTATGCTATAGCTATTGGCTTTGCCAATGTTTTTTAGCCACGTTGTACACCAGTATGGCTGCTGATCAGCATGGCAAAACATTAGTGGTGTGGGATGGGAAAGATTGGAATGGGGTAGTGTGGAATGGGATAGCTTGCAGTAGCCTGCATTGGGGTGGTGGTTAGACGGGGAGGGTGGACCTGTAGATGAAGTTGAATAAAGACCTGATGCCCAGTACTTTCTATCATAGTAGTATATTATACGGGGGGGCTTGGCACTGTATCGGTAGGTCTGTTAAGGGGACCTTTTGCCACTGGTCGATTCTGAATATTTGATTTGTCTTGATTGCCGGAATAGTGTCAATGTTCCCTTCATTACTAAATGTCGGACTCTATGTAAATGTGGTGGTCCATCCTTATGTCTGTTGTTCGTGTTTGGAAACAATAAAAAGATTTCAAAAAAATAAATAAAATTGGGGCAGATTGGGGTAGCATGGAGTGGGGTAGATTGGTTTACAGTAGAGTGAGGTAGATTGGGGTACAGTGAGGTAGACTAGAGTGGGATGGATTGGGATAGATTGTAGTGTGGTAGATTGGGGTAGATTGGAGTGGAGTGGGGTAGATTGGAGTGGGGTGGATTGGGGTAGATTGATAAGAGTAGATTTGGGTGGATTGCGGTAGATAAGGCTGGGATAGATTGGAGTAGAGTGGAGTGAGGTATATTAGGGGAAGATTGGAATGGGGTAGATTGGGAAATCGTGAGGTGGAGTGGATTGGGGTAGATTGGAGTGGAGTGGGGAACGTGGAATGGGGTAGATTGAGGGGTGTAGTTTGAAATGGGGTAGATTTGAGGGCAGTGGAGTAGTGTCGGTTGGAGTGGGGTGGGGTGGGGTGGACTGGAGTGGGGTACAGCAGAATGCACTAGATTGAAGTGAAGTAGATTGTAGTGGAGAAGATTGGGCTAGACTGGAGTGGGGTAGACTAGGTTGGAGTGGAGTCTGGTAGATTGGAGTGGGACAGATTGGAGAGAAGAGGAGAGGGGTAGACGGGCAGAGTGGAGCATGGTAGATTTGGGTAGAGTGGAGTGGGATAAACCGGAGTGGAGCAGGGTGGGGTAGATTGGGATGGTTTCATTTTGAATTGGAGTGGGGGAAATTGGGGTAGGGTAGGTTGGGGTGCATTAGAGTTGGATAGATTAGAGTAGAGTAGAGTGGGGTAGATTGGACTGGATTAGAGTGGCGGTAGATTAGGGTGGAGCGAAGTACATTGGAGTGGAGTAGATTAGGTGGATTAAAGCATGGTAGAATGGAATGGTAGATTTGAGTGGAGTGGGGTAGATTGCAGTGAAGTGGAGTGGGGTATATTGGAGTGGAATAGGGTAGAGTGGGGTGGGATAGAATGGTGTGGAGTGGATTGGCAAGCCGGATTGTAAAGCATTTTACAATGGAGTGGCATGGCGTGGCACGGGATAGAGTGGAAGGGCACAGAGTGGAGCAGTGTTGTAGAGTGAAGTGGTGTAGAGTGATGTAGAAAGGAGTAGGGTACAGTGTAATGGTGCAGTGTGGAGTATGCATGGTGTGATAGTGCACTGCCATTACAGACAACACATTTCCAATTGAAAATGGTCATTACATTTGAACAGGGATAGTTTTACTTCAGAGGGAGACCTTTGACAAATGTGTGACTACAAGGCCACCTTCCTGCCCTCCCTTAGGAATCATTAGCCCTGAGTTGTTGAGGTAATTCCTCATCCACACCGGTGGCAAGTGTTAGGCTTGTTCCAATTTTTAACACTTAGAAGTGCACTAGACAAATAGTATATATGCACTCACGTCTCTGGGGGAAGTAACCTCATTACGTCCAACCCTGACGAAAGCCCGTGACATATTTAGGCCAGGTAATGTTGGTGCTGAATTTAGGGTCATAGGACCATCACATCCTAATACCCGTTTGTATATATTTTAACTTTCCCTCCCACTCCACTATCAAAGAATTCTTTAGGAGTGGGTGAGGAATTTTATCTTTAATGGTACGCCCCCATACACAATATTTTAAGTGCTCCCTGAAATATGGTTGAGCACACCCCGACCTTTAGGAGTTGGGGTGAGCCCCATGATGAAGCATTTCATTATTAGAGTGAGTGAGGGCTAATAAAAGAAAAGGGTCTCTGTCATGATTGCAGGCAGGGAGGTCATGAGGGCAGGCGTGGAGGCTCACAGAGTCCCGCGAACTCCCAAGATGGCCCCCGTTAGGAACGCATGCGCAGGGATAGGCAGAACAGCTTAAAGCCCTGCCTTTCCCAAGGGAATACGCTTCGGTTCTAGCTAGCCAGTACCTGTCCTCGTCGCGTCACTTCCGGTGCGTCGCGTTTCCCTCACTTCCGCGTCGCTCGGCATTCCTGTTCCCTCGTCGGGGCGTTTTCTCCCGGTTTCTTTTCTTCCTCGTTACCCCTGAATTCTGGATTCCTGAATAAAGGAAGAACGGACTGAAAGGCGAACTCTACTATAACCGTGGTTACAGCATTCAGTGCTTAGCACTGTCTTCTTTATTTTCAATTCTTGTTGTTTTGGTGTTCATGTTATTGTAAATAGAAAGTTGCTCTGAAAACTATCGAGCGCATTTATTTGATTACTGTTGGGCAGTCATCAGGAAGACAAGGAGGAACATGATAGATGCAGGTGGGCATTCACATCAAAAGCAATATATATAAGATTCTTGGGGTAACCTATCACAAATAATGTTTGCCTTTTGAATTGCAGCATTGCCCAGACCTGACCATATTCTTATCCACCTATTCATTCCTGATTTGAAGAAGTGAATTTAGGTATATAATTATACTGTTAAAAATCTTAGTATTCACAGTTTGTGGGATCTTCTCTCTAACTCGTGTTCCCCTTATTTACAGTTTTGTTTGCTTAATATTGACGTACTCCAGCAGTTTCCTGGGTTGTCACGGAGGAGTGTCTTCCCTTCCTTACCTTGTTTTGTTTCACCTTCTTCCCCTGGTTACCTTTTGTTGCTTGTTTGATACAGGCGCGATAGGTGGTTGGGGGAGGTTGTGGACTTTTCTTCAGTCCCCTGACATTCCTGTAGAAAAAACAGGTGAGACCCTGACAGTCTCTTTCCCTTCCCACCCGTATCAACGGGTTGGCTATACATATAATCCTATAAAGTATTTTGCTTTTGAGAGAATTACCATCACACACTTAGGAACCCCCCCCCCACCATTGGTTGTCTTTTTCTTTTCCTCCGCCTCTGGAGGTTATAACAATTAAGCTGTGTAAATTACATTCTTTTGGTTAAATGTATATAAAATAGGGAGGACATGTCCTTTCTATCTTCGTGCCTGAGGACCTCTCTACCCGCCCGGGGGCCCCCCTGGTCCCAGGATTTTGTGTATCATAGTTTTACTTCACACAAATGTTAATGTGTGAACATTTCATCAAGTGTATTGATTTGTTTAGAACATATCAAAATATTGTTTCCACCACAATTAATAATTACAAAAAAAAATGCTTCGTTTCTACTGTTCTCATTCAGATATATTCTGAAATATCAGGACAGTTCCATTTTGTTGTGTGCTAGAAAAACAACATCCTATAGTCTTTCCTCTCGAATAGGTACTCAGCAGGATGGATTGTCACATAAATTCCCTCACTTTGAAGTCAGCAAAAAAAAAGTAAACACCAAGTTCCCTCGGAATACAAACCTTGACATTTGACCTCTGTCTTTGAATGCACAGTAAATGAGGCAAGATAGGAATACGATTTACAGGCCTGTTTACAGATAGCAAGCACTCAAAGAATGGAGTAAGTCAAACTGGGCACCCTAAAACAACAAGCAAACGACAGAGCCAGCTAAGAAAGATGCACTCTGTAGAGTGGCTCAACAAAAATTAAAAAAAATGGTTCCCAAAAGCGTTAGCAATGTTAGGACACAATTTCTTGGGCAATGCTCTAGGGGAGGGTCACATATAAGAAGAGGGAAGTATTGAACGCAGAACTGACCATCAGGAAGCAAAGAATTGAGAGTGGCTTTAAAGCCCACCAGGGGTAAGTAATGGGAAGGCTCTAGGCCCACTAACAATAAACAAAATGTCTTGAAGAGACATCGCATGCACTGTCTACGTGACACCGAAAAATGGGATGGAGATGAGAACCATAGGGGAAAGATGAGTCTTTCTAATGAAAAAAGCAGTCAAATCTGCGTGGGGGCGTAAAACAAATAGCAATATCCAGAAGGTGTCCTGCCAGGAAGGCAAGATGTTATAAGTGCAAAAAATGGGGCCTTTCTCCAAAGTACACAAAAGTTACCTGAATCATGCATGCGGAATAGGGAACATGATACAGTCTCAGAAGAAATTTGATTAGGAGTGTGAAGTTGATGAACTTGGGATTCTAATTGTGAGTAATAACAATGTGAGGTACACAACATAGAAGAACTGTACCTTTCTCCAAAGTGTGTGGTACAGCTACAGGGAGCTATCATACACTTGGGCAGATTCCTATTTATCAAACATATTAATTGATAAAGATATTTTTTTCAAATTTAAAGAGGTAGGATTGATAGATGCCTACATCAGTCTAGAAGTATATTGTGTGGAAAGATTACTGATGACGAGTTTTTTATGGTGGATTTATCGTACAAGGAAAGAAGTACCACAATCAAAGTATATGTGGCTGAAAAGAGGAAAACACTGCTGGAATGGAGTGAACAGTGCAAGCGGGGCATTTTTTATCAATATGAATAATTCAGAGCTGAGTTCCCAAGGGTTGTTAGCAAATGGTAGGAATGCTTGAATGGGTTTCCTCACTGTATTGTGCTTTTGTCTAGAACAATGCCCAAAGCAGACAAGGTGAGGAATGTTATGTTAGCATTGAGGGGGTTTTTAATACAGGAATGTGAAAAATTGTGAGGTTATTGAGCAGACTGAGTCATTAGAATCTTTGAGCCCTATTCTGCTGGCACACAAACACATTTTAAAGATCCGGATGTGTGCAGATCTGAGAAATTGGACTGAATGTATTGGGTTGGCCGGCACTCCCTTCCTTACATGAATAGAATGTTGGCAATGGTGAGAGATTATATATATTTTTTTATCCTTAGACCTATTATAAGGTTTTGTGGCACCCTTGATCTAGGCATTTACCATTGTTCATAACACAAGAAGATGGATGCTGTTTGGTTTAGCATGGCATCTGCCATTTTCAGCATGTGGGGCAAAGTTTGTTGGGGGAATTAACCGAGGACATGTTTATCTAATATGATGTGTTGATGTGGGGATCTGATATGGCTAAGCATCATTAAATAATCAGGAAGATGCTGAAAATCTAAAAAAGTGCAGAACTTACTTTGGGCATAAACAATATAAGTTTGTTGCACAGTATCTCGGTGACACATTTCCAGGAGAGGGGGTGAGAACAAAAGTGAATTTGCCTGAGTCAAGTGAAAATCCCCCCCCCCCCCCCCCCAATCTGCAAGACAAGGTTCATCTCAGGTCCTTTTTGAGCTTAGCATAGTATTATGCCAATAGTGTGCATCGATTTGCAGACAAAAAACAGCTCATTAAAGTTTTGATGAAGATATGGATTAACGCCTACTAACAAGGAAGTGTGGAAGGTAATTCAATGATATTAAGTTGAAAATTGTGGTAGAGTTGAAGCCTTACAATCTCAGAGCTAAATCTGTTATAGTCGCGAATGCCAGTGTGAGGTGCTGTATTAGTGCACTGTAAAGTATGGAGAGGGACAGTCTTGGCATTCACTTCGAGAACTTTTAGAGGAGCCGAGCTGAACTTTTCTGTAACTGAAAAGAAAGTCCTGACATGTTGTTGGGGTGTCCAACTCTTTTGGACGTATGTGTTGAGGATGGAGTTCATGCTGAGAACTGATCATAAGAGGTGCAATGTGATTTGTAAAATGGCGGTATTATCTATTGGAATAGTCACTTGCAATTAAATATATTCCAGGAACTCTCAGTGTGAATGCAGATTGTTTAGCTAGGTTGCCCCTTGATGCGACTAATGACATAACATTGTATGACTGGGTGATACCAAAGGTGACAGAGTCAAGTATAGGAGCAATTTCAGAGCAGGAATGGAAGAGGAAAGTAAATGAGTTCAGGGTATTGAGGAAAGTAGTATAGCCACTCTCAAAAGAGTAGTTCCAGTTGAACCGTGACTGATACCATCCGGATGTCACAGGATAGAGGAGGATCCATGATTCTGGTGCTGTTGGATTTGTCTGCTGCCTTCGACACGGTGTCTCATGATATTCTTATCAGTCGTCTGAAGAGGGTAGGGATAGGAGGAACTGCATTAGCTTGGCTAGAAAGCTTCATCACTGGCCGCTCACAAAGTGTTCAATTGGGCTCCCATCTTTCCATCTCCAGGGAGCTCACCAAGGGGGTTCCACAAGGCTCATGCCTAAACCCCACATTGTTCAATGTGTATGTGGCCCCTTTGGCTGAAATTGTGAGGGAATTTGGGTTCACACCAATATCATACGCAGATGATACTCAACTGCTGTTTCCCCTTCAGACACTAACGCCAACAGTTAAAAATACCTTTGCTGCTGGGATGAGAGCTATATCCCATTGGATGACCTCTAACTGCCTACAATGCAACGTAGGTAAGACAGAGGTCATGCTCTTCGGAGAGGCCCCATTCTTATGGTCACCAGAGTGGTGGCCCCCCGAACTAGGCCCTGTCCCCATCCCCAAAGAGGTAGTAAAAAACCTCGGGGTCCGACTTGACCAGTCCCTGACACTTAAAGACCAGGTTAATCAGGTGACTGGATCCTGCTTTGGGGTCATTGGACTTCTGAGAAGGGTTTTCCCCTATTTAGCGGACTGTCATAGGAAAACTTTAGTCCAGGCACTGGTAATCAGTAGACTGGACTACTGCAATGGGCTGCTCATCTCCACCAATGAAGAACAACTAAGCAGACTACAGGTAGCCCAAAATACAGCGGCCAGACTAATCTTGAATGTCCCACCCAGAACCCCTTCACGTCCTTTATTGAACAAACTTCACTGGCTTCCAATTCGCCAGAGGGTGAAGTTCAAGATATGTTGTATAATCTATAAATGCCTGTCGGGCACTGGCCCCAAGTATTTATCTGAAATTTTCAGACCCTATGAGCCTGGTCGCTCTCTGCGTTCTCAGACCCAATCCTTGTTACAAGTACCACGGATTAAGAAGGAAAGACAGGGAGGCCGAGCCCTCTCGTATCGAGGCCCCACTCTCTGGAACTCCCTGCCCCTTACCCTTAGGCAAAATCCCAATTTAGCTACCTTTAGGAAATGTTTAAAGACTCATCTGTTCTTGACCATGTAGACATCCTTTACTGCCTGATGATCTTTTTTCTGGATATAGCTTTGGTATGAACAAAAGCGCGGAGATACCCCTTCGGGGGTCGAATTCCTGCGCTATATAAGCATATAAATAAATAAACTATGAAAATAATGCACTGTGTGATTATAAACTGTTATAATCAAAGCTGTCTGGAGATGCTGGGGTGATGCATAGACTGGATAGGCTTGTGGTACCAGGATTGATGGAGTTACAGCATGAAAATAGTGGTGGCATATCCGCCATGAAGAGAAAAGCAAAAAAAGGACTTTTGATGGATGGGCTTGGAGAGGGACAAAGGGAGATTTGTGAAGGGGTGTTTTAGTTGTGTTCGTTAATGCAAAATATTAGTGCAAAGGAAACTGACATTATTCCTATAAAATTTCCCAAAGAAGTGTGGCAAAAAATGGGGGATGGGCATCTGTGATTAATTTAATGATCCGAATTTGGAGAGAAATATGCTATTGAAATGATGAATTGATTTTCAAAAGGGCCTTAGGTGGGGTTTGTGAAAAATATCCGAAACATAACTGAAAATGTGATTGAATTTTCGGACACCATGTTTTTGAGGTAAGACTACCCTGCGGAGATGGTCACGCGCACAGGCTTGCAATTTGTGTTGTAGGCAATTTAAATGTGCTTCATGCAATATGGCTCTAAGACTGCACCTTACCATCCTTGCTAATACAGGTTGGGGGAATGATTCAATAGGGAGTCGGATGCTACGTGAAGCAAGCGGTGCAGAACGTGTTGAGTTGGATGGAAAAGGTAAAGAAAATGTTGAGGTGAACCACTCCCCATTCATTGACTGGGTAGTCACCTTTTTGCTTGCTTAAAGGCAGAGTTCTTTGCACCACAGTTTCTCCAAAATGGATGGAGAGATGCAGCATTCTTGTGGTGGGAAAGGCGAGGTTGACTGTTAATGTAAAACAGCGGAAGTATGGGTAGAGGCGTATGTCAGGATGATAACTGTAAAGATAGTGTGTAACCTAGGTGATTAGATGCATATAAAGTCAAGCACTGTAAGAAGGAAGGGTGAGTTAAATTGATGTGAGCCGATGCAGGTGAGGGAGGTGTTGGAGAACTATATGATCATGTAAGAAGGACGTACTGGAACTTGAGGAGGGTCGTCTCTGGAAATACGAGTGAACTTTGGAAGAGAATTAGTTCTGAAGAAGAATAAGATGTGGATGTGAATGGTGCTGAATGTCGGAAAGGCTCCAGTTTGGTTAATAAAAATAAAGAAATTCGACATCTATGCATTGAGAACATTCATAAAAGGCCCTGGGTCATTTTGAACAGCAGTTTTGTGTTTTCCTATTCTAAATGTTATGGAGTTTCTTAAAGTTTAAACTTAGTTCTTGTATATTTCTTTTCTAAAGAATTGGGGTGATTTACAGCTTACTGTGCCTCCAAAGTATATACTCTAGGCACAGAACATGGATTTAGGAGTCTTGAATAAAATGTGAGGAGGTGAAGGGAGAGATCAGTTGGAAGAGGTATACAGGAGTACATTGCCAGGCTGGATGCTCTGTTTAGCTTGTGAAAAAAACTCGTTGAGAGAAGTCAATCTTTGAAGCTCAGTTTAGTCTGTACTTTGGTTTGATTTTGAGGAATGTGCTTTGCGTTCTAGTTTTGAGAACTGTGCTGCATAGTCTGGTTTTTAATACTGTAGCTTTTGTTTTATTTCTTTCACCAAGCTTTTATAGTCTGATTTTGGGACCTGAACCCATATTCCTATTTGTTCAAGCTAGCCTTGTGTTCTTGTTTGGAGTGAGAGGGTCAAGCTTTCATGTGATTTGTCTTCTGGCTAATGAACAGTGCTTCAGGTTCTGATTTTGAGGACCCCCAATGATATTCTAGTGTAGATGCTGGGTCTCATGTTTATGTTCTGCGGTCTGACATGCACGTCAAGGAAGGCTTCAACAGGAGTTAAGAAATTTAGCAAAAAGAATAGAATAACAGTACAATAGAGCACACAAGCATTTATTCAAGGGAAGCAGTATTAAGGGGTGACGTGTAACAAGCCTTTTTGCGTTCGCAAATGGGCCAAATCTCAGAATCGGACAGTTTGCGGATACAAAAAATCCTTTTCACATGTATCAAACCCTATTTTGCGATTCGGTAACCTGTTACCGAATCGCAAAATGGGTTTTGATTCAGTATTTGGAAGGGGCGTGTTTAGGGCATCCCTTCCAAATCCTGAATCGCTGCAGTATGTTTGCATGTTTTGTGACCGTGAATGCGGTTGCAAAATATTTGCATTTACCACCTACTTCAAGTTGGTGGCAACCCATTCGCAAATGGGAAGGGGTCCCCAAGGGACCCCTTCTCCTTTGGGAATGGTGGCGATTTTTTTTTAAGATCAGGCATTTGTCCTACGGACCACTGCCTGCTCCTAAAAAATAAAAAATAAACTTTGTATTTTTTTTTTTAAACACAACCCAGTCTCCTTTAAGGAAAACTGGTTGCACTTAAAAAAAACAAGATTGCTTTATTTTAAAGCAATCACAGACATGGTGGTCTGCTGACCGCAGCAAGCCACCATCCCCGTGATTTTAGCCATTCCTAGGGGGTCGCAAATTGCAACCTACCTTATTAATATTAATGAGGTAGATCAAATTGCTACCCCCGACGAATCGCTATAAGATACTCTTGGAATTTCATACATTTGTAATAGTGATTACCTAATAGCAATTCGCAGAAAATCGCAAATAGGTAATCGCTATTACAAATGTTGATACATGTGGCCCATAGCTCTGTATCCTCTATTGATTTGAGTGAGCAGCAATTTCAGCTAAGTCACTGAAGCAATTAATATCTTGTGGGAAGATCAGGCTCTATGTTGATGGTTATATTGGATAGGGCTTCGTCGTCTGGTTAACTGGGCTAGATGACACACAGTTAAAACCGCTGCTAGGCTGAAGGTTAGTGAGTTGGATAGCTCAGTAGTCCTGAAGCCCTGAAACCAAACTCTAGGAAGGGGCATACAATGTTCTCATATTTACATACACGGTTTTGTGATGAGCTCTGTGCCAGACCCAGAAGTACTGGAATATTTCATGGGTTTCTCTGTACAACTGCCTGTAAAATCATTGACTTTTTAACCAATATATTTGGAAACTTGTGCTTTAACTGTAATTGATTGGTCTGTTGTTTTGAAGGGTTAGATTATTTTTATTAGCATAGTTAATTAAAACCATTGCATAACATTTACAACATTAAAATCTTATAAAAGAAGAGAAATCCAAAAAAAGAAATGTTGTTTAGACAATCGTAAACCGTAGTAGCTGTGGGTTGAGTTTTTGAGTTCGAGTTGCACGTCTTTGGTGGAGCGGCCATCGATGGGAGCCCTGTTTCCCACTATAATTTGTTAGAGGGGTGAAAGGTGTAGTGTGGGTGCAGAGATTTCCTCATAAGTGCTTTAGGTTTGCTGTGGGTTGTTTTAGCCGTGCGTCCCTCTCTCAGTGAGTTCTTTTGAAAGGGGTTTGTACCATCTCCAGCACTCCATCTCAACAATGTGAGGCAGATATGACAGCCTTTTGGGGTGGTTTTGGTCTCCAGGACTATTCTGGTGGAATGGAGGCAGGAACTCATGTTCTGGGCTTGACATAGTGTTATGTTGTTGTGTTGCGCGGTGTGTTATGTAACTTTATCAGCACTTGTAAAGTGCTGCTTAGGCCTATGCTAATTCCAGATCAAAACACATACCATGTATAGCCCAGATGCTGAAAGTTGCATCAGAAGGGCAGACCCTTTGCTATGCCCGCTCAGAACAAGGTGGAAACTGTGACTGTATATTGCACGGTCACTAGGAAACATTGGGTGGTTTGCCAAGGCCTGCCCAGCTATTGTCGCTGATTGCCGGTGACACTGGCTCGTGTTCGAGGCACGTGTTTATGGCTGTCATTGGCAGCTCCTTGCCCGTGTATTACACCGTGCTATTTTCGTCCTACACCTAATGCAGTGTAATCTCTTTCACAGCAGGGGGATGGGCTAGTTTGGCAGCAGTGCCTGCTATGACTGGGTAACATCCAGCAGCTCTTGACGTGACCCCCAGGGATTGCAGGGACTGCTATCACCACATCTGTTCTTAAAGGGGACATGGGACAGACATGCTGCAGTAGTGGGTGCAGTTTCTATTATGGGCCTCCTAGGGACGTGGCATCTCGGGCACTCACGGGCATGCCTTTTGTTACATTTCTGTCATCTGGGGTGCCCAGTAATAGTCCAGGGGGGTCAGACCCACCCCATATTTTTATCATTCCCACTATATATCTAAATAATTTTCAACCACACTACTGTCATGCAAATATATTTCATGCGGGCATCCTGAAAATGTGCTAACGGTATGGATACGGCCTGATGGCCAATCATTGGACACTCCTGATCGACAGCACATGAGTATATATTATTGGGGCAAACTAGGCTGTCACAGCGCCTTATGACATGATTGTCTGATCTGCAGCAATCTCGAGGATACGGGGATGTTATTACACCTGCTAAGAAATCCTCGAAAAGCAAAGGTTGCTTTCTCCAGGTCACTGACTGAGCTACACTCATAAACATGTATTGAACACTTTTTGACTTTAAAGTGCACATTGTTTGCCACATTGGCCAGAGTAACAAAGGCCCCTGCCTCTAAGGTGCCCACAACTCTCTAATGGACCCCATCATTTTGAATTAAGTCTCTGGTACCCCACCGTATTGATGCAAAGTTTCCCATTTTCTTTTTATGTTTAATGTATAGGTACAATAAAGCAGGGAGAAGTCATAAAGTACATGGAACACACTTTTCATGCTATTGCTTGAATGTGGGTAGTTGGACAGTGGTGTCTGTAAGTGTGAGAATAGAATATAGGATATTGTTTGTGTTTGCATAATGCAACTACCCCCTCCCCCCCACCCCCACACGGCTTCTCTAATAGTCGCCCTGAAAGAGCAAATCTTTCCTGCTGCTCTCAGTTGCTCTGTCCATCTGTGCACCCAGAAACTCCCTCCCACCAACCCACTGGAGATTATTAATGTGCTCTGCAGAAGATTAGGAAGAACAGTATAAAATGCAAGCCCCACGGTGCATTGGAGGTGGCTTCCTGTTACGGCATCAGAGGATTATCAAATTAAAAGTAAGAGGAGGGAGGGAAGGGGGAGGGTCGAAAGGAGAGGTAAGGCAAGGTCATGGGAGATTTATGAACCTCGTTTCCTCTGTTTACACATCATAGACCACCTGGTTGCACTGGACGTATCCTCTTAGCCCTCCCGAAATAACTGAGAGGTCCACGGAGTGCAACTGACAAGCAATGCCAGAAACCCACTAACCTCCTAGGGCTAGATGTAGGTAATTCTAATTTACCGACTCATAAATACCGAATTTTACCGATTCGGTATTTATGAATCGGTAAATTAGAAGGAGGGAGATGTAGGTGAATTTATTTTTTGAAATACCGAATCTGTAAAAATCGGTATCGGTATTGCCCATTGATTCCAATGGGCCTTGAAGCCCATAGGAATCAATGTGCAAGACCGATTCTGTATTTACCGAATCGGTAAATACAGAATCCTGCAAGGGTGCAGGGGGTGTCGCTTTGACACCCTCTAGCACCCCGAATACAGGCACGTGTAACATGTGGCACACATACATGCCCTAAGGGCATGTCTGTGTGTCACATTGCACAGGTGTGCATGCACAGATGTGCATGCACACCTGTATTCGGTATTTTACCACCCAATAGGATTGGGTGGTAAAATACCAACTCTTAAGGGCCTGTGGCACTCTTTGAAGTGCTACCTACATCTCATTTACAGAATCGGTAAATTTATCGATTCGGTATTTTACCGATTCTGTATATTTACCGAATCGGTAAATTTACCGATTCTGTAAATGACATGCCCGCTACATGCCAAATCCTAAATACCAGTCGGTAACGGACGAAATCGGCCGTTACCGACCGGTATTTGGGCTCCCTACATCTGGCCCCTAGTCCCTTACAGTGTTTCCTGGGTGCTGCACCAAACCGCCAAGCTCTAAACCATGGTATCTCTGTCCAAGGAGGTTAGACAGAAATAATTTCTCGTTATTGAGTGAAACTACCAGGCGCTGATAATTGGCCCAGTGGTGCACAGTCTACCTTTGATTTGGGGCTTGAAGGGATGCTCAGCCTCGGAGATAATTCCCAAGTTCGTACCTTTTGGCGATGGTGGGGGTGTTTACGTGGAGCCCAATGAAAAGGAACGTGTCATGCCAGATAATCTTAACACCAAGGTTTTGGTTTGTGCTCCATTCTTTCAGACGAAACTCACTTCACCCAATGGAAAGCGTGGTCCAAACTTGATGCCACCGTTTGGTGTTGTGTTAAAGCTCTAGGAATTTCCCCAAAGGTTGAACGTAGACGTTGAAGATCAAACACGAAAATTGTGATGGCTGTTATGCATGAATGACACTAGACAAAAAGATGAATCGACGGAGCTCCCTCTTATTTTCTGGGTGCTGTTGGAAAGGCATGATTGGACCAATGCCAGGCCAGTTCTACGCATGCCTGCCCAATTTACCAGCCCCCTCCAAGATGGATCATGGTCAGAAGATCATAGAGAACTTCCCATTCCATGATCTTGCCGTGGAAAGTATGTTAGAGATTCATTGGCAAGTACCTATTATCGTCAGGTTTGCTTATCTTCTTACGACAAGTGGTGAAATGATGGCATGTAGTTAAGGATGCGTTCACGTCTTTCTGAAATCCCCACTGAGGAAGGGAAATAATTGTTTTATGCATGCTGACGGCACTCCACTATTGGCCAGTTGGATGCTTTTATTTCATATGTCGGTTTAATCACCTCTGTTATTTCCAGTGGGCTTGATGTAATGACATGTAAGGGGCTTTGGGTAGTTAGGGCAGGGCCGGCTTTAGGGCGGTGAGAGCTGCACCTGCTGCACCTGGGGCTAGATGTAGGTAAAGCATATTTACCGACCCTTAAATACCGAATTTTACCGATTCGGTATTTAAAAGTCGGTAAATATGAAGGGGGGAGATGTAGGGAAATCCAGATGTTTATTTACCGAATCGGTAAAAGTCGGTATTTACCGATTCGGTAAATACCGACCTGTAATGCTCCATTCATTCCTATGGGCTATGAAGCCCATAGGAATGAATGGGGCATTACAGGTCGGTATTTACCGATCGGTAAATACAGATTTTTGGCAAGGGTGCAGGGGGTGTCACTTTGACACCCTCTAGCACCCCCAAAAAAGGTTCGGGGGCCATATGGCAGGCATACCTGCCCTAAGGGCAGGTCTGCCTGTCATATGGCACAGGTGTGCATGCGCACATTTGCATGCACACCTGAATCGGTATTTCACCATCAAATTGAATTTGATGGTAAAATACCGATTTCTAAGGCCTTGTGGGACTCATAAGAGTCCCACCTACATATCGATTTTACAGATTCTGTAAATATACCGGTCAGTAAATTTACCGACCGGTATATTTACAGATTCTGTAAAATTACCTATCGGTAAATTTACAGAACGGTAAATTTACCGATTCTGCCCCCTACATCTCAAATGCCTTTTACCGGTCGGTAACGGCCGAATTCGGCCGTTACCGACCGGTAAAAGCCTACCTACATCTGGCCCCTGGTGCTGACCTCACGGGGAAGGGCGATGCTTTATAAAAAAAAAACGTATGAGTTCAAAATCACCTGCTGCAGAGTTTGTTGTTTCTACAATAACATTACAAGATAATTCTGGTGATTAATGTTCCTGCTGGAGAGATATCAAAGTTTTGTCTAATGGCAGTTTTGTCTCGTCATAAAGTAGCTCATATGGATAATATGCCTGCCTCAAAGAACGTCTACCATGGAGATCAAAGAACTATATTTTATTTTAATTTCTCAGTGGGATACTGCTTTTGTCACAGAGATCCTTTTGATACTTGCAGTTCATAAGTTACAATCCTAAAATAGCACCGTGACCTATGAACTATCATCAAAGAGCTGCAAGCAAACTGTATGGCGTAGGTTAGAACGTTATGTTTTTTATCCTAATGTTGCTAAAAGGGGTCAGCTGGGTGGAAATACATTCTTGGTCTAAAGCCAACCCCCAACCACTCTGGTATGTTTTAAATCCTGAGTTTGTGCTTCTCTGGACCAAATACTGTTAAAATATACTGCCAACTTGTAATCCTCACTGTCTTATGTATTGTTTTCTGTGGACTGATTTACACACATATGATTCATTGTCTCCGTATGAATTGTGTGCAATGTAAACTGCTCTAACACCCTATAGTAGTATGAGTAACGCTATAAAACAAAGGAAATGCATGTGAAAGAAGCTATAGAGAGATGAGATGTACTGTTGAAGGGTGGTAATGCGAGAATCCACGGAAAAGAAGATATGGGGGCATCCAAATAATTTGTCGCACCGAGCACCTCCAACGCTTAAGCCAGCCCTGGTTAGGAGTTGCAGAATTACAGACATTTTTTATTTTAGACTCAATGTAACAATTTGTTGCAAAATTGTTGGGATGTGCAAAGTTATTTTTCATGGCACTGGGTTGCATGCATTGTTTTTAGAAGATGCTGAAGATTTCTCTTTGATTGAAGGAACACATTTTGTTAAAGGGGATGTATGACGTTACAACGCATACTTTTACATCGCATGCCTTTACAATGCGGTATTTACAACGAATACCTTTACAACGCATAGTGCTTTGGGGCGCTGGATAGTGAATAGTTTAATTTACTATTCCAACTCCAGTCCCCGTGGATAGTAGGGAAGGTGTTGGATAGTACATTAAACCTATTCCCTATCCTAGAGCGCCCCCCCAGCGCAATGCGTTGTAATGGTTTGCGTTGTAAAAGTTGCGTTGTAAAGGCACTGCGTGGTAAAAGTTGCGTTGTAAAGGTTGTTTACCTGTTAAAGGAGGCCTTTTGTCTCCCTTAATGGCTTTCAGGTTTCCTTTCCTGCACCGATCGCAGTTCGTCTCCAAGAGGCTTTAATTCATCTCGATTAGTTCCTTGCAGGACCACTTGTAGGGGGATGTAATACCAAGTTTGGGTTTCCTTGTTATAGTTGATGCAAATAAATCTAGGACAGCAAATGTATTGTGGTGCAGGCGGTCCAGTAAAGTTCCAGGGTAATCTATGATAAGATAGTGTATTTTGACAGCATTGTACGGTTCTTCAGATGGTTATGTGCTGCTGTTTCTATAGCGCCCGTTTGGGATGCGTAGAGGTAGTTTCTGTTGTGAGTGTGGAGCTGTTTCAGGTAGAAAGGCCAAATGAGAAGGAGCAGACTGGCCATGTCTGATGTTGGATTGATATATTGGCTTTGTTAAGTAAGTGGGTCAACACTAGCTGAAGTGTCTTCCTGCCTATGTGTACAAGGGCACTGCACCTTCACGGAGAAGCCTAATATGTCCAATGCTGGTTTAGACTCAAGTTTATTGAGCCAACGATGAGAGTCAAAGATGCTCACTGCATTCTTGGTGAAGGTTTGCATGTAGAGAAACATTTTGAAAATGTGTCCAGCAGTGTTGGTGTGTATCTAGATTAACCTGCTAAAGCTGACATTGGAGCTCAACGAGTTAGAGTAGCTGTGTAGATTATGGCTACCACACCTCCTTTGTTTGGACCAGATGTACTAACATTTGGAATACCAATTCACTAATTGCGATTAACTCCAAATCGCATTTAGGAAATCGGTATTCCTAATGTATGAACTGTTTATTTCCCAAATAGTGACTCCGAGTGGGTCACAAATCGACCTACCTCATGAATGTCAAGGAGGTGGGTCGCAATTTGCGACCCATTAGGAATCTCAGACATCACAGTGATGGTGGCCTGTTGAAGTCAGCAGACTACCATGTCTGTGATTGCTTTTTTTTTAACGCAGTCCTTTGTTTTTTACGGAAAATGGGAGGCGAATAAAAAGAAAAATGGAAATTTTGAAGTTTCATTTTTTTAAGAGAAGGCATTGGTCCATTGGACTGCTGCCTGCTCAAAATAAATATTTTTTCAACATTCTCAAAGGGGAAGGCGTCCCAAGGGAACACCCTTCCATTTTCAAATGGGTTATCACCACATTTAAAATGGAGGGAAAGTATTAATGTTTTTGGGTTGCAAAACAGTAATACATACCACACCAATTCGTTATTTGGAACAGATGACTAAAACACGCCCCTTCCAAATACTGAATCACAAATTCAAATTGTGGTTTTGTAACAAGTTACTGATTCGAATTTAGCAATTTGTACATTTCAAAAAGCCTTTTTCCAGTCGCAAAAGGCCCGATTCTGCGATTCTGCGAATTGGTCCGTTGGGTAATATAAAGTGCATTTTTTGAACAGTTTATTCTTTTTTTTTCCTCCTTATTAAAGTGCCCATACAAACACAAGTGCATAGTGTATAACGCAAAGTGCAGGGTGCCTAGGAAATATTACACATACATATTTTCTGCAATTTTATACAAACACCTAAAATCGGATTTGATATCATTTTACCCCTTATTAAAGTGCTTATCCAAGATAAAGTGCACAATAAGGCACGCAGAGTGCACAGCGCACAGATAATGCTGCACATACATGCATAGAGTATAAAGTGCATCTTGCATTTTGAGCTGAAATATAGAAGAATCCGAATCCATTCATACAATATCACCGCCATAATTATATAATATCGCTCCATGTATTCCTATACTCAACCTTGTGAATACAGAGATACATTGGATACCTAAAGTGCTTGTGCAGATTATAGGTGTGTAGTTTGTAAACACCTATGAAATAATGTTTGGAGGGGGAGAAACCCTCCTGACGCCTACTTCCTCAAATGTGTGCTTTTCTCTTACAGACCTGTTTACTTTTGTCAAAACATAAAGATGTACTCTCCATTTTGTTTTACCCATATAGCCATCCAGTGTCCAGCCCTATTCCCACCCAGTTCGCCCACCCGCTCCCACCCCCTTGTGCCCCTTAGGAGAATAGCCCACTCCTCCACCCAGATCCCACTATACACCTTAGGTGCCATGGTTTTGCACCTGTGGTAGTGTGCACCTGGTCAGCAAGAAGACACTGGGGGGCAGATTTCCAAGCCCGTACGCCACATTTGTGCCGCAATGCTGCAGGGTATTTACAACGTGATGCATCTGGGAGATGCGTCACTTTGTAAAGCCCTGCGCCACATTTGGGCGTTTCGCCGCGGGGTGGGGGGGGCTTGGGGGGGGGGGTCAGAACGCCTCCTAAAAGTAGCTGAGTGAAATCTACAAGATTTCACTCAGTCACTTTTAAGTTCAAGAAAATGTTATTTGATATCGAAAAGAAAAAACAAGGTGTCAATACAAAGTACAATGAAAAAATAAAACGTTGTAAACTGTGATAAATAGAGCAAGCATAAAATTGGAAATAATATCAAAAGAAAAATCCGGACATGAAAATTGGAAAAAAGAAAAAGGCATGAGAAACATTAATCATAAAGCATGAAAATACCTGGAAGCAGTATAAGGATAATATGATAATGAAAGGAAAAATGGAATGTAGTGAGCAATTAGGGAGGCTTAAGGACTTCTTGTTGCGAAGGCAGTGGATGAAACAAACGATTAGCACAAGTATCCAAGTAAAGCCATAAGTCCATGCGCTTCGCAGCCATGTGAGCTGGAAAAACAAAAGCAGTGTCAAGTCTGTGGTTATGACAAACGTTGAACCACCACGCCTTAAAAGAGATATTGGAGGAGTCCTTCCAATTTACAGTTATCTGCTGGAATCCAGCAGCCAACAACAAATCAATAATCTGAGGTTTGAGCTCAACATTGTCCCAACAAGGGGAAAGGCTACCTAAGAAAATGTTAATGTGAGAAAAAGGAATACATGTGTGAAAAATCAAATTAATTTGAGCCCAGATTTGTAACCAAAAAGCATGAACAGATGTACATAAGAATAACATGTGAAACAAAGTAGCTTGTGGGGATGAACAAGACCAGCAAGTGTGAGAAGTGTTTGGAAAGCGTTTATGAAGGGCAGAGGGTGTATAGAGAAGTCTGTTGTAAACAAAAAACAAGGACTGTGTCAAAGTTGCTGCCCTCGAAGATTTGCGAATCTTGTTCCATATCTTGTCCCATAAAGAGATTGGCCAGGACGTGGAGAGGTCCTCTTCCCAACATTCCTCCACCTGGGATTTAGGCCTAACAGTGTCAGTAGTATGAAGGTATTTGTAAATGGAAGAAGCCTTAGGGGCATTGCGTAAAAAGGAGTGGAGTGAGGAGATGGGAGTGGAAGAGATAGGAGAGGAATGTAACTGAGAGAGCCGAGTATAAGTTGTCAGTGCAGCCTCCTTAAGTAAGTGGTAGTTACGGATAAAGGAGGCAGGTAAATCATAAAGGGAACGAAGAGTAGTAAAAGGTAAGAAAGAGGATTGAGAAAAGAGTTGAAAGACCCATATCAGACCTCTCTGATGCCATGCTTTCCAGAAGAAGGGTTTGTTACGGATAAGCAGGGCGGTATTATGCCAAATGGTAGAGGAAAGGAATGCAGCAATAGTCGTAGGGAGGGAGTGAGAAGAAGATAGGAGCAATTTAGTAGTGAATTTGTGAATGGGAGTAGAAATGGAAGAGGGTTTGCAGGAGAAAGAGAGATATTCAGCAAAAGAAAAGGGGGAAAGAAGAAAGCGTTCAAATTTAGCCCATAAAGGACAGGGAGTGCTGGGATCTTTCAGCCAGAAGGAAGCTTGTCGTAGTGAAAACGCCTTATGGTAAGCGGGAAAATCTGGAAAATTAACTCCACCCTCCGTCTTAGGGCGAATAAATCGGACGAGGGACATTCTGGTTTTTTTTCTTATTCCAAAGGAAGGACGTCAGAATGGAGTTGATCTTTTTTAAAAAATTAGAGGGAATGGATACTGGGATGTTAGAAAGAGTATATAGGACTATGGGAGATAGCATCATTTTAATAGTATCAAGGCGGCCCCACCAGGACAAGTAAAGAGGATGCCATTTGGACGTTAAGTCCGCCAATCTTTGGGTGCATCTGGACAACCAGAGGGAAACAGAATCTGAAATGGAAGAGGTAATATACAAACCAAGGTATTTAATATAGGAGGATTTCCATGTGAAATTAGATGCAGCAAAATCGGGTTTAAATGTAAATTTCGTCAAGGGCAGGATCTCACATTTATCATTGTTAAGTTTATAACCAGATATTCGGGAATAATCATTCACTTCAGCAAGGAAGGCTGGAACCGAATCAGTGGGGTTAGAAATAAAAAGAAGGATGTCGTCCGCATATGCGGCCAGTTTAACTTGGGAATCTGATAACTGAAAGCCCTGAAAGCCCTGAATATTAGGGTTCTGACGAAGTTTGGATAAAAAGGGTTCTAAGGCTAAATTAAAAAGAAAAGGAGATGGGGGGCATCCTTGACGGACACCTCTTCCCAATTCAAAAAAGGAGGAGATTTGGCCATTAGCACAAACTGCTGCACGCGGGTTAGAGTATAATAAGGAAATCAAAGAAATAAATTTAGGGCCAAAACCAAACCATTTAAGGGTGTGAAAGAGATAAGTCCATTCAACTCTATCAAACGCCTTTTCAGCATCAAGGGCAATGGCCGCAAAAGAATGGGGTAAATGACGGGATTTAGATAGAACATTAAATAACAGTCTGGTATTGTCAGTGATGAAACGGCCCTTGACGAAGCCTGATTGTTCCTCACCCAGAAGGTCCGGGAGAAGAAGATCAAGACGTGCTGCAAGAGACTTTGCAAAAATGTTATAGTCAATGTTAACTAAAGAGATTGGCCTATAGTTTTTACAGTAATGAGCATCCTTCCCCTCCTTGGGTATAAGACATATGTGTGCATCAGAAAAAGAACCTGATGAGGATCCCAAGGTGAGGAAAGCGTCAAGGAGGGAGTGTAATTTAGGGATGAGAAGTTTCGAAAAGTGGAGAAAAACTTCAACGGTAAAGCCATCCGGCCCAGGAGCTTTCTCTTTTTGGAGATTCTGAAGTGCTGTGAGCAACTCTTGTTGAGAGATATTAGGCTCTAAATGAGAGAGGTCAAGAGGGAAGTGGGCTGGCTTTTGTATGTTGGAGAAAAAGCGATCTAAGGATTGAGAAGAGGGTGGGTTTCGGAAGAGTATAAGGTTGTATAAAAAGCAGAAAATTCAGCAAGAATGTCCGCATCGTTATGTTTGAGAACAGAGTTTGTATCATATATTGATTCGATGTTTAATTTGTTGTGCTTTACTTTTAGATAATTAGCTAAGATCTTTCCAGCCTTATTTTTGCCCCCATAAAACTTTGCACTCGATTTCAATAAGTATAAAGAAGCATCTTCTGTCGATTTTCTATTAAATTTCATTTTAGCATTAATCAGAGCTGTTAAACTGTCTTGCGATCGAGAAGTAAAATAAGAATGCTCCAATTTCTTAATATCAAGAAGGAGAGCAGCTGTGGAACTGCGAGCAGCTCTCCGTTTTTTTGCCACAAAGCCGATTATAAAATCTCTCGCCGTAGCTTTGAAAGCATCCCAAATGGTGTGTTTGGGAATGGAGGGGGTATCATTGAGTAAAAAAAAATCATCTGAAAATTCGGTGAAAGAAGCAGTGAATTTGGGATCCAAAAGAAGGGAGTTATTAAAGCGCCATCGTTTGGGACCAGCTGATTTAGGAAGGATGTCAAGTTGAACTAAAGTGAGGGCATGGTCCGAGAGTAAGATCGAACCAATCTCTGCATGGGTAAGGGTTTGGGCAATGTTATGAGTGACAAAAATGTAGTCAATCCGGGATTGAGAATGATGACAGGGAGAATAAAAAGTAAATTCCTGCACCTCTGGGTTACACAAACGCCAGGCATCAGTGAGCTTGTGTTGGGCGATAGCTTGAGAGAAGAGTTTATGGGATTTATTGGGAACAAAGTGAGCCTTAGAATGTCTATCCAGAAAGGGGTCGAGGGGTTGATTGCAATCTCCCGCTAGAATGAAGTTGTTATCGATAAATCTAGTCATATGACGGGAAAAAGTATGCCAGAAAGTAGGGTCACCAGAGGTAGGGGCATAAACATTTAAAAGGCAAATTGGAACATTCTTAATAGATAGCTTAACATATGTCCAGCGGCCATCATCATCTGATTCCTGAGCGAGCAAAGAATGAGAAAGATTTTTGTGACATAAAATGGCTACTCCATTACGTTTACCATCCCCTTGAGAGTAGTAGACATCACCCACCCAACCTCTTTTCAATTTAACAGATTCTTCAGCAGACAAATGAGTTTCTTGTAGAAAAGCAACATCAACATTTAAACGTGCAAGGTGCGACAAGATTCTCTGTCGCTTGATGGCGGAATTAATGCCTTTAACATTCCATGTAACTATTTTTAACGACATAACAGAAGAGTGAAAGGAAAAATGCCATTAGAGAAAGAAGCAAAATAAGTGTCCAGAAGGAAAAATGAGCAAAAAGGATCATAGAATGCTAGAAAGACAAAGAGAGGTAATGTGATAGGAGATCTGGAGTTAGTGAAGAGGAGAAACAAGTGAGTTAATAAAATGAGTGCTAGAGGTGTGAGAAAAAATAGAGAAGAGAGATTCGGGAGAGAAAGGAGCAAGGTCGATAGCATATGAGAAGTAACAGGTAAAAGATCAGGAAAAAGGAGGAAAGAGAATGAAGAAAGAAAAGAATGTAAGGAGAGAGTAAAAATGCAAAGTAAAAAGGTGATAGTAAAAACCAGTGGAATGTAGAAGGATAGTAAGAGATTGCAAGTGAGAGAGAAAGAAATATGAAAAAAGTGAAGACAAACAAATGGATGAGAACGAGAACAAAAAGACACCTTTGAACAGAGAAGAACCAGAGAGAAAAACAATATTAAGGATAAAAAGGAAATAGCGAACGACATGGGAAGGAAGAAGAACATACTTACAAAGGGTGGAACTGGGGAAGGACGATCACGGGGAAGAGGAGACGAGAAGAAAAAAAAACTGAGGGCGGAGCGCCAACTGGAGGAGGCAAAACAACCGACGTAAGCGAACCACCAGACCAAGGGGGAGACACATTGTAAATTGTAAAACCTGTGGGAGAAAAGAGACTTGAGGAGAAGGAAACAGCAGGAGGTTCACTAATACAAACAAAATGCCAAACAAAAAAGGGAAGCATATGAACAAATTATAGAGCCATAGGGGAATAAATAGAAAGCAAGAAGGGTCACGCAAGAAAGGAGTAAAACAACATGATAAGTGCAACACAGATAAGACCATCACTAACTGTGGAAACTAATTAATGAACAACAACAATAAGTCATGTAAGTCAAGGAGGGAGAGCTGATGAGGAACTGGAGAGGTCCATATCCGATGATTGACAGGAATTAAGGAAACTCCGGAGGCGAACAGGATCCGCATAGGTCGTCGTTTTGTTGTTATAAGTGACTCTGAAAAGGCAAGGTTGAAAGAGGGAATATCTGGCGCCAATAGAACGAAGCTCTGGTCGCATATCCAAGAAAGCTTTTCGACGACTGGCAGTAGCTCTGGCGTAATCCTGCGTGAAGAAGAGGGTAGATCCTGACCACGTGAGGCGAGGAGAAGCGCGGGCCGCTGAGAGGACTTTGAGAAGATCAGTATACTCCAGGAAGTACATGATGACACCTCTTGGTCTTGGAGAAGTAGAGGAGGGTGAAGAAATGCGACCCAGCCTATGTGCTCGTTGGATATTAAGCGTGGTACCTTCAGGTAAGTGGAGGAGCTTAGGCAGGAAGGATTTGAAGAAAGCAATGGGGTCATTCCCTTCACAGTTCTCCGCCAGGCCGTAAATCCGAAGGTTGTTGCGTCGATTACGATTCTCAAGCTCCTCGACCTGCTTCTGGAGAGAGGAAATCTGCGACTGCATGTGTGTCACCTTAGAGGCTGACTCCTGAAGAGAAGAGATAGAGTGTTCTACAGTTGTTACTCTCACATCAATCTGTGACCAATTATCAGTTAAGACCTGCAACTTAGAATTGGTTTCCTCCATAAAAGGTCTGAGGGCACGTATCTCCTCCAGTAACAGCTCCATGGACACTGCTGAGGTAGAACCTGTCGGTGAAGGAGGGCCTTTTTTGAGACGTTTTGACGTGGCGTTCCCTGTGGGTTGAACAGGGCGTTCCGCGTTGGATTGCGACATTTGGACAGCAAGTTCTTGAGAGGCTTCCAGATGTGCCAATGCAGAAAAGACTTTTGAGTTTTTGGTGAAGACACGTCGTGGAGTTTTGGAAACACGTCCAATTGCACCTCTTTCCATATAGTGAAAGTCGCCTCCGAATAGAAAGCAGAAGAAAGACTAGAGCCTGGAATGCTCCATACCTGCGACAGTCAATGCATGAGCGTAGGAGAGGTAATCAGCAAAAGCACGCAGGAGTGAATAAATTCAATAAGAGCCCCCTCACAGCCACCTAGGAGCGTCAAAAATGCACATATATGCACAAAGCAGTATACATACGCTGGAGTCATGGAACCCTTATGTTAGAAATCAAAGCGCAGGGTGTTCATGACAATGAAAAGCAATATGATGGCATGTTGTGGGGATAGAAGAGTCTAATATGAAAGGCGCAGCTTCGTTGTAGAAGAGAACAGTCTGATATGGATGCCCAATCAAAAGGTGACATAGGTGGTATGAAAAAAGGCGAGCTGTGTGAGGGGAGCACTTGAAGAGGAACAAAATGGCCGGCGGAGTCGCGTTATTTGCGAGTAAAAATTCGCATACATTAAGGCAGCCAGGTTAAGAATTCAGCAGCATACAGCCTGTAAAGCCAGCTCACCATAAACAGCTGCAGGGGTCTGGGGCGCCTCAGAGGGTCGGCATCACGCAGAGCGAATAGCGCGGTAGACGCGCGAAGCGGATACAAGATGGCGGTCGCGGCTGTCAGGAAGCCGCGGCCGCTCGGTACATCGTCGGAAGAAGCCGGGAATAATGCTCGGAAAATGCTTCAAGCTGGAGTCACAGCATGCCCCTGAAGGTCCGGTCCGAAGAATTTCTCCCAAAATGTGGCAGTGGCAGGTAGGAGAGGGTGAATCCCCCAGGCAGTGCGGAGCGCTCACATCGGAACCGCCGTCCTCATCGGGCGCTTAGCCACGCCCCCCACTCAGTCACTTTTAAGGCCTTGCTGCGTCAAAACCCTGCGCCTGCTTGAAGCAGGCATAAGGATTGACGCAGCATGTTAGGCATAGGGGCTCCCCAAGCCTTGGTGGAGCTGCGTCCCACTTGCGACGTGACTCCAGCAATGCGCCACCTTTACGGCAGCAGATGCGTCACGCATCTGTCTACTCTTGCCTCATGGTGCGCCGCATTGTAAATGCGGCGCATCCATGGTGGCGCAAGAGGTGTCTGTCGTGACGCACAATAACTGGCGCATCCCTGCTGATATGTAGGGATACGCAAGTTATTGTAAATCTGCCCTTAGGTCTTCCGGCTCCTGGCCACGCCCCCATACTACTCTAATGGGACTTCTCAGCCGAACAAAAAATCAAGAACCAACAACCGAAACCCCCTTCACCCCAAAAAGTGCTATAGTCTATAAAGATCATAACTTTGCCTGCATATGCCAGATGTACTTTTTTGTTACTTATTTATGACTACTACACCTCTTCCCCTGGACTTTTCTTTTACTCTAACTCCAGGTGTAACCTATCTCCTTGAGTCAGCCTCAAGGTTTCGCCGCCAGGTGTTTTTTGGCCTTCCTCTTTTTCTTTTCCTTTGAGTGTTCCAAGTCAGGGTTTACCTGCTGGTGTTTCCTTCACCCCAAAAATTGCTGTGGTCTATAAAGATCATAACTGAGCCTGCAAATGCAGAAAGTATGTTTTTGTTACTTATTTATGACTACTACACCTCTTCAATAACACAATACTACCTCGGGTCTACCTCTGGTCTATATGTTAGCACGTGGGTTGTGTGTGATGAATGTACAAGTACTCTCAAAAGAATTCCGAAACAGATATAACCAATGAGGGGGAATTATCCCTTAATTATCACACTGAAACCCGCTGATAAAGGGGGTGCCATAGTTATCATAGATACTACGGCATATAGATCAGAGTGCCTACGACAATTGGACGACAGGAGATCATACAAAATATTGAAAATAGATCCCACTAAATGCCTCTCAGAAGAAATCAAGAAAATAGTGGATGAAGGAGAAGAAAATCATTGGATCACGGACCATGAAGAGTCCTATTTGGTAAAATCCTTTCCCACTATCCCGTACTTTTATGTGTTACCCAAAATACATAAAGAGAAATGCCCCCCTCCCGGGAGGCCTATAATTGCAGGAATTGGGTCATTACTTGAACCCTTATCCACTTTTGTGGATTTCTTTTTGAGACCTATGGTATCCAACATGCTAACATTTTTGTTAGAAACAAAAAATCTACTTCGTCATCTTACAGAGATTCCATTTGACAGAGACCAAGATTTCTTGGTATCTTTCGACGTTGAGTCTGTGTATACGTGTATACCTCAAGATGAGACTTTAGCAACGATACAACTGATGCTGGAAGAACACTTGACAGAAAGCATAACACCTGTGCAATTCATTATGTCTTACGCCCACAAAGTCATGAAAGAAAACTTTTTTAAGTTTGAGGATACCTTGTATCAACAAATCTCGGGCATATCAATGGGCAGTGTTTGTGCACCGAGCCTGGCCAACCTGTACGTCCACCAGTTTGAACAGACATCAATACTACAAGAATGCAACCCTTTCTACAGACACATTTGTGTCTGGAAACGCTACATAGATGACATCTTTGTGGTATGAGGGGTGACATTGAGACAATAAAGGCCTTCCATTCATGGATTAATGAGAGAAATGAATACTTACGCTTCACCTTGGAATTCTCAAAAGAAAGCTTGCCTTCCTTGATGTCCGGATCTTTCCTGAGGATGATGGACTTGCTACAGAGCTATCCAAGAAGCCTTTGGCTTGTAACTCTCGGCTACCTTATCAGAGCTACCACCACAAACCCCTCCGGGACAATTTGCCTTCGGGCAATTTCTCAGAATAAGGCGAAACTGCTCTACAATGGAGAAATACAACGAACATGCGAAAACGCTGACAAATGATTTGAAGGTAAAAAATTACCCTATATCAACAATACGTAAATCTCGCAAGAGAGCAGCGAACAACAACTGAGAAGCTCTGATAGAAATTCAAGCACCGAAAGAGAAGAATTCTAGATTGACCTTTGTCAATACATTTTCCGGTTACTCCAATCTAATCAAGAAAAGTATCAATCGCCATTGGAGGATACTTAACTCAGGAAATGAGAAACTCCCAGTCCCTATGTTTGCTTACAAGAGAAGCGCCAACATTAGAGACAGGTTGGTTCACACCCGCCCAAGAGAAAAAAAGAAGAATGATGGGCCCACAGCTTTGTGGAATTTACCTCCTGTGAGGGACCACTTCCCGTGTGGCATGTGTGCAGTGTGTCCCCAAACCGAAAAAACAACTGAAATCGGCATAGGTACAGAGAGACCATGGACACTGTAAAAATACACAAATTGCAACAGTGATAAACTCATCTATTTGATTTGGTGCCTGTGCAAGCTCCGCTATGTCGGGATAATATCACGTAAAATCAAAATAAGAATCTCAGAACACAAGAGTACCATTCGGTGCAAAAAGAGAGCAACTAATTGACAAATCATTTTCTTGATGAACAGTACGCAGAAACTGATTTTCGTTGGGTGGTGTTAGAACAACCATCATACATTACAGACATATCTAAATTTCTGTTCCATCCTGAACAACGTTGGGTGTTCAGGCTAAAAAGCGATATAAATGGTCTAAATGATGAGATACCTTGGCTGTCTTTACATTAGGTAACCAGTGGGATAATAGTTGCATTGATACAACAGACCATCTACACGAAAGGATAATACAGGCAGGGATACCCTCATTTATGTCTGTAGGTTACACTACTAGCTAGTACCTGATGAGATTGGCTGTGGTAATTTAACCAGGTAGGATTCCTACAGGTAGCAGCAGCACCGTGGAAATCACACACTTGGGAGGTGGAGTAATATGGCTCCTCTGCACATTTGCGTACAAACATGTTATGTGCCACACTTGGGTTTCTATACAACTTATCAAGGGACCTACTCTCCTAGTGACATCACGCTGTGGAAAGGTCCGTTATGTGACCCATGAATCTACACTCCCATAGACACCACTTTGTTGAGAGGTAGTGTTAGAATTGCCTTGAAGCGCCTGGACATACAAAAAAAAACCTTACTTTTGCAATTTTTTGCCACTGTTATTGGAGAATAAGGAAATGAAAAATGTGGTTTATTTACCCCATTCCTACTTAAAGTGAAGCGGGGTGCGGGTATATTGCAGCTATATTCAAATAGCTATTACACACAGCTTAGTGTAATGTTACGATCGTTTCAACATTGAGAGTAGTGTTCCCCCTTCTCACGTATGCGCAAAAGACACACCAATAGCATTCGGGTACACTCGCTCTCTATATAGATTGCGAGCATGACTGGGAAGTCTATGCACTAAGTAAAGGGTGATTAGGTTATGAAATCTCCTGTTTATCTGGCCGTTCTTTCCATTAAATGAGAGGATAATAGCATCAAGAGATGGTCGCCACTGCGCAGTACCATTAAAACAGCAACTTGACACCGTGCATGTGCAATGGAGTTCCAGTAGTTATTAAGACCAGCGTCTCGTTCTGTGCACATGCGCGAAAAGAGAAACGAGCGGGTCCTACAGGCAGCGTAAGGGACGCCCACGCTCGCACCTGAGGGCACTTTTGCGATAGTTAAGAACACTATATAAAGCGAGCCTACTTCACCGTCAAGTACCTTTCCCATGACCATGTGATGCAACCTCAACTGTGACAAAGCGTCACACATCAACAAGACAACCTAAACAGCGACTAAAAAATTCAAAATGATTGTGGAGTAATGAGGCTTCTGCCTCGGTATCCAAAAACTCACCACTGTCAGAAGGAATCTGACAGACGAAAACAAGACAGCAGACCGTCAAGTACCTCCGGGGGCAGTTCTGTACCGTGACGGGGTACCGACGGACAGGTAAGGTGACCAAGGCTCTTTGACACCATTCTAACCTTGCCAATATTATTGGTTTATTTATTTTTAAGTTCTTCAGGAATTTCCTCAGCACTAGTGGACACTACTCTCCCTTATTACAATAGCTGCAAGGGAATAGTTTGGTTCACTTAATACTGCCTAATTTCTTTAAAAAAAAAAACAAAATAAAAATATCTTTAAAAAGCTGTTTTGAACAACACTATATAGGCCTCCTTCCCCGCTTATTATACTTGGAAGGGAATGGATAGGCCTTTTACACAATAAGATCAGTATACTAGCTGAACTGGGGGGAGAGGTACCAAGGGTACATCAACATCAGTACCCCTAAGATTGTGCTTACTACCAACTTTCAAATACACCTCAGCTACGAGATCACAAACTTCAGTGGGGATACCACATCACTGAAGAATGGACACGCTAGAGCATTATTTGAATAATAAGTCTCACCTACAATTTTGGACAGGTGTGATTTGGAACTTTATTTCCCACAGAGCGGGCCCCCTTCCCTCAGCTGTCGCCAGGTAGAGGTGAGGTGTTTTATCATACAATTGAGGGTAAGTTGGACTACATCTAATACCAAATGCATGGCTATTGACAATAGGATTAATTATAATATGTCACAAGCATAGCACGAGAAATTTACAGTGTGTGTTGTTTTTTTTTTCACCCTCATTTTTTCACAGATATTCCCAGTAAATCCTGACATCGCTATGCAGGATTACTGGTGTTGTATCTTTTTCTCATCTTTATTATCACTAATATAAATAACAGAAGCAGCTTGAACAAACATCTCTCTGGTCCTGAAGAAAGCCACTGATAACATGTTTTGGTCACTAGGCTGAAACATGGCGCCTTGATTTAATGAGTAGTTTTAAATCTATACTGCTCACCGCACTGCTTATTTAATCCTGCCAGTAAGAGCAACCCGATAAAATTAATTTTTCTGCATCTTCCTAGGCAGTTGTATACTATTAGTCTTCCTCCTATTTTTTTGGCGCTGCACCCACACTACACCATACCTTCACATATGGGATTTTAGCATCCTACTTACACTAGTGAACATCTGCTGAAAACATCCCTGAGCTCCTTCCTCACAGTGAGGGAGCTGTAGCCCTCAGCAGGACTAGGATTTCCTGTTGGGAGGAGGAACCCATATGATGAAGCATGTCACCTTCGGGTGAGTGAGGATTCTAGTCCTTAAGGGATAATTCTCCCTCATTGGTTATATCTGTTTCACATTTCTTTTGAGAGTACTCGTACATTCATAACACACAACCCAAGTGCTAACATATAGACCCGAGGTAGTATTGTGTTATTGATCATGTGTCAGGGAATTTCTCCTCGTTGGTCTTTAAACTAATTTTCCTAGGACCCCACCCCACCTCACCCTTTTGTTGTTACAGTACTACACCTCTTCCCCCGGACTTTTCATTTTATCCGACTCCAGGTGTAACCCATCTCCTTGAGTCAGCCTCGAGGTTTCGCCGCCAGTTGTTTCTTGGCCTTCCTCTTTTCCTTTGCCTTTGAGTGTTCCAGGTCAGGGCTTAGTTGCTGGTGTTTGATGCGGGCTTACAGAAAGTACAACCTATCTGCTACCAGTGTCATTTCATTACTTTTTCATGAACAGGGAGTTGGAAAGTCTGCTGCCATGGGTCGTTGTTGCTGATGTTGTTTGACCAGCAGATTTGGAGGATTTTACTCAGACAGGTGTTGATGGCTGTCTAGACCTAATTGGTGGCCGTCACTGTTGTCCTCTAAGTTTCTGCTCAATATAGAAGGCTAGCTACCCCACGATGTTAAAAAACATCCTAGCTACAGAAACGCCAACCTAAGTTTTGGTCACAAGAGGCAAAATTCTAACAGTTTGCCTGTTCCAAGGTAATTTCAGTTTTAAAATGTGCCATGCACCCTGTGATCTTTAAACCAAGGTTCAAATTTAGATGAGCTAACCTATCACATCATGAGTTGACTATTTGATGCTGGTAATATGCTGACAAGTGTCTAAAAGCTCAATAAAGTTTGCGTAAAAAACGTACAGGGTAAAGAGAGAGCAGTGGAAGAAAACAGGTATATAATGGAGAAATAGAACTTTTGTTGCGGTCTGAACATCACGATCCCAAACAGCATTGTTTTAAAACAAGCTGCAAAGGGTGTAGAAATAATATATGAGGACATTGCTTTAGACTAGGAGTGTATGAGCCCCTCTTATCCGTTATTATGAGAACTTATAGACACTTGTGTGTTTCACAGGTGGCTTGATTGTACAATATTGAAACACCTTACACTATGGGTGTGACTCGGTGTTAGTCTAATCCGAATGGACCTATAACGCCTATCAGAAAAATAATTTGATCTGCCGGAACAGAATCCTAAACGGATAGGTGTCTGATAAACGTGGTAGGTCAAAAGTTTTTAACTTCACTCTAGTCATTGGAATCAACAGTGGCTTTTTGAATGTGTTTATATGTGGCTTATCCCCTGTCCTGCAGTTACTTTTCATTAATGATCTCTTGTTGATCACTCTTAGATGCCACATGAACCATAATATAACCTCACGGATATACTTACGCACCCTTCAACAACGGGAGAAGATCCAGGGACATCACCGTTAATGACTATCTTGGTATGATCACTTTCTTGTGCTAAATACACTTTTGTTAGCTTCTCTACCATGCCACCCTTCTTTTGACTTTGGGGCTCTCAGTCCTTAACTTTTACGGTGACCAATAAGCCTGGGCGGTGAGGGCAACCATATATAAAGGGACATGCCGATATGAAGAATAATATGCAAAAACTAGTAACATGTTTTCATTTCGAAACAGTATTGTCTCTCCTTATGTAAATGGTAAAAGACGTTAATGATGCAACTGAGGACTATAAATGAGATTTTGTGGTGTTTTTTAAACTGGACAGAAAAACTCAACAAATGACGTTTAGTTTTCAAAATTAAAACAGCTAAAAAACTGAGTTAATAAATTTTCTGTCTAAATACAATTCAGTCAATTTTAGATATACCCTAGCTTGTTGGCATTGTGAAATATTGGATTTGTATTAGACTCGATTTTGTCATGTACTGTTGATGAAGCCTGGCATTCTTTGTTCTAGCCTAGTTGCTTTTTAAAGAGTTATTAACTTAAGTTTTAACTGTATGTATTGTATATTGTCTTTTTTGTAAACAGCCCTGAAGAAGTCCCTTGAGGACGAAACGCGTCGGCTGTAGATCCTGTGTATAGCTTTTTTCAACTGAATTGAATAAAAGAACTTTCAAGAATACAAGAAATAGTTGAAGTGATCATTACTGTTTACCCTATTAGAGATAACAGTTTACATAAATATTCAAGTGGTGCACCTTGACTTTTTTCAAAACGTGACAGGGGTTGTGCATGTGTCCGTGATGTTCTGCCATTCTGTCAGTGGCTCTGGTTAAAGCAGCACTGTTCTGACCTGTGCCAGTTCTGTGGATGAAATGTCACAGCTCGGATCAATGAGTTGTTTCAGTGTGCAACATTGTATGCCTGAGATGGTGTGGGAGTAAGTGTGAAGGCCATTCCATGCAAGATAACTTTGAGCAAGGACTCCCGTCTGTGGGGTGTGTACACATTGGTCTTTTGTCAGGCTGTGCGTAGTGTGGGAGTCTTCATCAACTGCTATTGTATCTGTCAGGGGGTGCAGGGCACATGCAATTTCGAGGTCAGAGGTGTAGATGTGCTCCCGTCTGATAGTTCAGACAAAGGAGCTTTCATCCCTAAGGTTAGTTTGTCATCTGCTTGCATTGAGGAAATGTGATGTGGCTTGTTGGGGGTGGGGTGGGATGTGAGCAACTTTGGGATTCATGTTTTACATGTCTTGCATGTGGCAAATGTGTGGCATCACTGTGTGTTATGTTGCCTCAAAGCTGCTCCTCCCACCCGAGCCTATTTACTTGTGTGCATTGCGCGGTTGCATCACTTGCACTCCTATGGCACACCATTGTCATGACTGTCTGTGCATGTCCACAAGCCTGACAATGACACAGTGTTGTTGGCCGTTGAAGGTGGGCGGCCACGTGAGTGTAGGCCTATGTTAAGGATAGGGCGGACACAGATGTAGAGCTCATGCCTGGCTGAACTTGCAACGCGAGTAGGGCTAGGCATTTGGCTCATGCTGCGGCAATACAGATACACACAACACTTGGCATGAATGAGCCAAGACCGAGCGGTCTTGCGCTCCTTCATTTCTCTGTTCGTGCGAGCCCGCCCTCCGGGTGCATGCTACATTGCAACATTATCGATTGCGGGCCTGGTGGCACCGACACTACAACAGAGACACATGCATTAGTTACTTCCTTGTCCAGGCCAGAAAGGAACCACGCCCAGAGCCCCGGGCAAATTCTTCACACCCCCATGCTGGACTGGCGTACGCCGGCCCAGCCTACTCCGCTTACGCTTACAGGGGGGACGACAAAGCTACATGTCCGAGGTCTTAGCCACTGCCTGAGATGACATGGTTTGGTCCGCTTTCCACAGCACAATGTAATGTGGTAGGGCTATACAACAAAGCTTGCGGACGACGTAGGGTATAATAGGGTGCACTGTTAGGGGTGATTCTCTAATAGTAGTATTGATTTACACTCCACCAGCTACTGGGGCATCGTCCCAACCCCAGACTAAACAAGCAAATATACAAGAAAATGAGCTGGGAGTGCTTACTTATCTCAGAAACAATCAAGTATTTAATCATCAAGAAATACACAAATAAATCATCAATCGGGAAATATATATTGATATTCAAATTACAATCACAAAAACAATGGAATTCTTGTCTTTCGTGATGTTCAGCAGCCGACGCGTTTCGTCCTAGAGGCAGGACGTCATCAGGGCTGCAAATGCAAACATACAGTACAATAACATCAGTACATATGTTCAATCTTAATAAATGATATCCTAAAAACAAAACCAAATCATTATTAGACTATTTGTAAAAAACAGCTCATTGTGCCTGGTAATAATGAAAAAGAATTCGACATATAATTATTACACTGCTAGAAACTTGCGGGAACTATTCACATAGAATTAACACGAAAATGATATCAGCAGCTCATTCTTTTTTACATGGAAATTACACCTACATCCTGGGATAAAAAGCTGGCAAACTGTTGTATAAGCATTGTGAAAAAATCATAAGTGAACAGCTCACCTCGTACAATTCTAATAAGTCTCCTCTGTCTTTGCCTTTAAATTCTGAACCTTTAGTCAAGGCAGTTTGCTACATGAGGCCCGATTCTTCAGCAGTGTACCGATATTAATAATAAACTGAGGTAAGGCAGAAAAAAGGAAAACCGATCAATCACCGAAATGTACTATATATCTAAACAGTTTCACCTTTCCTATTCAAGTCTTCCAATACTTTTAAGTAACCTAGTCACTGACAATTACATATTGCAACTATAAGAGTTCCTACTTGTAAAACACTAAATCAATGACACTCTCCAATCGATTTATCTCTTATTTCTTAAATCGAGAGTCCTTTAAAAACTGCTCTGCCAGTAGAATGTCATACCTAGAAAAATTATTAAACCTTAATGTATTGAGTTACTCAATAATCAATCACGAAAGGAAATAACTAAGACCTTCCTGTTCACTCACCCCAAATCAGTATAATGATGCAACAAGAATAATTGACATCTATTGAACAACGATCCTATCACTTCCTTCCGATTAGATCCATTCTGAAAAAATGGGAAATAGACAAATTATGTAGCTCTGCTAATTCCATCCCTCGAAGTTATTCATTCACCAACATTCTACCTGGTCCTCTCTGCTTACCCTTAGTAACGTAGCCTCATGTTCATCTCCACACCACCCGGGTACGATAAATCCCGAAGGTAAAGTACCGTGGACTCCCTGTGCTTAAAAAGAGCCCAGTGACCAATCACAGCACGCTATATTTCGCGCGCGGCATAATTCAACCCATCTGTGAAACAGTGTAAGTTTCCAGTAAGGTCCGCTATCTGTATTGTTTCCGGTTACTTTACATTTCCGGTCATGCGCAGCTTAGTGTTGGAATATTGTACGAGTTTCCAAGCTAATCCGCTATCCGTAGTGTTTCCGGGTATTTCTACCATTATTTCCGGTCATGCGCAGCTGAGTGTTCGTGTTTTAAACAAGTTCCCATTCAGGTCCGCTATCTATATTGTTTATTTCCGATCATGCGCATATTAGTGTTAATGATATCATAACAAATTCGGACTCCAACCCGATCTACTGTTACTATTACATCCGATAGGTTTTAAGTCATGTCCATGCTTATACAACAGTTTGCCAGCTTTTTATCCCAGGATGTAGGTGTAATTTCCATGTAAAAAAGAATGAGCTGCTGATATCATTTTCGTGTTAATTCTATGTGAATAGTTCCCGCAAGTTTCTAGCAGTGTAATAATTATATGTCGAATTCTTTTTCATTATTACCAGGCACAATGAGCTGTTTTTTACAAATAGTCTAATAATGATTTGGTTTTGTTTTTAGGATATCATTTATTAAGATTGAACATATGTACTGATGTTATTGTACTGTATGTTTGCATTTGCAGCCCTGATGACGTCCTGCCTCTAGGACGAAACGCGTCGGCTGCTGAACATCACGAAAGACAAGAATTCCATTGTTTTTGTGATTGTAATTTGAATATCAATATATATTTCCCGATTGATGATTTATTTGTGTATTTCTTGATGATTAAATACTTGATTGTTAATGTGGTAGGGCCCGGGGCCATCATACATTCATAATGACCACAAGGACACACTTAGATAGATAGTGGAACTGGCTATGGGCACGTGCGCCCAGCCCCTTTTTATTACCAGGGTCACATGTCCAGTGACGCTTGTGCTGGATGGGTGTGGGGTGAGTGTAAGCCAGCCCTCAGAGAGTGGTTGGTGCTGGCAACAACTAGAACAGTGATCATTGGATCACACACACAGATTTAATTATAAGGGGTCCATGTCTTGTGGTGCACTGAGGTAGGGACCCCAGATCTGAAATCACACACAAAAGATTCAATCATAAAGGGTCCATGACTTGCGCTGCACTGAGGTAGGGGCACCAGATCTGAAATCACACACAAAAGATTCAATCACAAAGGGTACATGACTTGAGCTGCACTGAGGTAGGGGCACCAGAAATGAGCGTGCTCATGTGAAGAAATTGTTAATGATTGTGTCCCTTTGGGATATTCCTACTGCAGCTGCAGTGTGGTGTGGTACACCTGCCTCATCTTCATCATCATCGTCCCTGGTCTTCCCCACTGCCTGAGGTGACATTGTTGCGTCCGCTGTCAACAGCACGAAACTCAATCATAAAGGGTCCATAAATTGTTGTGCACTGAGTTAGTGACACCTGAAGAGCTCAGCGTGTGTGCAGCCAGCAATGATGGCATGTGCTTGCAGGTCAGGATTGGATTTGATATGTGTGAGCCCTGCTGACCGCAGTGGAGGCAGGAGGCAGCGAACAGCAAGGGCGCACAGCCACGTGGCGATGACTTGAACTGCACAGTTAGTGATTTCTGCTTTTTACTTAAGGCAAGCTCTTGTAAATTGCTTGCAAATTAATTTCTTTTTGAATGGTTTAAATTATTGATGAACAGTCAACTCAAATGTATTTTAGTTTTCTAGTACAATCTGGGAACATAAGCATATATCCCACAAATATATCAAGAAAATATATATAAAAACACGGGAGTATACTGAGAAAAATAGATTTTATTGTATTGTAAAAATTATGCTAAGGGGTACTAAATCATTAAACACACAATGTAACAAGAAGTTGCATACATGAATAATTATTTTTTGTACTTCTCGGTAACAATTGTGAACACTTTCTTCAGAATTAAAATAAGGCTAACCAACGAATAATAAAGATAACTGTTGCCTAGAGTAACAATGCACAGAAAATAAGTGTAGTTGTCGACGTTTCGGTCGATGGGCTGTCGTCTATTCGACCATCGTCAGGACTATAGGTGCTTGATATGGTCGACCCTCAAACAATCAATGAAAGAATATATCTGTAATATCCAAGTATTTGATCAATCATAAATATCGTCTTTGGAAGATCGGATACCAGTTTTGGATTTTCTGGGACCCAGAGAATTGTCAGTATCTCGAGCAGGGTTATTTAGGACTCCTGAGTACTGTCGTGGTAATTTGCAGTAGAATCTACACTCACTCTCAAAGTCGGCGTCTGCTTATTTTGTTAATGGCGGTTGGTGCCCATAATGAATAATGCACAGTAAATATAAATCTGAATGATGTTGTGGGAAATCGCATCAAATTCTTTTCTCGTTCGCAAGGTCGGCGTCTGTGAGTAGGGGGTATGAGTCTCTGAGTGGGTCTGTGACTGGGTGCATAAGTGTCTAAGTGGGTATGTAAGTGTGTGCATGAATGTCTGAGTTGGTATGTTTGTAGGTGCATGAATCTCTGCGAGTTTGTGAATGGGTGCACGAGCCTCTGAGTGGGTATGTGAGTGGGTGCATAAGTATATGTGTGGGTATGTGAGTGGATGCATGAGTCTCTGTGTGGGTAAACGAGTGGGTGGGTGAGTTTCTGAGTGGATCTGTGAGTGACTGCATGTTCTCTGAGTGGGTATGTCAGTGGATGCATGAGTCTCTGTGTGGGTATGCGAGCATGTGCATGAGTCTCTGGGTGGGTATGTGGGTGGGCACACGAGTCTCTGAGTGGGTCTGTGAGTGGGTGCATAAGTCTCTGAGTAGGGTCTGTGAGTGGGTGCATGATTCACTGTATGAATATGTGAGTCGGTGCATGAGTCTCTGAGTGGGTATGTGTGTGGGTACAGGAGTCTCTGTGTGGGGTTGTGAGTCGGTGCATGAGTCTGAGTAGGTATGTAAGTGGGTCTGTGAGTGGGTGCATAATTCTGAGTGGGTGCATGGGTCTGGAAGGGAATGTGAGAGGGTGCATGAGTCTCTGAGTGAGTCTGTGAGTAGCTGCGTGTTCTCTGAGTGGGTCTGTCAGTGGGTGCATGAGTCTCGGAGTGGCACTCTGAGTGCGTGTGTCAGTCTCTGAGTGGGCCTCTGAGTGGATTTGTCAATGTCTGAGTGAGTCTGTGAGTGGGTAAATGAATCTCTGAGTGGGTTTGTCAGTGGCTGCATGTTCTCTGAGTGGCTCTGTGAGCGGGTGCATGAGTCTCTGAGTGGGTTGTCAGTGTCTGAGTGAGTCTGAGAGTGGGTGCATCAGTGTCTAAGTGCATCTCTGAGTGGTGGTGTGAGTGTATAAGTAAAACTGTTGTCAAGTGTGAGCATATCTGTATATATATTATATATATATATATATATATTTGAGGAGGTTCACGACAAGAATCCAGAGGGATTAAAATACTTTCTTATCGATACAGTCCCTCCTTTAAGGAGGGGGGTAGACCGTGAGGGTCTCTTACGAAAGTTAGAAACACGTCACATAATACTGTTCGACTGTAAGATCCCTAATGGAATGAATTCTAGTGAAGATATGTACACCCATCTTTGAGTCCTATTTGCTGTCCTGTATTAATGATTTATGAATATATTGACTTTTTTTGGTATGTATATATATCATCTTATACATATTTGCTGCTTCCCGTACAAAATGATGGAAATAACTAAATATTCAAATTTTTTAATAGATGTTTAAAGTAATAGATGTGACACTCTTTTTTCAAGTATTTTTACACTCGGTTTTATCTAGCGTGACATTAAATTTATGAACTGTGCATTATTTATTTATGCGTTTGCACTAATATTGCGATTTTGCACACAATGCATTGCCCACTTGGGCTTCATTGCTCCTTTAAGCACCAAAAAAAATTGTTTAGCAAGCTTTAATAGGACATGGTTCACATATGAGATCGGGATTATGTTAACGTTTGATTTGATTCAATGTTCAGATCAAACTGTGATCTCCTTTGACCCGTGTCCTTAATACAGGGTGGCGCAACATGTATATGTATTCGGTAAAACATGAGTGGGATAGGGCATGATACCGTTTTAATATGTAATTAACTTTCTTTTAAAGGTTTTACATGTTGTTTAGTTTTTTGCCATCTATTCCGTACCCATAGTTTCAATATCCAAATACTTCTAAAAACATTTTGTTGCGCCTACATTTTAACCTGTGTTTATATTGTTATTTATTGCTTGCTCTTGGTAAACTAATGTTACTATGGAGTCATTTTGGTATGATAGAGGAATATGCATTAGTCTATCTTCTATGTTTACTTCAATTTACATGCACGCTAGCACTTTAAAAGGGTCACCTCACCTGTTCAGCGTTCGTCATGTGATCAAGGCCCTCCTAGTGCTGAAACGCGTCATGTTCGGTGTGGTGTTTGGGCTCCAATAAAATTATACCGCACTATTTAAGGGTTCGCCTCGTCTTTTTCCACGGATGCCAAGACGTTGTATGCCTCATATATATATATATATATATATATATATATATATATATATATATATATATATATATATATATATATATATATATATATATATATATATATATATATATAAAAGCAGATTTTTTTCTATATTATCACCAATATTCGTGAAGACGTCAAGATAGTCACGGTCATTGCCATAACGGGACACGGGGAGCTGCCCTGGCGCTTGCGTCATCGTCACAAATATGACGCACAATTCAAAGAATCTGTTTGGGACACTTAACTTGTGTCACTAACAGTAGCGGCCTGTGGTGGGAGTGCTGCTGGGTGCTGACGTGGGGCGGGGGAGGGGCAGGGTGGGGGATAGTAAACTCCGGAATACAGCCGCACAGAGGTAAGTACACAAATAAATAAAAGGAATTTAATTGCGCACGCTGCATCACATTTGGCGATGCAGCGCATGCAACGAAATTCGTTTTAATAATTTGTGTACTTACCTCTGTGAGGCCATATTCCAGAGTTTACTACCCCCCACCCTGCCCCTCCCTCTTCTCACATCAGCACCCAGCAGCACTCCCACCACGGGCCGCTACTGGTCACTAACACACCCATTTCTTAAATATGGGGTCAGAGTATCTCAACCTTGACCTCTTATGTTAGCTTTCACACAACTTTTCAGCCCCGGGAACCATTCCCGAACAATAAAATAGCGGCCGCAACTTTCTGTTCAGGTTGCTTCCAGCCAATCAAAGCATTCCCGTTGGGGCAATTAATCCGCGGCCAGAGATATAGCTATAATTTTTGGCTTAAGTTTCTCAAAAACTACTGGATGGATTTGCACCAAATAACAAAAAGTGCACAATCTGCGTAACAACATCTACCTTTCTCCCACATGTGGTGTAATTCTGTCCAGCAGTTCAGGCTGTAGGATCGACAACAAATGTGCCCTTTTTTTGTGCCCCTATTTCTTGGTCTCCACTGCACGGATCACCCCCAAACTTTCCATGATACATAGAACCTACTATGGCCAGGTACGGCCTAGTCCCCCTCTAACTGTGTACCCCTCCCAGTGTGAAGATGGGGCTCTTCTCGGTGTCCCAAACTGCTCACATCCCATCTTCGGCCAAAGCGAACAATCCATTAGAACACAACTTTTGGATTAGGGGTCATAAACCCCAGGCGGTATTTATTAAAATTAAAAAATGAATATTAAAAATGAATATTTAACCAATTCAGTATACAATACGCAGAAAGTCCAAACAGTTATACACATATGTCTTGTTGCCTAACCTTAACAAGTTTTCAATACATAGACATTCCTATCCTAAACTAAACATTCAAAACAAATATCATTATCTTTCTGCGTATCCCTGTTTGAGCCCACGGCAAGGTCATAACTGGCCCCCAGATCCTGATCAAGCTATGCCCGCACTCCAACCGCCTCCAATCCATTCGGATGAGAGAAAGACTGCTGCAAAATTAGTAAAATGTTCCTTATGCAAAAAAAATCTTTCATGTGGATTTGCCAAAAACTGCTCTTGTGGTACTACATCAATGCTATATCACTTAAAAGCATAACTCAAACAACAATTGAAAATGGCACAAAAGGAGAGAGACAGAGACAGACCAGCAAAGCACATCTACCGCAGCAGCACCTGCAACAGTAATTAGACCGCCATCTGAGGTGCAGAGGCACCAGCCTAATATCTCTCCTCAATTACGCCGTGTGGGTACATACAGTTTGGATTGCAATGTCACCCTAACTGCTGGAGAGCAGTCTGTTGACATTATTTTGGACATTGCTGAGAAGTATAGAGATATATATATGTTTTTATTATTTCCTTCAGTTTTTCAAATGCTGTTCTGTTTTAACTATGTTTTCCCCCGTTTATTTGCCATTTTATCTTTAAAAAAAAAAGACAAAAAAATACAAAATGTTTAAATATATAAAACAGTGAAAACAGAGTTCCAAAAAAAAGAAAGAAAAATATAAGGGTCTTTTTTTAAAATCACCTTTCTTGGTTAAAAAAGAATACATTCTATGTATGAGTGTACTTAGTGCATAAGAGGTCAATGGATGATTGATTGATTGCATAAGTTGTGAATGGATAATTGAAAGAGTGAATGAGTGGTGCTTGTATGTTAGTATAACTTCATGAGAGGTGCATGAATGATTGCATGAGTGGTGTATGGATGATTGCAAGGGTGCATCAGTGGTGATTGGATGTTAGAATGAGTGCATGAGTGCTCTTTGGGTGTTACTATAACTGCATGAGGTGCATGGGTGATTGTATGATTGTATGAGAGGGGTATGGATGATTGAATGAGTGCATGAATGGAGCATGGAGGATTAAATGAGTGATTAAGTGGGGCATGGATGATTGAATGAGTGCATGAGTGGGGCACGGATCATTGAATGAGTGCATGAGTGGTTAATGAATACTTGAATGAGCGCATGAGTGATGCATGGATGACTAAGGGGGAGTATAGGCAATGATTTCACATCTATACACCTTTTGCATACCTAAAAGCGGCAGGACTCTCTCTGGAGTAGCCGTGCGCAATATAAATCCTTCATTCATTCATTAAATGACTACATGAGTGATGCATTGATGCTTGAATGAGTGCATGAATGGTACATGGATGATTGTATGATTGTATAAGAGGCGTATGGATGATTGAACAAGTGCATTAGTGGTGCATGGATGATTGAATGAGTGGATGAGTGGTGCAAGGATGCTAGAATGAGTACATGAGTGGTGCATGGGTGATTGAATGAGAGGATGTGTGGTGTATGGATGATTGAATGAGTATATGAGTGGTCATGAATATTCGAATGAGTGCATGAGTGGTGCATGGATGATTCAGAGAGTATATATTAGTAAGGAATATGTGTGAAGTAGAAGAACTTTTCTGAGGTGTATAACAATGTTAAAATGCAACCACTATTGTAAAAGAAAAAGAAGATAAAGATATGTTGGTATTTAATCCTCAAAATTACACATGCATAATAATACACATTTCTTATACTGTAAGATTATATCACAATACACTACAAATACAATTTTGCCTTTTTTACTGTTCTCAGCTTTCATACTTATTCACCCTAAACAATTGTTTGTATGAAGCATCATCCTCGAACAGTGGGGAAAAAACAGTCAATGGATTGTAAAATAAAATACAAAGCTGCACAGTAGATCACTACAAATAAGTGATACTAGGCATTTCACTCACTACAAGTCATTAATTAGTGGCTTTTTCTACACTTACTACAGAAATGTGACAAAACGTATCTTAAAATTATTTCTCATATTAATATATCTGGTACAAAATCAGAAATAAATGTGAAGCAGTCTTCAATTTTGGAGATCCTTTTGGAAACATCACCCCTGGAAGGGGAAATGATGTATGGAGTAGCGATGCTCCTTGTAGACAAAATCCCACACAGTAGTTTTTTGCTAGAAATAGGACGTGCAAGTTCAATTAGAGAAGCAAAAGAGTTTTTTTTACTTTTGAAGGCAGTATTTGGTTTTATCTTAAGGCTGCAGTATTTGGAGAATATCAATCAAGTTCTAGATTTTAATTATATTGTTGAGTTTAGTTGTTATATTTACTCCTTTCTCCAAAATAAAATGACTGTGGATTTTCAAAGATGTTTTTGAAAACATTACACTCAGTAGCCTGAATAATCCCACACGGGGAACAGCGTTTACAACGCAACTTTTACAACGAAGTACCTTTACGACGCAACCATTACAACGCAACTTTTACAACGACTTGCGCTGGGGGGCGCTCTAGGATAGGGAATAGTTTTAATTTACTATCCAACACCTTCCCTACTATCCACGGGGACTGGAGTTGGAATAGTAAATTAAACTATTCACTATCCAGCGCCTCCCAACGCAAGTCGTTGTAACGACTTGCGTTGTAAAGGCATGCATTGTAAAAGCATGCGTTGTAACGACGTACATCCATCCCACACAGTAGTATGTAGAAGTTGTTGTTGGAGGAAAAACGGGTCATTTGTTTTAGTATTCAAAAAAACATTTTTTAGTTTGAACGTTAGGCTGCTGTAATTGTAATATATCCATTTACTTTTAGCTGTAATTAGAGAATGTAGTGTTTAGATGGTATATAAACTCCTTTGTTGAAGGTAAAATAAATCTTGCATTTGGATCAAGTTTTTGAAGACATTACCCCCAATAGGCTAAATATTTTCTAATAAATATATAAACCATGTAATGAAAAAACAACATATAGCAGTTTTTCATCCTGAAATACCCCTCAGAACTTTGGTTAAATAAAGAAGAAATTTGATTTTGGTGATCTCCTACGTAGCCTTGGTTTGAATTTTAGATTAGCGTCATTGCAGTCTGTCCATCCGGACTGGGATCTGAAGTAGACAGTTTAATGTCCAGATGAATTAACTCCTTTGTGAAAGATGATAGCAAAGTAGTATAAGTCCTTCCTTTAATTGATCTTTGTCCAGCCACAATGTTTATAATTTCAGTCTCCAATTTTGAGCCATCTGCTCGGCGTCATTGTAGCATCAGTATAATGTATCTTCCAGTTGTTTGTAGGCACATTGTAGACATGCCATCTGATCTGCTGTTTGGGCAGAACATATTTTGGTTGGCCTTTTTCAACAATTTGTCAAAAGATACAGTTTTAATATATGGTAATGTCAAGTAGAGGAATCATTCAGAATTCATTACAGTGCTGGGCGTGGATCCACAGTCTTCGCAGTCATGATTCCATTTGTAACTCAATCCAAATAATTAATTAATATTTACTTATTCTTCCTCTAATTCTCCCAGCATTACAATAATACATTTGTGTGCATCTTGTTAAATATTAAGAGAAAACACTACTGATCCAGTGGATATATCTATGAGATCTCTGATTCCTGAAACTGAATGTATTGCTGTTCTGTCAGTCAATAAACGTTGGAGCAAACTATATAGTGCAGAACAGATTCTCTTATCTCTTTTCTGGTCAATTTGGTTTACTACATGTAGCAAATGGAACAGTACATTCAGAACAACATTTGCATAGCAGTTGCCTACAGAACTGTTTTTGAAGTGAGAACCCACAACTTCTCCATCATCTAACAGTTTTCTCTTCTTTCATCCTTGATGATTCCCTATCTCTCCCTCTTTTTACTGGTCTAAATGAGGAGCATATACATTTCTTAACCAATTATGTTCCTATACACAGCGTGCATCAGCACTAACTTTCTTCTTATCAAAGTCAATCAAAAACAACCTGGACAATGTTCTAATTCACGACAATGCCAGATATGACATTCCTTCTTTGAATAAAAGACTTCCAAAAATAACAAAAGCTGTATCTACACTTAAGCCTTGAGATTTGTGGATGGTTACTGCATATGCTATAGAACAATGGAAACTGCTTTCACTGGACATATAAGTCTTTCAGTAGCAAAAAACGTACAATGGATCAACCAATCTGCTTGAAACCATCAACCTCATAAAATGTTATGACCAAGTATTCCAGCTTATCTCTGTTTGGATAATTAATTAAATGTTTTACTTTACCCTTTGTACCATTTACTAACAATTCTTCAACATTTAAATTCCAATTCAAAATTATACAACACTTTTTGTAGACATATAAGCACTTCTCTAACCCTGCACTTTTGGATACAGACTTCTCCAAGGAATCCCATTTTTCTTGAAGTTTCTCTATGAGTAGTATTGTCACTCCCTAATGTTCCGGTTTATTAGTAGCTATAATTTCCCAAAATGTTCTTTCGCCAGTCCTAGTAATTCTTATTTGAATTTGTACTACTCCAGAAGGGTTGGCATTAAACAGAGTATAGACTTGTTTTCTTTAATAAAATTACAGATACATTGTGCTGCTGTAATATTAAATGGAAATAGTTTCTTGATAAGGCAACTATCCAAAGCATGTTTGCCTTCATTTATAAGAACTCCCACTCTAATGTTCTTTAGTATGTCTTTATTTTGCAAATCTGATGCTTGATGCATATTTCTCACCAACTCTTTGTATTGAAAGTTTATCCAAATGTTTACATTCCCAATACTTCCATTAAGAATTTCTTGTTTCATGTGGTTTGAAAACAGGTTTGTCCTTTTAAAGGTGTTAGTTGTAGTAGATCACCAAATACTATTACATGTTTCTCATCTAATAGTATATCATAATTTGTTTTCAATATCTGCAGCAATCTTTAGGTTTGAGACCATACTTACTTCATCAATAATTTGAAGCTTCCGTTTTTCTATACTTTTGCTACATCATGCCAAGCATTTCTGGATAATTTCTGGTATTGTAGTCTGTGTGCATGTTCTACATGTAGCATTAATAGTCGATGAAGAGTAATTACTTCAATGTTATGTGCAGCTAATCCTCTTGGTGCAGTAACTAATCTTGACAAATTTGAATCTGTAGTATTCTGTGGATAAGTGGTAAGTACTTTAATGAAGAACTTTTTTCCAGTACCGGCTTGATGACTTATGTATAGTAGAATTGATTTCAATGAAGAAGATTCACACTGTCTCTTTTCATGCAGGAACCCCTGGCCTATTTTATGTGTAACTTCATTAAAAATGTCTTTCTGTTCATTATTTAGTAGCCTTACTAACTTTTCAAAATCTACAATTTTCTGTTCTGCTTGCTGCATTGCATTCTCCACTTCATTCATAGCTATTGCTGTTTCATTTTGATTTATTGATTCTCCAAGAGGATCTTGACTTGCTGGTGGAGGACCTTGGCTGCTTTGAGAACTCTCTTTGGCTATCTCAGCAGCAATGGTTTCTCCCTGTTCAATCTTATCTTTTTAATATCTGCAGATAAGTTTGGAAACACTGATCATTCAATGATGTCTTACAGCATCAAAAGAGACCTCATACAAGTCATAGTGTCAAAGTAATTCTGATTCAGACTGCCATGGCTTAATCAACTGTAAAAGTGTCACGTAGAAAAACTGTCTTTTCTCTGGAGTTTGGCTACTAAGATTTTTGTGGTTAATTAGATTTGCTTTGCTGTGTCTCACTAAACAACCATCCCATCCTAGGACTGCATATCTTCCTTTTTATATATTTTCATTTACATTTGTTTTGTTTTTATAGTGCTGAAGTACTTCATAGGGACACATGTTTTCAAGATGCAGACTCCTTCTTGGGTAGTATGTATCCAGTCAGTTAGCCTTTAGAATATTTGTACTTTCAGGTTTAAATTTTGCAAGGTATTGTGTTTCTGGAAAAGTATTTCATACTCTATTATGGCTACTTGCAAAGAATAGGATTACAGACATATTTCCTCTTGAAAATAAACTAGCTAAGCTTAATCTGTCCGAGCATTCATAAAAACCTATTCCTCTGTGAGAAAGCTGAAACTATATAATTTTTTGGTAAGACTGTTTTCTGCAAAAACCTCCCACATTTCTTTCATCGCTGTCTTCTCTGATTTTGCTATATAGGACATCACATAGGGAGCAACAGTGAGTGAGTTGTCTGCTTCAAAATATAGATCCATATATGCATTCCACATTTTCAGAATAACCGGATTGTAATCAATAATATTTTTTTAAGCCTCTGTTCTTTTCAGGTTGTATGTATTTTGTTTGTGATTTTCGTGTGGGGGTGTATCTGACTAGACAAAAAGTTGTTTACTCTCCCTTCCGAGATCACAGGTTGGGGGAATTCAAAATGGCATCTTTTGTAAAATTTTCCTATCGATATGTATTTTTGACGGCAGTATTTTCCACACTTATGATTTTGGAATCGTATAACTTGTTGTCTTAATATCTTTTCACCACTGTCCTTTAAGATTACACAAGTTACATACTGTTGTATAAAAGACAAGACAGACTCATCAGTGTCTTTTTCACACTTTGGGGCATCGTTTACCCATAGCAGCATGTCAATATGTGGAGCACCTCTAGCTTAGTACTCTTTGTGCCAAAAGAAATCAGCTACTTAACCAAGAGGAGGATTTATTTTATTGCAGATAAAACTTATCAAGCCTGAAACCTGTGGTTAAAATATCTGCAAACATTTGCAATATCCAGCGAACAAAGTTCTCCTGGTCTCTTTAGATTGATGTCTTTTATGTTAGAATTTGCATCCCGGAGGAAATTAAGGAGGCATCCCTTGCATACTCAGCACAACTGAGTGTTAAAACCAAGGCGGTACTCCTAGGTGTCTCAACATTAATTTCAACTCACCATGACAACAATACCAATATTCGTTGGCGCCACGCTGGCATGCCATCAAATTAATCAAGTTTTCATCTTTTCCTTGAACTTTGTTAACAAAGTACCTTGCTGTAATATTTGGCAGATTCACTCCTGTTTTGAGAATGTGGTTTAGTGCATAAGATAGTCCTGACAAGTAGCTTACAAATAAAAGATTAAATATATTGGGTATACACTGACAAAATCTAGGATCTTTTGAGTATGGTCTTATTGATCTGTAATCACCTGCTGGAATCTGTACAGGCCGATCATCATATCTACCACCAATTCCTGTGAGAAAGAGATGCAAAAAACATTGAGCTTCTAAACTTCTCTTCCAGACACTCAACAAAGCTCCTTTTGCTTCTTTCATTTGGAAGAAATAAATAGCATCTGAGCATCACCAGTGATCTCTTTAGAATGTAGAGGGTGAATGCTATAGTGTTCATAGATTTATACTTTTTTTTTGTTTAGAAAGCTTTATTAAATAAGATATACGAAGTAAAACATCATTACAAAAACCAGTGACAATAAAACGAGATAAAAGAGTATTAAAATGTAACAAATTGCAATACAATCCTTAAAAGGGAAATAGAAACTGTATAAAGAAGCAAAGCTTTTAAAGGTATTTTGTTTTGCGGGAGTGAAAGGAGAAAGAGAAAGAAAGACAGGGGAAAGGGGAAGAAGAAAAAGAGGGCAACTAAGAATACAAATTCAATACCTGAAAATGCTATAAGGAAATAAAAATTAAATGCAATAATAAACATCATTAAAAGATAAGGGAGTAAAAGGTAAAATTCAGGGAACATGTCTAGAAAGAAAACCAGTTAAAGGTAACCATAAAAAGTCTTTTTTGATATGTAGAGGTACAGTGGTGGCAAAGGCCCGATCAAGCCTATGGTGATGACATAACAAGTTCCACCAAGCATTATATGAAATCTTTGAAGTATCCTTCCAGTTGGTTGTAATTATCTGAAAAGAAATAGATATATAAAGATCTATAAATTTACGTGCATTACATTGAACATTCCATATAGGTGAAGAACCACCCAAAAAATATGTACAATCTCAAAGGGATAGTCATAGATTTATTCTGATCAGGATTGATCCACTTTTTCAATCTGACCTCTTGATAATGAGATATCATCCTCCATATGTGGTACATTCTGGAGAACATCTATATCTTTATAATAAATATTATTTTTTAACAGAAATATTATTGCATTTTTTTCTTTGGTAGCATCCACTAACTCTTGCCACATCTTTTTGCTCTTGGTAGGAATACAATGTACTACAATTACAAGTCCTTCTTCCAAGTCTATCTGTACCCCTACAGTTTCAATATTCTGCTTCAAATCAAATGGAAAGTATACAACTCTACCTTTATGACCTTTCTGGAGCTCACTTAGAAGGAAGTTCCCTGTCTTTGGCTCCTTATGGACTATAGCTTGGCATGGATGTACACATTGGATACGAATTGATTCATACACATTTAGATTTTTAAGTTGTAGCGGAAATTAAACTACTTCTAACTTGTTATGGACTGCACTAGCTGGCATTTTATTATCCTCTTTTTTTTTTCCGTCACAAAGAAAAACCAAAATACATTACTTCCCTCAATACTTTCCGGCACCCCGCCCCCCACCCTGACACCATTCAATACTTTCCAATTTACTTCTACAAAACACAGTGGGATAATGGCTCTAAATTAACAAGGAAAAGAAAATAGAGATAAGATGTACAAAAAAAAGATAGACATACCCGGAGAGAAGGAAATAACATTCCAATCATAAGCTGGATGATCAGACAGCAGCTTGACCTTTTACCCCATCTAACCAACTAACTAAATGGTCCCAGACCGTCAGTCCCCTTTTTTTGGCCTGTTTGCCTTTTGTAACATAAATAGCACTCTCTAGATTACAAGTGGCCAGTAACCTGGCCTGCCATTGTGCGAACGAGGGGGAATTCGGATCTTTCAAATGAGCAGCCACACAGATCCTATATATGGTCATAGCAACAAATATCAGAGGGGCACCGGCCCGACTAATATCATCTAGACCCAACATGATGACTGAAGGGGTTAATTTTATATCTTGTTCCAATACCACCCCCAAAAATTGTTGGATTTGTTCTAGTAGTGATTTTAGATTTGGACAGGTAATGAACATGTGGATCTGGTCAGCTGAAAACTCAAGGCATCTGGGGCATAAGGTTCCCCTTTCAGTTCCCCATTTTGCTATTTTATTAGGTGTGATATAAAGAAAGAACCCTGATTTATAAAATTGGACCTGCAATTTAGTAGATAATAAGTATTTATGGGCTAGCTTCAGGGCAGTATGGAAGGTTTTTTGACTAGTATTCAGTTTCATTTGCCACTTTGCGTCAACTCTCTCCAGATCATCTGGCATTTTTCAAAATAGAATACATTTCTCCAATCCGGAGTGTTTTACCTTCCTGCATTCTGTCTATAAACTCCAATCTGTCAAAGCCAACTGGGCCACCGGTCTTACAGTCTAAAAAACTTCTTAACAGCATGGTAAAGAAAGATCTGATTATCCTCGATCTGAAACTGTGTTTTAAGTTCCGCGAAAGACCGGATCCCATCCAGTGTGACCAAGTCCCCCAATTTAGTCCCTCCTGCTCTATACCATTTCTGAAACTATGAGTTTCCAATAATTAATTACAGATTTGGGTTATTCTTAATAGGGGTATAATGATTTAGTCTGCCCAGACCAAAGAATCTTCGGAAGTTGGAAAAGACCCGATATGCATTTCTTCTTTTATTATCCTCTAACGTACTATAACAGTACTTTCATATAATTTGTCGAATGGAACAGTCAAAACGTTCCTCTAGAACATAAATATGTTACAAATTCTTGCCACTTATCATTGTTTTCTTTTTCACTTTTTAAATACAAATCATCATTCCGAGTTTGACATTTGTAGTGTGTGCGTCTGCAACAAATGCAGACAAAGTGTGGTATCTCTGAAGAAACACTGTTAAACTTTCTAATCTCTCCTTGGAAATTATTAACAGTAATATCTGTCTCTTGTTCTAGTACTACTGCAGATATCAAGTCCTCATGTTCCCTACACTGCTCCTCAGGACCAAAGAAACTAAACTGAACATCATCACAAACATTTTATATTTCTGCTACTGTACCATGTAAAAGACCTCTACTAATTTCTCCTAAAAATAGCAAAGTGCTTTTAACATAATAAAGTTCCCTAACTAGTTTTCACATTTCAGAGTGGTGAGTAGCTAACATTATAAAATGATGAAAGTTGCTTTGGCATACTTTCTTTGAGAGACATGCTAGCAAACGTCCCTCTAAATTAGTTTACATTCTCATTTTGCATGAATCTAATACTTGTAACATAGCTATTTTCTGTTTGAGACTCCTGCAGGGAAACATACGTAGGAAATTTCTCAACATATCAATAGATTCCTGCCGAACACTACAAACACTGCTACAGTTCCATTTATCTATAGAGGCCTAGCTATGCCTTTGCTGTATCTCTTCAGTTTTGACTGCCTTTACATTTTCTAGGTACCATCCGCTCATTTGCAATAGGACACCCATCTTTGACCTCATGACGTTGCCCACATTTGTTAACTGCTTGCACTCATTTGTTCTCTTGCAAGTAGCTTTCTTCATTAAAGAAAGGCTCAGTACTGGAAGTATGAAACCATTCACAAATGAAAACTTTGCAAAAGTTACTTCTATTATTTTGTCTTTGCCTTCTCATAGACAACACTATTTTGTCTACTCTCTTCATTCTGTTTAGAATCAAAATAACTTCCTCTTGAGAGTAAATGCCTTATCCTCTACACCCTCAACACATTCCTTTTGTTAGACTGCTTGTTCTCTTCTTCTATACTTCTTCATAGTCTTCAATGAATTAAGAATTACTCTACTACGGAACATTCTAACTCTGATTTCCTTTAACGGCCTTTGTCTTGAGGTTGAAGTCTCTCCTTTTTTGCACAACTTTTTACTCTTCATATGGGACTTCTTCTCCTTTCTTAGTCGATTGTGAAGTTTTTTTTTATTTCCTTCATTTTGTACTTTTTCAAGCTGATGAAACACAATTTTAAGAAATGGCTTTGTTCCCTTACCATGAGTTCTTTTTTCTTTCACCACTTTCTCTGCATTTTGCCCCTTTTGTTTCTCAGTTCTGATGAGATAGTATGCTTGCTGCTGTTTCTTTCTTCTCTCACTTTTTGATGGCATTGTAACTCTCTGTAGTAAAGTAGAAATTAATCTATGAAAAAAATACCACATTTACCTTTCAATTCTGTTATATCAGATTATATTTCCTATCTATTTAATTAGTAACATAAACAATTATTTTATTATAATATAGTTAACATTATCTTTTATCAGATATCTAAATAAGTGTTGGGGTCCCTATTTGAGACTGGTAGTGCATCTGTATATAACTTTCTTAGTAAATATGTGCCTCTCTTGTGACATGTATGTTTCTCTAAATGTGTCAATAAGGGGCTACAAGGATTGCTTTCTGGGTGTGTCGGGAGACCTGATGCGGGAGTGAAGAGGAGAACGGTGCTGGGGTCAAGATGGCGCCTGCAACTCCCGCTTAGACCGCGACCTGCACTCCCCTGAGCGGGCCAGCCATTCGAAATCCTATGGAGGGCATCATCCGACCAAGTGACTTTCTGACTGAGCCTGATCGCCCTGAATTGGGGTACCGAAGAGATTGCCGGTGGTGAGCGGGAGCCGGGTGGGAGCTCCTTTGCCGGATGGTCTGAACTCCTGGACTGATAGAGGGACCTCCCTGACAACTACTGAGATGCAAGAGAAGACCCCGTGCTCGCTGTGGGGAGAATGGCAGGCCACCCCAGGCAGGGGACGCCAATCAGAAGTAGTAGCACAGGGACTGCGGCGGCCCTTGAAATCAGAAGCAGATAGCGCTTGCAGAAGAGCCAGTGCCTACCCTGGCAGCATGAGCCGCGAACTGGGTTTCTCCACTCGCCCCCTCCCGACTTATGTACCACCGGCAGCGGGCACCAGAGAGGCGGAGCGGAGGCCCGTGAAAGGGGTTGCTGCCAGCAGACCCTGAGACTGCACACCACGACTGGTCATGTGTGCATAGGCCATAGAAAAGACAGCAGCTAGACTGTCACATGTCCTCCACTCGGTCGCAGGCATGAACCTCAGGGCTTCAGTAGTCTCCCTGGATATTGAAAAAGCCTTTAATACCCTCAGGGGGATTACCTCTGGGAAATAATGTGGAGAATGGGGTTTGGAAGCGAGTACATAGCCTGGGTCAGACTCTTGTACCATGGACCGATGGCCACGGTGCGGACTTGGTGTCACATGTCGGAAGTTATTTAGGTTGGGAGGGGCACACAGCAGGGGTGCCCACTGCCCCCGCTGTTGTTCTCCCTAGCCATGGAGCCATTGCGGATATGCTAGCGCAGAGAAATGACGCCATGGGGTGTGGCGGTAGATGGTCGTACGCATGTGGTATGTCGACAAGGCTCTCCTCTATATGTGTGAGCCGGAAATTGCGATCCCTGCTGCTCTGGAAATATTGAATGCATTCGTGACTTCCTTGGGCCTTCGTATTAACAGACAGAAAATCATCCTGTTGCCACTCACTGCGTTGGTGCGAGGGGCAGCTCACGATCTCCCGGTGGTTGGCATGGATTGGAAGTGCGATCGCTTCCGGTATCTCGGAATGCAGATTGCACCTTGACCAGACCTTGAACATGGGAAGGGTCCTTGATGGCCTGCGGTCGTCACTAATGTTTTGGAACAATTTCCCCCTGTGGGTTATGGGGAGGGTAGCAGTATCAAAAATTGTGCTGTTGCCTCATTGCCTATACATGCTGCTGGAGTCCTTTTGCAATATCCTGAAGTCGTTGTTCCACATGCTGAACAGTCTCCGGACCTCCCTGGTCTGGGCTGAAAAACGTAGCAAAGCCAAATTGGATATACTGAAACTAGACATGGATGGGGTGGCCTAGGGCTGCTGGACCTACGACTGTACTATCTGGCTGTCCAGTGGTTCATGGGGGAGCACACAGTTGAGACAGACTTACTGGGGGCTGGAGTAAGGGGCTGCAACTGCAGCAATTCCTAATATTGGGCTCCAGGGTCCCAAATACGTGCACACATATAATCCATCGGGTTACAGAGGTCGGGGAGCAAGCAGTGACCTTGGTGGTCAGAAAGACCCCCATATGCCAGGGCACTACCGTTGCAATGGTTGAAGGGTTTCCAGAATATACAAGGTGTCATGGATCTCTCAAAGTGGTACGAGGTAGGTAGTGAGACGGCATGTTAATGACCTTTCAAGATGTGCAGGCCTGGTTTCAGGTGCCTCCAGGGCACTTTCTACAGTACGCCAAAATATTGCGCACTGTCCGGGAGATGTGGACAACATTTTCTGATAAACCCGGAGAGTCCAGTACACAGGTAACACTGCTGGACCCAGGTTCCAGTCGAGGGCTTATCTCTAGCATTTATAGGACATTAAAGGCGGACCGGGGGTCGAATCTAGACAGGATTAGGGCAAGCTGGGACGACGACCGCCCAACCCCTTTGATGGATGGTGAGTGAAGAAGAGCACTGGCACAGGTAGCCGAAGCCACAAGTAATGCACAGTTCAAGTTAATCCAATTTTATTATCTTCACCGCACATACTTGACTCCCCAGCGGCGAGCTCGGTTCACCCCAGGGTTGTCTTCCACATGCCCATGATGTGGAATGGACCCCGCCACGTTTCTACACATGGTCTAGAGCTGTCCGCATCTGCAGCGGTAATGGCACCAAGTGGTGATGTCTCTTAGCACAGCAACCGCAGTGCGAATGGACGTCTCCATAAAACACTGTCTTCTGGGAGTGCTCCCAACACCCAAGAAAGGGACTTGGATGCGCTATAAGTTTGCACTACTGGAACTGGTCCTGGCGGATTGCGATCCACTGGGTACACTCAAGACCACCTGCGTGGAAAAAATGGAGGGATGACCTATGGGAGTGGGGAGTAGCTGAGGAATGTCGCCTTGAAGCAGTGCGGACAGATGACAATGCGGAGAGCGATCTCCTGGAATGCAGGCAAATGTTGACTGAAGTGTCCACAACAACAAATGAGAGTGAGAGTGAGAATGAGAGCGTGCATAGTTCGCAGAGCACCAGGCCCACTCTAACACATCCCGAAGCAACGCTGTCAGACACACCCTTTCATGCCATGAACGCATAACTCACGAACAAGCTATGAGTGCACCACTAGTTCTCTACATAGGATTAGGAGTACTGTGCCACCTGTTTGTTGCTGTTACAAGGGTGGGGGTAGGGGTTCGATTCAGGGCACAAACCCAGATTCTCTATTGTGATTATTGTTGTTCATTAGTCAATGGCGGGAGATCTTTTTCGCATCTTGCCCCCACCCTATGGAACTCACTCCCTCTGCATCTACGTATGGAGAACGACCATAGAAAATTCCGTAAGGCTCTCAAAACCTGGCTATTCTGAGTTCTCTTCCTCCTGCCTGCTCTCTTATTCCTTCTCCTCTACTGTTTCGCGGGATAGGCTAGCGCTTTGAGACCTTCGGGTGAATTGTGCGCTTAACGCAATCTTATAACATAACATTATTTATAACATAACACTGTTAAAATGAATGAGTAATGCCACTCATGAATAGTGAGCTTGTACGCAATTGTAGGATGACATGGGGAGAGGTGTGGCGCCGCGGCCAGGGCGACTGACTCTGGAATATGGGGATCAGGGTTCGATCCCCGGCTCCGGCGGCAGGTCAGCCCAGCACCATGTGACTCTGGGCAATAGCTCGCTTAATCTTCCCGACGGCCCCCAGCGCCTAGAGACCCTTACGGGTGATTGTGCGCTTCACAAATGTGGATTGTTATTATTATCATGTTAACGACACAGGATGTATTTTGCCTATACAATCCAAAAAATGTACATGTATGTCCTTGTTCTGGATACAGTGGAAGCAGTCTTAATAAAAACAAGTTTAAAAAAAAAAATAGACAACATGGGCGAAACAAGGGCCTATTTTTAAGGGCCTGGAGGGGGGCGGCTTCTCATTGCCAACAGGACTGGAGAGGTTCCTACCTCTCCTCTGAGGGAGCTGAGCCAGAAGCGGCCCGAATAAGCTATGTGAGGGACCAGGTTGAAGACCTTCTGATGGGAGGGGCAGTGCCCCCCTTGACGTGGTGGCCAGTGAATGTGGGAGGGGGAGTGTCTCGTACCTATCCATGGACTAAGAGCGCATCACGAGGATGACTGAACCCCTTGAGAGGCCGCATTGCACTGTGGTAAGGATAAGAGGGGGCTGCCTAGAATCCCTAGAGGCCAGAGAGATACTACACCTTTGGGCTGCCCCTGAGGATCAAAAGGTGAGATACAGTGACTGGGAGAAGGCTGGGGTGGCCGACTGAGAGGGACCCCTGCAGTAGATCCACTCTTCCCAGAAGTTCGTGGATGGGGGTGCAATTAAATAGCGCTAAAGACAGTGGAGAGGGCTGGCCCATTGCTGCGGGGAGATACCACTCATGGCTCATGGCGCAATGGGGAAAACTGCCAGAAAGCAAGATCCTGAACCCATAGACTCGATGCCGGAAAACACTGGGAGACCTACCCAGGAGGGGCTCAGTCACCCATCACAGCAGGATGCTCCCAACGGACCGATGCTGCAGGATATCCTCCGGGCAATAGCGGCCTCAAGGACAGCTAAGGAGACTAAAATATACACCCTCAGAAATAATTTGGGACTCCTAAGGGTGTACCACCGCCACCTGGCAGAACTAGTCACCACAAATGAGAGCGCCATAGCTGACATGGGACCGACTCTGACTTCCCACAGTCGACAGACTGACCGTGCTGGAGGTGGAAGTCCACACCCTCGAGCTCAGATCTGAGGATGCAGAAAATAGGTTGTGCCCCAACAACCTGAGTTTAGTGGGTCTACCAGAAAAGGTGGAAGGCAACGACATGGTTTAATACCCAGAGACATGGATTACGGAGGAAGTGGCAGAGGAAGGTCTGTCCCCATACTACACACTAGTGCGAGCCCTTAGAATGCCGGCAAGACCCCACCCCAGGGAGGCGGCAATCGCTTCGCTCAGCATCTCTGTAACTGGTGAGACACCCTCACTGACTGGGGAGAACATCAAAGACTTGGACTCAGACCATAGTTCCAGTACGATGGGGTTTCCAGCAAGGAGCTCTCTGTGGTGACCCCCGAAACAGCCGATGACATTTTCTGAAAACTTCTTTTGCATGCATGTAATGAGGGGGGTACATGAGTTGAGAAATGACTACTGCATCGCTAAGTTGGGTCCCTGAGGCCGGCACTTATCACAGACATATTGATCGCTGAGTGGGAGAAAGGCCCTGAGGAGTTGGGAGAGATTGGCTTGCCCTCTGCATATCTGTCTTGCAGGGACCTCCATGAGTATTCTTTAGTTACATAGTTTGTGCAAGTGAGGATGGGGGAGTTCCACTCACTTGTCCTGAGGTGTGGGCATTGGGGGATACAAGGTTTTTAGTTAGGGAACTGCAGTAGACGCATACCAGGAACTGACATGCTGAGGGATGGCAGTTGGCTACCATCTTCCTGGCCAGCGGGCATCCAATGAAAAGGGACAGGCCCGGCCCTACTTGACGTAAACCAATGGATAACATCACAGCATATACAATTCTCACATGGAACATTAGGGGGATGCCTATAATGACCAAGCACTATAAAAATATTCTCCTATTTGAACAAGCAAAGGGTTCATATTGCTCTCCTGCAAGAAACACACTTACTGGCTTCAGAGGACGCTGCCCTACAACGTAGGTGGTGAGGTCAGGCATACTACACTTTTACTCAGCATTTACCAGGGGAGTGTTGGACTGGATCAGGGCAGGGGTCCTCTTCCAACACACATGATTTGATAGACCCGAATGGCCGGAATGTGGTAGTCACTGGCAGACCGGTTGGCCAACATTGGCAAAAATCAATATCTATGGGCCTAACACAGACCAATGTGATTCACTGAACGGCCTGTGCGGCACTCTGGCACCATACCTGATTAATTCCACTATCTTGGGGTGGGACTTCAATTGTACAGCTGACCCGCTGCTTGACCATTCACATCCTCCGCTCAGAACACTCCTGTTCACCGAGTAGCGACGACCTTCAAAGACTGGCAGGGCAGATGGGGGTTATTAGACACATGGAGACATATGCACCCAATGACACAAGATCTTTCTTATTTCTCACATGTACATGACTTACACGTACGACTGGACACCTTTTTATGCTCACCGGATGTCCATGACATGGTCCAGGGAGTAGAATACCTGATGTACAATGTGTCAGACCATAACCTGGTCCTACTGCAGCTGCGATGGGGGACTCCTCATCAGACCATTCCTATTTGGCAGCTCAAACCTGAAGTGCTGAAAGACCCGGTCTTTCTTGAAGACACTAGGGGACACATAGTACAATACTTCACAGACAATGCTGACACCGCCTTGTCCAGACTAACAGAATGGGTCACCTTTAAGCAACTAATTTGGGGTCCTTGCATGGCAACATCTATCGGAGTTCGCTGCTTCCTAGTGGCAGAAGTGACGGAGTCAGACCGGGAGGTACGGACTTTAGAGAGACAAAGACCGGGACACGGTGGGCTGCGACATGAACTGATGGACGCTAAGGAGATGGTGGCCGTCCAAGAGAAGCAGTAGGTGTTTTGAATATAAAATATATATGGAATGGACCCATGCGGAAAGAGATAGGGCAGGCTCCCTGTTGGCTTAGTTGGCCAATCCGGCCCGTTGGGGCTCACCAATAGTGTTAATAGAGGACGATGCCGGACACTGACTGTAGAGACCAGAGGAGATCAATAGGAGGTTCCTTGGGTTTTATGCAGCCTTATACAAAAGTGCAGCAGGATAGGGGGGAGAGGCTGATAGTGAAGTTCCTTGCGCGCTCCCCCTCCCCACATTGACAGAAAAGGACACGACGATGCCGGGGGCAGACATCACTGTACAAGAAGTGAGGGCGGCCAATAAAGTTCTTGCCAGGGAAAAACTCTGGGAACAGACAGTCTTCCTGTCGAGTTCTATGCCTCATACATAGAGGAGTTAGCCCAGAGAGTGGTGGATATCTTTGCGGAGGCTAGAGAAGAGGGCGCTCTCCCCCTTACAACGCGGGAGGCACTGGTCTTTCACCTCCTCGTGCCGGGTAAATCACCTTTGCACTTTACAGCTTACAGGCCATTATTTATGCTTAATATGGATTTTTAAATGCTGCAGAAGATATTAGCGGCGAGACTCCTACCATTTATGACTACCCTCATACACCCAGGCCTGGCAGGATTCATCCCATGCCACAACACAGCATTTAATATACAATGTCTTCTGTCCATAATAGAGGCACATGGGCATGAGGGGGGGAGGGGCCTTCTTTGTGATTAACATAGAAAAGGACTTTGTTAGCCTAGACTGGGGGTTCTTGTATTCGGACTAAAATGCAATCTACCCTTATCCCAACTGATGCGAGTGAAAAGAATAGTATCTTCAGAAAACACTTGTCAACAGGAAATCACCAACATGGTGGAAAGATTCAAAAATCGAGGATATCCACAACAGACCGTTGATACAGCAGTCAGCCGAGTCGGAGACATGAAAAGAGAAGACTTGCTACAATCCACTGTCAGACCGGTGAACACAAGGATGGTGGTGGTCTCCAAATATAGCATTTTGAGTAACTGTTACAAGAACATCATTCGTAAACACTGGGCATTATTGAAGTTTGAACCAGATTTCAGAGGTATCTTTGATCAACAGCCTATGTTTGCATACACCAGGGGTCGCAATCTGAAGGAAATTCTGAAGAAACCCATCAAAGAGGGTGAACCAACCATATTCAAAGGCCTACGTCCTTGTTACAATTGCAGCAACTGCAATAATTGTATCCCAGGGAACACCATCAGTCACCCTATGAAGGGTCACCCTGTGAAATTAAGAGTGAATGCCACATGTAATTCAGCCAATGTAATTTACATGCTTAAGTGCCCATGTGGCAAGTGCTATATTGGACACACGGAGAGGAAGATCAGGACCCGTCTACTTGAGCATAAAAGCAACATAAGAACAGGAAACTTGAAGTCCACTGTTGCCGCACATTTTGTTGAACAAAAACATTCTGTAGCTCAACTCAAATTCGTCATACTTGAACAAATCACCCCCACTCATAACAACAAACAGACATTGCTTAAAAGAGAGAACTTTTGGATTCGCTATATGGCATCGATGCAGCCACACGGTCTGAATGATCGAATGGAGTTTTTGTGTTATTTGTAACCTGTTATGTTCATTTACATGTATTATGTTTCTCATGAGTGTTTTTGAACCTCATCGAAAGTGACCACGTTTTCTTTTACACATATTTCTTTTAATGCCTCACACAATATGGCCGCCGCGTTTTTAGGTTTTACCCTGTCGTTGTAGTCCGTTTTCACTTTTCACATGTATGCACGAGCTGGTAAAAACTGCACTGAGGGAGAACACTTCTGGGATTCCCGATAGATTGACGGCTATGCGCGCTTCTAATTGCACCACCTAGTAAGTACTTTTCACGAGACCACGTTATTAGCTGCACAAACGAGCTGAAGGTTTCAAAGTTAACACACGCTGTGCTGTTGCAGAGACAGCGGCACAGCTCTTTGAAACAGTCCGTGAGTATGCTGCTCACGTTAATGCACGTTGGAACGCGTAGATCTTTTCCAAACACACTGTTCGGTGACCGGGGTATGTGGTTGTTTCTACACGCATTTTTTGTTTATCTGCCCGATTGAGTTTAATAAGCGCACCAATGCTCGGGGTGACTGAGGATTAATAACGCACGCATGGTTTTGAGCTTCCACTAAAATCTCTGGGCACTTTCTGATTGTTTTGAAATGACGGTCACAAACGTAGTGATGTGTAATGATGTGTGTACAGTAATTGTTCTCGATACACACAGTGACATGTTGATTTGTTCCTTTTTTCGTAGAGTTGTCCCCTGAGGAAGGGCTTTCACATTAGCCCGAAATGCATTGGGGAAGGAATGATATTGGATTATGTTAATGTTGGACATACAATCAGTAACTTATATGTCATGGAAACCTTGATGAAAAATTAAACACTTTTTGGAATCCCAATATGAGGAAGGATTAATTTTGTTGACTAATCAGAAAGACTTGATCGTCTGAACTATAAGCTGTGCAACAGGGTGTCTCCTTCCATTGGGAGGAGCTGTGTAGTAGTTTTGAGTTTCGCTGGGAGGAACAGACAGCGTTCAACCCTGCTCGCACGCCACAAAAGTTTACCGTTGATTACAAACATTGAATTACCGCTGTGCAAGTCCTGTATCCACAGTTGATCTAACCCCTTTCTGTCCAAGGATTTGGCACGCCATTGGGTTCAAACATGAATTACGAAAGCATAACCAATATGACGGATTTAAAAGCAGATACCTTCGCCTTTACGGCGGGAGATGCAGATAAAATCTACGAAATGATCCAGGAAGAGGTTATAGCAGCTGCCAGCACTCGCAGCTCTGAAAGTAACCTGAAACAATTACTCTACTTGCTAAAAAAGGAATGCAACCAGAAACTACATGCATCCACGTTGGTGCGGTATCATCGTGCCCAGCGGATCCCTAGGGGCCTACGGGTTCCCCTGAAACCTCTTTTGTGCAAAAATAATGCGAAATTTGTTGAGCGTTGGTTCGCTATCCTCAACAAATGTTCGCTAGACCTAATACTTCTGATAGTGGAGGAATTATCCAAATCACTGGAAGAACTGACTAAAGATATAAAAACCATCAGGGCGGAACTGGACGAGGCCATGGACCCCATTGAATTGGCAACGTTGTTGCAAGATGTGAACACTCAACTAGAGAAACATACACGGGAAACCCAGGAACGGAAAATACGCAAGTATAAGAGGGACACCATTGATTATAAGCTCGGCGAGGTGTACACTTGGGCAGAAGTATACGCCCGCCGACGCCCCAAACGAGCGTATAATCCCTATTCGGAGAATGAGACCTCCTCCTCTGAGGGGGACAACAGAGCAACTAAAACAACGAGAGCTTCAACCGAGGCAACACCTACTGAACAACAACCAGGTACTTCTACATCCACGGTTCATTTTTTAGAGGAGGGTCAAAATCAAACTACAGACCCAGGAGGGGAAAAACCCGCAGAGGTGGCAAAAGAACAGCCAAAAGTCAAGAAACCTTACCGTCGGAGATGAACACGAATGACAACTTGGTGATAAACATTTCTTCCACAGAACTATCACAGGAAGAATTACGAGTATTACAGAAAGGACAATCTTTTGTACCAACAACAAAAACTAATACGTTAGAGCTTGAAGTGAGCACGTTCAAATTGGTCAGGAACATCAGACTTCGTCATTACTTTGAAAACAGAGTTACCATATCAGATACTGATGATGACATGCTAAGAGGGCTCCGACCACGTAGTACATTCATGGCTCCAGTGAGTCACAAGATTATTGATGTATTTGAAAGCATGGTGAAAAACGATCTGTCGAAACTGCCTTTTCAAACCAAAGCCAAACGCGAAAACTTGACGATCACTGAAAGAAACACGCTACGAAAGATTGCCAACAATCCCAACATAGTGTGTCAGACAGCTGACAAAGGTGGCGCGTTAGTCATTATGGACGCTAAGTTCTATCAAGATGAAGTATTGGCTCACACGAGTGACAACAACACTTACGCTGCCTTGAGCGCGGACCCAACAAATGAATTTCTGATGGTATTACTTGATATCATCAACAAAGCGTTTGATCAGGGAACTATCAATGATCGGACACGACGTTACCTCACACCGGAGAACCCAAAACCACCGACTTTGTATATGTTGCCGAAGATGCACAAGCATCCGACCAGACCACCATTTAGACCGATAGTATCCACCAAGGGATCCATACATGAACATATCGGGAAATTTTTGGACAAATACCTTCAAACGTTCGTATTGAACACCAGGTCACATATAAGGGACACTACAGATTTCCTTGTGAAATTGAAAGAAGTGATCAAAACATCCCAGGATGAAGATTTACTAATGTGTACAGTGGACGTCTGTTCACTCTATACATCAATCCCGCATGACATGGGCATCACCGCCATTGAACAAGAATTGGCCAATTCTGATCTGGATTCAGACATGAAAATACTGATCATGGAATTAATGATTTTTACACTTTTCCATAGCTACTTTACGGTGTTCAACAAATGGTTTCACCAATTGAATGGGACCGCCATGGGAAATTGTGCCGCGCCGTCCTATGCGAATATTGTGATGAAAGCTTTTGAAGAAACGCACATCCTCAACCATAACACCTGGATAAGGCATGGGAAAATCTTCTTGAGATTTATTGACGACATCTTCATTCTTTGGAAAGGAACGGAGTTGGAATTAACGGAATTTTTAAACACATGGAATGGCATTAACCAGCGAATACAATTCACTTGGAACATGGACAGAGCCTGCATACATTTTTTGGATGTGGAGATACAATGCGACAATAGAAACTGGAATACCACGATCTTTCGGAAGCCTACAGATAGGAACTCACTCTTGCACTACCAGAGTTTTCACAGACCCGGGCTAAAATGCAATCTACCCTTATCCCAACTGATGCGAGTGAAAAGAATAGTATCTTCAGAAAACACTTGTCAACAGGAAATCACCAACATGGTGGAAAGATTCAAAAATCGAGGATATCCACAACAGACCGTTGATACAGCAGTCAGCCGAGTCGGAGACATGAAAAGAGAAGACTTGCTACAATCCACTGTCAGACCGGTGAACACAAGGATGGTGGTGGTCTCCAAATATAGCATTTTGAGTAACTGTTACAAGAACATCATTCGTAAACACTGGGCATTATTGAAGTTTGAACCAGATTTCAGAGGTATCTTTGATCAACAGCCTATGTTTGCATACACCAGGGGTCGCAATCTGAAGGAAATTCTGAAGAAACCCATCAAAGAGGGTGAACCAACCATATTCAAAGGCCTACGTCCTTGTTACAATTGCAGCAACTGCAATAATTGTATCCCAGGGAACACCATCAGTCACCCTATGAAGGGTCACCCTGTGAAATTAAGAGTGAATGCCACATGTAATTCAGCCAATGTAATTTACATGCTTAAGTGCCCATGTGGCAAGTGCTATATTGGACACACGGAGAGGAAGATCAGGACCCGTCTACTTGAGCATAAAAGCAACATAAGAACAGGAAACTTGAAGTCCACTGTTGCCGCACATTTTGTTGAACAAAAACATTCTGTAGCTCAACTCAAATTCGTCATACTTGAACAAATCACCCCCACTCATAACAACAAACAGACATTGCTTAAAAGAGAGAACTTTTGGATTCGCTATATGGCATCGATGCAGCCACACGGTCTGAATGATCGAATGGAGTTTTTGTGTTATTTGTAACCTGTTATGTTCATTTACATGTATTATGTTTCTCATGAGTGTTTTTGAACCTCATCGAAAGTGACCACGTTTTCTTTTACACATATTTCTTTTAATGCCTCACACAATATGGCCGCCGCGTTTTTAGGTTTTACCCTGTCGTTGTAGTCCGTTTTCACTTTTCACATGTATGCACGAGCTGGTAAAAACTGCACTGAGGGAGAACACTTCTGGGATTCCCGATAGATTGACGGCTATGCGCGCTTCTAATTGCACCACCTAGTAAGTACTTTTCACGAGACCACGTTATTAGCTGCACAAACGAGCTGAAGGTTTCAAAGTTAACACACGCTGTGCTGTTGCAGAGACAGCGGCACAGCTCTTTGAAACAGTCCGTGAGTATGCTGCTCACGTTAATGCACGTTGGAACGCGTAGATCTTTTCCAAACACACTGTTCGGTGACCGGGGTATGTGGTTGTTTCTACACGCATTTTTTGTTTATCTGCCCGATTGAGTTTAATAAGCGCACCAATGCTCGGGGTGACTGAGGATTAATAACGCACGCATGGTTTTGAGCTTCCACTAAAATCTCTGGGCACTTTCTGATTGTTTTGAAATGACGGTCACAAACGTAGTGATGTGTAATGATGTGTGTACAGTAATTGTTCTCGATACACACAGTGACATGTTGATTTGTTCCTTTTTTCGTAGAGTTGTCCCCTGAGGAAGGGCTTTCACATTAGCCCGAAATGCATTGGGGAAGGAATGATATTGGATTATGTTAATGTTGGACATACAATCAGTAACTTATATGTCATGGAAACCTTGATGAAAAATTAAACACTTTTTGGAATCCCAATATGAGGAAGGATTAATTTTGTTGACTAATCAGAAAGACTTGATCGTCTGAACTATAAGCTGTGCAACAGGGTGTCTCCTTCCATTGGGAGGAGCTGTGTATTAGTTTTGAGTTTCGCTGGGAGGAACAGACAGCGTTCAACCCTGCTCGCACGCCACAAAAGTTTACCGTTGATTACAAACATTGAATTACCGCTGTGCAAGTCCTGTATCCACAGTTGGTTCTTGTATTCAGTCATAGACTGAATACAGGTAGGACTGGGCTTTTTGCTGTGGGTCAGGCTGCTATATAAGGATCACCTGGCTAGGGTCTGATTGGGCTTCTTAGTCCAGTACAGGGTGGAGAGGGGGGCACAACAGGGGTGCTCCCTCTACCCCTTGCTGTTCACCCTGGCCATGGAGCTGCTGGCATGCCTTGCTCGGACAGACAACAAATACCATGGTCTACAGTTAGGGGGGCATACTCATCACATGGCAATGTACGCTGACAACTTATTTGTGTTCCTGGGTAACCTATGGGGAGCCCTGGAGGACGCCAGAGAGATGATGGCTGAATTTGGGCTGCTGTCTGGGCTTAAAGTCAACTAGAAACAATCTCAGCTCTTGCCAATGATGGAGGGTAGAGGCCTGCCCGATGGGCTGGACATTTTCTTGAGGGAGCCTCACTGCCTAACATGATTAGGAGTACAGATCCCGACTCCCACCCCGACTTGCAAGAAGGTACCATAGGGGCTGCCATAGGATCCCTGAAAGCTATCATGGATTTCTGGAGGACTCTCCCTCTTTTGGTTACGGGTAGGCTGGCACTTCTAAAAATGGTGGCACTCCCGCAGCTGTTGTACTTCTTCACGACGTTGCCTGTATGGATACCGAGGGCACGGTTCCCTGAGCTGGACTCTCTTATAATTTTCTTTATCGGGAGACCGGCAATAGGCAGGTGGCCTTGGCGACACTGAAGCGCACGAAGGGGGAAGGAGGACTCACAGTCCCCGACTTTGAATCCTATTACCTATCTGTACAGCTACATTGGTTCACACAATGGCTGGCAGGGCGACAGACGCAAAGAAGAGTGATGGGACAATTTGTACCTGACCTAGACGTGCTCTTGCGGGTGCTACTGAAAGTGGATGCGACACCACGGGAGGGCACGAGTGTGCTCCAGGTGGTGCAAAGCTGCTGGAGGAGATGTCTCCAGAAAACACACAGCCAGGTCCCTTACTCACCAGACCACACTATCACGATGGTACTTATTCTGCCACACGGGGACTGTGAAGGGGCATAGAGGACTGGATAAAGGCAGGAGCGATTAAAATGGGGGTCCTGTACAGGGAGGGGGAGCTTCTCCATTTTAGGATTTTAAGGTGGAGTGGGACCTACCCGAAGGCCATTTTCTACTCAATAAAGCGGTGACTGCGGCTATCAGATGGCATTGGGGGATGAGCAACTCAGAACCCAAACACCACTCTACTTGTCTGTTGGACTTTGGCCCTTAGGGCAGGTTCACCCCTAGACTTTTTGCTTGAAATGGTGACCTGGAGATGGTGATTTTTGGATTCTGCGCACTTTCACTGTGTCCCAGTGGAAAGTGCGTGCGCACTCTGAGTGCATGTGCTGAGCTAGGCCTGCCCGCCCATAGGAATGCATGGGGAATGTATGTGTCCCTGGTAGTTCCTGATGCGTGGGGTGTACAGGCTTGAGTCTGGTATGTGTGAACTCGTGTGAGTGAATGCTGCGCAACGGTGTATGCAGCATGTATGTGTCTAGTAGCGAAGCGCCATTTCTAGACATGGCTGTACGTGTGCTGTGAGGGTGCTGGCGTGTGATTGGCTGGAGCTGGCTGGCATGCCAGGCTCCAGGAAGTCTGGATGGGTCTGCCCGGTGGTGAGTGGGAGATCAGCATGAGTGATGTGTGGGAGGAGTGTACCTGTGTCCTGGATGGGCTGGGTTTTCCCCACACAATGCTGGCTCCGCCCCCCTGTGGTGTGTCTAATGACCCAAGCCCTGCCAGTGAATAGAGAGGGTGGTTGAGGTAAACAGAGTACTCAAGAACCAGCTGCGACTGGTTCCGCCCCCACTCTGCACCCTTGAACAAAGGAATGCACTGTATAAAAATGGGGCTGTGTCCCCACAGATGTTGTTCTCTTCCAGGATCCTGAGGGGGCTGTTGCTGCTGCTGGGCCAGAGGACCGCCACTTGGGCTGTCTCCCTGCCTGGAGACCCAGTGAGCTGGCTCTGGGCCCAGCCTTGCCCCTCTGCCTACTTCCCTGAACTTTGCTGGACTTTGCTTCTGTTAAGCGCCTGGGAGCGCTTTACTTGGGGCCCTAGCGCTTGAAAGCGCTTTCTTTTGGTCCTAGCGCTGAGGGAGCGCTTTATTGGCCTCTAGCGCTGTGAGAGCGCTTTATTTGGAATTGTAGCGCTTGGGAGCGCTGTGATTGCCCCCTGGCGCTTGGGAGCGCCTTAACGACCTTGTAAAGCGAGTGCCCACCTCGCTGGTTTTGAATAATCGAGCGCGTGCCCACCGCGCTTTATGGTAATTAAGGCCGGTGCCCACCCGGCATTGCCCCTCGAGATTCACCGCCGCAGCCCGGGGTGTTTAAAAACGTTGCCGGGCCGCTGCCAAGTGCGACCCGGAAGTGTTCTCGCCGGCCGGCCAATCGGAGAGCGGGCCGACCGGAAGTCCCGCCCCCGCAGCCGCGACCCGGAAGTCAGGCAGGCCGGGGGCAGGAGAGAGGCAGGCGGAAGCTGCTGCCTGCCGGAGCCCCGGGGAGAAGAAGAGCCGCCGGGCAGAGGAGACGCGCTACTCCCCAGACCGAGGGAGCATCTGCAGAAGCCGGTGAGTGACTGCTCAGGGAGAGGGGGGCGTCGGGGCACATTGACGGTGCCCGCCCCTCCCCTCCAGTGCGAGGCTCACGGCGCCCCATTTGTGCAGAGCCCAGAGAGGCTCCCGCCCACATCTTCTTTCGAGCCTGCGAGGCTCCACCGGCAAAGGGGGCATTGGTGTCTTTAGAGTCCCCCGAGCGGGACTCCAACGAGTGGGGCATATATTGCTTTAGAGCCCACGAGGCTCCATCCCCGCAATTTGTTGCAGAGCCCAGAGAGAGGCTCGGTGCCAGTTCTTTTTGCTTCGAGCCCAGAGAGGCTCAGGGGGTCATCCTGTCTGCTCAGAGCCACGAAGGCTCGTGGGGGCATCAGTTGTTTTGAAGAGCCCAGAGAGGCTCTTGAGTCCCACATTGTTGTATTAAGGAGCCCAGAGAGGCTCAGGGGCAGCCCATTTGTTCTTAGAGCCCAGTGAGGCTCTGGAGGGCCACATTTATTTCTTCGGGCCCGGAGAGAGGCTCCAGGCGCCAAAGTGGTTGTGAAGGGCCCAGAGAGGCTCTTGAGCCCCCACTGTTGTTCTTGAGCCCTGGCAGGCTCAAACATTGTTGCACCAGTTGCCCAGCACTTTGTGGGCAACTGCTACGTTTAGGACCCTGACACTTTGGACACAGGGCGTCCTAGCCCCAACAAGGCCAGAGGGCCTAGGGACAGTCACAGGTGGTGACTTACGTGAGTTTGGCGCAATTGTTATTGTTCTATGCACCTCTGAATGTATTGTTTATGCGTCATGTGCCCTTACACCTCTGAATGAATGTCATGCATTGCATCATGTGTTTTCCCCTTACACCCCTACAGGTATTGTGATACATAGGTGGTTGTTTTCTCCCTAGTACAGGTGGTGCTAGTGAGATCCTGGTTACCAGTAATTACTGGTTGTGTGCTATTTTGTGCTATATTCTATGTACTAAGTGCTATCTCTGACAGTGCTACTTCTGATTCCTGACAGTGGTCCAGGTGGCCCTGTCTTGTAAATAATCCCTTGTAAATTCTGCCCGTGCCTCTGGCACATTGTAAAGTGTGTGTTTTATCTAATGTGTTTTGGTGTAATACAAAGGCTATTTTTTATATAACCTTGTGTGGAGTTTCCTTTGTGGTGGGCCTTTGGTTGTTGTTGCTGGGGTGCGTGCGCAAATACTTAACCTACATCGCCTCCAAGTTTAGCCTTGCTGCTCGCGCCACGTTACCTAGAGGGTGAGTAGGGGTTATCTTGGCGTGTAACTCCCTTGCCCTGACTTGGGTGTGGTGGTCTCTGACTGACTTTGGCGAAAGCCCTGGTCGGCCGGGGATCCCATTTCCAACATTGGCGGCAAGCGGTGGGATAAGGATTTGTGTTTGCCTTGTACCTTAGTAGCGGCTGGCTGCACCACAAAACTCTGCATTTTAGATGACCACATTTTAAGGGGATTGTTTTTTTGGAAGTTTCATATTTTCTTCTCCTGAAGGTATCATTGTGCAATTGTGTCCAGTGCATTTGTTCCCCTGCCCCGCGCCCAGAGTCTGGTACCTGTGTCACTTGTGGTCAGGTTGAGAAGTCAGGGGTGGTAGAAACTGCCTTACTAGTCCGAGGGGGGGGTTGTGTGTGGATGAATGGTGTGTGGCACTAGGCAAGTGAGTGTGAGTTCTCTGGGGTAGAGAGCTTGCTGAATACCTTGTGAATTGTGTACTCCTGTGTTAGCTCAGACCCCTAGGTTCCCTGTGTGATCTCTTCACTAGAACGTCCGCCAGAATGGAGCCTGCTTTTGATTTCTGTGTTCTGTTTAGATACAGTATGGGAGAGTTGGTAAGGTTCTGTGAAGAGAGAGACATAGGGGTGGATGAGTTAGACACTCAGTCCGAACTTAGGAGCAGCCTGATCCTATGGCAAAAGTGTCAGTGGGACCTTGAGCGCAGTGAGGAAAGGGCCCGGGCTTCACACCAGGAGGGTGGTGGGTCTGTGGGGAGCCCTGAAGATTCAGAAGAGGAGGAAGAAAATGATAGCACAGGGACGCCAGCAGATAGTGAGGACCCCATAGATAGGGAGTCCCTTGCTGGGTCCAGCATAGGAGGCAGCGCCTCATCCCTTTCCCTGTCCCCAGAGGAGCTGGAAGATAGGAGGAGAGAAAGGGAGCACCAGCTGGCTTTAGAGAGGCTCAGGTTGGAGCATGCCCAGGCTATGGCACAGCTGGGCATTAGAAAGCAACAGCTGGAGACCGAGAGGGTCTTAGCGCAGGAAAGGATAGAGGAGGCTGAGAGGGCCGCCACCAGAGGCAAAGTAGCTCTGGAGGGTAGACTATCCCCTGCGCGCAGTGTTGAGTTTCTGGATCCCCCAGGGAGGGTTGGGTCCAGTGGTGGCAGCTATTTAGATTCCAGTGTAGGAAATCCCAGTCCCAGTTCCCCCAGTCTGGTACCTGTTTCCCAAGAGGAGGAGTATAGGTTGAAATTCAGGGGCAGTAGGAAGCTGCCTCACCAGTCGTGGGAGAAGTTTGAGGATGAATGTTGTGGAGCACTGTGGGCTTGGGTAGAGGTTCACACTGACTCTGATTTTGAAGTCTTGTTTGATCTTATTGTCAAAGAGCAGGTGCTCAGTGGTTGTTCGCCAGAGTTGCGCCAACACCTGTTGCAAGTTGGATTTACTGATACAGAGTTACTGGCAAGGGAAGCCGACCGCTGGGAAAGGGCCAGAGGTTCTCTAGAGTCATTGGTGAGTGACTCCAAAAGTAGTGGTTCAGGGATCTTCCAGCCCAGCGTGGTGGAGGAGGCTCAGTGTAGCCCAGCTAGGTCCCAGGATAGCGAGGAGGGTGTAGGGGCTCACTGCCTGGCTCAGTGGAGCAGGAGTGAGGGGGAGACCAAGGTTCCCCAGACGCCCGAAGCCCTGCCTCAGGACTTGGATGGTTTCTTGAGGGAACACCAGGTTGGGGACCTAGGCTGTCCTGTTAGTCCACTTGAGGAGGATCTCCTAGTGAGTAGAGGACCTGGAGTGTCTGTAACCAGAGCTCCTGTGGTTCTAGAGTCTGGCAGTACCGCTCCGGTAGGGAGGGTACAGGAGTCCAGAGTGAGGAGTGATTGGGGGAGTTCCCCAGTGGAAGGACCAGTGGGTCAGGGACTACCCAGTTGGGCTAGGTTCCCGTGTAGTGACCATGGTGACACCACTTCTGGTCTGGGGGATCGTCACGCACTGTCAGGTGGACAGAGGGCGGGAGATCTGCGCCAGACAGACAGTCACGCAACAGATGTGACATTTGTTAGCCTCAGGGGGATTGCGAGTGAATCACCAGAAGTCCTGGAGTGCCAGGCAATTGTTCCACCGAAGGTTCTAGACCAGAGGTTGGGAGGCCAGGTTCAGGATCAGCCTGACCTGAAGGGTAGGACGACTGTAACCAGTGTCCTGACCGGTTCTTCTTCCAGAGGAACTTCTCCAGGTGGGAGAGGGCAGACCTCTGGAAGGGGGTGCAGAGGGTGGGAGAGCCCACCTCTGACCCCGGTGCAACCTGAGTGGATAAGTCCTGGGTTGGAATGGCGTTCTAGGGGTACCCCTCGCAGAGGGAGGAGGAACCCTAGGAGAAGAGGTAGGGGGAGGAGAGCCTTCCCCGAGACTCCTGGTCCGCCTGAGGTTGTAGGCCCTAGGCTGGAGTACCAGTGGCAGTCTAGTCCTGTCTTGCGGACAGGAAGAGTGGAAAATGGCTCCTATTTGCCAGGGGTTACTACCCCCCGCTCTGCGAATTGGCATGGACCAGTGGCACCTGGGTGGCCCAGGGCCTGGTCCTGGCCGCGGACAACTTGGGACTACCAGTGGGGTAGCCCAGTTGGTCCAGACAGTGTGTTTAGAAGGAATCCCATGGGTTCACCGTGGCGTAGAACAGGAGGGTGTCCCTGCAGTTGTGGGCCCGCGTCCGTGTTCTATCGCCCCAAGCAGGGAAGTCCATCACGGTGGTGATTGGTCTCCCCTGCGTTTTGGCTGGAAGGGGGTTATGTTGGACTTTGGCCCTTAGGGCAGGTTCACCCCTAGACTTTTTGCTTGAAATGGTGACCTGGAGATGGTGATTTTTGGATTCTGCGCACTTTCACTGTGTCCCAGTGGAAAGTGCGTGCGCACTCTGAGTGCATGTGCTGAGCTAGGCCTGCCCGCCCATAGGAATGCATGGGGAATGTATGTGTCCCTGGTAGTTCCTGATGCGTGGGGTGTACAGGCTTGAGTCTGGTATGTGTGAACTCGTGTGAGTGAATGCTGCGCAACGGTGTATGCAGCATGTATGTGTCTAGTAGCGAAGCGCCATTTCTAGACATGGCTGTACGTGTGCTGTGAGGGTGCTGGCGTGTGATTGGCTGGAGCTGGCTGGCATGCCAGGCTCCAGGAAGTCTGGATGGGTCTGCCCGGTGGTGAGTGGGAGATCAGCATGAGTGATGTGTGGGAGGAGTGTACCTGTGTCCTGGATGGGCTGGGTTTTCCCCACACAATGCTGGCTCCGCCCCCCTGTGGTGTGTCTAATGACCCAAGCCCTGCCAGTGAATAGAGAGGGTGGTTGAGGTAAACAGAGTACTCAAGAACCAGCTGCGACTGGTTCCGCCCCCACTCTGCACCCTTGAACAAAGGAATGCACTGTATAAAAATGGGGCTGTGTCCCCACAGATGTTGTTCTCTTCCAGGATCCTGAGGGGGCTGTTGCTGCTGCTGGGCCAGAGGACCGCCACTTGGGCTGTCTCCCTGCCTGGAGACCCAGTGAGCTGGCTCTGGGCCCAGCCTTGCCCCTCTGCCTACTTCCCTGAACTTTGCTGGACTTTGCTTCTGTTAAGCGCCTGGGAGCGCTTTACTTGGGGCCCTAGCGCTTGAAAGCGCTTTCTTTTGGTCCTAGCGCTGAGGGAGCGCTTTATTGGCCTCTAGCGCTGTGAGAGCGCTTTATTTGGAATTGTAGCGCTTGGGAGCGCTGTGATTGCCCCCTGGCGCTTGGGAGCGCCTTAACGACCTTGTAAAGCGAGTGCCCACCTCGCTGGTTTTGAATAATCGAGCGCGTGCCCACCGCGCTTTATGGTAATTAAGGCCGGTGCCCACCCGGCATTGCCCCTCGAGATTCACCGCCGCAGCCCGGGGTGTTTAAAAACGTTGCCGGGCCGCTGCCAAGTGCGACCCGGAAGTGTTCTCGCCGGCCGGCCAATCGGAGAGCGGGCCGACCGGAAGTCCCGCCCCCGCAGCCGCGACCCGGAAGTCAGGCAGGCCGGGGGCAGGAGAGAGGCAGGCGGAAGCTGCTGCCTGCCGGAGCCCCGGGGAGAAGAAGAGCCGCCGGGCAGAGGAGACGCGCTACTCCCCAGACCGAGGGAGCATCTGCAGAAGCCGGTGAGTGACTGCTCAGGGAGAGGGGGGCGTCGGGGCACATTGACGGTGCCCGCCCCTCCCCTCCAGTGCGAGGCTCACGGCGCCCCATTTGTGCAGAGCCCAGAGAGGCTCCCGCCCACATCTTCTTTCGAGCCTGCGAGGCTCCACCGGCAAAGGGGGCATTGGTGTCTTTAGAGTCCCCCGAGCGGGACTCCAACGAGTGGGGCATATATTGCTTTAGAGCCCACGAGGCTCCATCCCCGCAATTTGTTGCAGAGCCCAGAGAGAGGCTCGGTGCCAGTTCTTTTTGCTTCGAGCCCAGAGAGGCTCAGGGGGTCATCCTGTCTGCTCAGAGCCACGAAGGCTCGTGGGGGCATCAGTTGTTTTGAAGAGCCCAGAGAGGCTCTTGAGTCCCACATTGTTGTATTAAGGAGCCCAGAGAGGCTCAGGGGCAGCCCATTTGTTCTTAGAGCCCAGTGAGGCTCTGGAGGGCCACATTTATTTCTTCGGGCCCGGAGAGAGGCTCCAGGCGCCAAAGTGGTTGTGAAGGGCCCAGAGAGGCTCTTGAGCCCCCACTGTTGTTCTTGAGCCCTGGCAGGCTCAAACATTGTTGCACCAGTTGCCCAGCACTTTGTGGGCAACTGCTACGTTTAGGACCCTGACACTTTGGACACAGGGCGTCCTAGCCCCAACAAGGCCAGAGGGCCTAGGGACAGTCACAGGTGGTGACTTACGTGAGTTTGGCGCAATTGTTATTGTTCTATGCACCTCTGAATGTATTGTTTATGCGTCATGTGCCCTTACACCTCTGAATGAATGTCATGCATTGCATCATGTGTTTTCCCCTTACACCCCTACAGGTATTGTGATACATAGGTGGTTGTTTTCTCCCTAGTACAGGTGGTGCTAGTGAGATCCTGGTTACCAGTAATTACTGGTTGTGTGCTATTTTGTGCTATATTCTATGTACTAAGTGCTATCTCTGACAGTGCTACTTCTGATTCCTGACAGTGGTCCAGGTGGCCCTGTCTTGTAAATAATCCCTTGTAAATTCTGCCCGTGCCTCTGGCACATTGTAAAGTGTGTGTTTTATCTAATGTGTTTTGGTGTAATACAAAGGCTATTTTTTATATAACCTTGTGTGGAGTTTCCTTTGTGGTGGGCCTTTGGTTGTTGTTGCTGGGGTGCGTGCGCAAATACTTAACCTACATCGCCTCCAAGTTTAGCCTTGCTGCTCGCGCCACGTTACCTAGAGGGTGAGTAGGGGTTATCTTGGCGTGTAACTCCCTTGCCCTGACTTGGGTGTGGTGGTCTCTGACTGACTTTGGCGAAAGCCCTGGTCGGCCGGGGATCCCATTTCCAACATTGTCAGTATATTGGCACGAGGGGAGGGAAAATTGAGTGGGTCACATGCCTCTATAAAGCGATAGGTAATGACACTCTACGACCATTGACTGCAGTGAGGGAAAGCTGGGTAGCGGACCTAGATATTCCCATGGAGGATAAGGATTGGGAGAACACCCTAGGTAGAAACCCCAAGGTATCAAGAAACGACCGATTTAGACTAATTAATTTCTATGTCCTTCACCAAGCATATCTCACACCAGAACGCATTAACAGATACTTTCACAGGGAGGACGCGGGTATGCATGTTGAGGAGGAATCGGTGTGGGAATGTTGCACATGATTTGGGCATGCCCAACTTTACGCAGTTATTGGGAGGAGGTCACGACAGCAGTGACGATTGTCACTAACAGAGCGGTTCCCTACTCGCCGGCTCACTGCCTCCTCAGCTTATTCCCGCACACTTCCAAAACGAGGGTCACTAGCAGGTTCCAAGACTTGGCTTTTATCCTAGCCAAACAGGAAATAACGAGGTGTTGGAAGGCACTTGGAGGGGGGCATGATTGAGATATGGAAAAAGAACTAGAAAAATGGGCGAGCTGTGAGAGTAGAGTCCTGCTTAGGAACGCGACCCGGTGCCTGACTCAGGCGAATCTTCACCGCTAATACAGACCCCACCTGGGAGCCCAAATCAGCTGAGTAAAGAACGGATGACCAATAACATCCAAAACGAACAAAGAGACTCCATCAGTGTACTTGAAGCAAGACTCATATCTCGTAGTTGATTTATATTTCAGAATGTTAAGGTACTGTTTAAAACCTTATTGATGCTTGCAAGGTGATATTTGCAAGCCAGAAACCATTGTAGGATTACTATCCCATTCACAAGGTTATGCGCACAGAAACCTTAGTTAACAGTGCTCCCAGAGTTTTATTGATATGTATGAGAATATAATCTGTCTGTATACAATTGAGATTTCCCTGTGTATTCAGTACTAACAACACGTCTTTGTTTCAAAGCACTACATAGCTCATCCATGATATATGACACAAACAGTTTTCTACCCAGTAATCAGCCAGGGTATGTGAGCTTTGGTATGTGATGTCTTTCATATCCATGTTTGATTCATGCTGCTTGCTCACAAAAGCTACATGAATAATGAATCTGCATTTACTTGCAGACAAATAAAACTGAAGAGCTATAGCAGGTACCCGGAAGAACCATCTGCAGATTCCGTATCCCAAACCCAACTCCCATGTAATTCCCGCCAGAGAGAAATCGAACACAGAAGACTATCCATTATTTCTCTTTGTCTCTCTCTTTCCCATTCCCGTTTTCCCTTGAGGATTGATGGGGAAGTTCTGTGTACATTCAGCGTTGCACCATTAAGTCTTTTTGGGATTGAGGAACCGTCGTCGCCCCATCGTAACCGCCTGTAGTTCAGGTGAGTGTCTTATGACAATAGTACATGGTTTACCTTTTAAGCACATAGCTCCATCAGCTATGACCTAGCTACAGCCTACTTTAGCTGTATTTATATGTGGCACAAGAGCAATTTACACCTTTCTGAGGGGTTTTAAGTGATATGCCAGCCCTAGCAATAAAACTTCATGCACAATCTCAAGTGAAGCAGGCCCAAGACATAATCTAAGGCATACTTCTCTACATGGTAGACTTGAAAAGTGTCAGTTGTTTTGCAAATATCTGAATGAGTGTCTCAGTTCCTATCTGGGGCTGTCATTTGTTGATAAATGACTGCCTGGCTTTGCAACATGTATGCTTCTGTAAATGTGTCTGGAAGAGGCTGCATGAATTGCCTCCTGTTTGTATTGGAAACTTGTTTTTCACCTACATTATGACTGCTATAGCATATGTAGTACTTACAGTAAGACTGTGTGCATCAATAACTAAGTTACTAAACCTGAAAACAACAACTTTCACTTTTTGTAAGCAAAAAAGATAATGTTTTATGGCATATCTACAACATATCGCACATGTCAGTTATCTGCTATAAAACAACCATTGTGCACTTCACAAAGAGATGTGACATTCGAAGATAAGCTATCACTAACAATCCAAAGCAGCAGTTGACTACTAAACTTGGTCCCGGTTCATAGGGTGGGTTTTTCCTCCTATTCTTCCCCTGCTCAGGCTTCGGCATCAGGGAGAGGGCGACCCTCGGGCGGCCTTCTCATATGGGTTGCAGCCTCTTTAGATTGTAGAGTAGTGGAGTTCCCCACAGGTTGCCCGGACATTCAAAACATTACCCTAATAGATCCAAGGGGAAGATCTGTTTTGAATATTTATAACATTTATGCCCGGGGAACCAAGGGTGGGAGGAAGTCTTCTGTAATATCTCTCCTCGAGTCCTTGTTAAAAAACACCCCTCATAAGACGCGTATAATGGTGGCGGGTGATATGAACTGTACGTTCGAGCCCTTGGGCTCGGACGTTGCCACCGAACAGGATGAGGATGATGTTAGGTTGGGGATTCCGGTTTTGGACATCCCACCGATCAGAAGGTGGACTGAAGTGGCGCTCCAGATATACTCCCTGAGCCTGGAATTTAATCTAAGGGCAGCAAATGGGAGGACAACCTCAGATAGGGGGGGTGCTCACACGTATAATAGGCCAGGACACACCTCTAGGTTGGATTACATCCTAATAGATGTGTGTCTATGGTCTTTTGTAAAGGACATGCAGGTGGCACATACGACGGAGAGTGACCACAACTCACTCTCCCTGAGTATGGATCAGTGGTGGCGCCCCCTAATGAAGGATAACATTTACCCGGTCGCCGTACCCCCGGATGTGTCCGAAGTCTCCCATTGTGGTAGACGAATAAAATGGGCAAAATTGATTCTCTCTGAGGGAAAGGTAGGGGAAATCTTAACCCTCTTAAATCAAGCGGTAACAGATCTTAGAACCTCTTTAGAGGGGGTGGGTAGAGCGAGTGGACTTTTTCCCTCCCTGGTTGAAGCCTTATCTAGTGTGTTTTCATCCCATCCTATCAACTTGGGCAAAAAAAACATTTAGAAAACCTGCTGAGGGTTGGTATACTAAAACATGCAGTTTTCATAAGGCCAAACTAGTTGAGGCAGTTAAACGCAAATCCCGAAGTGAGATACAGGAAACAAGGAAGGCCTATAATAAATCCCTTAAGATTGCTAGGCAGGGGGAGGAGCCTAGCTCGCGACCGAGATGGCCGCGTTTTAGCTCGGCTCCGTTCAACCGCCTGCTTCTCTTCGTTTATCCTGTATTACTCCTGCCCCGGGAAGCCCTACTTGCTGTGTGTGGTATTCAAGTCGCTTCGCCGACACTTACCCGTTGCTCCGGTGATCCTGAGTGCTGTCGATCCTGTGCAGCGATCCCGCTCGGAGCCTCCGGGGCGGACTGGCCGGACCTCATTGCGGCGCCGAGACGTTACGGAGCATGATGCTCGGCCCTTGCTGGCGCTGTGGAGCTGGACGCGGGGGCTGATGTGCGAATTGGCCGGCTGTGCCCGTTGGCGACCCGACTGACCTGGGCCCAGAGGTACGAACGCTGCCCCTCGCGGGAGAGCCTACTCAATTGTTCGGCTGGGTCCCCCTTCTGTTCCCCGGCCCGGCCATTTTGAATTTTTCCGCCCGGGCCCGGAGAACGGGGCCGGCGGCACGGGGGGACCGACGGACATCCTTCTTCTGTTGGCTCTCCTTCCTGCCTTGGGGCGCCTTGCCGCAGTTCGGCTGACCTTCCTTTGCTCTGGTCTTACCCCGGCCGGGGTCCCCGAAAACCGAGGACTTGCTGGGCTCCTAAGATGGCGGCCGGCCCTGGGAGTCTCTGCCGGGCCTGGGCGAGCACTGGGGGCCCGCCGCATGGCCCGGATGTCGGATCTTGTACAGATTCTCCTACGCTTCAAGTTGTCCTGGATGCACTGAACTCCTGGCGGACTACCGTGGCGGCGCCTGTTTCCGCTGTGAGGGCGGACCCTCCTTCTGAACTGTGCGGGCCCCCGTCATCAGGTTTGGCCTCCTCGTTGCTGGCTGCGGCTGCTGTGCTCCTGGACTCTATGCTCCCGGCGGGGACTGCATCCTTGGGTCGGAAAGTCTCCGGCGCTCCTCGTCATCCTGTTCGGTTGCCTCGGCCCCTGGTCTGCGGTCCGCTTATCTCCTGGCCTGGCCTCGATGATCTTTCCAGTTTCTCATCGCGTCTACACCCCGGCCTAAAAGCCTGTGCCGGCCCGGCTGGGCTTGCCTCGTTCGCACTGTCCCTGGGACTCAGCCTGCGATGCGACTGTTGTGCTATGCCTTTCCTGGACCTTCAGTATTTTCTTTCACGTTTCTTCTTAGGACTGCCGCGGAACTTACTCCTGTGCCCTGTGTCCCTCACTGTTTGCTCTTTGTTTGTTCGGATGGTTACAACTTTGGACAAAAGCGGACAGGGCTGAAACTATTTCTATATGCGGTAGTCTTGTTTCTTTTGATATGTGACTGACAAGTGCTGTTGTAATGTTGTGTACTTTCTTGAGACTCCTGAAACTTATCCTAATATCATTGACTTTCCGTGGGCTCTACCCCTCCTTTGTGGCGGGTGGCGGGATGGAAGCAGATGATCCTGTTTTTTCGCCCTCCCCCCGTGTGCGCTGTTCTCTCCTTCCCCTGTCCCTTCCCTTTTGTCTTAGTTTCTAGCCTGTTTCTATCTTCTACATTTCGGGTTCTATTTAGGGCGACAGGCACGCTGCCGGGGGGTAGGCCGTAGCCCTCTGCAGGGGTGTAGGGTGGGCTTGTGGGGTGGGTGGGAGGGTCTGTTGTTGTTTGTGGAGGGAGCTTCTGTCTCCTCCTCTTTTTCTCCCTTATTGGTTCTATGGCCCTTGTGTATCCCCTTTTTCGGGGCTCTGTCTCGCCATCTATCCCCCTGGTGTCTTTCTGGTATATTTCCCCGGTATTGCAGAGATGGGGATTTGCTATGTCTGTTTTCCTATTTTGTGATCGATTTTGTACCGGACTTTCGTTTTTTCTGCTTTGTCACCTGGGGGCGGGTGCTTGGGTTGGGGTCCCTTCTTTTCTTTTTTCCCCTTTTCCCTTCCCCCTCCCCTTTTGTGGGGTTTTCTTCTACCTGGGGGTGCGTTTCGTATTGTATTGGTATTTGGGTCCTTTATTGTGCTGATTGGTGGGATGGGTGGTGGCTGCGGTGGGCGGGCAGTGGACAGTGTGCGCAGTTGCCTTTCATCATGCTCGTGGTTTTGCCCGGTACTTATTGGTATACCTCTGTCGTACTTGCTTCTCCTGTGTCTTTAAGATCGCTGTGTGGCTGCCCGCCGCGCCCCGCCCCTCTGGTTTGTTTCCCGGCCCGCTATGCGCCTGACCTCTCATACCCGTTCCTTTTAAAAGAAAACTACCTTTCTATTTGATTGCTCCTTAGACTGCTCTACGATGCCTGTTCTTTCCCCTGACTCGTTGCCTTTGTATACTGTGACAATTGGTGTATGACTCCTGATACGTTTGCTATGTGGTGGCCAGCCCTGGTGGGTTGTAGGCCCGTATTTGTGAGCTTTCTCTGTCCAATAAAGGTTTTCAAAAAAAAAAAAAAAAAAAAAAAAAAAAAAAAAAAGATTGCTAGGCAGGAGTGGGAAGACAAATTTTGGGAGGACCTACTTCAGGCTAGTAAGGGTAGGGATTCTAGGGCCTTTTGGAATCTCATAGGCACACGGAATAAACCAGATGCATCTGTGAGACCCTGCAATATCCCCCCGCAACATTGGGTAAACCACTTCGGGTCCCTTTACCTCCCCCCAGATGGGGAACTAAATGTTGGGAGGGAATTTAGATTAGCGGTTGACCCCCATGCATATGATTTCTTCACTCCCTTAGAGATTGAGGGGGTCATAGGATGGGTGGCCCCGCGCAAAGCACCGGGTCCAGATGGTCTCCCAGGGGATCTTATGAAGGCTTACCCAGTAAAATGGGGTAGGATCATTGCCGCCCTCTTAAATGACATCATGATGGGAGGGGCAGTGCCTGAATCCTGGAAAGGGGCGGTGGTGGTCCCGATTTACAAAAAAGGGTGTAGGGAAACCCCGGGAAACTACCGCCCCATAAGCCTGATAGACTCCACCCAAAAGATAGCTGGTAAAGCTGTCCTTGGAAGGATCTTACATTGGGTGGAGGAAAACAAAATCCTATCGGACTTTCAGGCAGGTTTTCGGGCTGGTATGGGGACTATTGAGCAGGTGTTTAGGTTGGCACTCCTGGGGTGGAAGGTTGTGGATCTGGGCAAAGGCAGTCTTTATTTGGCCTTTATAGACTTGAAGACTGCCTTTGACCTAGTCCCCCGGGAAGAGCTCTGGAGGGTACTCAATGAGTTGGGAATACCTCCTTACATCTTGTCCCTTCTCATTAGCCTCCATGACCATACCTTTGCGCAGGTCCGCTGGGGCAAAGACGGAGAACTCACTGAGAGGATCCCAGTGTCAAGGGGTGTTAGACAGGGATGCGTCTTGGCGCCCACCCTATTTTCACTTTATGTGAATGGGGTGGTAAAACATCTGCAAAAAGAACCAGCCGACGCCCCCTGTCTCGGAGGAGTCCGTATCCCCACATTGCTTTTTGCGGACGACACGCTTCTGATCTCCAAGACCCCCCAAGGCCTGCAGAAATTGCTAACGCGTTTCCAGGAGTTTTGCGCTGCTAGAGGGTTAATTATAAACGTGGACAAAACAAAATACCTAGTCCTAAATCCTCCCAGGAAACTTGGCCGTCCACCTACACTCAATTCGGTGGCCTTAGAGAAAGTAGCCGAATTCGATTACCTCGGTATTCGGATTACGGATAGGATGTCCTGGGCAAATCACATTGAGAAAATGGTCCTAAATCACAGAAGAGTAGGAGGAGCACTTGTGAGGGAGTTTTTGGCCTCACCTAGGAGATCGCTTTCCCCAGTAATTGACATCTACAAGGCTAAAGTAGTGACATCAGCCTTGTATGGGGCTGAGCTGTGGGGCCACTGCCGTTTGGATGCCCTAGCGATAGCGGAGACCAAACTTCTAAAATCTATTATTTCCATTCCACTGAGCACGCCATCTGTACCAGTGCTGTTGGACACGGGCTGTAAGAGCATCCAAGATCAGGCTCAGCTTCGCCCTCTCCTACTGTGGACGCGAATTTGGAGGGGTGAGGACTTAAAATCTTACGCCGATGGTTTGGGGGAAATAATGAGTTTGGGGGGTTGGGCCAAGATCAGATGGCTGAGCGAAACCAAGAAGCTCCTGGAGAAGATTGGTCTTGGGGATTGTTGGACTTCACGCACAGCCCCTCCTAAAGAAGTTGTTAAAGCGCTCTTTTGGAAATGGACGGCGGAGCGCTTAATCACAAACTCGAAGCACTGCAAGTCCACGGTCTCTTTTTTACAAACTAAAGACATTGTGGCCTTTGAACCCTATTTGGACCTGATCACACTCCCATTTGACCGAGCCCTGTATTTTAAATTTAGAGTTGGATCCCTCCCGCTAGGAGCTGTGGTATCAAATTGGACATCAGTGGCCCGTGCCTCCCCGAATTGTGCTTGTTGCCCGAACAGGGTTGAGTCTATTGTGCATGTTCTATTTGAATGTCCGGATTATGCCAGGCCCCGGAGGTATTGGTTGAAACCCCTCTTCCAAATCTTGGGTACTCGTAGCCACCTAGTCGCCTTGCGCATTTTAATTACAGATACTTCCCCCCCCATTGTGTGTGGAATTGCTAAATTTTTAAAACAGTTTTGGCTTATTCGATGTAAGAGATTGTCAGTAGCGATTTAATTCTTTTTTTAGCTAAGTTATTTATGGGCGCTTTATGTCCTTTTATCCTTTTTAAATGAGTTCTTATACTGACTTCTTAAAGCTATGTCTTTTTGTATTTTGTAATGACGTTTTGTATATGTGCTTATAAGATATCTTGCATATCGAATAAAAGCTTATGATCGAGTGTATTTATATGTGGCACAAGAGCAATTTACACCTTTCTGAGGGGTTTTAAGTGATATGCCAGCCCTAGCAATAAAACTTCATGCACAATCTCAAGTGAAGCAGGCCCAAGACATAATCTAAGGCATACTTCTCTACATGGTAGACTTGAAAAGTGTCAGTTGTTTTGCAAATATCTGAATGAGTGTCTCAGTTCCTATCTGGGGCTGTCATTTGTTGATAAATGACTGCCTGGCTTTGCAACATGTATGCTTCTGTAAATGTGTCTGGAAGAGGCTGCATGAATTGCCTCCTGTTTGTATTGGAAACTTGTTTTTCACCTACATTATGACTGCTATAGCATATGTAGTACTTACAGTAAGACTGTGTGCATCAATAACTAAGTTACTAAACCTGAAAACAACAACTTTCACTTTTTGTAAGCAAAAAAGATAATGTTTTATGGCATATCTACAACATATCGCACATGTCAGTTATCTGCTATAAAACAACCATTGTGCACTTCACAAAGAGATGTGACATTCGAAGATAAGCTATCACTAACAATCCAAAGCAGCAGTTGACTACTAAACTTGACACATGTTTACACATTGCATGTTTAACTATGCCCAGTGGCCTCATACTACACAAGTGACTTAGCACAAGGTTAAAGAACATATCTCACCATCTAAGCATATACCAACTTGTCTTATAATTTACATCTAATGTATATCTGACAAGCTCCACAGGCTTATTATTCATATACACCTACAGTGCATTTTCCATCTTTCAATTCCAAGTGTTGTTCACGTCTTTTACAAGGGAAAAAATAGGACCACAAGTCCCAGAACGCAAAGAAAAACATTCTATATGATCAGCACATCATTCATACGGGAAATAGTCGGAACACCGTGGTCTGAACCATGCATGCTCTGACTACATAAGCTCTACTATGCATGCCTTAACCATGCATATGCCTTAACCAGGCATATGCATGATTATGGCAGCGTGTGGTCTAGCTGCAGGAAGACGGAAGCAGGAAGTGCAGCGGTGAGGTAAGTGGGGCTGTTTTTTTAAGGGCTTGGATGGGTTCGGGGTAGGCTTTAGGGCAGTGGAAGGGGTTGGGGTAGTGTAAGAGACAGTGCATGGGGGCAGTGGGGTCAGGGTAGTGTAAGTTAGGGTGCAGGGTTTTAGGCCTTAGGGCATTGGGACGGGAAAGGGTAGTTGGGTTCGTTTTTAGGGCGGGGGTCTGGGTAGGTTTTAGGGCAGTGGAAGGGGTTGGGGTAGTTTAAGGGACAGCGAGGGGTAGGAGGGTGGGGGTAGTGTACGGTTTTAGGCCTTAGGGCAGTGGGAGGGGAATAGGTAGTTGGGATCGTTTTTTGTGTTTGGGGGTCGAGGCAGGTTTTTTGGCAGTGGAAGGGTTGAAGTAGTTAATGGGATAGTGTGGGGGGTAGGGGTGGTGGGGGGGATGGCAGGGTAGTGGCGACCTTAGCCACACATACGCCTTTACTAGTGTCTGAGTGGGTCTGTGACTGGGTGCATGAATGTCTTAGCAGGTCTGTGAGTCGGTGCACAAGAGTCTGAGTGGGTCTAAGTAGGGGCATGAATGACTGAGTTGGACTATGACTGGGTGCATGGGTGTCTGAGTGGATCTATGAGTGGATGTGTTAGTGTTTGAGTGGTTCTCTCTGTGGATGTATTAGTGTGTGAGTGGGTCTGTAAGTGGGTGTCTGAGTAGATCTCTCAGTCGGTACATCAGTGTCTGAGTGGTTCTGTCAGTGGCAGGCTGAGTCTCTGAGTGTGTTTGTCACTGAATACGTCACTGTCTACGTTCGTCTGTGACTGGGTGGTTGCTTAGACCTTTTGTGGGTCCACATGCAGGTGCCACATACAGGAAAGCCAAATCACTAAAAGACTAACTCACACTAAGGGCATGATTAGGAGTTTGCCAGTGCGGCACCGGGTTTGCACCACTGCCGCACCCCCAAACCTGTGATGAGCCCGCCCACCAGATTACAAGTTATTCTTGTGTCTGGTGGGCTATGTTTGATGTTCAAAGTGGCAGTGCCCTGAAAATGGGCACCACAATGGGAACGCCAAAAAGAGTTCCTGCACGCAATTGACTAAAAAGTCCCTGCCATGCAAGTCCTGGGGTGAATGCATACAGGAGTGCATATGTTGGGCACCCTGTGTGCATCCGCCATGGTGTACTTGGAGTAAGAACCTCCATAATACCGCCAGCGAAGAGGAAACGTGTAATATGCTTGGCTGGATTGCCGCAGACCAGACAAGGTTATTGATCCCTCCTGACTGCTGCAACACCACCAGGGAACGGCAGTTCCCTGGCAGCTGCAGCTAGGCTGTGGCGTTCCAACTGCCGAACTCGTAATTGGTGGTCGGGAGACTGCCATCCCTGCTTCTGCACGATTCTGGTAGTCCATGGACTGCCAGCCTCATAATCCAGCCCATAGTCACTTCAACAGATCTAAGGAGGAAGGGTAAGTTCTACAAGGGTGGTACATGCAAAGCCTGCAAGCACACTAACAGCCGAAGCACCTATCAGCTGCCCAGTGGTAAGGAGCAAAAAATTGCACGCTTCCTCACATGCCCCACTGACATTTATGTATTAGAATGTCCATGCAAATTGTGGTACATAGGGAGCACAATTTTTCCAGTCAAAAATAGAATACTAGAGCGTATCCGTGCAATAAAAAATTATGACAAAACGTACCCTGTAGCTAGACACTTTTACCAGAAACACTAAAGTAATCCTGATCTCCTCCGATTATTTGGCATTGACAGGTTGGACACGCCCATCAGAGAAGGAGACAGGGAGAAGTCCCTACGTATCATGGAACTACGTTTCCTTCTCAGTTTGGATACCAGGCCCCCGAACGGATTAAATATGGATGAAGAACTGACAGTACACTTATAATGTCAGTACCATACATCACTAAGATGTTCATACTTGCCCAACAGTCAATGCACAGATTGACGACTCACTCTGGTTATGCCAGAGGATATGCACACTTTTCTATTGTTCATTCTAATTTTAAGTTATATTATATATATACTATTTGATTGTACATCATTTCTTGCATTGCTTCATTCAAATTTTGAAATGGCTTGTCCCCTGAATGAGTCTTATGTCTGCATTTCTTTTCACAGGATATTCTGTTTTACTCGCATTATGTTTGGGTCAGTATATTTATAACCTGAATCTATGTATTGTTATATCAGTATCACTGAAGAGATAGGCTTCTTGCACATATCTTCCGGTATCACATACAATTTCCCCAGAACTGAAGCCCAATTGGGCTCTATCGCTTATGTATTACAAGTGAGGCAGGCTTACTGTGATCTGATCAACACACACTAACAAATCACTGATGAGATATGCTCATGTATAGGATTTCCCATGTGCAGAAACCCACTCTTCTAGCATGAGTGGAAGCCCACTTGGACTGTGTCACCCACACCCAATAACTAGTGAAGGTGACCTTATGCCTTATCACAGTTGCGCACATGGGGGACTTGCCCCTTGCCATTTCACTTAATGTGGGACATGCCTTACCTCCGACTGAGTGACATGACTCAGAATCCCATACACACTAACAAGTACGAGAACATTGTGGTGGAATTTTGGCTGCACGCATGCAGGAGAAGTACTTGGTTTCCCCACTTCCCCAACATGAGTATAAGCCCACTTGGACTGTGGTTACCGATATTTCATGTATCAGCCACACCCAATAACCAGTGAGGGAGTTTAGAGGGTATATCACTGCTGTGTGCAAGTGGGAATTGTCCACAGCTACTACATATAATGTGAGACAGCCATTCCACACCTTTCACTGAGTGAATTAACTCAGAATCCCACACATACAAACAAGTATGGGCATGTATGGCAAATGTTCGGCTGCGTACATGCCAGAACCTACTCAGCTCACACACGCTAATCCATACGAGCACATTTAAGTGACATTTCAGCCGCCTATATGCAGGAATCATATTCGGCTCCCCATCAGACACAAAAACAGTGTGCCGACATCAGGTCCATTGGCGAGGCTAAAATTATAATTAAGCCTTTAACATTACATATAGAAATGTTTACTACACATGATGGGCCACCATTTTGGAAATAGACATGTAGGTTTACAGACCCTGTCATACTGGGACACCTTCCTTGTTGATGAGTGCCGATTTCATGCTTACTCTTTTACATACACATAAGGGGAGACATGCCATATTTCCAACAGAGTGATGTAACTCTGAATCTTGAGCGGACATATTATGACGTATCATTTGACCTCAATAATACTGTTGTAATTATAACAAGAACAATAACCACGAAAATATATTTTACAGAAATCGATGTACTTGTTTGATTCTTGATATAACATAGTCTGTTTTCTAGGGTTTTTGAGTTTGGTGATTGGCTAGCACTATTTATTTTCTAAAGTGGATGGAACCCACATTTGAGAAAGGCAGTAAAGCCTAAACGCATTGCCATTGGCATCGTTGGCAACCTAATTTTTTCACAGTGAACAGTGCCATGGATTAACTTTTGAACTTTGAACATTCGCAAGGGCCCCACAGCCAGAATCTCGGCATCGGCGCAACTGTGGAAGCGACGACAACTTGTGGAATTTTCTTCATAACAAATATATAATACACTTACCTGCAAAATACTTACATTTTTGTTGTACAGGCATGTGTGGGAAAGGCATATTTGTGGTAAAAAAAATTCCTGGTAAAGACATGCATGGTAAAGGCATATGCGTTGTAATGGGCGCATGGTAAAGGTAATGCGTTGTTCCGGCCACATTGTAAAGACTGTTTCCCCCAATGTCATACACGAGGCATTCCTTCAACCTTCGTCTTACAAACGGATTCCTCTATGGTTAGACCTCCAGCTGTGTTATTTCAAGACAACCCTCTGGAGATGAAAAGCACATCCTGTGTATCAGAAGGAAATTATCTTATAGGTAAAGGAATTACTGAACTATCTAAAAAGGATGCCTTGAGATATAATGGTGTCTGAAAGCGTAACATATTAAATAGAAGGAAAGGTGCTCATACTTTACACTGATTATGCACACTTTCCCTGCCTAGTGCAAAATAAGAAAAAGTTAAGTACCTGTAGTCCTGGTTCTGCATCATAGCAATTTTCATTGAAGTCATACATGTTAGAATAATGCCTCTGAACACTTTCTTTTTCTAAATAGAATTAACATAACTGCGTGCCTTTATCCATACTCCGATTGCAAAAAATGGGTTCTGCCTATTTATTCCACCAGGATTTTTTGCAGTTGACTGCACAGTTCTTGCATTTTTGCTGTGAGCGAGTCTCAATACCTGAGTCTCACTCGTCATATATTCACTATAATTGGACTGATTGTGCTTACCACCAGTGTCCTTCTTCCAAGATAAGGTTGCTACTGCACAGCTAGGGTAAGAAGCTCTGGGCTAGTTATATGTTAACAAGGGTGCACATGCATGTGTGAGCTGTGCATGTGAAACCATGGTGCGCAGCCTGATATCTGCGCACAGGTTGCCTGTCACAGAAGGGACTCTTCAGGGATGGGTATTCACCTAGGATAAGCCTTATAATCTGAGTGAAAGAACAAAACAAAATGCCAATACTGGATAAACTTTCTGCGTACTTAGTGCTAAAGGACCTTTATGAATCAAACATATGTCTGTCGTTTTCCGGAATAATGTTGTTACCAAATTCCCGTCAGAGGAATATACCTTCACATCCAAGAAAGTTACCACTTTGTTTGTTGCAGTAAAGCTAAAATTTATATCGTCAGTTCCCGAATTCAACCATACAATAAATTCGTTCAACTGTTCTTGTGAGCCCGACCAGATTAAATAAACATCGTCAATGTACCGCATGTACTTTGTGATACATTCGATGTACAGGTTGTTGTTGTATACAAATTTACTCTCATATAAGCCCATAAACAACACCGCCAACTCTGGCGCAAAGGGACAGCCCATGGCTACTCCCTTGGTCTGATAGAAGAAATCTGAATCAAAAGAGAAATAATTCCGTTGCAAAGCGAATTTGGCTAGTTGCAAAATGAAACTTGTAGGTACCCTTGTTGGTTGTTCCCTTTGTTCTAAAAAGAATGACAGGGTTTCCAAAGCCTGTTCCTGAGGGATTTGCGTGTAGAGGGAAACTACATCCATAGTTACCATTAATTGCTTTGTCTCATCAAATTCTACAGATGCTATTCTGTTCAGGAAAGCCGTAGTGTCTTTCAGATGAGCCAGGATTTCATTGATGAATGGTTTTAAGAAAAAATCAATATATTTCGCCACAGGTTCAGTTAAAGATTGACATCCCGACACTATTGGTCGGCCGGGTGGATCTGTTTTGCTCTTATGCATTTTTGACAGAACATAAAAAAACGGGATCCTAGGATTCTTATTTTGCAGATATATATATTCTTTCGATCCTAAAATGCCAAGTTCATGTCCCTTTTGAAGAATGCTGATGAGTTTGTTTTGTAACTCACTTGTGGGATTCTTCCCAATCCGTCTGTAACAGTTTACATCATCTAGTTGACGTCGGGCTTCCCTTTTATATCGGTTAATGTCCCAAAGGACCACCGCTCCGCCCTTATCCACTTGTTTAATCACAAGCGATTTGTCGTTCTTTAAAGATAGAATCGCATCCTTCTCAATTTTTGGAAGATTGAGGTTGACATAATGTTTTTTCTTTTCTATCGCCGTTATTCCTGATAGAACCGTCCTTTCAAAGGTTGTTACCTCCTTAGGGATTTTATACCCTGCTGGACAGAACGTGGACTTTTTCCTCAGACCCGTAACTTCCATCGTGTTGAGTTCTGGTGTATCCTTAAAGAACATTTTAAGACGAATTTTTCGACAAAATTCCATTGTCTCAAGTTTCATCTTCACGAAATCTGTCGGTCTTGAAGGAACAAACGACAGTCCTTTCTCCAAAATTGATAATTCTGATGCTGATAGAACCCGATTTGATAGATTAAACACTGGAGATGGTTTTAACTCTTGTAATACTGGCAGCGGGTTGTCATCTCCCATGGTTGATGATTGTAACGCGTGCGGCCCCTCGATCTCTGCTGGCCTCTGCCTAAAAAAGGCGTTGAATTTTGTTGTTGCGTTTGATTTTGATAGTTCCCTCTACGGTTACTATTGCTCCTTGTTTCACTTGTATCAGTTTCCCCTCCAGAGGAAGAAGAAGTGTCCGAGAAAGTCAGAAATTTAGTACGCGATCGTCCTTGATTGTCTTGAAAAAAACGTCTTGAGTCCGTTCTGGTGTAAAAGTCTTGTTCGAAATATGGATAAACCGTTTCCAAAGAGAAATTCTTTGTGTCCAGATCAAACTTGTTACTTTTCTGAGTAACAGTATAATCCTTAAACTCAAGGATTTCTTTTTCGATTTTTTTCCAATAGACTTTTTGCATCCGTGTTTAGTTGGTTGTTTTGGATTTCCGTTTCCAAGGTCGATATCTCTTCTAGTTGTTTCAATGAGACCCTGTGGGCTGTTTCTACCGTCAGGACCATAAGGTCCCTACAGCATTTGGTTTCAATGCCGCTAAACCCTTTCTTATATACAGGATCGTCGGTTAAAACGACCGGGGTATTAAAAATTTGTAACCCTGTGGGAATTGTTCCTGCACGAAGATGTTGTAACAAAAAATGACCATGTAGGTCTGTCCTTATCTGTTTTTTTCACAATCTGATCAATTTATCAGATTCATTTTGGGTTTTCGCCGTCAGGCTCAAGGTAGCAGATGCAAATACCGCTGGAGCACTGATCCATTTTTGGATGTGTTCTCACTGTATGCGAAGGTGTCTTTTTCAGACATACTATGTTCAACAATGAAAAAAGAATAAATAAACAAACAATTAACAGGTATGCACACTGACACGAGACAACACTCTGTGTGGAAGATCTCTATACCTCAAAATTATAGGTGCACTCCTACCTCAATGGACCTCGCGAGCTGGTGCCCGCCCTCAAATCAAGAAAACAACCAAGGGTCTTGACTCGGACCCAGTAAGGCTGAGTCAAATTAACAAAAGAACAAAACAAAATGCCAATACTGGATAAACTTTCTGCGTACTTAGTGCTAAAGGACCTTTATGAATCAAACATAACGGTCTGTTTTTTGATTTACGTCATTAAATGTTTTTAATTAGTCATATTTTTTTTTTAATAAGTAAAACTTTTTTTGTGCATAAACAAATGTTGAAAACACTAACAAAAACATTATACACAAAATAATTCCACTATATACATATTAACCACACACCCGCAAAAATGTTTGCCCATCACACTCACACCTCATTTATCCTCATACCTCAATCACTCAAAAGCAACATCACTCCTTAGGGGACAAAACAGAAAATCCCAATGTCAAAATTGGACACACAGAGAATGTAAACAATCCTCTAAGAATTCATAGATTTCCATAAGTTGTACATCCTTTGTACAAAATCTGAAATTAATCACACTATTTATACAAAAAAATGTTTTGCTGGCATGGGACCAGGTCGACGCGTTTCGAACCCGATGGTTAAGAGTGGTTCTCCTCAGGACCAATGTATTCTACAAAAAATAAATGAAATACAAAAATGTAGACACCCTTCTCTAAGAGGTTAGCATGATCTATATTTAATAACAACGGGCTGCGTCCCTACCTTCAGGAATTGGAAGCTCTCTTTCCTTCGGTGTGTGAAAATTTTATTTTATAAATAGTGTGATTAATTTCAGATTTTGTACAAACGACGTTGATTAAATCGATAGTTTCTACTAACTACGCAGTTTAGGATTTTACTTGCCACATATTATTATGTAGACAATTAGAAACTTCAAATAACGTAAAATAAGCTGTCATTAGATGCGCTGCATTCAAACAGGACACCCAGCTCAAACAAACAAATCAACATGTGTTAAAGGACGTCTCTAAAACGAGCGATTTAGGGAACAAAACGTTCCTTTTTCACCCTCACAAAGTCTTTTTTTGCCTATAAGCAATGTAGGATGAGACAGCCCCCGAGGTCCACTATTGAGGGGAATAGAAATTGAAGGCCGTCCAAGGGTGAAAGAAAACGCAAGCGTTTGGCTAAAAAAAAAAACACCGGGGAGTTTTAACGTCTTTCGCGGTCTGACAGCTTTCGGATTCGTGTTTATATTAAATACAGACGTGACCACATGTGGGTGCTGCCAGGGAGTTTCTGTGTGCGTTTTCCGTGGGCGGTGAGCCGTCCTCGCATGCTCTACACGTGAGATGCTGAGCGCGTTCTAAAAACAAGCATTGCCCGTGAGACGCGATATATGGTGGGGGAGGGGGAGAAGCTCGAGTGGTGAGCGCGCACGCGCGGCGGCAAAAGTGAAAGGGTTGAAAGCCAGATGACGCTGTAAGGCGCGCGCGTAACTGCAAGCTCTAGGCTCGTGATAGCATTTTCTGAAGCCCCCTTACTAAAAGTCTCGAGGGCAGCGCATGCGATGGCTCAGCGAGAACGAAAAACACACTGTATAGGTTTTTGGCAGTGTATGGGACACTATGCATTAGTGCTTGCTGCAGGCAATATAAGAACAAATAAACAATAAAAACCAACCCACCAGACCATTAAACATGCCCACAAACAGCTAAAAACTAAAGGCAACTCACTGATTTGTGAGACCAGCCCTTCGAGCACTGCCCGAAACCTCTCAAGGCCTGTCCAACCCTGAGCAATTGGTGAGAACTAAATTTCAAAGGAAGCTTCCCACACAGACAGAACCTGTAGATCACAGGCAGGCTCCTCCGGTACAAGCGTCCTCAAATAAACAACAGGTGCATCACTGCCACCGTAGAGGCAGGTACACATGAGGCACCTGCACTCCAAACGTGCATAGACATGTGCGTGTGCGACGGGCTTAGCTTCCCTTGCACGCACATCAGACTGAAGCCATACAGTTTCACTACCATGCGCAAGGGGGATTTGGGGATCAGCCCCTGGGTTTGTGGGAAAGTGGAGCAGTCTGGCGACTGCTCAGGGTTTGAGCTATTTTTGGGCTACTGGGTATAAAAATTGACATGTTTTGATTTTAAGGAACCAGCCACCATTTTGTCTGGTGACACGGTGGCGGGTACCTGGCTATAATGAACATACTCGCCACAGTTTGTAGAGCGGGAAAATTAGTTTGCGCTTTTCTCAGCCCATATGTAGTGGATGTTCTTTGGAGAATTCTGGGTTTCCGAACTGCTAGGGGTTAGGGGATCTAGGGGGTTCATATGGGAAGAAGTCAGGCAGCAGGAGAACGGAAATACGATTTGGCTATATAAATCAAAAACAGATCAAAGGAATGTGGGTAAGGCCATTTGACTTAGGAGGTACCCACAGGCCCAGCTCCGCCCAGTTTGTTGGGGGGCAGCCATTCAGCCCAGAACAGCACCTGAGAAGGAAAGGCTTTTTCAGAACAAGGTCGGAAAGCCAGTTACACCATATCAATTGTTAGCGATCATGCACGGAGCATTGGTCATAGTCCACATGGTTGCATCGGGTTTTGGCACACGCTCATTTAGGATTTGTAAGTCCGCGGAAGCAAGCAGGCGAGGTTGGGAGCAGGGATGCATCATGGAGTTGGGTAGGTGGTCCTCAAACTGCTTTAGGAAATATGTTTGGAGTGTGAAGGATGTGTTAATTGTAATGGGGTAGGTTGTCAACTTTGTTTCTGTTTCCGGACCTCAGGCTGCAGGTTTGAAGATATGAATCGTGGGACACTCCTTCATTTAATGGGCAGAGAGGCACGCAAGGTCCACAGAACATGTGTCAATCTGGGCTTTAATGCTGACATGTATCACATAAGTTGGTATGGTAAAGGGGGAATGAGATGGGGGAGCTGCTTCCTCGTTTGAACAGAATCATGATAGGAGACACTTGTCCGGATATCCTCTTGATCCATTTGGGCGAGAACAGTTTAGTTGTACAGAAGGGGTTAGCCTTGATAAAGTGCATGAAAGCAGATCTGAAGGAGATCCGCAGGTGGTGTGCTGGATGTCATGTCATATGGACTTAGGGCCGATTATGATAGCGGTTTTCCCGCATCCTCCGGGCCGGCGGAAGCCACCGCCGGCCCGGAGGATGCGGGAAAACCGCTGCGGAGCCTCAAAAGACCCACCGCCATATTAGGATGGTGGTGGGTCTTGAAATCCGTCCGCAGCTTTTCCGCCGCGGTCGCCTTCCGACCGCGGCGGAAAAGCTCTAACATGGCTGGCGGTGTCTATCAGACACCGCCAGCCATATTAGGATGGAGGAAATCATATGCTTTTCCACGGCGGCTTTTCCGCCGTGGAAAAGCATACGGACATTCACTTCGGGGGCCCGTTGCGGGCCCCCTTGGTGAAGGGGGGTGGGGGGTGCACATGGGGGGTACCTATGGTACCCCCCTGCATTTGCGTGCACAAAGCAGGAGGCACGGCGCGGTGCCTGCCGCTTTGTGCACGCAAATGCGAAACATGCATTTTTAACATTGCGGCGGGTGCAGCTTGAAGCTGCACCCGCCGCAATGTTATAGATAGAGGATGTGACCGCCACCCTGGCGGTCACATCCTAATCTGCACGGAGGGAACGCCGCAGCCCATGCGGATGTTCCCTCCTCCTCTGGGGTCGCGGACGGACTCAAGTGGAGTGGAGTGGTGTGGCTCACTGGTTAGAGGCGGCAGACCCGTAAGCAGAGGACGGCCCGGGACCAGGGTTCGATTCCCGACGCGGCAGGGTCGTGGACCAGGGTCAGCGGGCTCGATAATTCTCGCCTCGGTGCCTACTCCAGTCAGGGACCACACTCGGCAACTCTGGGCATTAGCTTGCCTCATCTTCACAACGGCCCCCCAGACCGCCGGGGATGCCTGGTCGCACCTTAGAGATACCCATTAGGGACCATCTCTCAGGGTGAGCCAGGACGGGTTCCCCAGCGGTCGAAGCGCGGAGATACTCCTCCGGGAGTTGATTCTAGCGCTATATAAACCCACAATTAAATTAAAATTAAATTAAATTAAATTAAATTAAATTAAATTAAGTCTGTCCGCGATCCTAATCGACTCCTTAGTTTGTACCTAGGAGAGTATCGCGGGGCAATGAAACCAGCACGTATAGATAGGGCTAGACGGAAGCTAAATAAGGAAATGCGTTTCTTTTGTAGGGACCTCGGTAAAGGTAGGATTGAGCATTCAGACCTACAGTATGACGATGTGGAGTTTTTCTGCCCAGATAGTGTGCACTTGTCATTCATTGGAATGGAGTTTTACTTGTTGCAGATTAAGCTGGGTCTGATGGATGTGCTTAACATCAGGTAGACAGAAGCCCAGTAAGCTAGCGGAGGATGGGAGGAGGGGCAGAAAAAAGGGGTGGTGTGTTAGCACAGCCTCCCCCTTTTCTAGGTGGCGGTTGGCAGAGAAGTTCCCGTGGTTTACCGAAGTTTAAAGTTGTTGTCAGCAGCAGTTCAGGCTGAAAGAGAACAGGTAGTCAGGTCCATGACTGGATGAGACAGGAAGTTGAAGGTTAGGTTAGAAGTTTAATGGACTAAGACATGAATAGATGTAGGAAAGAGGGAAAGGTTGCTAGGAGGTCTCAGTTACATTGGAGCAGATACAATGTTGAGGCATTAAGTCGTTATGAATGGAGAGGGCTATATTAGGGGAGGGGGGTAGATTAACATGGGGTTATCATTGTATAGCGAGGTTGTAGTTTTGTACGGCTAAAAGCCAATGTTGTTTTTGTGATGTGCACCTGTTTTAATAAAGCAGCCTTTTCCACACAAATAGGGTGTCAGTGGTCTGTGCTGCTCCCCTCTTCCCAAACAGGTACAGCACTGTAATTGCACGGCAAGCATCCTTTGGAAACTGACGAGTTATATTGTGCAGAAGGGTCATGCAAGATTTGTTCGAACAATGCAAGCTTTTCTCATGATATAGACTGGTGTAGCAGTGCGAGGGCATGCTTCCCTGCTCTACGTGTGTGTAGAATGTCCAATAACAGTGCCAGCCTGCCTCCTATAGTCTTGTGTATACTGTTCAGCAGCAGGGCAATCTTCCCTTCCACCAGCCTGCCGCATATAGTCGGGCGTAATGTTCAGCAGCAATGTAGTGTTGCCTCTCATAGATGGATGTAAAATGTCAAACAGCAGTGCCAGCTTTCCTCATTTAGACAATTAATCAATCAGGATTTATAAAACGTGACTAGTCACCCGTTAAGGTATCCAGGCGCTTACAGGTATCGGAGGCTTATTTGAACAGCCAGGTCTTGAGGGCCATTCAAAAATCTGGAAATTAGGTGATGGCCCGGGGGTGCGTGGGGAGACTGTCCCAGGTCTTTGCTGTGATGTGGGAAAAGGAGCATCCTTCACTTCTGCTTCAGTAGATGTGGGGAGTAAGGGCAAGCGAAAGGGGGGCAAAGTGTACTCTTCTCGACGTTTGGGTAAAGTTCAGTCAGTGGTTAATGTATGTGGGTCCTTGGTTGTGTAGAGCCATGTGTGTGTGTGTCAGCAGCTTGAATTGGCATCTCTCTTCTGAAAAGAGAGCCAGTGGAGTTACCTGGGGTGGGGTGTTATGGAAATTCGTCTGGGAATGCTGAGGATGAGTCTGGCTGTGGCGTTCTGTATGGTCTAAAGTCTCCATAGGAGGTGTGCGGTGATTCCTACGTAGAGGGCGTGGATAGGTGAAGAATGTCCACAGTTGCCAGCATCACTCCGTAGACAGTTGTAGAATGTACAGAGGTGTCAGCTACCCTCGTATAGACAGGTGTAAATTGTCCAGATGTGTCAACGTCCCCCACATAGTCAGAAGTGTTAGCTTCCTTCATAACAGGTGTAGAATGTACAGAAGTGCTAGCTTCCCTCATATATATACAGGTGCAGTGTGTACCGAAGTGCCAGCTTCCGTTGCATGGACAGGTGTAGAATGTCCACAAGTGCCAGCGTCCCTCACATAGACAGATGTAGAATGTCCACAAGTGCCAGCATCCCTCACATAGACAGGTGTAAAATGTCCACAAGTGCCAGCATCCCTCACACAGACAGGTGTAGAATGTCCAGAAGTACCAGCATCCCTCACATAGACAGGTGAGGAATGTCCACAAGTGCCAGCATCCCTCACACAGACAGGTGTAGAATGTCCAGACGTACCAGCATCCCTCGCATAGACAGGTGAGGAATGTCCACAAGTGCAAGCTTCCCTCACGTAGACAGGTGTATAATGTCCAGAAGTGTTAGCTACCCTCTAATTGGCAGAAGTAGAATGTCCAGAAGTGTCAGCTTCCATCATATAAACAGGTGTAAAATGTCCAGAAGTGCCAGCGTCCCTCATATAGACTGGTGTAGAACGTCCAGAAGGGCCAGCTTCCTTGCATAGATTTGAATGTTCAGCAATGGAAGCTTCCTTCAAAAGACAAGTGTTGAATGTTCAGCAAGAGTGCCAGCATCTCAAATGTAGGCATAGATTGCCCAGTGGCAGGGAAATCTCCTCTCATATACACAGGCACATGATGTCCATTAGCAGGGCAAGCTTTTCTCACTGTAAAATGTACAGAATGTTAATCTGCAAAGCACGTTTGAATGTCCAGCAGTAGTGCAAGCGTCCCACACATAGAAATGTGTTAAATGCCCAAAAGTGCCAAATGCTCCCCACCCCATAGGTAGGTGTAGTTTGTACAGCACCAGTGTCAGCTTCCTGTCAATAGGTGTAGATATTCAGAAGCAGTGCTAGCTCACCCAACATAGATTTTAATGTTCAGCAGTATTGTAGCGCTTTTCCAAATATAGGAAACATGCAAAATATGCAAATATCTTGTGAAAATTCGGATAATTCAGGTTTTTACTGATGCATACTGTCAAAACCGATGAACTAATGATGTTACACTTGGAATGAATTACATAAGTCACTTAAAAGTGTAAATAATGCAATCCACTGAAAGTGTTAGTGGTCGTGTTAATTCTATGAGCTATTGGTTAAGAAATGTTTTATTTGTGCAGTACATCTCCTGAGAGCAATTGATGAGGAAGCAAGCATAATATTTCTCTTACCTTAATAAATGGGTTAGTACTAACGATTTAGAAAATTACATTGTTGTTTCTGATTTGCCAATGCAACCCTAACCATGATCAAACCAAACTGAATTTGCCGAATCTATTAATAGCTGGTGTAATTGGTCTATAAAACCTTCGGGTTCTGTGTTTCGGGAAAGATTTTCTTTCCTTCTCGTTTTGATTGGAGATTTTTTTTGTTTTAGGTTAAAGCCTACAGCGCAGCTGTCTGGTTTGCTAAACACATCTTGGGAATATTCAGAAAACATTCCGCCCATTGCTGACAATTGGGTTTGTGGTTGTAACTCACATTTGTTTATTTTCTATATGCTGGCTTTATTTGTTTAGGCTGTCCAGCTTGGGTTTGTCCCTTCAGTGGAGCATTACCTTTTTACAAGGGCCCCTTATGTCCTTCTACCAGTGTTTGATTTCTGTAAACAGGCCTTTAAATCGTGTTCTTATCTTGTCACATTTGCCGTGCATTCAAAGACAGAGGTTTAATGTCGGGCTCTGTCTTCTGAGGCTGCTTGATGTTTACCTTTCTTTCTCTGACTTCAATGTGAGAGGATTTATGTGACAATCATGCTGGCTACTGGAGTTGTGCTGTAGGGTGGCTGGAGGATGTTATTTTTTTCTAGCACACAGCAAGATGTAAATGCCTGTAAATTAACTGTGCAGGTATTTAAGAATATATCAGAATTAGGAAAGCACAAATGAAGCAAATTCTTTGGTAATTCTGAAGTGTGGTGGAAACAAATATTTGAATACGATCAAAACAAATCCATACACAAGGTTATGATATTTCCACACATTATCGTTTCTGCACTATATAATTTTATTAGCAAAACTACATGTCTGGGGAAATGTAATGGTCATTTCAATTAAAGTTGTGTTGTCTGTAATAACAGTACGTTACTGCACCAAGCATACTCCACTTTATGCCACAACACTCTACTCTGCACCCATCCACACCACTGCAGTCTACACTGAACCACCCCACTCTATGCCACTACACTCTAGATCTCTTTATTCTACACGACTCTACTCTATGCCAATGCACTCTACGCCACGCTACTCTGCATCACTGCATTCTTCGCCAGTGTATTCTACACCACTCTAGTCTGGGCTAATCCATTCTACTCTGCACCATGTGACTGTACGCCCCTTCTCTCTATCACTGCACTCTACGCCAATGCACTCTACTCTGTACCACTCCACTACAGCCCTACATGTCACTCTACTCTAACTACTGCACTCTACACCACTGCATTTTATGCCCAATGCACTCTGTTAGAACCGGGAGTCTCTGGTTGGCAGAGGTAAGTACCTTAGCCCAAGTAGGGACCCCTGGTTCCGGTCAGGGCGACGGAATAACCCTCTGAGATAACCCCTGCTCACCCTCTAGGTAGCATGGCGCGAGCAGTCTAGGCTAAACAGAGGCAATGTGGATAACATTTGCACTTAACACAACAATAATCCCCAATCCACCACAAACTGAGACCACACAGGTAAGTATATTTTATAAAAATATATAGTTTTATCTAGTTTCAGCATGTAAATGAAGCAGTTGCATGATAATCACTTCTTTAGCAAACGTAGCATTTTATCTTAAGGGTTGCATTTAATTCTTAATGGTTGTACTTGTAAATAGGAAGTTCTTATGTGAAAACAAAGATAGTCTCAAGTCTCTCCAATCAGAAGGTAAAAATAATGCCACCGATTTCTAATCACTTAGCTCTAAAAACGAGCAGTCAAAGCAGTGCCAATCCTAAGTTATCCCCAAATCAGCTTTCTGAAGCCACGAAGCCCAGGTGCGGCAAGCACGCCTCACCGGATAGTCCTGGGACTCCTTTGTTGCCGATCTCACTCAGCCTCGCATCCCCGAGGGACTCAGGCGCACCGCACCCAACGGAGCACACTCGCTCCTTGCCCCAGCCGGTCCCCGCAGCCCTCTGCCCGCTCTCGGTTCCTCTGGGAGCGGGGGGGGGGGCGCAAGCTCGGCGTTCCGAGCAGGGACAGACAGGCCAGGGGCAGGGGTACTCACGGCGCTCCCCCGGCGAGGCCCTCAGTCTTCCCCGGTCCCGGCGGTGATTACTCGGCAGCTGCAGCGGTCCCGATGACGGGGACCAATCCTGTCGCGGCGTTTGGTCGAGCCTCCAGCAGCACCCGGGAGTCAGCCAATGGCAGTGCGGCTCCCGGGAGAGGCCTTCAATGACGCTCGGCTCCTCCACCAATGACGATGACGCTGCGCCGCACGGGCCAATCCCGTCGCGGCGTTAGTGAGGGGGCTCGGTCCCCTCGACCAATGGGAGCGCGGCGGCTTCGATCTCCGGCCCCGCAGCTCCTGGACACCGAAGCAAGTTGCAGGGGGTGTTGCTGGCCCCGGGCCGCGATGGTGATTTGGCGGCAAAGGGTTTTCGAGGGCGCTGGTCACGAAGAGACCCCCCTCTCGACCTCCCCACCACTTTGGAGCGGATTCCACGAGGGGAGGCGCCACAAGCCTCTGACCCTCGCTGGAAATGTGCCGATGAGCACACCGATCCTTTCCTCACGCTCCTCAGTCAAGCACCACACGTTCCAGGGCACAACAGCACGATTTGGCAGCTGTTTTCTGGCAAAGCTTTAGGAACCTGTAACCCTGGGTTCCCAACAGGAGGCCAGCTCTTCTCAGGCCCTTGGAGATTCAGTTGTAGACACAGCACACAGCGGAGTCTTGGCAGTTTCAAGTAGGCAGGGTCACAGCACACAGCAAAGTCCCTTTCTCCTCCTTAGCTTCCAGTTGGACAGTAGAACAGGTCAGCCCTTAGAGCACACAGCGAGGCAGTCTTCCTTTAGTTCTCTAGCTGTCCTCCTTCCAGCCGAGGTTCCTTCTTGGTTGCAGAATTTCAGAATCTCCCTTCTGTAGTCAGGGGTCCTTTCCTTATACCCCTCAATGTCTTTGAAGTCTTTGTGCATGGAGGCCCTTGGTCCAGTCTAAACCAGTTCTGGGGGTTGCGGAGCACTGAGGTGTCTCTGGTTTATTTCTTCCTGTCAGCTTCAGGGCCAGAGGTGTCAGTTGACCATCAGGAGGGGGCTAGCAGTGGGAGGCAGACCAGCACAGCCCAGCACTTATCAGGCATTCCTTCCTCCCACCTCCCAGGCAGGCAGATGTGCCCTTTCATCCCCGGGATGGCTCTGACCCTCTCCTCTGGGGCTCTGCAGCCCCCCCTGTCACATCCAGACCAGGCAAGCATTCCACAAACCCAGGCACACAGAAAGGTTTAGACAAGAGAACAACCACTTTCTAAAAGTGCTATTCTCCAACACAGGATTTAAAAACACCCTTCACTAAAAGATGTCATTAAATTCTGAGTTCAGGGATATCTTTCACTTATGTCCCATCTTGTTCCTATGGGAAGATAGGCTGGTTTCACATGGGCCCAGCCTCCTCCATGTTACTCTATGGAGCAAGATAGCCTTTCAGCAGTGAGCACATAACATGGCTGCAGCCCACTACCAGAGCATACTACCTGCACTAGTACATGCTCTACCTTATCCATACACTGCACCCTGCCCAGGGGGGTACCTCGAGCCTTCCATAGGGGTGACTGATGTGCACAGACAGAGAAGGGTTAGGCCTAGCCAGTGGGGACACTGGCCAGGCTGACATGGCAGTCACTGACTGCACACAGGCTCTGCGCTGGCAGGCCTGAGTCACCATTTTAAAGCTACTCACGTGGGTGGCGCAATCTGCGCTGCAGGCCCACTAGTAGCATTTGTCATCACCAGCCCTGGCACACACAGTGCACTTTACTAGGGACTTCGTGGTGATACAAATATGCCAATCAGGTATATTCCATCAATATCACAATTTACAGAGGGAGCACTTACACTCTGACACTGATCAGCAGTGGCAGAGTGTCCAAAGCATCTTAATCAGCAAAAACGAAATCCAGCACAGCATCACAACACATGAGTCAGAGGCAAAAAGATGGGGGAAGAACCACGCCAAAAGGTGTCAGGTCTAACACACTCTACATCACTTTACACAAAACCAGCACTCTATGCTAATCTAAACTGCACCACTGCACTCTATTCTACTCTGCACCACATTACTCTAGGCCACTGCTCTCTACACCACTGTACTGTGCACCACTGCACTCTACACCACTCTGCGCCAATGCATTCTACGCCTCTCTACTGTACACCACTGTATTCTACTCCGCTCTATAGCATTGCACTCTGACACTCTTCTCCACTCTGTCATTCCACTCTACTGCACTATTCCACACTATGCCACTCCACTCTATGACAGCCTACTCCGCTTTATGCCACTCTACAAAACTCCCTATAAGCAACACCACATTACATTACTCCACTCTAAGCCACTCCACCCAGCTTAATGCCTCTCCGCCCTATGACACTCTGTGCCACTCCACGACATTATACTCCACTCTAAGCACTTTCACTCTAAGACACTACTCCCTCCACGACACTCCATGCCGTGCAACAGCACTCTACGACATTCTATGCCATGCTACTCTATGACATAACACTCTACGCCCTTCCGCTCACAAGACTCTACTCCCTCCATGACACAGCACCCTACGCCACTTATGACACCCCACTCTACGCCATGCCACTCTACAAGATTCTATGCCACTCTTTGACACCACTCTCCATTACACCATTAACTTTTAGCCATGCTAAACAGCAGCTGGGTGTATAGCATGGCTAAAACATATTGGCAAAGCCAATAGCTCTTGCAAAAGGAAGACCTGTTATCTTTGCCAATGCTTGTTACTTTGATGGCGATTCTTTACCATTTTCCTTGCAGGTGACTTCCCTCTATAATTGAATTGTGTCAGTACTCTTTATGAGTACGACACTTCGAATTTGTATGCTTTATGACTGCATTTATCTGTACCTCTGTATCAGGCCTTTATGGCATTTCATTGTATTTTTTCTCTGTTCTGCAATTTAATTATTCTGTATTGAATTTACTTTTTGTATTGTTTTTTTATCTAGAACTCGTTTATTTATGCTTCCAATGTTTTTTCTGTTTAACACTACTGAATTTGATTTAACTGACGAGGAGAGAAGTCTGAAACAGCCAGAGTAAATGAAGACACTGGAACCACATTAAGGGCCCGATTACGATTGGGGTGAATCCGCATCCTCCGGGCCGGCTGAAGCCACCGCCGGCCCGGAAGATGCAGATTCACCGCTGCGTTGTGAGAAATGACCCCCCGCCAGATTAGGATGGCAGGGGGGTCATCTGCGGACGTGGAGACCGTACGCCTCTTTTCCGCCGCGAGACCGCGGCGGAAAAGCTCTAATATGGTGGCGGTGTCTATCAGACACCGCCAGCCATATTAGGATTTGCATTGTGATATGCCTTTCTGCGGCGGCAATGCCGCCACGAAAAGGCATTCGGTCTTTTCTTTGGGGGCCCCCTGGGTGACGGGGGGTGGGGGTGCACATGGGGGGTTTGCATGCACGAAGCGGCAGGCACCACGCGGTGCCTGCCGCTTTGTGCATGCAAATGCACTGCTTGCATTTTTAACATTGCGGCGGGTGCTGCTTCAAGCAGCACCCGCCGCAATGTTAAACATACAGGATGTGACCGCTGCCCCTGCGGACGGTTCCTCCACCTCTGGGGTGGCGGACGGATGCAGGTCCGTCTGCCATCCTAATAGGGCCCTTATTTCGTAAAATATCGGGATGATTAAGCATTGGGGTTCAGATGTTTATTGGGGTATGGCTCCCACAAGAGCAAGCTTCCCTCAAAAGACAAGTGTGGAATGTCTATTTGCAGTGCCAGCATCCCTACAGGTGCAGACTGCCCAGCGACATTGAAATCTCGCCTCAAACACACAGGTACAGAATGTCCTTCTGGGGGCAAGCTTCCTTCACACCGATACCTTAGGTTAGAACGTCCAGCAGCAGTGCAAGCTTTCCTCGCATAGACATGTGTGGAATGCCCCGTGGTGCCTCCCCATCCACCCCTGATAGATACCTGGGAATAGTTTGTCCAGCACCAGTGTCAACTTCCCGCCCACAGATTTGATTATTCAACAGCAGGGGCAGCTACCTTTACGCACATTTGTATATTCAGCAGTGTAGCAAGCTTCACTCAGAAAACAAGTGTTGAATGTCCAGGCGCCAGCTTCCCACACATAGGCGTAGACTGTTCATCAGCAGTGAAACTTCTCCTCACATACTCGGGCATAGAATGCCAATCATCAGTGCAAGATTCCCTCGAATAGACAGGTGCAGAATGTCCAGCTGCTGTGCAAGCTTCTCTCCCAGAGGTAGGTGTAAAGTGTTCTGTTCAGCAGAAACAGTGCTAAATTTCCACACACGGGATGGTGGGCCAAGCACACTAGCATTCGTGTATTTCCTCAACTGGAGACAGGCTCATCAGAGGCATGTCCACAGTCCTGACCCCTTGTCGGTGTTGCTGCACCTGCGAGGGGTCCATGGCTGGACAGGCTGCCCTGGAAGATCCCAGGCTAAGGGTGCCCGGGTGTAGCCGAGGAGAGGGAGGGACAATGTGCCCCTGTCCTTGGCAGATGGCCTTACCCAGGGTGCACCAGAGAGAGCCTCTTATATGTTCTCTGTAATCAGAGCCGGCGGGAGGGGCGAGCTGGAGGGGGTCTCCCTCAGCCTCCCCTCTCTGGCATTTCATTGTTCTCGGCTGATGTCACAAACACACACACACTTGTTCTCCCTCAGTGACAGCGTGCATTCAGGACGCGGCGCTCACTGCGAGGGACGGAGGGGAGCTGTGTGCGCGCGCCGGGTGCAGGGTTCGGCGTGGAGGTAAGATGGGAGCCGGGCGCTGGGGGAGAGGGCTGCGCGCGCGCTGTCAAGGAGGGCGGCAGACCCGGGACAGGCTCGCGCTGCTGCGAGGTTTGTGAGGGAGTTGGTGTCCGGCGCCCTTTCTCACACTTCCAGAGGGACGGCGAGTATCCCGTGTGATTTGTTGCGTGAGGGGTGTCCCGCGCGTGGAGGGTGCGCCCCGGACGTGGAAGACGCGTCCCCGGCGTGGAGGGAGTGTCCCCCGGCGTAGACTGTCCCCCGGGGAACATGGGAAGTTTCAGCGCGCGCGTTGACCCTGTGTGGTGGTGCGTGCCCTGGCTTCGGCGGTGTTGTCATTTGACTGAAGAGTCGCGGGTGTCTCGGAGAGCCTCGCAGGGTCCTCTCCTCCCACTCATTCAGTTTCCGCCTCGCTTGCCCAGTCTCTTCCTCACTCTGAGTCACCGGCTCTAGCCCCCCCCCCCCCTTTATATGTCCCATTTATTTATATAACAAGCAGCTCCTCTGAAGTTCACTGTGGTGCATTCTCCATCGTTCGTGTGTCCTCCTTTCAAAATATTTGTTAAGCGCTTTCGCGCTCTCTCTGCTTTGCATCATCTCGCATCTTAGTTCTTACCTTTCATCACTGATTTCTTCATAGCTAATTACACTGCACCTGCACCCTTTCCACATTACTGTCGACTCATTCCCCTCTTCAGAGGCATTTCTCTTTCTGATTCTCTTCATCCTCACTCGTCCCTTTCTTCTTTCCTTCCTCTTGTGCGTTCTTCCTTCATTGCTTCCTTCCTTTCTCTCTCATTTCGTCCGACCCGCCTTCCTACCTTTATTCCTCTCTTCCTCCTCTCCTCACTCACTCACTGGGCTGCCTGCCTTCCTTGCATTTGTTGTTGTTTCCATGTTTTCGTCCCCTTTCTGGCTCTTTATCACTTGGTGCCAAAGCCCAAATCAATTATTCGAGAGTGCAGCTCGCAGCAGGCGCGGATGCACGCGCTGCTGGTAATTGTCGGAGTCTCAGGGGGCATGCCTGCTGCCCAAGGCCAGGGAGCGTGAGTGCTCTACAGCGTAAGAGAGAATCCTCCCCTCCAGGGGCCGAGGCTTTAATGTATGGCCGACGGGTGGCCTTGCTGCCGTGAGCTGATGATGATAGCCACCTGTTTACAATGTCTGGAGGATAGCCCCGGTGCCCATGGCCTGGGAACGTAAGTTGTCTGCAATCGTAGCTATGGTCCTTGTGTGAATGAGCTGGGAGTGTAAGATGTGTACAGTCTGAAGGTTAGCCCTGGAGCCCATCACCTGGAAGTGTAAGATGTGTGAACCTTAGGGATAGACCTGGTGTCTGATACCTGAGACTGTAAGATGTGTGAACCTTAGGGATAGCTCTGGTGGCTGATACCTGAGACTGTAAGATGTGTGAACCTTAGAGATAGCTCTGGTGTCTGATACCTGAGAATGTAAGATTTGTGAACCTTAGGGATAGCTCTGGTGGCTGATACCTGAGACTGTAAGATGTGTGAACCTTAGGGATAGACCTGGTGTCTGATACCTGAGACTGTAAGATGTGTGAACCTTAGGGATAGCTCTGGTGGCTGATACCTGAGACTGTAAGATGTGTGAACCTTAGAGATAGCTCTGGTGTCTGATACCTGAGAATGTAAGATTTGTGAACCTTAGGGATAGCACTGGTGTCTGATACCTGAGACTGTAAGATGTGTGAACCTTAGGGATAGCTCTGGTGGCTGATACCTGAGACTGTAAGATGTGTGAACCTTAGAGATAGCTCTGGTGTCTGATACCTGAGAATGTAAGATTTGTGAACCTTAGGGATAGCTCTGGTGGCTGATACCTGAGACTGTAAGATGTGTGAACCTTAGAGATAGCTCTGGTGTCTGATACCTGAGAATGTAAGATTTGTGAACCTTAGGGATAGCACTGGTGTCTGATACTTGAGACTGTAAGATGTGTGAACCTTAGGGATAGCCCTGGTGTCTGATACCTTCGGTGTCTTAGCCTGATTCGGAAGGTTTTCCATTTCCTTCCGGTAACAACACGCAAAACTCTGATCCACGCCCTAGTACATAGTTGATTGGATTTCAGTAATGCTTTGCTGATTTCTGCTAAGGAATCTGCTGTGCAAAGTCTTCAGGTAGTGCAGAACACAGCTGCTCGTCTGGTAACCTGTGCACCTTATCGTGCCCCATCACTTCCCTTATTACACAAGCTTCACTGGTTGCCCATCCATAAAAGAATTCAGTTTAAAATCTGCTGCATAGTGTTCAAAGGCCTAAACAAGATGGGCCTTGCCTATCTAGCTGATAAATTAGTTAAATATACACCATCACGCTCTCTTCGTTCTGAAGGGAAAGCCCTTCTTGTTATCCCCTGTATCAAGCAGGCCAGACTGGGAGGAAAGTAGTTTTCCTATCTGGCTCCCAAGTTGTGGAATCAACTGCCTCTGGATATCCGCCTTACCACTAACTATCTGGGCTTCAGAAAAAACTTAAAACCCTGCTATTTTAATTCTGTACCTCATACCCCTACATGTCCTTAGTGCTGAGATACCCCATTTGGGGTGATTCAGGCGCTTTATAAATGATATAAATAAATACAAATAAAAATACCTGAGACTGTAAGATGTGTGAACCTTAGGGATAGCCCTGGTGTCTGATACCTGAGAATGTAAGATGTGTGAACCTTAGGGATATCCCTGGTGCCCATGACCTGGGAATGTAAGAGGTGTACAGTTTGAAGGCTGGTCCTGGAGCCCATGGACTGAGACTATTCCTACTCACCAGGGCTTAGGGATGTAAGATGCATGCTATCTGAAGGATAACTCTGGTGTTCACTGCCTAGGATTGTGAGATGTGTTCAACATGAAGGATAGCTTTGTTGACCATTCCCTGTGTAATATGTGTACAGCCTGAAGATTACTCTGCTGTCCAAAGGGTAGTATTAAACTGCGTTGAGCTATCGGGGTGTAAAGCTTTTAAAATCTCAGTGCGTAGCACTATGACAGATTTGTATATTGTGCGTAGCACTATGACAGATTTGGATATGCCATGCCGTCACCTGTGTTGAAGCCAGGGCCGGACTGGGAAACAAAACCGGCCCTGGCAAAGTGCTTGGTCGACCCCCTTCCTCCCCCCGCGGGGGGTTGGGGTTGCTGCCGAGCTCTTTGCCGCGGCCGGTTTTTGACGATTTTGTTACAGGGACGATTTTGCAGCTATTCTGCAAATACGGCCCTGTAACAAAAACGGCCTCAAGGGGCCCAAAACTGGCCCCAACCCGTGCAGCGCACCGGGGGATTGCCCGGTGCCCGCTACTGCCAGTCCGGCCCTGGTTGAAGCCTAAAACACTATTTGATGTTTGGATATGACATGTGGTCGCCTCTGTTAGAGGCTATGGTACTAGCATATGATGTGTGGATATCTGTGTTACAGTCTGTAGCACAAAATTTGAATATCACGTGGCATCTCCTGTTTTACATTCTACAACATCATGATATATGTGGATATGACGTGGCCTTGTATTTTTGCTTCTATGTCGTTATGAGCTATTTGAATATAACCAAGGCCACTAGAATTATTTGACAGAGTGGCAAATTATGCGGAAGGGTTGAGTAAATTATGCAACAAGAAAAGGAAAATTATGCGGCGTAATGCGCCACATTTTGTAATAGTATTACTTCAGTATTTCGTCCTTTTTGACCTTGTTAACACTAGCTGGGCATTGGTTGCACCCCATTAGTGCAAGTTTAATACCCAAATGTAGCAATACACTACAGAAAGGTGGCCAGTCCAACTTTGCAAAGGACTTTCCACTGCGCTGCAACACGTGTCACTGTATTTTTAGTAGCTTTTGAACTGTCTGAGCTAGAAACTATTTTGTTTGTTAAAATCAACAGATTATGTGGAAGATGATGGAGTATGTGCTAAATGCAGCAAATCTATAATTATGCAAAAATCTCAGAGGCTGCACATTTGTGCAGGATTACAGTGGTCCTGAATATAACATCCAATCTCCCAGCAGATCAGTGTAGCATTGAGATATTTGCAGGTACCGCACGTTTTTCAGATAATTATAGATTTGACACATTTTCCACATAATCCATCATCTGCTGCATAATCTGCAGATTGTAACAAAGAAAAGACATTGTTTCTATCTCAAATGGTTTAAAAGGTACTAAAAATGCACTGACACGTGTTGCCACGCAGTCTTTTGCAAAGGTTGACTGGTCACCTTACTGTTGCTTATTGCTATTTTGGGGTGTTAAACTGGTGCAACCAATACCCATACATTGCAAAAATGACAAAATAATGTAGTAAGACTATCACAAATTGTGCCACATTAGGCTGCATAATTTTCGTTTTCTTGCCATATAATTTACTGAACCCTGCCGCATAATTTAACCCTCCCCTGCCGCATGATTCCAGGTGCCTTGGATATTTGATAGGGTATGCAATATCCTATAAAAGTTCATAACCTCATGAGATATTGCGTTCTGACACATGATTTCCAATCGTAGAGTCTGTAGTACTATGAGATATTTTTAGATGATATGGTCTTCTACCTTAGAGTTTATTATGAGATGCTTTGAAATGTCATGTGGCCTCCTAGAGTGTATATGATATGTGGTATCTTATCATAGCAATATTGCACTATTAGCTATTTGGATATGACTTGTGGTTTTGAGAGAGTATACAGTGTTGTATACAGTAAAATGAGATTGTAGTCTATATATGAATTAGTGTGAGATTGAAAAATAAATGGTACTCCGTGATTATAATCTTCAATGGCTCTCACACCATGTAATTATATCTTCCCAAACTGTTGGTGATAAGATGGTCCCATAGCTTGGCATAAGTGCCCTGTCATTATTCCATATAAAATGTTATAAATGCTTAGGATACGTGCTTGGATTGTTTGCAATATATATATAAATATTATTTTATGAAGAACCAAATGTGATGTGGTGTTGTAAAGTGACACAACAACTATTGACACAAGATGCTTGAAGGCTAGGAAGCATGTTCTAAAGTTTGCATAAATAAAGCTCTTTACGCATACTAGAATGAAAACGTTTACGAAACGTTGCCCTCCAAAGTGCTCTGCTTTCATGTCATTTATAGTGCTTATAAATCTTTTTGGTGAATTGGCAATGAAACTTGTGATATGAATGTGATAACACATGTGGTGAAGTGTTTGGATACAAGATTCTCTTACATTGTTGGTGTACATGGAATGGTGAAATAATACAAATGTGAAACAGGGAAGCCTGTAATAACTGTATAAAACATTTCTCACATTTTCTTATTGTGATTTATTTGTGTGACAACACTACACAACTGTATAAAATAAATCACAGTACTCTACTGTAATTAATGATTACAGTTACATTGTTACCCATAATACTTTCGCCTCAAACTAGTAGATAGCTGGGAAGAGAGGTCCCAAGCAACTGCTGATTAACAATGCCTGGGATAAAATCATTTTCTTCTTCTTAACTATATTACCTGAATAATCACAATAATTAACTAATGCTGAGATACACGTTAGTATATGTATTGCCTTGCTCGAGCTCGTTCATAGAAAGACTCTTTTATGTTTTTATATTATGACATATTCTGAACTACAGCCCCTTTGGAGAACACGGTATTAAACTGTTATGTATTTATGGCAATCAAATTAAAGCTGTACATTGATGTTTTTCATAGTACAGATCCGCCACATTGGTTCAGCCGCAGCATCTTTTTTTAAAAGAATGAACAAAACACCACAGATTTAAATGAGGTCTGAGGAGAAGAGTGATGGTGTGGCCATGTATTATAAGGAATAAAATACATACTGTCCTACATCATAAGCATATCACAAATCACCTTGAAGTTTAGTGACTTTATAAAGAGACTCTGCCCTTAGGCCTCATTCCTCTGTGTGGTAAATCTGTGACTTGCAATATATTTGGTATGTATGTTAGAGTGTACTTCGTCCCATATACAATGATAGGACGCCGATTAGAGAATAGACAAACAGCTGACAGTTCAACCTCGTTTAGTGCAGATGGTTAATAGGAGGGTGGGGTTTGTTTGCATTTAGACGAAGTGGAAAATGAGCGTCCAAGAGCAGCACTGATTAAGAGCTGAGGAGTTAAGCAGCTCAGTGCAATGCAATCCACCAGCTGTGCAGAGGGTCTGGGAGCTAAGAGTCTCTAATCAGCTTAGCAGAGATAGCCACACCCCCATCCTCTGTGGTACAGTACCGGCAATGTGGGCACCCCAGTGCTTAATTTATCAAATAAATTAAGTGCCAGGGCCCTCGTCAGGTTGCGACTGTAGCTTGCACCACCTGTTGTCTGTGCCAGAGATGCCAATGACACCACCAACATACTACCAATCAGCACACTTAAAAGTGAGACAATTCCAGGCCCCCAGAGCTATAAAATCGGCCTGGGTGGTAGGTATTAGTTTTTTTTATTGTGTTGAATTAATAAACCGCTGATGTCCATAACTCTAAATTCGACTGACAATGCCACCATGTGCAGACTGTCATTAATGCAGGCGCTGACAATTAAGTGCTGGTGCCAAGCACCGGAAACCACCGGCTCAAACTAAGCACTGGGGCAGCCCCTGATAACGCGTGTCTCCTGGTGCACTTGAATGCCACTCCCTGCACCTGAATGCCACTTAGCGACAAATATGTGCCAAGTTCCGTTTGGGTACCACTCGACGGAGCTGTGTTCCACCCAGTACAGTTCTTAAGTTAGTGCAAGTGCCAGACGGTGGAACTGTGCGTCACTTCCTGGGGTTGTTTGCCCGTAGCCTAGGTGCAGTAGGGCGTCACTCGGTACTGTTGGGGTGAGACTGAGCGCGGTTGCACGCGCTCCACGGTGCATTTGCCCGTGTCTGTCTTCAGTACAAAGCATTGCTGGGCACGAGCCGAGTGTCTGCGCAGCTCTTTGAAGTCCAGGCCTCAGTCCGTGATGCTTCAGCTGCAGTTTGAAAGCCACGCTAATCTAATGCCATGTCTATAAGCAGCTCTGTGCCGCCCCTGCCCGCGGAGGGGACCAGCAGCTGGCGCCTGTGCCCTGGCTCTGTGAGGCACCGCCTTATGTGTGGGTGTGTGTGTGTGGGGAGGGGGGGGGGGGCTTTCAGAAGGGCTCGTTGTTAGACAGCCTTTCTCTGATGGATCATGTTTGGAGCACAGAGGCAGAAAAAAATTAATCTCTTTACTTCTTTTCTGACTAATTTTGGTTTGAGAATTCCCATCCTTCTGATGTCTGACTAACTTCCATACGTCGAAAGATGCTTTGTTTTTTGTAGCCCAGAAAAATAAAGAAACAAATAAATAAATAAGGATGGAGTAAGAATCTGTGGGAAGGTCGCTGTGTGTGCAGGGGCAAGAGTGCGCGAGGGTCACCGATGTGTGTGAGGGAAAGGAAGTGTTGGCGAAGCAGGGATGTGTAGAAGGGCTTATGTGAGAGGCAGGGATGTGTGTGTGGGACTCGGGGACCTGATGATGGTTACGGGTATGGGTGTGGGAAAATAATTGTGTGAGAAAAAAAAGGTTATGTGTGAGAGTCTGGAATCTTCCTGATGGGTGAGGGTGTTTTTTAGGCAAAGAAGCTGGGATGTAAGTGAGAGTCGAGGATGTGTAATGGGTAGCGGTGCATGTGAGGTAAAGGGCCTGTGAGAGAATCATAGATGGGTATGGGAGGCAGGGATGTGCATGATGAGTGAGGGAAATGGCTTCCTAGTGTCTTTCTACCATGTAAGGTGGTTTTGCTGCTAGCGAACATTAATTGTATGTGGTACTATGCAGAATCGGATGTAAAAAAGTATATTAGGTGTAGCAGAAGTCGCAGCACCACCCCCTCGCCCACACACTTCAGCCATCTGGTGGCGCCTCAGGAATTGGCATCAGATGACCCACAGGCCAGACAAATGATGACATCCCAGGAAATGGTGTCTTGTGACCTAGGCCCCAGACGCTAATATTGAAAACCATTTTGGAAGTCGTGGAAAACTATTCAGCCTACAGTTGTAATGCGTTACTGTGATTTTTTTTTTTTACTGAGTCAGGGAGCCATTTAGTGATACATGCAATATTTAGACTTAGAATTTTCCTCCTAATATTTGGAGGAATCTGTAAACGTTGTGTCGTTTAAAGAAATTACATTTTACCTCTTCAAACTTTCACGCCCCTGGTTTAGTTCCCTCAATGTATACCTTAATGTGAGAAAATTGGTAAGACTGTTTTTTAAAACATTTCTTTTATACGCAACAGTAGATAAGAGGACAGATGCCGTTTGAGACAGCAGTGACTCGGCAATGGTCCAGCTTTTGTCTATTCATTTGTTCAGGTCTGCAATAATTGAAGGTGGCTAAAGAAAAGGAACACATCTGAAAATGTTCCTTAGTAGTTTTTGTAAACGTTATAAATCATTAGTCCGCTTAAAAGTCAGGGAATACAAATCACTAGCTGCAAGACACAGTAGTTCAAATAGAGACATTTCATATAGCGTTCACACTACAGCACTTTTTGTAATACATGAAACTCTATTTAAACACATGCAGTGATATTGTTTTGTGTTTCACTGTACAGCTGCTTAGAATCATGCAGGGAGTGCTGACGTGACTGTTATTTGACAGAGATTCTAGTTTAATATTGATTAAAAATCCAATTATCACTGAAAGCTTCCCAGCTTTCTGTGTACCTTGAATCACTTTCACAACGGTGCAGCAGAGGTACATTTTGATTGACCATCAATAATCCAGGGGCCCCTAGGAGAAGGCAAGGGGGCGGGTACAAGTAAATACACATATGTAGCAGCAGCTACCCCTGACGACCCCTAAAAGACATCCTCATCACAAAAATAAAGCCCCTCTAGGCCAAAATGTAAAAAAAACTCAGGCTGAGGATGGCTCCCTATTCTTGCAAGTTCCATGATGCAGAAGATATTATAACACTTAACAGGTGGGCCTTCAGTCTTCCGCTGTGCAGCAGGTGCAGTGGCACCAGGCCCACAGGCCAGAAGGGCCCACTGAACTCAGCTATTAACTGTACTTATAATTCCCTTTGAATACGTGCTTTGATGTCTTTGTTAGCAATCTCAGGCTAAACATATCTTCAATGGTAACAGGCAGAAATTATAATATGTTAAAGCATTCAATATTGTGAGTTAAGAAACAAATTAACCCAAACAAATCTAATTAAGAGATAGTTTCCTTAAACTAAAAGAAAAATTAAAGAAAAATCAGTCGGGCACCCATGAAAGTCGTTCTGTCCCTGCAATGGTAAAATGTCCCCAACTAAATATGAAAGTGGACCTTTGATTGATGCTGTACAGAACAGGACCTAGAAAAGGATAAAAAAAAATGATTGCATCTGTACAGTGAAGGACAGACTGCCACTACCATTGAGGACTGGGCTGGCTTTGACAGTGTATGGTTTGGATTAATGAACTTGATACCCTGGTGAAAAATCTTTTGACCACAGCCAATCACAGACGCATTGAGAAGCCTGGAGGACGGAGGCATTTAGTTGGAGGTGGGTGACTTTCAGTGTGCCTTTTCTAGTGCCCCCACACAAACAGTTTTTTTATTTGAACTTAAGACTCTGAGCAAGAAATGTTCAGTGCAAACACAAGGAGATGATGAACGGAGAGCTAAAACTCTTCAGATACCACGCCCAGTCACGGATCTGGGTTGAATCCATAATCATTCTTTAGCTCACTTCCCCACCCCCGTTTAGACCCAGCCACATGCAAATCCGTCTTGAACCTGCTCTTCAAAGGAACAGTCCAGCCCGAACTGCCAAGCCAGGTCTTCCCTGGACCAGAAACAAGCATCCTGGGACCGGTTTTGGGGTAACACCCCTCATCAGCCAGGCTAGATTGAACCCAGTGGCAAAGTGAGCAAGGGAGGTTCAGTGCCGGAGCCTTCTAGTCTCTGTAACCCCCTGAGGTGTAACCAGGACTGAGGGGCAGACCGAAAAGCCTCAAGCAGCCAGGGCCTGTTCTCCCAAAATCTCAGTACAGCCTGTCCCCTCTGGGCAATCGTCCTATTGACTTTATAGTCAGGCTTTCCCTTTATGTAATGATGCTAGTGCTTAGAACTACCTGTGAGAGCAGGAGTAAATCTGGCTGTGGTGTTTGTAACTACTCTTTAGTCTGAACAGCATATATTACAACACTGCTTTTTTGCCAGATGGAGGTTGCATTTCTTAAGACTCTATTTTGTGGGTATTTCCCTGTTTGACAGATGTTGTGTGAGTGTTGTTGTGTTGAAGAATCTAGGACCAGCCATACTGAAGTGCCTGTGATGTCATCAGTGAAAGGATGGTGCTCAGATGAAGAAAATGTGAGGGAGTTGGGAGAAGGAGGCTGAAGTGTTGGAAGTGCGAGACGGGACAGAAGCCAGAGACCACAGATTTTTGCAGGTACCTCTGAAAGAAGCCTTTGTTGAGATAGTTCATGGGGTAACTTTGGTTTGGAGAATTGCTCAGGACCTCTCACAGCCTAGCCTGAGAAGAGTCCCTGGTTCCTGAAGGCCATGGTATGTTTCAGTGAACCAATCGCCCTTCCTCAGTAGATCTGTGAATGAGACGGAGACCCTGAGAGAAATTGTATTTTAGGTGAAGTTCATGGATTCCATTGTGCAGCATTGAGGTTCAAGAGTCACCACCTTGTTTGCCCGGTATAAATCATAAAACGCAAGGTAAGACTGAAAGTATGGTGCAAGAAGGATGTAAAGAAAATAAGAGTGGAGAAATAAGGACAACAGCTATACATTGGTATATTTACTACATCATTGGGAAAAAAGATATGTAGTCCTTACTGAGGTCATGTCTCTCACTAAGTCGTAAATGAGACCTTTTATTTAGGCAAACTATGGATTTAATATGAACTCAGGCTCAGTCCTTAGATCCTTATGTGAAATGTGGGTCATATTTAGTGCTATCCTAAAAGTAAAGGAGGGAGTAATGAGAAGAGGTGTAAATAGTTGTTTCTAACAAATGTTGGGTAAAATGTAACCTATTTTATAGAACACTTTTTACTATACACTTTAATTTTCCAAGCCGAAAAGACATGGTGAAACACAAGTTCCTTTTTTAGCTGTCTTCTTTAGTTTAGACCTGCTTTAGTGGTTACATTTCTCCATGTCCTTTAGCCTTCTTGACTGTTCCCGATACCCACCCCGCTGTCTATCTCCACACCAGGTCAGTTTTCGAGTTACCCAGCTGACTTCACCCCATCTGTCAAATGAATTTCTTTACGTATTTATTTACTTTTTGTCATTGTATATAGTTCTGACCAAGTTAGTGCCAACGTCAAAGCATCTTTACAAATTTCAGACACACTGAAAGACTTTAGTACCGTTTAACTTAAAGATAATACCTACGCTGATGTGCCCCAAAACACACCTATTGTATTTGTAACCGTAAGGACGACTTTATCTACTGCCTGGGAAGAATCACAGGGCTGACTTTAGGATATCCAGGCTTGATGGGAGCCTCTGTTATAACACCTGGCTCATTGTTTGCTTCTGCTCTTCCACAACACTTTTTTCAGTCTCCTCATGGTTTTGCTTGTTGTCTTCGCTTGCTTATCATGTATCTCACCTGTTCTGTTAAAAAGCTACCTGCCACTGTGCCGGCGCTACCTTTGCGTCCAGCACCAGCCTGCTCTACTTTCCAGGTGACTAATGAGTTTTTCTAAATCTGCGTGGCTGCTGCCGCCAAGTCGACCTCCTCCATTCCCATATGGAACGCTCTATCTTCTCCTCCGCTGCTCTCATTGAGTCACAGAGACGAACTGCATTTTCTAAGAAGGGAGATAGGAAAAAGTGAGATAGGAGAGACAATACTGGGGTATGGAGAGCTTCATTTTTTAAATTAAAAAAGAACTGCAGGGGTCCAAACATTTTTAGGAGCCCGCTGCCTGCACTGCCGAATGTCAGAGTTGCTCAACATCAAGATTGCCTACTCTTTTCCCTTATTGTGCCTCTTTCTTCCACTACTCTACACTACCTGGCTCTTTATCTCAGTCTTACAGACTCTTTTTCACTGTTCTCCTATATTATCTTCCTCTTCTTTTCCCTTTTTGGCTATTCCTTAGTTTTTTTTAACTCATGGTCAAAGTCTGATGATGTAAATAAGTCCGGGTCACAAAAAATGAGTGCTGATGTTCACCACCTGCACCCCAGGCAAACAATGGGCACTACGCCCATGACTAGAATTGGGACAAGCTTTGAGAAAAAGATCAGACAATAGGCTATTTGTCTGAGGGAAGCCAAAAGCTGGCTTGGCCGGGCCAGAAAGGGAGAGCGAGTCGAAGAGTGGGTGACAAAGTAGCCCATAAGCTTATACAAAGTGAGAGGAAGAGTGCAGGCTGAGGAGGAGGAGACACTGGCATAACATATCAACGGGAGGCAACACAAAACCAGGGGAACCACTGCCTTATGATTAAAGCAGCTAGCAAGTCTGCCTCGTAGTCCCTTGCAAGGGGGGACTTTTGACAGTCCTTTGTGTGTGACCAGCAATACAATACATGCTGGGATTTTGTATCCTACACCTGTAATGTTTAAAAATCTTAACTACAACCCCCAGAAGGCAACATGTTATTGACTTGAAAACCATGACAGGATAAAGATGTCACACATGACACACGTGTCACAAGGCCACTTGATATTTGGTGGCGATCCGAGCTTGAAAAGGACATCTAGCAGGGCTGCCTCACAGGCATAATGTTTCCGGTGGGATGGTATGAAGATAGGAGGTTGGTGGGTGGCATATCCACTTCACTCCATGTTTCTCAAAAGCACTTTTTCCACTTCTCGGCTTTTAAGCTATAAATCATTGCTATCATTAACTCAGCTTCATTACCTCAGTGGAAGCAAACCAGTAAGACTACAATACCCAAAATGCATTAGATTGTCACGTGGATGCCCAGGTCTGAAAACAATGAGCCTGGGAAGAGGGAGTCATACACCACCACCTTAGTGGTGGATGGCAGAAATGGCAGGTGGATCCGGAGCCTACTTTGCCTGTAGTGAGTGGGGGAAGCTGGGGCAGCAACCCAAGCGGGTCCGAAAATCTGCTTACTAGGGAAGAGACTGGCAGAAAAGGATTGTGTGTCAGAGAAGCCGATGGTGTGGCTGGGTGGACTGGACTAGTGAAACTCACACCAATATCACCTACACAGTAGTTCATAGAGAAACGGGTGGTACAGTCTTTAAAGGTAAAATATGCCTGAAAGACTGCCTTGGTGGAGATTAATGGGGCAGGGCGGCTGTCAATAGGTGGTGGTGCGTTCGAGTAATGTGATGGTCTATAGATGTCTTCTGGCCACACTAGGCCAAGCTACTGGCCACCGTAAACACGTTACTATATAGTTTCATGGAAAACCAAGGCCGTCGTTTAATAAAGTAATGTACTAAAATCAGAAGGTAGCACTGGTTAGGAACACATTTACCCTACTGAAGTATCCACAAAGAACCTATTAAAGATGCCTGTATTTTGCTTGGTATCACAGAAGGTTTCTGTTTGCTAGAAAAGGTGCCCGCACAGTTGGCATTCCTAAGCTTTCTGTGGCACATCCTTTGCAAGAGAGAGAGCCTTCTTTGCTGCAGCGCGCTGACCCATTTTCGCAGAGGAATATCTAACCCGATTTCTCCTACACCCTCCCCTTCCTTCATTAATATCTAACTTCACTCCCTGTCTGTTCCCTCGCCCCTCCCCCTCTTAGCTATACTTCAGAAAGGCAAGCCGACCCCCCAAATCCCTCTCGTATCATATGAAATACATCTCAGACTAGCTCTGGAGAACAAGATTGGCTTGTGACCTGTGAGCCTTTCAGACCAGACCCCCCCCCCCCCCACCCCCTCCTCCTCCGCTCAGCTAATGCACAACACACTGTGGATTGTCCCTGGAGCTGGTGACAGCAGCCTCTGACCCGAACACGCTCCCCCGGGGCAGCCATGAATGAGCCGAAGATGTGACAGTGGGCCCCCGCCCACCCCTGCGCTGCGCTCGCAAGTGGCGGGGCCTGCCTTTGTGCCACGGGCTCTGAGCACGCCTTTGTTATCAGGAAACACGGGGCAACAATCCACTAGAAAGGGTGACTTTGTGTCCAGACTCCAGAGCCTGCTCCACGTCCCTCCTCTGTGTCGCTGTTTCCTGCCCTCACCCTCTCCACTGCCCCTTCTCCATCTCAGGGTCTTCCCGGTGTCTGTCGCTTCCAGGCCCCCTTCGCTACCTTCTCTTTCTTCCCTCTGGGGACAAGCTGTACTGTCACTTGGATGTGAAGACAGGCTCTATCTCCTGTCACCTGGCCGTGACCACAGCATCGACTGTCTCTCGGGTGTGAGGACAGGCCTCACAGTCTCCTGTGCACGAGAAATGAACCCACTGCCTTCTGATGGTGAATGCAGACTGTGTCTACTGGTTGGAGACAGACAGATACTGACAGATACTATCTTCAGGATGTGATTAGAGGCTCACACTGTCTCCAGATTGCGAAAACAGGCTCACACTGTCTCCTGGACTGTGAGGACGGGCTCACAATGTATCCCGAATGTTACAACAGGCCCCATTGTCTCTTGGACGTGAAGACAGACTGACACCGTTTCTAGGAAGTGATACAGGCTCACGCTGTCTCCTGGATGTGAAGACAGGCTCACAGTCACTCCCATGTGTGAGGGCACGCTCATGCCGTTTCTTCTGTGCGAAGGCAGGCTCGCAGTGTATTCAGAAATTAAGGTAATTGCCTATTTTCAGGGTACAATGCCAGGCTCTCTTATTGGTCACTTGGCACCAGAACAACCTTTCAACTTTAAGCCCTCTGTCTCTTTCATGGAAGGGACTGTCAGTTCGAGTTCTTGTGTCTTATTTTATTCGCCTTCAAGGTGTCTCTCTCTAAAATTTCCTATGTGGGGAATTAAAAAAACATTTAAATACATTGGAACAGGAATCTAGGTCACAGGCATTGTTGAGTGATCCAGGTTGAAAACTAATAAATTAATGTAAAATGCATTGAATATATAGTATATATAATGTATGATATAAACACATCTCCTACCAGATGAACAGTGGCGGCTGGTCATATTTCAAAGTGGTGAGGCGTAAAAGCTGGGCATGAATTTTACTGTTGCGAGTCCAGCCGACATAAGGACGCTCAGAACATACAACATTCACACAATCATCCCCCATTAATTCATTCACGTTTCCATATCCTCTGCAATGTTATGTTATGTTAATTGTACTTATAAAGCGCACTGTGACCCTGGGGTGTCCTGGCGCTAAGTACTTGTTGCCTGGTTGCGATGGCAGATTAAAAAGCGAAAAAACAAGTTTTCAGATCCTTACGAAAGGAGGTAAGGTTTGAGGCGTTTCTGAGATAGAAGGGGAGTTCATTCCAGGCTTTGGAGGCACAGTGAAAAAGCTTCTGCCTCCCCAATTCGTTTTCTTAAAGATGGAAGTTTGGACTAGTTTAGATCCGGAGGAGCGGAGAGTTCTACTTGGAACGTGACATGAGAGCCTAGCTTGAAGAAGCTCCGGGCCAATCCCATTAACAGCCTTACAAACAACACATAGTGCCTTAAAGCGAGATCTAAGTGGGACTGGAAGCCAGTGCAGTTTCTTAAGTTCACCTTTGATCGAAACAAACCTAGGGGTTCCCGTCAGCATTCTTGCTGCCGCATTCTGGACCAATTGCAACTTGTTCATATGCAGTTTCTGAACATTAAGATAAAGACTATTGCAATAGTTCAGACGGGACATAATGAGAGCAGTGATAACTGTCCTTTGATTGTCTGCTGAAAGAAAAAAAAATATTTTTTAAATAATTCTAAGGACCATAAAACATGCAGAGGTTACCTGATTGACTTGGTCCCCCATAGAGAGTTTGTTGCTGACCAATACTCCCATATTCTTAGCTTTCCGGGATAGAGTAGGGTATGCTCCCAGGTCCTCCGGCCACCAGTCAGGGGTCCAGATTCGAGGATTATTTCCAAATTGCAGCACCTCAGTTTTGGCTGAGTTGAGTTTTAAGCAATTGGACGACATCCAAGTAGAGATCGTGCTCATGTAGTTATGGAACCTTGCCCCTGCCTCCCTTTCCGTACCCTCCATCAGTGACAACACAATTTGTGTATCATCAGCGTAGGTGAGCTGGAAACCGAAGGACTGGATGACGCTTGCCAGGGGTGCCATATAGATGTTAAAAAGCGTAGGGCTTAAAGCCGAGCCTTGTGGCACCCCGAAAGGGAGAGAGAAGGGTTCTGAGATGTTCCCATCGAGATCCACCATTTGGACTCTTATCAGATAGGAAAGACTGTAACAATTTCCAGGCAACACCCCTTACTCCAATATCCAAGAGCCTGTTCAACAGAACCTTGTGGTGAACTGTATCGAAGGCCGTGGATAGATCAAGGAGGATTAAGATGGCATTTCCTCCCCTATTCACAGCTTCTCTGATTTCCTCGGTTGATTTGATTAGCGCCAATTCCGTGCTGTGAAAGGCTCTAAGCCCATATTGTGAGGGGTCCAAGGAGTTGTTAACAGAGATGAAGTTACTTATTTGAACATTCATCTCTTGCTCCAGAATTTTGGCCGGTAAGGGGAGCCTGGAAATGGGACGGTAGCTGTTCACATCCTTAGGATCAAGGGATTGCTTCTTTAGTAGCGGAAGCACCGAGGCCTTCTTCCAATTTTTGGGAAAGATCCCTGTCCGTAGGACTGCATTAATCAATGGTGTAAGCACCATTCCAATCAATTCCGGCACTTTTTTGGGAATATCAACAGGGCACGGGTCGTTAGGTGCCCCCGATTTTGTATTAAGCAAAGATTTAACCAGATCTGATTTATTAATAGGAGAGAAGTATTCCAGTGCTTCTGTCGAAGCGCCTAGGCTTCCTTGATTTGGGGAATTAATCTCCGTCAAAGTATCGTTGATCCTACCTGTGAGTGAAAAAAAGATAGTTTCTACTTTGGATTTGAAAAACCTGGCTAAATCATCTGTTCATTCATCCATCCTTTTCTAGAGACTCTCCCATTCACTCATCCACCCATCCATCCCCTGCCAAGCATCTTACCAGCAGACACTGAGCGCAATGAAGCAATAGGTCAGTAGATGATTCTAGAAATGAGAACGCATCACTACGGGGGGTAGAACACAGTATAACAACAATGCTCTTAAAAAGTGCCCCTTCCTCAGAGAGGAGCCTGATGACAACTTGTAATGCAAATGTAATATGTTCAGTTTATCAAAAGGCACACGCTCTGTGGTTAATTCATAGCAAAGGTGCTGCGCCAGCATGCAGGTAGGTCATGGCTATAGAAAACTTGTGAGGCGAGTATCACCAGTCGGCATGGCAGGCACTGAGCCTTAGACACACTCCTCATGACAGATAAAATCGAATAAGATATCGCCTGCTCCCGTGTTTTCTCTCCACATGCCGCATGCGCTTTTTCATGTCAGAGTATCTTGAAATCACTACCGGATGGTTATGGCCACATACAAAAATCGCATGAGATCCCCTGCATCGGCGCACTCTTTCTCTTTAAATTGATGTACCACTAACACAGCTCTTGTCAAAAACCTCATATGATTTACTAGCTGTACTAAAGATACCAAGCTGGCAACCTGGATATTGTTACACACATCTTTATAGTCTTTAGCCCTTTGCAGTATTTACAACACACCACCTTCTATAATGACAAAACTGCATCCACAGTAAAGAGAGATGTTCCATAATTCCGAGGACGCAGTCACATTCTTTCCCATTCTTTGAAGATAATCCGCTTGTAAACTATGCCCCCTGCCCCCAGAGATAGTGATCTGATCATCTCACTCAAGTGACAATGGACAGTAGACACCTTTATCTCTCTTGCCCTTACCATAAGACACCACTGGCTCTCTCCTCTGACGCCAGGCAAGCACGTACCTTCATCATACCTCACACACACAAAAAAAATCACACCTCACCTGCAACCTAGTTAAAATTTGAAATCACTCCCCCGGAGAAGACACTCACCCCCCAGACTGTCCTGCGTGACCTGTGATCCATGTTTATCAAAGAACAATACAAATACACATTTTAAAACCTTGGGCAACTCGTTTTCCATCCGATGTAAATTAAAACCTGTGGCATGTCATTCCCTTACATGGTACAAATGCATCTGATGGCTTGGCCCCTCTTCTAAGGAAGTACACCACCATTAATGCAGTCGCAGCCCGGCCGGCATGACCGGCGGTTGGGGGGGTGTTTGTGGAAATGAGGTCGTCGCGGGGGGATGGGGGAGGTGGGAGGGGTTTAATTAAAGAAAAAGAAAAAATAAAACTTACCGTCCCGCGTCACGACTCCAGTTCCCGCCGGCCTGGATTTTCCAATTACTGCAGGTCGCCATCAAAGAAAGGCAGCCACCCTTCCTCCCCTCCGCCAATCACAAAGCTGCAATGGCAGCGTCGTGTTTGGTGAGGCGCAGCGGAGCGCGCCCACCCGGGCCATTTTCTCTATGTAGGCTGCTGCATGCAGAATCCTACATAGAGAAAAAGGGAGAGTGAGCCGTCCTGCTCGAGGGCAGTGGAGGAGTGGCTTCCCCACTATTGTGGGTACTGACTATTTGGTCGGCCCCAGGGCCGACCAAACAGTCAGTACCAACAACCGTGGGGAAGCCACTCCCCCACTGCCCTTAAGCAGGACCGCCCACCCCCAACCAGGCACTTCTGCTTTCTCGCCGTGCGAGAAGGCAGAAACATAAAATGGTATTTTTTACCATTTATGTTTCTGCCTTCTCCCACTGCAAGAAAGCCGTGAGGCGACGCCCCCTAGCCCCAATGGGAGAGCCGCCACTGCAGATGAACTATATACCAAGGGAATAGGTAACAAATTCCATCATACGTGAACCAAGAACATAGATCATCTGTAGCAGAGTGCGCTGAACTGTCTCAGTAAACCACCAAAAAAAAAAAAAAAGCAAGGAATGGCAGTAAGGAATGACTGGTTGCACCACCCACACTATACACAAAAGTCACGGCAAATTCTTATTTGCGTATGCTGCCCACCTCTAAGGCCCACTGCCAATGAACCCTAAACATGCAAAAATGAGAATAGAGAGGCAACAGAAAAAACAAATAGAGAGTGTACAACAGATTTTTACTATGCTTTCATAAAACGAGTGATAGTCCTTCATTGATATGCACAGGTCATTTTTATTGCATCCTGTATGTATGTATGTATGTATGTATGTATGTATGTATTTATTTACTTATTAAGCGCGGCTGCCACCCAAAGGGTATCCTGGCGCTGAGACTGCATCCGTGCTACAAACAGGTCTGCCATTACATTTTCCTTGGGAATAAGAACGTTTTCAGGTCCCTTTTAAAAGAGGGGAGATCCTGTCTGCTCCTCAGTGCCAACGGGAGTGAGTTCCAGAGAGTAGCGGCCGTGAAACCAAACGCCCGGCCGCCCATCCTCACTCTGTTTATCCTTGGGACCGTCACTAAGAACGCAGAGGAGGATCTTAAGGATCTAGTGGCGCAGTACCAAGAGAAAAGGTTTTGGATCGGCCCCTGTCCATGCAGGGCCTAAAAACAAGACAAGCTGCCTTGAACGATATTCTCTGCTGGACAGGTAGCCAATGAAGATCAGCCAATGCTCCAGTGGAGGAGGCAGATCGAGGACGCGCTAGGGCCAGCTTAGCTGCCATATTTTGTATCCTCTGCAGTTTTAGGATTAGGATTTTTGGGGCCCCCAGAAGTAGTGCGTTGCAGTAATCTAACCGACTAAGAATAGAACTGCGCACTACTTCTGTTCTAGCCTCTTCAGGGAGAAGTGGTAAGATCTTGCGTAGGGCCCGGAGTAGGCCCATACAAGTCGCTATGGTTCTGTTCACCGACGCATCAAGCTGCAGATTGAATTCAAACAGAACTCCCAGATTACGGACAGATTTAGCGGCCTCTACCGTGCCAGGAATAGATACAGGCCAAAAATCTTCCGGAAGCGGGCGCGGTGTACGGTCTAAAGAGCAATGGACCACTTCCGTTTTTAGGCTGTTGAATTGGAGCGAATTCGCACACAGCCACTCGGCTGTAGCCGACATACATCGATGAAATGTGTCCATTGATACTGCCTTGGTGCCCTCGAATGAAACGATCAACTGGGTGTCATCGGCATAGTTGATGACCGATATGCCGAATGACTTTATCAAGGCGACCAGAGGTTGGAGGTACAAGTTGAATAAAATAGGGCTGATCGCCGATCCCTGAGGGACGCCTTGTTCCACACGGTGAGTGGCAGATTGATAAGGTGGTAAAGCCACTGCCTGCTGTCTGTCACTAAGATAAGATGTAATCCAGCTCAAAGCCAGGCCAGTGACTCCTGCCCTCTGCAGACGGCTCAGCAATACTGCGTGGTCCACCGCGTCGAACGCGGCCGACATGTCAAGCAGCACTAAAAATGCTGATTTGCCCATGTCGACTCGCGCCCTTAGATCGTCCAGCATGGCGACCAATGCAGTTTCCGTGCCGTGAGCCGGCCTAAAGCCGAACTGTGATGTGTCCAGGCAAGAGTTGTTTTCCAGGAAACCGGATAGAGTTCTTGTGACCCACTTCTCTACAACCTTTATTATAAAAGGCAAGAGCGAGATGGGCCTATAATTGGCCAGATTTGAGGGGTCCAGAGAAGCCTTCTTCAGCAATGGTCTAATAATTGCCATTTTCCAGCTTTCTGGGACCACTGCTGTGCTTAGTGACTGACAACAGATGGTGTGGAGCGGCGGGAACAGCTCATTTTGGAAAGCCTTCCAGATCTTGTGAGGCATAGGATCAAGTGGTGATCCTGAAGACACACCGTTTGCCAGGAGGCAGAAATCTTCCAGGGAGGGGCACGGAAAGCAGGACAGCTGATCCACCATGACAGATGGTTCTATCGGGGAGAGCAAGAAAGATGTTAACTGATCAGAACTCTGAAGTCCACTCAGAATTTTCCTAATTTTCTCCTCAAACGCGTCAGCCACAGAATCACACAAGTCCTGGGAGATGGGGATAGTCGAGGCAGCACACGGCGGATGGGCTAAGTTGTTTACCAATTTGAACAATGCCTGCGATTTATTAGCAGCCCTGGTCAAAGTATCCGCCAAAAACTGGGCTTTGGCTTTCTTCAGCTGGATCTTGTATTCCTGCAAGGTCGCTTTATATGCAACCTTGTCTGCTTCCCTATATTCTCCTCTCCAGAGTCGCTCCGCCTGCTTACAGCGAAGTTTTTGCTGGCCCAGATCTTCCGTAAACCAGGCATTGGTTCTTCTAGGTCTGTCCCCTACTTTTCTTAAAGGGATCAGTTTATCCAGGGATGTTCCGATCTGCTGACAGAAGGCCTGATAACTTTTACCCACATTGTCCTCTACCACAAAGGGTTTGGACAGCAAGGTAGGTCTGGTTGAAGATTTCAAGAGACGTGACCACCGCCTGCCGGTCCTAGCAGCACCAGGGCCACCCGACCTCCGTGTACTAGGCAAGAGGACAGATAGCAGAACCAATGAATGGTCGGTCCAGCATTGAGCCATGACTTCTCCCACAGAGACTAAATCACTGTTGGCAAATACAAGATCTAGAGTGTGTCCTCTAGTATGGGTAGGTGCCTTAACCAGCTGTGCAAGTTGTACATTGCTACATGCTTGGCATAGTTCTCTGTACGCCATGTCTTGAGGGCCAGAAGGCCAAAGGTTAAAGTCACCTAGCACCAATAGTCTAGAGTGAGAGTTTGAGAGGTCGTAGATCAGGTCAATCAGAGGCTGAACATCCGTGGAGGTTGGGGAGGGTGGTCTATAACATAGAAGTACTGAGAGAACTAGGACGAGTCCCAAAACATTCACTCATGTGTGGTCAACCCAATAGTGTGTCTGCCGTATATCTCAAATAGCTGTACAAAACCTTTTAAAATCTAAGACCAAAACAAAAATAACAATAATCATATACCATGTATGTATAAAATCAAGCAATTTATTAACAATCAATAAAACAGTGTTTGTACAGTACTAGTACCCAAGAATATATACACTATTAAAAAACAGATATTCTCAAAAAAATACAGATAATCTTTAAAAAAACAGTTGCACAGTAAACAGATTATTCACAGAATAATAATTGTTGTAGATGTCGACGCAGCGTTTCGGTGTACCAACGATATCACCTTCTTCAGGACAAACAATTCTGTGGGAAGTTGACTTTTTGCACAAATCCACTTTTTCAATTTAATGGGGTTTGTGGTTCCAGAATTATTCAGGTTTGTGGGTCATCTGGTGTCTTTGCTTCCAGATTTGTTGACCTTATTCCATCAGGAGATTTCTTTGAATGGAGGTACTGGAGGAGGGCCACCGTATTTTGTTACATTAAAATCACCAACAATATAGGGATAACGGTCCCTTCTATGCAGCGCCACTGGATGCCTTCAATTCACTCCACAGCGTCGGTGCACTTTTTTACTTAAAAAGAGGTTCGTTCATTCCCCCAATGCTTAAAAATCAATTTCGGCCTCCCTGCTCTCCTCGCAGTCCTGCTCTTCGTCTGTATCGTAATGCTTCTGTGAATAATCTGTTTACTGTGCAACTGTTTTTTTAAAGAATATCTGTATTTTTTTGAGAATATCTGTTTTTTTAATAGTGTATATATTCTTGGGTACTAGTACTGTACAAACACTGTTTTATTGATTGTTAATAAATTGCTTGATTTTATACATACATGGTATATGATTATTGTTATTTTTGTTTTGGTCTTAGATTTTAAAAGGTTTTGTACAGCTATTTGAGATATACGGCAGACACACTATTGGGTTGACCACACATGAGTGAATGTTTTGGGACTCGTCCTAGTTCTCTCAGTACTCTCTCCTTGTCCCCTACCCGTAAGGAGGCCTCCCTCTTTCTTGATATACTATAACATAGAAGACCCGCCACCAGGGTACCGCCTTGGGCCATGATGGAAAAACCCATGAGCTCAAACCCTGATACCTCCTTCACCTCCAACTGTGTAAAGTCTCTTGATAAAAGATGAGCAGACAAAACAGCCAACGCGTTTCGCCCAGGTTGGGCTTCCTCAGGGCAAATGTTCAAAAAGAAACGCTAATATAGCCATGTAGAATTCCAAATCAATCACTATCTTCTGAACTTTTCAAGAAAGCAAGGGTATCCAATCATTTAAAAAAGAAGCTGCATTGTGTGGACAAGAATATTGACATATACCAGCGATCGGCACAGAAAATCTTTTTACGGTTTTCACGGTCTTCTGAGTGTCTTGATTCGACTAGATACTAATAGTGTACACTCTGATATGTGACACTACGCAAAGTGAAATAAGGTTTTTGGCCCGGTCCTACTTTGAACACCCGGTCGCTCTTCTCGCCAGCGGCAACGTCGGAAAACCGGTCTCAGTAATCTACACTGCATATCAGCAAACTCCTTTCAGGAGGAAAAATGGTTATCCCAAAGGATTTGGACAGCTACAGCTCTTACAGAAAAAAATGATCATTGGAAAAGATTACATGGAATTTATCTTAAATTCCAACTTAGAACAGAAGCACCATGAGACATGTTACCACTGGACTTCTAACATACTGGAGGTCCAGAAGAACAACCAAATTAAGAGATAAAAAGGAAACCTAATTTACAACAATCCACCCTGAGTTAGAACAATTCAAAGAACTCAAATTTACCAAAGATGTCCTTCATTCATTAGATGTTCTGTGTTTTTTATATAGCCAGATTTTGCCAATTTCTTGGTCTCCTGGCACTTGTAGTAAACAGAAAATTGGAACAAATGGCGATACCTTGAACAGGTAAGAATCATCACTCCAAAATATATATAAAATTTGGCAGGCTCACACATGCTGCCATTCGCAACACATACCTGTCAATTTTGGCAGTCTGACAGAAGTCATCTCGAATCAAGCCAATAGAAGCTCACTGACCACCTACTGGATGCTGTAAACCTCTTTAGGCAATTCCAGAGTGATATTGTATAATAGTAACATTTGTATAGAGCTGCAGACCTCTGAATAGACCTAAAGTGCTTCTTGGGGATCTACCAAATTTGGCATGCTTGGTTGCTAAAGTGTGGGCTATAAAGTGGCCTAGATGGCAAGAGGTTGGGTGCCAAGTGTGATAATCGGAGGGGTGCTCCTTTCAGGTCTCCGCAAACTCATTGCTTGAGTAACATATACAGTCGCACATGCTGGTAAATACCATATTTGTGTGGCTTATTGATTATATTTTATGTTGACGGGGGAGTATTAATCTTGCATTGTTTCGCCAGTGCCTGTGTTAGAGGAGTCTTCTGTATTGAAGGGTACCAGTCTTTAGTGACTTGCTGATTTACAGGTGATGCAGACTATTCCTTATCTTGCCTGGCAGCGAGTACCAGAATTTGGCAGTCTGCACAGAAGTTGTACCACCAATGTGTGTTTACGATCGAGGATTGCTAGAATTTGGAGAACCACGGGGCATATTATCAACAAATAGCGATATTTATCGCTAAGTAGGCTTAGCGGCAATTATTTTATCGCTGCGCATCACCGGATTTTATCGCTGAGATAACGTGCTATTAGCAACGTTTATCTCAAAAGCGATAAAATTCCCGGCGATAGCGGCAAAATTCGTGAATATCGCTGAGAATACAGCGATATTCACGCATTATCGCTAACAGGGTCTTAGCCATTATATCCACCTCCCATTGGATATAATGGCTAAGAACTGGTCTGAGCAGGCGTTAGTTTTTGGAGATATTCGCGCTTAGCGCAAATATTTCCATCGCTAGGCCTGTGTTGGTAATAGGCGATAGTGATGTTAGTGACTGCTTTCAGTCGCTAACAGGTCGGGTACGCCTACTTTGCATGTCATTAGCGATAAATATCGCTAACATGCAAAGCGGGCCCCAAACTGTTCGCTATCGCCTACAAGCTGTCGCTAACTGCTGTTAGCAACAGCTTGCTAATAGGGCGATAGAATTATCGCCGCCTAGCGGCCGAATACAGCCGCTAAAGCGGCGATAATTTCCTATCGCCCCCCCCTTGATAATATGCCAAGTCTTTAGGGAGTGGGTCATTCTGAAGGAAAGTTGGACAGTGAGTTAGAACCAATTTTTAGAAAGGAAGTCTAATTACACGTGTTCTCTGTATCAACCTCCTTCTTCATAGTCTTTCTAACTTCGCTGATCATGCTCCTTTCCCATGCACATACTCGAAAGCCAATCACGTTCTATTGCCACATAATAAAGGTGCACACATGACAGATCACATCAGATTTATGCAATATTCTGCTGGATACCCTTGAAGATAACAGTGGAGGATTGTCCCATTCCATACCACCCCATATGGCATTGGAAACTGATTGCAGCCCGATCACCTCTTCCTGTTACCATGCTTCTGCAGATTCCTCCCCTGCCCACCACCAATGCCCACCACTTGGCCACCCACTGGAGCTGAAATACAATATAAGAAAACAATGTGAAATCTACTGCACCAAACCCCCCCATCTTCTCAGAACCTCTCTCCTCTTGCCGGTATTCTGGATCATCTCAGTCAACAACGAACTAAGAGATTTTAACAGGACCTGCGGTACCACCACGGGCGCAGCAACGAAGAAGTATAGCGAAAATATCAATGACTATAGAAGTGTCTGCCAAACGGAAATCAACCATTTTAGCAAAGGCAGAATTCAGCAACAATTGCCATCTAAACTGTTGGATTTGGAGTGACGGATATGAACTCAATATACTAGTTGTTGAAGCATACCTCGCACCTACTTTATCAGAGGATGGCATACTGTCGACAGCAGCAAATTTTCAATGGGCCTCAGCTTCAATAAGCAGGACATTTTACAATTCAATCCTAAACTAGATGCGTCCTAAACAGTCCAGTGTCTCCATCAGTGGGGCTAAATCCTGTTGAAGATTACGCACTTAAACGAGAACATCATCTGCACGAAGTCAAATGTTGTGGTAATATTTGTGTCTAATCACGCAGGCCAGAGGCTCCAAATGGAGAGCGGAAAGTAGTTCATCTTGATGTGTGCCCCTCTCTACCTGCCACTGAGGGGAGACAGTCGTCCTCATGCAACCCTAGCAGAGCTCTGTGTGTAGCCCACCATGAACAATTAGGATTCTGGTTATCAAAAACGTTGCCAGTATTTTATAGTTGAGGTTGAACATCGATATTGTACTATCTGAAGCGCTATCTCCAGGGCCACGCTCTAGGTTCAATGGGACCACCACTGCAGGTTTGTGTGCAGTAGGGTGAAGCCTATTCATCTCTCTCTTGCCACAGTGCACAACTCTACTATTCTAGGTGCAAGTAAAGCCTTGTACTCAACACGGATTTCTCCCACTTGTTAGTTAGAGCCAGGAACTTTATTTCTGGCCATCTATCTGATCGCATTCCTAATTCCCTTACATAAATGAGGCATGGACCAGCAATACCCTCCCAAGAGGCAATTAGAAGAGTGTACAGACTCCCAGTTTTGCCCGATTTTCGCTATGCCCTGGATGTACTTGTAGCCATGGCCCAATCTGAGAAATGAAATTTCACACCGTGCTGAACATACTGTGTACTGAATGATCACAAACCAACTAACCATACCTACAAATAACAACGCTAAATTCATCTAGGATTTCATGACACAAAGTTGCTGATAGATACTATAAAAATGCATCGCCCAGGTACACATTGCCAATCTTTCCACAATGCTGTTAATCACACAATACCAGGGATTCTGCAATGTTCAGGTACACATTGCTAGGTTTTCTAAAAAGCGTAGTAATTACACATGTCCCAGTTTTTATAAAAATGTCCAGTTAGTACACATTGCCCAGTTATTCCGTTTCATAATAAGCCCCTATATGTTCTGCAGCAAAGCTTCCCAGTACCTAAGATCCACCGTGGCTCATCTGATCCAACAAGGCTCTTTTAAAAGATGAAAATAGGTGGGATATGCCTGGGAAACCAGAGCCTGGAACTGTGAAACAACCTCATCCGTAGACTCTATGAAGAAGCTTCTCACCTTCAATTCAGGAAACTCCCAGAAACCTAACTTCTCAGACAGGCTTAGAAAAAAGTCAGCTGTCAGTCCAACCTAAGCATCTGGCTAATCTCCAACACTCTGAAGTGGCCAGCGTGATGTGAAGTGCTTTACAAAACGCCTTAATAAATAAATAAACACACACATAAACAAGTATATGCTTTCCTTAATATCTGCTTACTTATTTCTGGTTATAATCCGAGAGCTCCAGTGTTATGCCCCTTCCATCCTGCCAATGGATTTTCCCCTGACCAGTTCCTTCTCGGTGATGAGACTGTTCAGAGATGGCAAAGGATGACCAGAGGCCTCACATGACTGTTGGACGTTGCATGAGAGTTGATAAGGGTAAGCTAAGAGGTTATGATGATCCTAGTTGCTAGAATGACTAGGAAAATGTTACTGGTTACTCCTAGCCCGCCATCACTGTCTGTACTCTGGCCCCACACCCACCCAGGTATCTTTACTTGGCCCCTGACTTTTTAGTACACAATGTGCCACGTCTCTGTTCATCTCGACTCTATAGGGCTGGTACACGCAGAGAGAGGGCCTGGAACTGGTAGTACCGAGAGAAGGCAGCGCCAGGAGGGAGGGGCAGGGTCACAAGAAAGGTATGCCAGCATTGACACAGCTGTCTCCTCGCCACGTGTCCCCGGATTTAGCGAGACCTTCCAGCTTGTTTTCCTGGGGATTCCACGAAAGGAAAAGCCAAGCGCCTTTAGATCTATTTTTGCCCCTGGTGTTCAAGAAGAACAGCGGCCCGGCTGCGCGAGGCCGCCTTTGTGTTGCAGAACAATGTCACGGTCGGGCCGCGGTCGATTGCGTGCCCACAAAGGCGGCCCACTGGCCTCCTGAAAGGAGGCTGCCCACTGCTGGCATCCCAGCAATGCTGCCAGGCCAACACGCAGCATCCGCCCCTGCCCCGGAGACGGCACAGCTCCTCTTAACCCACCCCCTGCACAGGGAGGCAGACCAGCTCGCGGCGATCACGTGTGACGCAGAGGGTAATTGCGTCAGTCCGCGTGCTCCAGCGTGCTTCCGCTTGGAAGAAAGCACGAGCAGGCCCAATCCGCCTTTGAACTTGGACCGAACCCACATCGACAGCGAGCGCAGCGCCTGAGCCAACCCACAGGAGCAAAAGTACTTTACAATTACAGATATAAGTGAGTGCCTTGTGTTAAAACAATGCCCAATAAGCGCTTTAGAAATACAGAGATACCCTCACCAACCTTTGTTTGAAGAACTTTAACAAAGCTCAGGACATCTCATACAAACAGCATTCAAGAATCACTTTACTAACTCAAGCACCTTCGTTATACACTGCTCACGAAACATACTTCCAAACAACCACAGAGCTTCAGATACTAACAGCACACTCGAAGCACTTTACAAACTTGGAAATAAGCAGGACACCTTTTATACAAGCAACACTCACGGAGCACTTGACAAACTGAAATTCAAGCACAGGCTCTTTCATACAGACGTTCCTCACCAAGTGCGCTACAAATAGAGAGACATGTACAGAGTCTCACTTACAAAGATGACTCAACAAGCATTTGCAATGCAATAGGTCTTGCATTTGTGAGAGTTTAAGCTATTAGCATTGTAAATGACAATGCCTTTTATTTATCTGTTTTGATAATTAACACATAGATAAAAGGCATTGTCATTTACAATGTCAATAGCTCAAAACTCTTGTAAATGCCAGACCTATTGCATTTCAGAGAAGCAGCTGCCACTGTCCCGGGCTGCGTGGAAAGTGAAAGAGCTTTGTTACAGGAAAGCATGTCCTGCCTGCAGTAGTAGAAACCAATTAAAGAAAATAGTGCTTACAGACTAAATAAGACTTACATTGTAACAAAGGAAGTAAAATGGCCAGTCCTCATGGGAGGTTACAAATGAAGACAAGGCATTACTAAGGAGAGACTAACAAGCCTATTAACGAATCAGAAGCCAGTATTTATGAATGACAATGACACAAGCCAATGACAAATATGGGTGGACAGTGGGCAGGGCTTCAAGTACATACTCGAATACAGCCTCTCAGAGCAGCACATGCGCTGCCCAGGTTCAACCTAAAAATCTATTTACAAACCCAGTGGGCTGAAAAAACGAATTAAAAAACAACACAATGAGCTAGAACTGAGACCCATAGCATTTCATACAGACATTAATCATCACACATAATTGTAATAGAAAAGTAATAGTGCGTCCTAGCAGGAAGGTGTACGTAGAACAGGATTAGTAACTTTTTTTAGGTTTATGTTAGTGAATATTTTTTGTTTTTAGTACGAATTTTTAGTACCAAGAGGGGCATTCAGCCAGCCTCTTCATCCATTGGTTTGTTCACCCACCACAACTTACAACATGCCCAGTGAGAGATACAAATCCTTTCAAAGAAACAGAACCTCAAAACAGCTTAAAGAAAGGACCCTTCTTACCAAAAGTACCACACAGTCCCATCTGATAGTCTCATGAGACCATGGAATGAAATCTTTTGAACACAGTGCAATGTGTAATGTTATTCCAATTTGTATGGAGCGCAATCTGCAATATCGCCTTGTAGTGATGTTGTTTGTCTTTGGTACTGCCCATACTATTCCACTCTTTCCATCACACATCAAGAGTTTTAAACGTTTTGTGGAGCTAGTGTCTGGTCAGTTAAAGAAGACAATGTATTGTGACCTGATTGATGGAAGGTCATGCTTTCAACATTCATCAAAATGCTGTTCCTTCACAGCGCAGTACAGCACTTTGCAAACATAGGTACTGCCTCTTTCCTGCAGACATAAATCTAAAGTTATTTACTTTGTTATTGTTTCTTGTGTTATATTGCAGAATTTCTACAGCCCTGTCATTTCACTTTTTGGGGTCCCAAAGCGATTGACATAGCAGTGGTCAATAGTTCTGATTCTAAAGTGTGTTGATGAAAGAAGTTTATTGGTGAAATGTCAACTATTGGACCCATATTTTAAAGTTTTACGCTGGTGCAAGTGATACAAAGTCTTGCAAAAGATTCTTCTGAATTTGTCTAGGCATAAGAAATGTACTGGAATGGTGCACTTCCAGTACAAATCTCATGCTGGACTGCACACATTCATCAATGCGCCATGGTGTGAGGCTGCGCATCTTTCAAGGCACTACCAGGAGTGGGAATGACACCATCAGCGGGAAGTATAAGTAGGTATGGATCCACGCAGTGTTTTCCCCCTTGCACAACACAGCGCAGCGTTGCTGCACTGTGTAAACACTTGTATGTGGCCTTTAGTGATGAGTATTTGTGTTGTGCATAATGCCTGCAGAGAGTGTGCCCCAAACTTGAGGATATGGCATGTTAGGTTATTTTAAGCGTATAGCAGAAAGCAAAGAAGTGTGAGAATATGGATGCAAGCAGCATTTATATATCAGCTAGGCCTTTTGTCTTAGAGATACTTGGGTTTTGGTTATGGGAAATGCCTTTAAACTCCTCACCCATGCACACAAGGCCCTTCACAACACCAGACCTGCATACCTGAATAGTCAAGTCTCCTTCCACACACCCAAAAGACACCTGCGGTCAGCCCAGCTCTCTCTGACCACTGTCCCTCGTATCAACTAGACTAGAACGGAAGGAAAGTCCTTCGCCTACCTCGCAGCCAAAGCCTGGCACACCCTACCCATCCACCTTAAGACCTGGCTCTTTGGATGACCTCAGCCCACTACGGAGCCCTACCACCCTCGCTTTGAGACCCTCACTCCGCTTTACCAACCCCTGATTGATTGGTTTTATAGCACTTCTGAAATTGCAAAGGATTGTTGATAGATGTGATTTTCTTTGTCAGATTATTCCATTATATTAATGTCTGTACCAAGAAACAGCTTCTTCCTGTGTCAGTCCTATTGTAACCAACAATTATCAGCAGTGAGGCCCTTCCTACACTGAGATTTCTCCTTTGTATAGTCTGAGTAAAGCTCTGATGTTGCTACCTGGCCACTTACAAGCACTTTCATTAGAAAGATAAGATGGGGAACGTCACCGGGGGTATCAGAGGTGGGCAGATGTGGGTATTGGTTTAAAATCTGCCTCGCTAAGGAATCCTCACATGCCCATTATTTCTGTCGAGTCTTCTTGCAATCATAAGCCACCGATGGATCAGAACAGGATAACCTTTAATTTTTGCCTAAACTTCGGAAAGTTTTTTATGTGGACTTGTGTGAGGAGGAATTTTCAGAAAGATGAGCACCGTTTATTTGAGAGGTTGACCTTAATTTTCTGTTCAGTTAGTCTGACGTAAACAGCGTAGTCAGATACTTCGGTGTGCAGTCGCGTAATGCTTTAATGTACGATGAGAGGATGTTAAAGCCAGACCATAACCTAATCTGGAGTTAGTGGGTTACTTACATTGTCTGTTATTTTCAGTCTGGAATGATGTTAGTAATTGATGCATAGCAGCAACTGGGCCCTTGAACATCCTACGGGTCAGTTTTGTGTTAGTCCAGTCAGAAGAAGAGAATTAGACCTGTTATGTCTGAAACAAGAAGAGAGCTGAACCATTATACTGCAGAAACTCTAACACCCATTTCTGTTTCAAGACGGTGTAGGAGAAAGTTTGGGTCGGTGCTGCTGAAGGCTGCAGGGAGATCTAGTAGAATCTGGGCTACTTTGAAATCTAACCCTTTGTTTTATTACACAAGACATCGGCTTGTAGGCATGTATGTGCTGGGGGACCCAGCAACATGCCTGATGAACAAGACACACAGGAAGAAATTAGCATGTCTTTCCAATCCTCCTTAAGAGAGTGGTACATGGGCTCCTTCCCACATAATCACAAATGTTTTTAGGGCCCACTTCCAACAATTATCTCAGTTTACAGACTAGTAGGCCTCTCTAACTTTATGCCTCACTTTTATTGGTCACATGGCTGTTCTATCATGCAGGTATCTTCATATAGGGGTAGCTCTTTGTGAAAAGTTAAGGAACTCTGAGTTGGATGTTTGATTTACAAAAAAAGCTTGCAAATTGCAAACTGACTTTTTGTGAATGAATTCAGTTTTTGTAAACCGAACTGTGAACAAATGGGACAGTTCACAAAATCTCCATTAGGAGTGAGTCAACAATCTGACCTACCTCGTGAAACTTAATGAGGTGAGTGACAAATTTAAACTTACTCCAATTGGATGCAATTTGCTTTTTGTAAATTCAGCCCTTTCCTTAAAGGAAACAGGGGTGTATATAAGTAAAAAAATCTTTGTTTATTAAATTTGTTTTAGAGTTGGGAGTCGTCCTCGGAACCACTGCCCACTCCCATATATATATATTTTTTCATTCACAAAGGCAAGGGGTTCTGCTGAAACCCTTTCTCCTATACAAATGGGTTCCCACCTCCTTTGAGGAGTAAGGAATGTATCTCTGGTTTACAACTGAAATAGCAGTCACAAACCATTGATACACAGCAATACAAATTAAAATTTGAAGAGGGGACATTAAATATGCCCTTTCCAAATTATGATTCGTAATGCATTGCAAGACTCCTTTTACAATTCGTAACCAGTTACCAAACCACAGAATAGGTTTAGTGCAATTGTAAAAGCCATTCAGCATTCGCAAACCATGTGAACTCTATCATTTAGTCAATCGCAGGCTTTGCAATCGCTAAATAGCTTCTTACATCTGGCCATCAGCTCTTAGCAGAGGTCTCAAATATAAAGACTGAAAGGTAAACAATCACCTGCCACCAGCCCCCAAATTGCAACACTAGCGTTGCAAATTAATCAACTGCTCCTCTTTCACAAGGCATTACTCATCTAATATCAATGTATATGACACATAGAAAATGCCCTAAAAGTAATACAATGCAGTTTGAAGCACTGCTTTGTGTTACTTAGCCCCAAGGGAGAGTTACATGGTGGTACATTGGCGTTCCCATGCAGCCGCCCATTCCTTTTGATGCAAAACCATATTTACAAACAATAGTAGACAAGGTTTAGTGCCAAAAGTTAACACCATTTGAAAGGAGGTGTTAAAAGAAGAAATGTTTTTATTTCTCCTTTCGTTTTCAACTTTGCATGCATGTTGCACTGTGCAGCACACATACAAAGTAGGAAAGTTTTAGAGTGTGTCTAAGTACAGTATTTTGTACTGGAAGGGTACCCTTCCAGTACAAAACTTATGGTAGAATCAGGCACCCACCCTAGCACTATGGCGCTAAGGTGTGTGCCAAGCACATGGCGCTGAAATCTGCGCCGGTGCTAGGGAGAGGGGAGGAGATAGCCATATCTCTGTAGATATGGTGCTCTTCTGCTCCCTCCTTGTCACGCAACTCAGTGCAGTATTTTTGGCTGCTGCGTTGCGTTCTGTTATTTTTTTGAGAATCCAGGCTTTAGTTGGGAACAAACTCATCCACATTCTGACCTGCAGAACTTTCCAGTACATAATTACACATCTCTGTTTCAGTGCTTAGTTTGTAAAATATTAAGTGCTGGGGCTCAAAGTTTTGCTCAGAATCCTGCGTTTGACATTACTGAATGCTAGCATGCCGACCACCAAGGGGTCCTAGTCTTTATTCCACATCATGCATCTTCAAGCCACCACCAAACACTCCTTGTCCATTTTTCTCACCTGTGAAGGTCCATGCTTTCTCAACTTGTCACACTTTTTGTGTCTTTCTCTTCCACGTTCCTTCCCCCTCGTTTATTTTTCACTCTCTTGCTCTGAGACAAAATGTCTGATGAGGAAAAATAAGTGCTGGTTCCAAACAATGAGTGTCAATGGCCCCCATCTGCAACCACTGATTCAAGTTAAGCATTGCTGATTTATTGCAAATAAAACCCCAAAGCGCTGCAAGGTTCTCCAAAGTCAGTCTTGGAGAGCAGGATCCATGCCAGATTTTAAAGTTAACTACATTTAACTAAATAGGGATATGCTTAAAATCTGGCATTGATTGGCCCTCCAGTACCGACTTTGGAGAACCCTGCACTATACCATTGCAGAGAGAGCCAACACAATTGACACAAACTGGAAGTCAAAGCACTTTGGGAACCAGGAGCCGAAAAGGATCAGTCTGCCAGACGAGCCGTTAGGGTGCATTGAAAATGAGAGCTTATATTTCATGGCGTTTGCCTCCTGCAATGTAAGATAATAAGGTGCTTTGCTTGGGGTCAGTGGTGGCACATAGGCCAGGGATCCTTTTTGGTTTTCCCATAATTGCACTGTGTTGTTCACGTTGGTGTCAGTGTTTCCAAGTTAGGTTACATGAATGAAACCATGCAATGGTGTGAATAATTAATTTACTGAGAGAGTGAGTGGGTGTCATTGTTTCTATACTTTACCTCACAATGTGGAGCAAATCACCATTTGACCTGCGTCATCAAGTGCTGAAAATCATCAATCCCGTTAAGGTAGTTATGAAACAAAAATACTTATGTTTGGTTTTTTAAGATAATATTGTATTTTTTAAGGACCTTGGACAATCAATGGATGTTCCAAAGTCAAGGACAGCAGCCTCCGAAGAACATTCCCATTCTGAAAACTTGCAGGGTTTTCCTATACAAGGCACTTAATCTTACTCTTCAGATTATAGCAGGTTATTTTGAGCTGTGTTGACTCCTTATTTTTTGACAGTGATATTGGTTGGCGCTATTGTCATCAATACAGTTGTCTATTGAAATTGCCTGTTTGGAAAACTTTCCAAGAAAACAAACTTACAAACCGTAGGAAATTCAAAATGCAGATATGAGACTTACAAAAGGGATCAGTAAATTCTAACCTGGCTCCAGGGTTTTAAGGGAGATTCACTGTCTTGCTGGAGAGGAAGGCTCTCCCTCAAAATCACGCCAAAGGGGAGGTTTCATCTCCAGCAGGAAAATACATTCCTACATCCCAGGAAATTCTCTCTGATTCTCCAAGGCAAAGACTCGTTTCCCTACTAAATGTTGCCACGCTGAGTTCTAGGCCCTTTGATATGAGATCTCCCCATTCCTCTTAGAAGGGATTTCATTACATTTCGTAAATATAAAACATCATCTTTTGGCAGGAGGTCATGTCTGCCAGTTTCACACCTAATGTTTTAGTCAGTTTAGGTTCTTCTTCTCTGAATTACTCTCTGTAGGATGAGCCCAGGACATCAATATGATTAGATCTTGTGTGTTCGTCCTTCATGTTGCTTAGGCAGCTGCATTTATATTCATCTGTCAGTTGGGGGTCTGCCAGGAGTAGCAGCTTGTATCACTGGCTTTCCCTTTTCTACCGCTAGCACTGCGTCTTCTAACCCCGGTCACTGTGTCTTGTTTAATTGGTGTGGTCGCCACTCCGTGCCCTTACCTTAGCTTTGAGGAACTAGGGATGGAGCAAAGGATGAGCCCTGTGATCTCTTGGGATCAAAGATTATGTAGAGTCATCGGTTCAAAGAGTATGTGATGTAACTTTCTCAGCCCAAGCATAAAGCGTGCCAACTCGCAAGTCTCAACTTACTCTATATCCAGTGCTAAATAACCTATGACCAAATGGCAGCTAATGGCAAGGCAGCTCAGGAGACCAAAATAATGAACCAAACAGAGTCTCCCTCTTGTAAAGGAGAGATAAGAGGGTGCAAAAAATAAGTACAGTAGGGGTTGTGACGGTGAGGCAGTAGGGAAGAAATAGGAGCGGACACAAACAGAAAGGAAACGAAGACAGAAGTGGGGCGGACCTCTCCAACGAGCAAGCCACACTGACCAACCGTCAGCCGTCTCCACGCTGTCGGAAAGGAGCCGCAGCACTAGCTTCACCACCCCTGCCTGCCATTTACACTCGCCCCAAGGAGCAAGGACGGAGAGACAAGAGGTCCCTCAGCCTCATGCGCCCTCCTGCTCCTCTGTGATCTCACCTCCTCCACCACACCCCGCCCGGCAACTTTCTCTACCACTGACATTTTGATGAACTAATGTACAAAGTTTATATTTTGAGTTGTTCACCTTCCTCCCGGAAGTAGAGCATAGCTATTGAGCAGCAAATGGGTGTACAGTGACTGTTGCAGGACTTTTTCTCATAAATATGTTTAGGGAAGTGTCAGCACTTTAGACAACTTGATATGAGTAGGGACCTGTAGCCATTGGAAAGCTCAGAATGAGTTAGAGCAGGGGCGGCTCTAGGCTCATGGCGGCCCTGGGCAGGGAGCGTAGGTAGGGGGCCCCGGAAGAGGGGGTCGGGCGGGGCGGAGCGCGGAGGCCAGTGAAGAGGGGTCAGGGTGTTTGAAAGTGGAACAGAGCCGGAGGCCGCCAAATACCTGCCAGGGGCCGCCACGCAAATATGTATCTATCCTCAGAGGATTATTATATTAAGGATATATATTGGCGTGGTGGCCCCTGGGGTTTGGTGGCCCTGTGCAGGTGAACAGCTTGCACATGCCTAAGGCCGCCCCTGGTTAGAGCCTCCATTTTATTTCTTGAAGCGGTGAATCAAGTGCACCACAGCATTTTCTTTTTTCTTTTTTCTCACAATTTATTTATGGGTTTGGCAAGGCTCCAGGTGTTGGAGCCCTCTCGTTGTTGGAAATGAAAAGCAAAGGATGATGACGCAGTGCAAGCAGAAAGAAACAGTATTGTCTGAGGTGAGAGGGACAGTCAGGATGAAAAAGGTTCACCAAAATTCCCAAAGGTGTTTGAGGGGGTGAAGAGAGCTTAACACAACCTTGTAATGGCAGGCAGGTTTGGAATTTTAGACAGCTCGCTTCTAAATAGTATAAAAGGAGCTCTAGTTTAAGACTGACTTAGTTGGAACCAACATTCAACATTAATCCTAATCAGACAGTTATTGACTTTCGTGTATCGATCTCGCGACCAGAGCGATGAAGATACAGTTGTGTTTTACCGCATGAGTTTAAAGGGCACTCACACACTACAAATGCGATACAGAAGGGAACAAACATCTACAATTAAGAGAATGAAGGAAAAAGTAAAACAGCACAAGGGTGGTGAAAAGAGCGGGCAAAATTCCACCCTGTGCATGTGTGCCGCACCTTTTGTTCTGCCCATCTTTATTTCCATTCCTTCATACCTTACCATCAGTCAATCATACCCGGAAACGCGCTACACACTTACGAGGTTACAAAGCGCTACTCAACATTGCAGTGAAGGTTTGATGAAGTTAGACTAAGAACCCTTAATCCTGAAAGTGTGCATTGTCTGAACTCACTAAAATGTGTTCACAGACAGAAGGACAAGTCTCTCTAGCTCAGGACATCAACGTCTCAAACGATTTTAAATGCCCTGGGGAAGACCTTTGGTTCACATGAGTTGAGCGAAACACAAGTCTGCTGAAAACACATATACTCACACATATTGAATCGGCCAAAGAAACCTTATTTGGATTAACTTGTAAAACATGAAAGAGAAAATTTCAGCAGTAACACATTTCGATTCTTTTGCAACAATGTTTATTTTCTAAGCAATCGGTGAAGAGTGCCATATTGTCTTTCTTTCAAATCTACCTAAGATCAATCTCATTATACTTAGAAGGCAATAAAACAAAGGGGCAGGCTGCTCTACTCATCCAAACTTCTTTTTATATTAGACTAGAGTGCTCTAATGCTCCCGCAGCCGACTTGCGGTGCTAAAGGAAGTCAATACACCTTTGCTGCAGTCCCTGCCTCTCGTGCCACCCCTTCCGGTGGAGAGTACCCTGAATATCTAATCAGAATATCGGCACATGCAAATATCGAGGGCAAAAAGTCAAATACAGAATATCGAAAGGTAAATAAGTTCAGATTTCCTATACCTAACTCTACATATGTGTGCCAAGGTGCTATCTTCATGGTACGTAAATGTGGAATTAAGAATAGTAAATGTATACTTCCAAATATGCACTTACCTTTCAATATTTTGTCCCTCGATGTCCTGGTATGACAATATTCTTGGACTCGGTATTCAGTAATACAGTCCCCCGACTTCTGCTTTCTCGACCCATCCCATGTCGGCATTGTAACATAAGTACATTACGTGTATTCTGTAATGGAATTGAGTCAATCCATTGAAGGACACTTTCTAGGATGAAATTTGCACAAAAAAGAAATCACTGTATTCTGACGGCCAAACTCTGCTGAGGAATGGCTATTAAAAATAAGAAAACCTCTTTAGAGGGTGTTCAGTATACAGTGAAAAAAATCTGAGTGCAGAGATACGCCCAGATGCACCCTAAGATTGGGCCTATATAGGTGTTTTGTTCATATGGTTAATGACAGTGAAGTGATCTGGAAGGGAGAGGATGTATTGTTTGCCCTCAGGCACAGTCCATAGCCACTGGTCTCTGACTGCCACATTGAGTGTAAAAATCAAGTAGCAGGATTGATCACCAGGCTGGATCACATATGGTCATGGAGCAGGGAGGTAATACACTTTTCGGTTAATTAGCCAGCAGAACTAGATTAGTAATGAGCAGGGCCAATTGAATTATGCCACAAAGGAGAGATATTTAAGTGGCAGGGTTAACACAATTATGTGGCAAGAAAATGGAAATTATGCAGCATAAAGCGAAACGATCTGTGACAGTATTTCATTATTTTTTTATTTAATCGCCTATAAAAACTGTCTGTGCAAAGTTGCACCCAATTAGTAGTACTTTTACACTTGAATACAGCAATAGCATCTGCAGTTTCTCTTAACTTGTAAAAAGGTCTGCCATTTAGCAAATTACAACTTGGTGGTAGAAAAAAAATGTATTGGTGAAATCTGAAAACTGTGCAGCAGTTGATAGATTATGCAGTACATGTGACAATTCCATAATTGTAAGGATATGTTACAGCTTAAAAATCCCTCAATTCTAGTGGCCATGGTAATATGCCTGAAAATGCATAATCCTAAAGTTATTTTCTTAACTCTCTGCTACTGAGACCTGATAATAAGCCATGAGCCAAGGAGGAGTTGATAACCTTATGAAGGAGGGCTCACATCCGTTATCTCTCATTATACACATTGGAATTGGCTCTGTGATCAAGGAGTTTAATTATACTGAGATGGTGCTTGATGGTTTCTAGAGAAATGGGCGAAAACCAAAAGGTGCTGTTTTAGATCACATTCCAGTCCGTTGTTTGTTGCTCACTATGCCACTTTACACAGAAACCATTCATATGCCAATAAGCTCTGATCTTTCACCAATAGAAACAGCTGAGCCCGAACTGCCACATCATGTCCCTTCCAGAAGTTAACAGAAGAAACCCCAGTCCAGTCTTGGCCTACTTAAGCCTCATCAGTGAGGTATAGCTTGAGTCCTGTTACACATGAACATGGGACCCATATTTGGACATACCTCTCACACTTAGGGCGTCTGTCTCAACCATTGACAGGGTGATGGAAGGCATGCTTGACTTAAAAGCGGCTGCCGATCCTTTGAGGCTGCATTCCAGCACTTCATGTTTTTTCATCACTAAACTCCCCAAAATATACTATTTATTTATTTATTTATTTATTTTATTTGCAAAGTTTTATATAGCGCAGGCTAGACCCGGAGGTATCAGAGCGCTTTACATGAGGATCAGTGAGTTACAGGTTACATAATTACATAGTCAAGTATAGACATGGGAGAAAAACATGAGATTACACAATAATATGAGTTAGGACATTAAGGCCCAGTGCTTAATTTGAGCAGGTGCTTTCTGGTGCTCGGCACTTAATTGCCGGCACCGGCACTTAGGACAGCTGCTCATTTTAAGATGAGCACAAAAATACTTGTTTAATTATTCAATACATGTTTAAAACAACTAATACCTGCCACCCAAACAATTCTTAAAGCTTAAGGGGTTCGACCAGTCTGAATTGTCACACTTGTAGCAATGAGATGGTTAATAGTTGTGTATGCTCTGACATCGGCAGAGCTGGCAGTGGCAGTGTGTGGTGCAAACTGCGGTGGCTTCATCACAAGGGCTCCCGCACTTATTTCTTTACAAATTAAGCACTGTTAAGGCCATATAAACACTGATCATTGTATAGATCACCACTCCCAACATGTTCAGTGGCTACATCCTGGTGACCCTCATTTATTAACACATCCACAGGAAAGCTTCTTACACCTACAAAGAAATATAAATGGTTCGCCAGATTATATCTGTCCGAAGTCCATCTTTCATCCTCTAGCGAACACTGTTACTCATCCTCTAGCGAACACTGTTACTCCACAGGATTCAAAATTCTGATTCTATCCCTGACGGACGTGTGTTTCTCTCCACCAGTGGAACGCTAGAACAATGACTTCTCTGTTCAAAAGGAGACAATGAATGGTGCTATTGTGGAGAATTGCCTCCTCATCACTAACGAACTTGAAGAAATCATTGGGAAACAAATCCAAGACCCCCTGGAAGAGAACAACCTGCTGGACTCCGGGCTGCTGGCTTTCAGCCAGACAGCAATGGCAGCGGCACTTGGAGGAGTTGGGGATCATTGGATGGGGAAGGACCTGTTTAGCCTATCTGCCATGTTTGACTCAGTGGATCACGCCATACCCAAAACATGTCTCAAGAAGATAGGGATCTCAGGACCCCTGGCTCTAGAGATGTCCCCATTCTTGAAGGATCACTTGCAATCTTTACACCTACCACTTTTCAAGTCATGTGGTGCCCTACAAGGTTTGTTACTGTACCCCATGCTGTTCAATGTTTACATGAATCCTATTGGCCAGTTTTTCAGATCTTGTGGTTGGTCTGCCGTGACGTAAACAGATGACTCCCAGCTGACTGTGCTCCATGGCCACCATGCTGCAGCTTCTTTCTGTCAGCCGAGGGATTGCCATCTGCCATTCAACGGTGGACACTCTAAATATCGGCTACCCCGAAATGGATAAATTAATAATTTCCTTATTAGTGTGAAATGAATCACGCCTTAACGCAATCACTTCTACTTATAACATTCTCCGCGCATGTGACAAACACTGAGCAAAAAATATTGAAACAGTATGTCTGCAAATCAGGATTCACATTAATTTGTATTTGAAAAGGAAGAGAAACATTTCCTTCATCAGTTTCAATACATTATGAATTTGCTCAAATTACACTTAATAAAAAACAAAACAATCTGCACATTTAATAATTGACTCACACTTTCCAAAGATGTAGTTGTCAAAGGGGAGAACAATGTTTTTACAGTCTTACATTAATGCCTTTCTAGCACCGAGAGACAATGAATACTTCCATGACATAAGTAATATTTAGTATGTTATTACCATTATTTATGAGTAAAAATAAAATGCATCTTTATGATTAGGCTGCCAGTTTATGGCTGATACGCTTGGCTGATTGTGGCTCTTCAGTCTTCGTTTAGGAGGTTTGGGAGTTCTAAATTATTAATAGAGGTTCCCAGTGTAGTATCTTTATTCTGTTTTGCTTAAAGATCCAGTTATTAAACTAGCAAAACGCGCGGTTTGCACATTGCCTTATTTGCTTCCTATTAATTTTCGCAGTATTTAGAGATTACCTATTTATTTTTAGTTCTTCTTTTATATTATTCCTCTTACCTGCTGTATACATATAGAATAATTTTCTTTTTAAATTATTGCACCACCATTTATCTTAGTTAAAGTTTAAATTCCTTTTTTTGGGTCCCTTTTTTCATGTCCAACCACGCTCATCGGTTGTTAATATTAATACATCACTTTATTGCTGTCAAGATAGGTTTTTTCTATATAAATACCAAATACACGTATACATACATTGCCTCTTGTGTATCTGTAGCCTCTTTTCATGCCTAGTGATGCCCGCTTCCTGATTTAAACTCTGAAGACAGGCAACACAACTAGGAGAAGAGGGCAAAGATAAATCCAAGAGGAATTCCCCCTACATTTGATACGAAACCATGAAACAAGAGCCTACATTGCCCTAATGCATATATAAGAGAAGCTGGAAAGGCATGATTTGATCAAAGGAGTGATTAATTTCAACTATGTACTATAAGGTAAACTGTACAGGAATAATTTAAAAAATATATTATCAAATAACATTCAAGCCACTGTGGAAACTCATCACATTTTGAGACAAAGAGGTCCTGGACATCAGCAAAACAGCTGGGATTTAGAGATCCCTCCTGTACTTCGAAAGACAAAGATCATTACTATGCAGAAACATTAACAGATCGCTGACTTCTTTGGACTACGTCCAAGTGGCAGCTGTATTATGGTCATGCAATAGGTCGCCATTTTATGAATCTTCTATTGTAGGATTAGAGACGGGCCATGTTCGCTTCTCTTATACTACCTTAATAAAATGGTGACGTTTTTCCTTGATCATAATAATATGGCCGCCACCCAGAACGCGGCCCCACCCTATGCACAGCTCTGAATGCGCCATCTACTGTATAAGCCGCGGACTGTTTGCCGCACTGGGGTGGTGTTACACGAAAGCTTTCTCCTTAAGTGCTCATGGATAATGTTCCCATCTGCTCCTCTCCATTAATTGATTTTACTCTGTCTACAAGCCGGATAAGTCCTCAGGAAGATGAGCAGTAGCATGGGGGAGGGGAGAAGGAGGGTCGAGTAGAGAAACGGAGGCAGAGCGAAGTAGAAGGGAGGGGAAGGAAGTGGTGTGTCAGAAGTGAAGATAAATGACGTCAGTATTTGTGGATGAGCGTGGTGGAGTCGAGGTTTGATGCTGGACATCAGCGGAGAGCCCTGCAGTCAATTCCCCGTGCACCAAACATCGCCTGCCTTGAAAACAGCTTCTACTGTGCAGGAGGTGTTGTTTTGAATCCCTGACCAGTCTCATTGGCATCTAACTGGAACGCATGCTGGCAGGAACTGGCAAGGTCTGGAGGTCGCTCTGCTGATGGCTGGACTACTCCCTAGACAGTGCTTCGACAATTTTAACATCCCGCTCGTCAACTGAAAGAGGGACCAAGCTCATGTTGCGTTGTCTTTTGGATTACACCACCTTCTCCTTCACTCCTTTCATGATTTTCTCGCCGGGGCAGTACAGAAGGCTGGACTACTGAGGAGTGGCCATCTATAAGCTTTGGGAGCAAGCTTGGCGAACATTACTACGTGAGAAAAACCTGGGCCTATGAGAAAGCTATCTACGTCCTGCGTGAGTCGACTGTGTTACAGGTGGGGCTGATGGTTTCTTTATGCATCTTTTAGGCTAAGACTCTTTTGACAATGTTCTTTAAAGGGTTAGTGTAAAAGGTATTGATCCAGGGGAGGCGATAGGAACCATCAGTAGGGAATACGGCATACATGCATGGTGCGTAAGAGGAGCTTTCATGCCCCACCAAGCTTATAATTGATAATAATGTTAGACATTGAGCCATGTGCCTCTTTGAGCGCTTGTGCAATGTGTACATTAATGTGAGCATCAGAGGAAGTAGGGGATCCCAGCCTAGAACAGATTTGATTAACACCCACCATTCAGACACTGTGGGGAAGGAGCGTCTCCAGCTCTAAGGTTGGCATAGGGTACATGTATGCAAGCTACACACGCCGTTTGTAACAAAATGAGCTCCCTCCTCGCCCTGTAGACCTCATAGTTACAAATATCCCACAAACAGAGGAAAATTATGTCACTACTAGTCTAGTATATAGTTGCAGAGGAATATAAATGCAGCTTGGAAAATGTGCTCATACCAGCCCTTAGCGTATCGAGTAATTCCAACTGTCTCTAGGAAGATTTGGGAGGGAGAAATGATATATACGTCTACAAGAAAATGGTGTTAATCTTCTCACGCCCTTTCGGCCATAATTAATATATGTTCTTCCCTTCATCCATCCACCCCTAAAAACAGCATCCTGGTCCTCAGCCTACCAAGGTTGGCCCCTCGTAGGACAAAAGAATGTGCCACCAAAAGAAGTTATAAAAGCATATAAAGTGAGTCATGGCCCTCTGCCCTGCTGGGTTTAGTAAAAGCCTCCATGCTTTGGACATATTATTCTCAATACTAGACTCAAAGGCACGGGGTCTCTGCCCTATAATGCAAACACTACCTTTAATACCAACCTATAATTTTTTCCTTGCAGAGTTTACAACTGATAACAGGAATGTGCCCTGCGAATGGCTCTTTTTCTTGCTTAGATATCAATGGTAAATTGTCATTCATGTACAGAGTATATGGTCTAGCCAGCGCTATATAAAACTCTCAAAATAAAATAAATAAATAAAATAAATATGGCTTGTAAGTTGGTGGCAATTATCAGTGCCTAGCAGAGAAGGGTGGCCATCTTTTTTTACCGGCCTTGCCTGTATTTCTAAGTCCAAGGCATTAAAGATATTGGGAAAGCAGCGACTTGTGTTTTTCCCTTCTGAAACATAAACCTAAAACAGCAAAGATTGAGCAATATGTAAGTCATTTCAGAATTATCATTAGAACAAACACACACACAAAATAGTCTTGACAATTTTACCCAAATATGTTTCATCTGCTAACTCGTGGGTGTTCCAGAGCATCAAAACGTAAACAATTGGGCAGTATGTATATTTGGCGAAAGTGGCAACCCTACCAGCGTGAACTATAGAGTTATATAAGCAAAGGCGATGTTTGGGTGAGTCTGGAAGAACCCAACACCACAGTGGGTCTCCGAAGTCTATGAGGGGAAGAGCACTGCGTCATCACATTTACATGTTACATTTAGAGACCTGTCACACGTTCAGATAATCACGTTATAAGTACATATCTGGCTACCTACTCCTGCACAGCCAAGCACCCAGCTCAACAAAAAGGCAACGTCCTCTGGCACACCCCTTCATACACATTAAATACTGCAGGTATCTTGAGCAAGGCGAAACGAATTTTACTTTTCCAATAACTGACACCAATCATTACTGAACTAGTCTTTTAACATATCTCTATCCACACGCCTGGTTAAACGTTCATGTCACCAACAGCACTCGCCTTGCTGTGTGTAATGGAAAGTTATACGTATACAAATATGTGGGGTTCCATTCCAACATAGAAACAGCACTTTGTGGCGATTTAAACATTCCACAATTGACTGTATGAAAGAAAAATAAATGGGGCACAAAATAAAACACACACATCTAAAATACACTACAATTATGGAGGGAAGTGTGTGTTGTATGTCATTGTGGGCTACATTAACTAAGACGACACACAAGCTGCTGTGTTTGTATGACGAAACAACACAGGGGAATACTCTGCATGCCTTTACGAACGCATATGCTTTACGACACATAGTATATTTATATATTTATATACACATAAACAATGGATTTGTGGGGGGGGGAGACACCCCACCCCATAACTTACCTTAAATGCATGGTAAAGGCATACTTTGTGAAAGCTTATGCGTTCTAAAAACATGCGTGCTAAAAAATGCGTGGAAAAGGTACAACGTGGCAAAAACCTCGCCGTAAAGGCAGTTTCCCATCTCAGTTCACCATGACACACAATGCAGGATATTTTGTTCAGAGTGTTAACCCACTTTCTGCTGCGGGGAAAATATAGAGGCATATTATCAAGAGAGGGCGTTACATTATCGCCGCTTTTAGAGGCGATAATGTGCTTGATAATATGCTCTATGAATTCCAATCAAAGCCCATGTTAGATGTGAAGACATCTAACATGGGCTTCGATTGGAATTCCATAGAGCATATCATCAAGCACATTATCGCCGCTTTATCGGCAGTTTCCTGCCGATTAAAGCGGCGATAATGTAACGCCCTTTCTTAATAATATGCCCCATAATGTTTTCATCATCGACAAATTATTATTACGAACAGAACATTTATAGTATCAATACATTCACATGCATACATGCAAAATGGTCTCTACATATTTGAATTGTCAGGCTCAGTTTTTTTTTCAATTTTGCCTCAGACAACCATTTGGGAATAGAGTGTTACCAACAAATCTCAATGTCTAACAAAAAACAATAAAAACAAAACAAATGGGGCAGTGGCAGGGTAATGATGAAAAGAAATATAATCTCTACCACGGGCATCAAAAACAGAGGCAAGGCGGTCATTGGCCTTTCTGCCTGCAAAAGCCTGGAATGTAATCCATTTATGAACCACCAGACACAAATCCTCGTTTCCTTCTAGAATGACCGGTGCAGGCGCAAGCTGTGCCCTTGAACAGTCACACAGGAGGCAGATTAATGGAGGCTTTCAGACTGTGGCAGATGGGAGGGGATAACATATCCATTGATAAGGCACTCGCCTTCTATGAGGCCTTTGCCAAGACATGGCGTTCCAGCCTTCTTGGAGACACATATAAATATGGTGGTATCCATCAACCCAGGAAGGAGTAACACATGAATCCTCTAACAAAATTACAAATCAATGTAAAGACACTGTATGAATTCATGAATGAATTTTATGCAGTGCTGCTTTGCGAACGGAACCACCTCAAGGCGCATTCTGATAACAGAGGTGGGGAACTGAGAGTGGGTGATTGTGTTTCTTACTCACTGGAGGATGTTTAATCCCCATTCAGATGTCCATGGGGCATGACTGTTCAATTACCAGGGTTCTTGGATCACCATGTCCGCGGATCTGGAAATGGCTGTATTTTAGTGCAGCATTTTAATTGGTCACTGAAGTGTTAGCGGATAGTTTCTCCCCAGTAAATGCATTTGTGTATGTGGCAGAGGGGTTTGAAGGTGATCCAGGAATTGTCAGGGAGCCAGTAAATAGGCTTCACAGTTGTGGAGCTAGAATCACAGAGCTTCTTTCTGCCTGCCTTTTTGGCCCCAGCTCAAACACTCAGCTGACCCATAAATTGGGTCAAACCCTTAACACAAAACATCACCCACTCATCAATTAATTACATTAAAGAATTAACATATTTTTCTGCTCAGAAGCAGCAAACAAAAGAGGAAGAAGAAGATGATGGCAGACAGGAGGCTTTTATTGAACGGTGGAGTTCTAATTTCCATTGATTGATGTTTAGTGTTCTATTTCAGGATTCTTTGAAGTGTTTGCTGCTCAGAAGTGGTGAATACAGATTAATGCATAATGCTAGCCTCCTGTCTTGCCATAAAACCACAGGACTTCTTTCTAACTATCTTTTTGGCCCCAGTGCCTCGACCACTTGGAGGGCCTAGGTGTGATTTCTTGGCAGATAGGGGAAGAGGGTTTTGATGTAGTTGAGGTGAACATGAATAAGAACTTTCACCATTAGTGGTGGCTTCATAGAGAGGTAATGGGGAGGAAGGATTGGAGTTGTCAGAGGGATGTGCATTGAGTGCCCTATCCCTTTACTTTGAACTTTTTGCTCAGTGTGATTTAAGGTCCGGGACCTATGACAGGTGAAGGTGTTTGGTGGGTGCCTCGCTTGAAAGATTGAAGGTCGGTTCCAGATTTTTGCATCGATTTTGGCTACTGTTGTTGCAAAAGTTGTGTGCTATCAGCTTGACAGTAATAGTTTGGCAGTACTCTTCCCAAGGGTGGTGTGAGATAGCTGTTAAATATTTCCAGTTCTTGGCAAGGGATTGAGCCAGGAAAAAAGAATTTGTGATGAGATTGCCCATGCATACTGTACAGTCTTGTTTTCTGCTTTAGTCCCCTAATGTGTGTATCTGATATCCTGTGTTTTATTATTTTGGCTCCAGTGTAACACTATTCTAGCATATGCACAGATGCCTGGATCTATCCCTTGCCATGAGTACGGTCCTTGACCTGTCTGTCACCTGAAGGTATAAACCAAGTGCACCCTTATTGACCTGACAATGGAGTACTGTACATGTCAGAGGTTTAGCACGTAGAGTGGGGTGGCACAGTTCTATGTTACGTTATTCCATATTTACGGCCAGACCTTTTTTATATGTCACTGGAGTGGAGGGCTACTGGACCTCTCATGTAAAGTTCTGCTTCTCCGCGTTTCCCCAACTCCTAGTGCTAACATCCCAAGTGTGTGGTGCATGTTTGTGAGTGTAGCCTGCATGGTACATGCATGGTGTGTGAGAGTGAACCATCGTAATGGAGGCCTGTAGGATTCAATTGAATACAACTGCATGGTACTTTGAATATGATGGATGTGAGGTTGATTTCCTAGGCAGTGGAAGTGTATTGCTGCCATTCCTGAAGGTGGACGAGGAGACCTAGATACTGAAGTGATGAAACAGGAGACAAGCTTCCTTTAGGAATTCAGTTTGGCCTTATGCTGAGTGAGGGGTTGCTGATTAGTCTTCCATAAGCACTGAAGTTTGGTGGATGATGGGGATGAAGGGTGGGACTGCAGACTGGTGTGCAAAGATAAAGGTACCCGTTATGTGAAGACCTGCCTTTTCTCTACTCCTGATCACTCTTTCAGTTTGGCTCATGAGAGCCAAATGCAGAAAGTTGATACTTCTTTGTTCCTCTGTTAGTGGTGCTCCAGGAAGCAGACACCTGTCTTGTGAGTAGCATCACTCTACACAAAGGCTGTGTCTGGAGAGCAGGCTGGGGAGTATTCTTGGAATGGAAAACACCCTAAACTAGTTTTGAAAATTCAGATAGTAGATACCCATTTACCGTCTACTGTTACTATAAAACATCACCCACTTGTTCCATATCCAAGTTCTCTATGACAAAGGATGAGAGTGCTCTGCAGAGTACTGGGATGACTGCTGTGCTACTAGTGCTTGGATCTGTCTGATATCCAGCTCTCAGAGGTGAGGTGACAGTCTGCTCCCTGCTGGAAGACCTGTTACACCTAACATCAGCCTGTCTGATGAGAGAGGGAAGGAGCCTACCAACCCTGCATGAGGAGTGACCGACCAGGAGGAGCAAGGCGCCAATATCTGAAGCTGGTGGGACTTCCAGAGGAGGCCTGTAGAGAGAAAGTTGTGCACCCCGATGTCAGTGTGTTACAGTCTCTACAACAGCGGTTCATGGAGGAAACCAGGACAACTTGAGCTGAAGACCTCCGAAGCACCGTGGAGCTGTGATCGGAGTCCAGCATAGCATGTAAGTTGTAGTGCCCTGAAGAAACATTGCCTCTACTAAGCCATAGTGCCCAAAACATGCATGGTCTTGTTGCAGAGAGGAGATCTATTGGTGTGTGGCTGCACTGCCAGTCACATTTTGGTGTACGTGTTTTCCTACTGCCAGTCGGAGATCAGCCTGCTTGTGGCCACACAGCTGGGAGATCAGTCCATTTGGGCTGTACCAATCCCAGAGCACCTGGTCATCTATTCTGTGTGTCATCCTATCTTCTGTGTTGACTGGGGTCCCTACTTGCGAGACCACTGTCTACACCAAGCAGAGATGTACAGAAGCAGCATCACCAATGACACATTTTTCAGGCAGGTGCCTACAGTCACTGAGGACTATTCTGATCTAGTGTGCATTAAAGTATTTTTCATTCTTGTAAGTAAAGCACTGGGTTGCACAATATGGTGCGGTTGTGTGATTGGTGAGCGTTGAGCTTGAGCACTCCCACACGTTCTCCCTGAGAAGCCTGGACCCCCTACCTCTGAAAAAACTTAAAGAGTGTAGGAATAGCCTTCTTCCTCCTATGCTTGAGGTAATGAACATGGCTATTACTCAGGGTTCCTTCCCTGCTGTGTGGAAGAAGGCGATTGTAAAACCGCTCCTCAAGAAGCCGTCCCTAGATCCGGCCTTATTGAAGAACTTTAGGCCTATCTCCCTCCTCCCTGGCCCTGCCAAGATGCTTGAGGCGCATCTGAATTTTCATCTGTCCTCCTTCCTTGAATCATCCAAGTACCTTGACAACACGCAACATGGCTTCAGAAAGCACCACAGCACTGAGTCCGCTCTCACTTGTGTGGTCAATAACATCCGACTTAAAGTGGACTCAGGTCAAACCACGGTCCTGGTTTTGTTGGACCTCACGGCCGCGTTCGACACCCTCTCCCCGGCCATTCTGACATCTCGGCTTAGGGAAGTTGGTGTCAGGGGAACGGCCTTGAGTCTCCTCAACTCTTTTCTGTTGGACAGGGAGCAGAGAGTGATGCTGGGGAACCACCTCTCCCCTGCCAAGTCATTGCAGTGTGGGGTGCCACAAGGGTCGGCTTTAAGTCCGACCCTATTCAACATCTATGTGGCTCCCTTGGCAAGACTAGTAAGATCGCAGGGGATGGAGGTGGTATCCTATGCAGATGACACTCAGATCATGGTGTCACTGGCTCACTCTTCTGTTAGGACATCTGCCGCCTGTTTCAGGGTATGCATGCAGTATGTGGCAGACTGGATGACTATAAATTCCCTGAAACTGAACGGCGAAAAGACGGAGGTGTTGATTTTTGGGAAGGACCAAGATGTTTGGTCAAGTGAGTGGTGGCCATCTTCTCTTGGCATCTGCCCCACCCCCTCCCGATCTGCCAGAAACCTTGGCGTAATTTTCGACACCTCGCTTTCCCTTTCCCTCCAAGTCAACAGGACCGTGGCCACTTACTGGGGTGTGATTAGGATACTCAATAAAATCCGTGGGTATCTTTCCCTTCAGGCTCGTAAGCAGGTTGCAGTTGCCTTGGTAGGATCGAGATTGGATTATTGCAATTCCCTTTATACGGAAGTCAATAAAAGCCTTTTGCATCGATTGCAGGTTGTGCAGAACGCTGCAGCTCGTTTTGTCTTGGCCCTTCCTAAAACCTCCTCTGCCACTGCAGCTAGGAAAGAACTCCACTGGCTACCGGTGCAGCACAGAATCTCTTTTAAAATTCTGTGCTTAGCCTACAGAGCTGTGACGGAAGGTTCCTCCAGTGCCATTGGCTCTCTCCTTACGCGCTACGTCCCTACAAGAGGCCTTCGGTCTGCGGGACTCTGTCAATTGGTTGTTCCGCGTTTCAAACTAGCCAGATGGGGAGCCAGAGCGTTTTCCGTGGTTGCCCCTCAGCTTTGGAATTCTATCCCTCTTGATATAAAAACCCTTCCCACAATTGAGCTATTTAAAAAAGCTCTTAAAACCTGTCTCTTTAAGAGGGCCTACCAATGAGAGCATGCTGCTGAGTGTTACTGTAGGGGGCTAAGCTGATATATTTGATTTAGGCACCTTGACGCCCTTGGGGCTAAGTCTGCGCAAGATAAGATCCTTTTCATTCATTCATTCATTCCTCTGACTACTCACCATCGCTATTAATGAGAGTCAATTGCTGAAGGGGTTGTACAACCCTGAAGGCCCTACTTGTCTCATGGCACCTGGAGCAGGGCTGACAGACACGTATAAAGGGACTGATTTGAAGTTGTGTGGGAATGGAAATCCAGAAGACGTGAAGAATGAGGGGGCAATTTACCTGTGGGATTATCTTCATCTTATAAGGTCTGAAAGAGGAATTCCAGTCTAGCACTTCTTCCAGAAATCAACCCATTTTTCGTTTCTACCCCACTCCTAACAACACCCAAAAAGCAATTAAAGAGGACTCCAGAGCAAAAAAATACTTCTTGTTTTAAGGGTGTCTTTGAATTCACAAACAGCACGTTCCTATTTATTTTTGTCTGTGGTCCACAGGAAACATAAATTTATATCTTGAAATGTCCCCAACAGCCATAGAATGCCAACATTTTATTAAGCTAGCAAAACGTGGCTTTGAGGAAGGGCTCTTTAAGATGTTTGGCAAATAAAACCAAAGTGTCTACCTGTTCAAGAAGAACCCAGAACGGTTGTGGCTCACTATTGTCACTCTCTAGCCAGATCCCATAAAAGTAAGTGCTCACTCCCAGGGTCAACCATCCAGAAAACCCTAGTAGTTTAACATTGCCACAGCAAAAGGAAGAAGCACCCAAACACAAGTGTTCATAAACAAAAATGTATATATAGGGTCTCATATCCCAATGAGTGTCAAAAGACAAGAGTTACAGGGAAATTTAAGCTGTCTTTGTTTACTGTTTTAACACAAGCAAATATATAAAGAATGAATATGCCACACAGATGTGTTGTGGTGCTTTGATGCCAATGTCTACATTTCCCTGTAACTCTGGTCGTTTGACTATCTTGGGTCCCTATATAGACAATTTTGTTTATGTACACTTGTGTTTGAGTGCTTCTCCCTCTTGCTATGAAAGTTTCTACCTGTACATTCCTACAAAGTCTCATCAAGCCAGATCCCTAGTCAGACCTAATCAGATCCCTAAACGCCCTCAGTGAATGTTCCATTCTAACACCAAGACTCCTGGCTAGAAAGCTGGATGAATCGACTAGCAGCTGTTGGAGGGTATGTTAATGTTAAATATGTTGTCCTCAATTATAAGAATTTAAATATTCAGTTGGGTTCATTCTGATAGTGGGCCTGTAGATGACAAAGATGGTCTCAGGAATGCAGATTTAATATAGGTCAGGAATTAATGTAAGCAATACACTGATTACTGCAGATCATTTAGCTCTCAATGAGGACCAAGTAAAGCACCTTCATGTTCCCTTACACATTTACCTGTTCACAACTGTCTCCTGATTGTGTACATTAATCGATAAACAACAGTGGCTAGCTAGTAAAGCGCCCCAGTCAGTTTCTTCCCATTATACAGCAGGTCTTTTTGATTGTAACAAAGGTTACCAGGTGACTCCACATCACCATGCTCACATTGCTCTGGTTATGGACTTCCGGGTAACAACCATGTGCATTCTGGGAGTTGTAGTCTTATATTACATTGCTTGATGCTCTAGGTCTAGGCCATTCTTCTACAAATTATTGATTTCAGGTGTGCAAACTCATTGCACACCTGAAATCAGTAATTTGTAGAAGAATGGCCCGGACCTAGAGCATTGTGTCCTTGGTGAAATGGGGTCATCTACGTAGCTTTGATTGTACCAGTAATATGTTTTCATCCTGTATCTGGGAAGCACAGTCCCCTGGGTGATATGTTCCTGTCGAAAGTGTAAGATGAGCGAGGGGAATGTGAAACACAATGTAATGTAAACGAGAAAGTGGTGAAATGTCTCCCTCTTTCCGGCACTGGTGGAAGGGTAAGGTGGCAGGAGGGTCTTTCGGCTCAGTGTGATGGCAAGAGACAATGACTTAGACATCTTTATTAGGGATGTATGTCAGTACAACGCGATCTTTTAGATCGCGGTACTTGACATCCCAGGTTTTACAACGCAAGTCGTTACAACGACTTGCGTTGGAGGGCGCGGATTTAGGAATTTGTTTAATTTTATATTCCAACACCAGTTCCCGTAACAGTAGGGAAGGTATTGGACTATAAAATTAAAACATTCCTTATCCCACAGCGCCATCCAGCGCAAGTCGTAGTAACTACTTGCGTTGTAATAGCTGCGGGGAAAAGGTCGTGCGGTGTAAACACCGCGTTGTAAACGACGTTTCCCCTTTATTAGTGATGACGGTTGTCCGTCTCATTTCCTACTTGTGTTTTTTAACCCTTCTCGACTGACCATCATTATCGCTGGCAGGGGCTATTACCGTTTGTTATAGGCCCTGAAGGTTGTAACAAGGGAGATGGGCTTTAACAAACAGCATAGCACAGGCAGAAGGGCTATAAGGCTATTAGAACATTCCACCCACGGAGGATAGAATACTCTAAATTAAAAGAGGGAGACAGAAAGACAAACAGTGGAATGTATACTAGTCATTATTAGCCCTGACCCACTTTATTGTCTTCAACAGAGCTCTGAACGCCCTATTGTCCTAATATATTTTCACCCTGCTTTTGTATATATATATTTTTAATGTATGTGTGCATTTATATTTTTGGTTATTCCTCTACATGGCCGAGTGGAATGGGTGGGCGGTAGGGCAAGTGAAGGAACGAATGCAGCTTGTTCAGTCAAACCTGTTCAGTTTGAAAAGTCTGTATGAAAGTGGTGCATTGCAGTTGTTATGTATGTTATATTACGTTGTGTTACTTTGCACTTGTATGTCTCCCATCTCATTTGTTATGGCATCGCACTTGCATTGTGAATTTGTACCAAGTAGTATCGATTGGGAAGTTGACAAGTGATTCCGAGGTTTTTGCATGTCAGCGCAGTCAGCCCGTATTTACTATGCGCAGCTTCTCGCTGCTTTGGGTGTAAAGTACACCCTGGCAGCAACAGTGCTTCTCTCCCCTTAGGTGTGGCAGGGTATACTCAGACATGAGTCCCTTGCTCACTGCTCCATCAGGATTCAAGCAAGCCGGGCCGACGAGGCTGAAATGCCAGAAACCGGTCCCCGGTAGCTTGTCTCCTTTCTGGTGAAGAATTGGCTTGGTAGTTTGGTCTGCCCTGTTCCCATGATGCACTGGGCCAGGGACAGACTAATTTGCATATAGCCAGGTTCTGAGCTGGGATGGGGCAGTGAGCTAAATAACGGTGATGGATCAAGCCCTGATCTTTGGACTGGGTAAGAGTGGTCTGCTTAATTCAGACACTCTGTTCATCACCACCCCCTTTTCTGAATCTCTCCCCTTTGGGGCAGAGGTTGGTTGTCCGGGGATTGATGAGAGCTCCGTGGATGTTTAGCTTCTCTGGGTCGCATGGGGCTGAATCAGTGTTGAGGGCCTGTGGCTGTATCTTCTTGGCCATGGGTACTCGTAAACATTTGCCCAAAGGCCACGAAGTATGGTCTGTGGTGTAAATGAGGGAGGGCTGCACTGTGGCAGTAGGGGGTTCTAGGTAGGTCAGGGATTGTGTAAGGAGGTCTAAAACAATTTTAAATAAACAGGCAAGCTTTTATTTGCAGGTTAACTAAAGTTAAGTGTTGCAGGACACCACAGTAGTTACTTCATTTAACCTGCAAATAAATGCTTGTCAGTTTATGTAACTTTTTTTTAAATATTAGTGCTCAGCAAGTAAACAGCAGCTCGTGCTACCGTTCACCAGGGTTGCCGCATGTAAAGGTCAAGAGGGCCGCAAGCGGCTCCTGGGCCGTACCGGGAGTATCACTGCTCTTGGCCATGTCTTTGTGGCAACAACAGTGATGTCGGCATGTGGGCAGTATCCTAACTGGTTATGCCTATAGGGTAGGATCAGAGGTGAGGGTCTGTGGGCAGTATCCTCTTGGCTATGCCTGTGGGGCAGGATCAGCGATAAGGGCCAGGAGCAGGCATGAGGCTTAGGGTGCTACCTCCACTTGGTCATGCCTGTGGGGCAGGACCACTCATAAGGATTAGTGGGCAGTATCCTGATGGCCATGTCTGTGGGATGGTAGTAGATTTATGAAGGCCCAGCAGTGGGATCGTCTCTGGTCGGCCTCAGAAACGTAAGCAGTGCGCATGACCAAATTTGGGGATATATTCTCCTTTATCTGAAAGAATAACAAATAATGGTCTATCCTGGTTGCCCCATATCTGCCTTGGTGGCCTCCACTGTCCTCACAAAAATATCAGCTGGCTTCCGCTGCCCACCTATACATAACTTTGGCATTATCTCTTCCAGAACCCAGCAAAAAAAAAAAACCCTATTTGCGACTTGTGACAATCAAAGAACTTATAAGCAACCGTGTCACTTTGGATATAATAGCAAGCAAAAGAGCGTTGTACAGAGTTCCCCAGTGGGAGCCAGTGATATAGCTCAGTCGATTGTCTCTCTCAGTTAAGGTGGCGGGACAAGTGCATGGTGTAGACCCTTTTCAGAATTTTAGGATACCTCACACAAGTCACCGACAGGCCAACACCTGTTGTCCCAATCGGTGGCCGTCCAGCGTCATCATTGGTATCCTGCTCCTACGGCAGGCTGGCGGTGCAATGCCCGTCGGGCAGCCCAAAGGGCCGCACTTTGATGGAGATCTTTTATTCCGAGCCAGCGGGTGTATGTGTGTGAGGGGCCTAGGGAGTGCAATAGTGAGCAAGGGGGTGTGTGTGTAGAATTAAAAGAAGTCAGTCGAGTCCATTAAGAGTAACTTTAATGATCAGGCTCGCTGCTTTGTTAAAATTAAGGGGTATTAAGGAGTGATAGGCAATGAGACCAATCCTTATTCAACCCTTCATGTGAAAATGGTCGACATGTTTCTTGCCGTAAGGGCAATTCATCAGGACCTTAGTGCTCATATAATTGCTGGGTGTCTACTAGATTGCGAAGACCCTCATATACGACCTGAATAGTATCGTACTGGAATGGTTCCAGGCGGGAAACCTGCTGGAAACTGAAAAATTAAATAAACAGACATACATGATGTTAGAGTATGATGGTGGCAGTTTACATCAGCAGGTGCCTGTGTATCAAGGTGACTTGACCGTGCATGTCCCGTGAATACAAACGCTATGCCATAGCAAATTGCATGGTACTGTGAGAGAGAGGTGATTAATAAAACCAGTGCGCGCGGTCGAACACGCTCTGTATGTGAGCAGTCATGCTGTAGGTCTTAAAGCATGCATCTCAGTGCAAAGGGCGTGGCTAACGACTATGCGACTTGCCGAGTCTTATGTCAACCCAATATGCCGGGCCATTAGTGATGTAACGCCCCAACCCAGTAAGTTGGTAAGGGCGGCCCATGTATTCATTACAAAATTATGAATATACATATATGCAGACTGAATAGTTCAGCCAAACAGTCCAAAAGATAAGAAAAGAAAAGAAAAGAAACCGCAGATATAAACACAATTCACATATGTAAAAATACAGGACGCTCATATCCAGTCTGACACTCTGTCATGTGCTCAAGGTCGGTGTTTGCGTGGTGATCGCGGTCACAGGCACACAGTCAAAAAAGCCCAACACAAGGACAGTGCCCTGATTAGCGTGCGCGCGTGAGCGCGAACAATGTCAACAATGATGACAATGCGCTTACCCGCTAATGTGGATCCGGGTGCCTCACAAGCTGTCCATGTGGGGCCAACAGCGGGTGAGAGGTTCCTAGGGGGAAAGTAAGGCAACCCGCGGGGTTAACAGGAATAGTAAACACCATCACGCAGCGTCCCTCGTGAAGGGGATCCGCTGGCGGATGGCTGGCCGGGCGTCTAGCAAAGAGCGCGCGGTCTTTGAAAGTGGCTCCACACCTTACCTCAAGCGTCGCTGAAGGCGGGCATCTCAGCACCTACCCGTCCCACGGTCGCAAGTAGCAAGGACAGCCGGCTAGGTAGCCCGGGAGTCTACAGTGTAGTTAAAGGGAAATCGAAATGGGGCGCGCACCAAGCGGGGGGCGTGTCCCTCTGGTTGCTCCGCCCCGGAATGCAAGAGTGGAAAGTGAGAAGGGGTCAGCTCGAGGCAGCAGCTAGAACACCCTTCAATGCGGGGGCCATCTTGGAACGTACAATAGAGGCTGATTTATTATCTCAGTACTCATTAAGGGATGGACAATGAAGTCCAAAATCATGCCTATCTGGCGAGGGCAGTCCAGGGCACCCCCTCGTTCAGTCCCCGTTCCTCGCACTGTAATCTGTGTACCCATCTTTGTTCAAGTCGGAAGAGGGCTTGTTGATTGGAGTTAGGTACACACTCTAGTACTGCCCACCTGATGTTTTCTGGACGATGATGATTAATTTTACAGTGTTCATACAGTCTAGTGTGTGATTTTTGGCACCGAATGTTGCTGTTGTGCTCCATTATACGTTGTTTAACCGGACGCATGGTCATCCCAATGTATACCAGGTCGCAGGGGCAGATCAACACATAGATGCACTTGGAACTATTGCAATTGGTATGCTTGTTCATTGTCCATGTGAAGTCGCCCGGGAGTACAATGGTCTTGCCTTGGATGGTTTGGGGGCAGACAACGCAGGACCCACAGCGATAGTGTCCAGTTACTGGGGGAAGGTCCCAAAGAGTATTGGCAATCTGGGTGTTAGTCTTCTTAGGACGGGTGTGAATCAGCGTGTCCTTCAAATTAGCTAATTTGAAGGACACGCTGATTCACACCCGTGTTGATCTAGAGTGTGTACCTAACTCCAATCAACAAGCCCTCTTCCGACTTGAACAAAGATGGGTACACAGATTACAGTGCGAGGAACGGGGACTGAACGAGGGGGTGCCCTGGACTGCCCTCGCCAGATAGGCATGATTTTGGACTTCATTGTCCATCCCTTAATGAGTACTGAGATAATAAATCAGCCTCTATTGTACGTTCCAAGATGGCCCCCGCATTGAAGGGTGTTCTAGCTGCTGCCTCGAGCTGACCCCTTCTCACTTTCCACTCTTGCATTCTGGGGCGGAGCAACCAGAGGGACACGCCCCCCGCTTGGTGCGCCCCCCATTTCGATTTCCCTTTAACTACACTGTAGACTCCCGGGCTACCTAGCCGGCTGTCCTTGCTACTTGCGACCGTGGGACGGGTAGGTGCTGAGATGCCCGCCTTCAGCGACGCTTGAGGTAAGGTGTGGAGCCACTTTCAAAGACCGCGCGCTCTTTGCTAGACGCCCGGACAGCCATCCGCCAGCGGATCCCCTTCACGAGGGACGCTGCGTGATGGTGTTTACTATTCCTGTTAACCCCGCGGGTTGCCTTACTTTCCCCCTAGGAACCTCTCACCCGCTGTTGGCCCCACATGGACAGCTTGTGAGGCACCCGGATCCACATTAGCGGGTAAGCGCATTGTCATCATTGTTGACATTGTTCGCGCTCACGCGCGCACGCTAATCAGGGCACTGTCCTTGTGTTGGGCTTTTTTGACTGTGTGCCTGTGACCGCGATCACCACGCAAACACCGACCTTGAGCACATGACAGAGTGTCAGACTGGATATGAGCGTCCTGTATTTTTACATATGTGAATTGTGTTTATATCTGCGGTTTCTTTTCTTTTCTTTTCTTATCTTTTGGACTGTTTGGCTGAACTATTCAGTCTGCATATATGTATATTCATAATTTTGTAATGAATACATGGGCCGCCCTTACCAACTTACTGGGTTGGGGCGTTACATCACTAATGGCCCGGCATATTGGGTTGACATAAGACTCGGCAAGTCGCATAGTCGTTAGCCACGCCCTTTGCACTGAGATGCATGCTTTAAGACCTACAGCATGACTGCTCACATACAGAGCGTGTTCGACCGCGCGCACTGGTTTTATTAATCACCTCTCTCTCACAGTACCATGCAATTTGCTATGGCATAGCGTTTGTATTCACGGGACATGCACGGTCAAGTCACCTTGATACACAGGCACCTGCTGATGTAAACTGCCACCATCATACTCTAACATCATGTATGTCTGTTTATTTAATTTTTCAGTTTCCAGCAGGTTTCCCGCCTGGAACCATTCCAGTACGATACTATTCAGGTCGTATATGAGGGTCTTCGCAATCTAGTAGACACCCAGCAATTATATGAGCACTAAGGTCCTGATGAATTGCCCTTACGGCAAGAAACATGTCGACCATTTTCACATGAAGGGTTGAATAAGGATTGGTCTCATTGCCTATCACTCCTTAATACCCCTTAATTTTAACAAAGCAGCGAGCCTGATCATTAAAGTTACTCTTAATGGACTCGACTGACTTCTTTTAATTCTACACACACACCCCCTTGCTCACTATTGCACTCCCTAGGCCCCTCACACACATACACCCGCTGGCTCGGAATAAAAGATCTCCATCAAAGTGCGGCCCTTTGGGCTGCCCGACGGGCATTGCACCGCCAGCCTGCCGTAGGAGCAGGATACCAATGATGACGCTGGACGGCCACCGATTGGGACAACAGGTGTTGGCCTGTCGGTGACTTGTGTGAGGTATCCTAAAATTCTGAAAAGGGTCTACACCATGCACTTGTCCCGCCACCTTAACTGAGAGAGACAATCGACTGAGCTATATCACTGGCTCCCACTGGGGAACTCTGTACAACGCTCTTTTGCTTGCTGCTGCGTTGGACGAGTACATTGGACCCCATTAAATAATCGTCCTTTTTTATTCCCTTTGTTTGATATCACTTTGGATATAATCCCAGCTCTGAAATGGAGTGTGACATGGCCGCCTTGATGAATGACAGCAGATCATATGGAAGGACAGGATGTGTGAGTGGTTAGGGAAAAGCGCATAATGGGAAGGCCTTGCTCAGCACTGTGTGCTTGTATTTCTTTCCATAGACACAATAGGTGCTATGCTTTTTGGGTACTTACACAGCTCTTCTAGAAATGAGGCAGTTACTATGAGACAGCAGGTGACTGCCTTTTCCCATATCCAACATTATTCTGACCACATTGGATGTGTTATCCAAGGTGATCTGGACTGGATAATAACATGGTTGCAGAAAGATAGTCCTGCGTATGTGTTGGTGTGGTCCAAACCACACAGTAGTTTTGATCAAAAGAGAGAGGGATGAGATAAAATTAGTATTATAGTTGATGTATTTTATTGATTTGTAAAGTACTGGCTTGTGACAAAGGGCAACTTCACAGCACTAGATCTTTCAGAGTCAACGTTTCCAATTATGACTTTTAAAACAGTCAATAGAAACAGAATCAACAAGGATGCTATCTTCCCAGGAGAAAGTGCCTACACATGGCCATTTCCTCTGAATGGAGGAAGTAGTGGTTCCTCTGGAATCTAAAAGGAGGGAAAACCTCTCTGAACAACCCCTCATTCAGATTTGATTTTGAAATACAGGAAATTTGTTAGGTTTCTCAGGCCTGGGCTTAGCAAATTTTGAAAGTGTGCAACTATTGTTCGTCCGCCATCATTAATCTGGTTTGACTAATTGTATTTGCTTTGCATGATCTGAGGTTGTAGCTGGGTTTAAATGGTGAAGTTAGGTTTTGTAGGTAGTTCTGACATATTCTCTCCCATGTCTGAATATTGTGCAGCTTAGTTTGAAAGTGATCTGCTGGGCGGCTGGGAATAAGTGGAGTTGTTTTAGAACTGGAGTGATTAGATCATATCTCTTCACACTGAGGTGGAGTCTGGACACTTGGTTTTGTATGCCCTGTCATTTGAGTATTTTTCTTTTTTGTGTGTGTTCCAAAGTAAAGTATGTTGTAGTCAAGTCTTGTAGGGCAAAAGCCCTGGTGAGCAACGTACATTGGTGATTGGTGCCTTGCGACAACTGTTGCAATCTTGTGTATACATGAGAGGTCTTTGTCAAAACCGAATCCAGAGATTCCTGACTGCTTGAGCTAGCGACGTCTTCTTACTCACCTGGTAGCTCAAAAGCTAGAATGCTTGTTGTGTTATTGCAGGTTATACGAATGTTGATTATGGTTCAGCTCAGTTGGGATGCCAAGCCTCCATTTTCCATTGGAATACATACATTTTTACAATAGTCCCATGCTTTAACTGAACATGGCAAATGAAATGTAGTGTACTCGAGTTAATACGGTAGGCCATACCCATGATGAGATGCCAAATGGATGAGTAATGTGCTACATGGTAGGGAGTGCTTGGTTGGGAGGACTTTGATTTACAGTGTGGGCTAGATGGGCATCATTGTGGTGTTGTGTGTCTTAACCCGAGTGATGCTCTTATCCTGACATCAGTCACAGGGCTTAAGCGTGTGTGGAGCAAATCGTAATGTGGGATGGAATGCTTGAGTTTTGTTGACAATTTGTTTCTCTCGTCTGTTTGATGAAAGAGTTCCCTCATTTACTACCCTAAGATAGCTCGGTGATTCAATTTGACATTAATGCCACATTCCCAGTCCTGGGTTTTCACTAGATAAAACACTGTATATAATTGAATATTTTATACCTGCACAGTCTATTTCACTGGTTTGTAAAAGGAAAGCCCTGAACAGAAACTTGATTTCCTGGTAACAAAGGGCCATCCAGCTATCATTCTAAAATGACGTGACAAAGGTCAATCAAGTACTTCCTGCATTCCAGTGTGTATTGTGTATTCAGGGTGATCAATACATTGTGATATGGTACTTTTGATGTTAATACAAACTTGATATAAGGCTAGTAATGACATCAGAGCCAGAGCTAGAAGCCATATTGGTATCACTTTTTCTAACTAAACCATACAATCTGCTTGATTTCATACCCCTCCTGATCTTTTTTCCAGGTCAGCAGTTCAGGAATATGGTAACCAGTGGTTTGCCAAGCCTACAGAGGCACTGAAATATTACCTCATTCTTACATCTTCTAGCTCAGGCTTCTCAAAAGAGCTGCTTGTGACCTGCTGGTAGCTCTCCAGCTAGATGAAAGTAGCTCTCCTGTGTGCAACTAATACAGGAAGGGGCCCACTGAAATAAATGTAAGGCAGACTAGCAGGGGATAGAAGACCAAAGACCAAAGGAGATAAGTCTACCCTACATGTTTTAATTAGAGGCTCATAAAGAGTCCAACAATTTTCATAAGCACAAAATTGAGCTCATTGATATTTATGGCCGCCACATTTTAATTCTTCACACAAAATTTGAATAAATATATCATTTTATTTTCATTTGTCAGGATATAAATGTTATTCAATAGATATGCAAAAACATCATCCAAATATATACAAATCACAATAATTTCATCACAATAGAAAAATTACAATTATAACGCCCCACAATTTTGTGCTTATGAAAATTGTTGGACTCTTTTTGAGCCTCTAATTAAAACATATAGGGCAGACTTATCTCTTTTGGTCTTTGGCTCTCCTGTGTGCAGCCCAGAGAACTAAATTAGAAGCTTTTTCTTGGTTGAATTAATATTTATTTACCACAATTGAAAAGAAAGTGTTTGAAAATGTGTACAATTTTGGATTTCATAAGCTGCTGTTTGGACAAAAAGGTTGAAATTCCAAAATATATTTAAATCTGATATTTGGGTTATCTAATGGTACTGGGGAGACTAATACTATTATTATTAACTTGGTGCTAGGAGTAGTGCAGCTATGGCTGCTATGCATTACCCATGTAGAGGCATTCCACACTGACAAATAATGCTGTACATTGCTGCTAGCAGCCATATCTAAAGCACAGAGATTATCGCTGCTAGTAATCATGCATATGGTGGCCACTAGTGTACTCCTGTTCGATGTGGTTACTGCTACATCTCTAATAATATAAGTAGCTTGGGAGGATTTTCATTGAGCACAAGTAGTTTTTAATACAGAAACGGCTGGAGACCTCTGATATAGAATCTTGCATTTTTAGGCGTTCTTGGTAAAGAGCAGGCTCTAAGGGCCAGATGTAGGTGGCCATTTACCGGCCGGTAACGGCCGATTTCGGCCGTTACTGACCGGTAAACGGGTTATTGGGATGTAGGGGGCCAATTTTACTGAATCGGTAAATTTACTGAATCGGTAAAATACTGCTAGATGTAGGTAGGACTCTTCTGAGTCCCAAAGGCCTTTCAGATTCGGTATTTTACCACCCAATCCAATTGGGTGGTAAAATACCGAATCCAGGTGTGCATGCACATGTGTGCATGCACACCTATGCCATGTGACAGCCAGACATGCCCTTAGGGCATGTCTGTGTGCCACATGGCACACATGCCTGTATTTGGGGTGCTAGAGGGTGCCAAAGTGACACCCCCTGCACCCTTGCTGGAATCGGTATTTACCGAATCGGTAAATACCGATTCGGTAATGCCCATTGTTTCCTATGGGCTTCAATGCCCATAGGAATCAATTGGCATTACCGATTCTGTAATACCTACATCCCCCCCCCCTCTATTTTACCACTTCTTAAATACCGAATCGGTAAAATTCGGTATTTAAGAAGTGGTAAAATGAAATTACCTACATCTAGGCTGTAGTGTGCGCTCTAGTTTATGCACGTCACGTAGACGTGACGTGCGGCGGCCATGTTGGCGCGATGCGCGCGCATCCCCATTACGCGCCGAGGATAGATAACTATCGGCAGTTGCCGGCCGGCGCTCCTCTACATACTTTGTACCTTGGTAAATAAATACTCAATGAACCCTTACCCAGTAGTCTGCATATCATTGCTACGACCAACTTTACAGTGGCGACGAGGTCGGGAGGCTCCAGCTGGCAAATTCGGAAAGAAAAAAAAAACGGACCCCCACGTGGGCAGCAGCAGGGAAGGCAGCCCTCCAACCACCCAGACATAGCGCAGTACTGCTCCACGCAGCCCAGTTGGCAGAGGGCATAAGGGGGCACGGCTGAGCCCACCAAGGTACGGCGAGTTTGAGGAGCGTGGCAGAGCCAAGGCCACCCGGGAGGCGGCGAAGGGGCCGGAGAGGCAGCACCACGCCGCAGTAGATAGCCCCCCGCGCAGACCATCCCACGACACTGCGTCAGGGAGGAACAGCGCTGGCTACCAAAGAAGAGGAGGTGGGGACCAGCAATAAGAGTCCCCAGAAGGACACCAATACGGAAGCAAAGGACAGCACCCCAGGGAGTCCCACCAGCAAAGACGCCAAAGCGACAGCGATCAAGGAGGTGAGAATGAGCACACCGGCAGGCTATGCAATTGCACCAGTGCAATTTCTATCGAAACCTGGGGACCCCCTGATGAAGTGGGAGGATTGGAAAGAATATATTGATAATTTCATTGGGGTCCTGGAGGACGAAAATGAAGAAACATTCACCCCCCAAAGAAAGAAACGTATCCTGTTACTGAACTTGGGACCGGAGGGTCTCAGGATTTACAAGAGTCTGGTGCCCAAAAAGAGAAAAGACACTGATAAGGATGTATATGCCCATGCATTGGAAGATCTGGATGAACGGTATCGCCCCACTATCTGTGTGTCAGTGGACAGGTTTAACTTCCAGCAGAGAAAACAACGGGCTGGAGAAACCATAGAAGAATACGTAGCGGCCCTGAGGAAGCTAGCCGCCCCATGTAAGTACGCACTGTGGGAAGACGAATTCATAAAGGACCAAATCGTGATGCATACCACGAGCACAAATGTCCAAGACAAATTATGGGCAAGCGGCGACACCACACTCAAAGATGTAATGGTCATCGTAAAGAGGGCGGAACTCGCAAGGAGGTGCGCTGACGCAACCAAGAAAGATGTAGCCACCCCAATGATGGTGAACAGGATACAAGAGGGAGACCACCGCAAGGACCAGAGAGGCAAAGACCCAGCGGCTAAAGGAACAAACAGATGGCAAGGAAAGCAAACGGGCAATGACGGCAGGAAATCATGCTACAGATGCGGCAGTTGGTCCCACGACGCGCGCGATAGAAGATGTCCAGCGTTCCGAGCCAAGTGCCTACACTGCGGCATCTTAGGCCACTATGAGAAGGTGTGTAGGAAGAAACACCCCAAGGAAATGGTGAAATGCATCGATCAAGGCGAAGAAGATCAGGAGGAGGTCGCAGAGGAAGAGGTGGTCACCGTCTTGTGCATATATGACCAGGTACTGAGTGTAGAAGGGAAGAAATCAACAAAACCCATCCTGGACATGTCTATGGGCGGGATCACCATCACTGTGGTGGCAGACACCGGATCCCCATTCACCATTGTCCAATGGGCAGTGTGGGAAGAAATGTTCAGACCCCAGTTGGGCCCAGAGTTGGAGAAACTAGACATTCGGCCGGTCACCTACAATGGCGACCGTATTCCAATGGTGGGGTTCCGACGCCTGTTGTTCGAATTTAGGGGCCGATCAGCATGGTGCAAGCTGTACATTGCAGAAAAAGGACCCTCCGTCCTAGGATGGCTAGACCAGGGCGACCTGGGAATAAAGCTGGATCCAGGAGGAAAAGAACAAATATTACTCACGGAGCAAGAGGAATGGCCGGACCTGAACAAATGGAAGGAGAACTACCCAAAAGTGTTTGGAGGCACGGTGGGGCGGATGGAAAAATTCCAACATAAGATCGTGCTCAAGGAAGGGGCCACCCCGGTAGCTCACAAAGTGAGGAACGTACCGATCGCTGTAAGAGATGCGGTCCAAAAAGAACTCCAAGAGTTGGAAAAGAAGGGAATAATAGAACCGATAACGTGTGCAGAATGGTTGGCGCCCTTAGTGGTCGTAATGAAGCCCAATGGGAAGGTCCGGCTCTGTGTGGACCTGAGAGAACTGAATAAAAATATTGTGGTGGAGAAATTTCCCCTCCCCAGAATCGAAGAAATGTTGGCCAAGACCAGAGGAGTAAGGTGGTACTCCACTATTGACTTGACATCGGCCTATCACCAAATAGCACTCCACCCGGACAGCAAAAGTCTTACATCCTTCATCACTCCGTTTGGGTGTTACCAGTTCTGTCGTATGCCGTTTGGGCTGGCCTCGGCGGCTGCAGTCTTCCAGAAAATGATGCACCAACTATTCCGAGACTGCAAGGACGTCCAGTATTTCCAGGACGACATTCTGGTGATGGGGCGCGACAGGCAGGATCACGATCAGAAGCTGGGAAACGTGTTACAAACGCTGGAGAACAAAGGCCTTACAGCGGAGTGGACAAAGTGCCGATTGGGCCTACAATCGGTAACGTACCTGGGACACGAGATTGGACAACAAGGCGTTACACCCAAGTCGGAAAACGTAAAGGCCATCGCGGATGCACCGCCCCCCAGGAACAAGGAAGAGGTCAGGTCGTTCCTGGGGATGGCGGAGTACTACAGCAAATTTGTGGTGCACTTCGCCTCTAAGACCCACAACATGAGGCTGCTGACCAGGGAAAGCACTGTGTTCCAGTGGACACCGGAAGCCCAAGCAGAGTTCGAAACTATCAAAAAGGATGTCACAGGAGCTGTTCCTCTCAAGGGTTACGACCCACAAGGCGCCACCGTACTAACGACTGATGCCAGCGACAAGGGCCTGGGTGCTGTACTCATGCAAGACAGAGGAAGAGGGGAAATGGAGACAATCAGTTTTGCATCCAGAGCATTGACGGAGACAGAGAGTAAATACAGCGTGATTGAGAAGGAGATGCTGGCGGTGGTATGGGCCATGACGAGATTCCGGCAATTTCTGTGGGGAACACGTTTCCTACTCAGAACAGATCACAAGCCATTGGTGAAGGTGCTAACATCGAGCGGACATGCCAGTGCCACTCCCAGGATATCCAAAATGTCCCTAAAGTTACTTGAGTTCAGGTACGACGTGGAGTATATTCCTGGGAACCGGAACCGAGTAGCGGATTACCTGAGTAGGGCAGCCGCCATGGAGCCTGGAGAGGAAGACCCTGCAGGCAGTGGGGAGCTGGTAGCTCACATAGAAGACCAAGAGAAATTAATTAGCCAACAAGAATGGACAGAGTCATATGAGGAGGACACCGACCTAAAGGAAGTAAAGGTGCACATCGTACAAGGATGGCCAGATAAAAGAAACGTGAGGGCGAGCCTCAGGCCGTACTATGAAGTGCGGGAAGAACTGTCGGTAGGAGACAAGGGGATATTCCTTTACAGAGGAGACAAGGTGATCCCCCCAAGGAACCTCGCCTCAAAACTTTTGGACCTACTACATGAGGGACACCTGGGCCTAGGGAAACTCAAGGCAAGAGCAAAACAAAACTATTGGTGGCCGGGCATGGACATAAGGGCCGAAAGGCATGTCAGGGAATGTCCACAATGTCAACGGGCAGACAAGACCTTAAAACCTTTGAGGCCAGCGATAGGGAAGTTTGATCCTCCCTCAAACCCGTGGGAAGAACTATCTGTAGACATTTTGGGACCTGTCCTAGATGACCAAGGCACACAGAAATATGTGTGTGTACTCATGGATCGATATTCAAAGTGGCCGGAGCTGAGAGTGGACGAGTCCATGGACACAGAGAACATCATAAAGTTTCTGTCAGAGACTTTCACTAGGGAAGGAATACCCAAATCGATCTTGAGTGACAATGGGCCCCAGTTCACGTCGGAGAGGTGGAACAAGTTCATGCAAAGAAATGGCATCACTGTCAAACACACGGCAATCTACCATCCGGCCGGTAACGGCCTAGTCGAGCGATTTAACAGGGTAGTGATGGGAGCCATACAAGCCGCCATATCAAGTGAACAGAACTGGGAGAAAGCGCTAGAGAACATGGTGTGGGCCTACAGAATAACCCCCACTGGCACGGGGTACAGCCCATTCCAAATATTGAGGGGGCGTGAACCATTCACACATGACAACAGGATCTGGAAGGAAAAGGTCGTCACCAGCGAATGGTCCCCTGCAGTGGTGCGGGCCAACCTGGAAAGAGCACAGACAATTTACAGCAATCATTACAATAAACGAAGGAATGTTAAAAGGACAGGCCTGGAAGAAGGAGAGTGGGTGAGAGTAAAGTTAGCCACTCTACAGAAGAAAGGAGACAGCAAGTACAGCAAGCCGATGCAAGTCGTGGAAGTGTATGATCGAGCGGCCCTGCTGAGCGATGGGAATGTGTGGTCCCAGGACCGTATGGCCAGGTGCAACAAGGTTTTGGGCTGGGAGCAACAGGGAACTGAATGGGAAGACACGGATGATTCGAACGTGGAGAAGAGACAAGGTGCCAGTGAGCAGCAAGGTGGAGCAAGAGCCGGGACGGAAGGTGAAGAAGATGAAGGGAGCGGAAGTCAAGGAACAGAAATGGACAGGTCGGAGAGAAGCATGTATGAAGGTGGAGCTGTGAGTGAAGAAGCAGAAGGCCATGAGATGCAGAGCCAAGAGACTATGGAGAACCCGGTCAGGATTACAATGAGTGGAAGGCAGGTGGTAAGACCTTCCAGATTTCGAGATTTCGAGTTGGACACTGAACTGTAAGTGACTCAGCAAAGCTTGGTAAAAAAGGGGAGATATGTAGTGTGCGCTCTAGTTTATGCACGTCACGTAGACGTGACGTGCGGCGGCCATGTTGGCGCGATGCGGCGCATCCCCATTACGCGCCGAGGATAGATAACTATCGGCAGTTGCCGGCCGGCGCTCCTCTACATACTTTGTACCTTGGTAAATAAATACTCAATGAACCCTTACCCAGTAGTCTGCATATCATTGCTACGACCAACTTTACATAGGCCTAGATAACTAACTCTGGTTTTGCTTTGTGTATTATAAATACAGGTGACTGGTGCACATTTTGCAGACACTTATTGCTTTGAACTTTTACACTAGTGGCGTTGGCTTAAGGAAAGAAAATAATTTCTGTTTTTAAAGAACTCTCAACTCATATCTATTTATCCCCAGTTTAATAATTTTTTCTACAAACCTATGCCCTTATTTTAGTTCCATTGTAGCACAGAAAAAGGAGGTGGCGATCTGAGATGTGGGAGATATTTATGAATAGCAGATTTAGGACCAGAGAGTTCACATTATGTAACGCCTTCACTCACTGTATGACTGCATACAACTGCATAGAGAATTGTGTTGCCAGAACATGACTATGGTTGTTCTGTTTGTCAAAATGCCAACCTAGTGAAAGGGTTGCATAGACCTCTAATATGGCTGATCAGGCCGTTGTCGTCTCTTGCATCAGCCTAGATTCTCATCAAAGTCAATGGGATTTTGTCTGCGAATATGTCTCAGCTTAAGGTTCGATCCGAGAATCCGGTTCCTGGGTTGTGTCTCTGCTCAATGTGAGACTTTTCTCAACTGCTGGTAGCTACTAAAATTAAAACAACATCTTATGAGTTTTGGTCGTTTTGAACCAAAATCCACATATATCATTCCCACTGTTATATTGAGGTTTGACTCATTTGGTTTTATTGATGTCCACTGCTATGCTTCATTCCACATTTAGATTCATTATGACTAACTATTATGTGATTTCTGGGCATTGAACACATTTAACTTATGCTGTATTTATGGTACCTGGTGTTTGCATAACACAGTATATGCTGATTGCTTGGTCTTCTTCAGTTATTGGAAGCCACGGGGTGAATAATAGGTTCTGCAGATTTAGGGTTTCCCAATGGGTGGACACCCATGGAATTTAGTGGGTCTTCTTACCGTCTACATGACCTGTGTAGTTACAGATCAAATGGTCTCTAAGGAGTGAAATTACACGTCACATGGTCCATGGGGAGTGAAATTAAAGGTCACATGGTCTCTAGGGAGTGAAATTAAAGGTCACATGGTCTATGGGGAGTGAAATTACACGTCACATGGTCCATGGGGAGTGGAATTAAAGGTCACATGGTCTCTAGGGAGTGAAATTAAAGGTCACATGGTCTATGGGGAGTGAAATTACACGTCACATGGTCCATGGGGAGTGAAATTAAAGGTCACATGGTCTATGGGGAGTGAAATTAAAGGTCACATGGTCTATGGGGAGTGAAATTACACGTCACATGGTCCATGGGGAGTGAAATTACACGTCACATGGTCCATGGGGAGTGCAATTAAAGGTCACATGGTCTCTAGGGAGTGAAATTAAAGGTCACATGGTCTATGGGGAGTGAAATTACACGTCACATGGTCCATGGGGAGTGAAATTAAAGGTCACATGGTCCATGGGGAGTGAAATTAAAGGTCACATGGTCTCTAGGGAGTGAAATTAAAGGTCACATGGTCTATGGGGAGTGAAATTACACGTCACATGGTCCATGGGGAGTGAAATTAAAGGTCACATGGTCTATGGGGAGTGAAATTACACGTCACATGGTCCATGGGGAGTGAAATTAAAGGTCACATGGTCTCTAGGGAGTGAAATTGAAGGTCACATGGTCTATGGGGAGTGAAATTAAAGGTCACATGGTCTATGGGGAGTGAAATTAAAGGTCACATGGTCTATGGGGAGTGAAATTACACGTCACATGGTCCATGGGGAGGGAAATTGAAGGTCACATGGTCTCTAGGGAGTGAAATTAAAGGTCACATGGTCTATGGGGAGTGAAATTACAGGTCACATGGTCTATGGGGAGTGAAATTACAGGTCACATGGTCTCCAGGGAGTGAAATCACAGTTCACATGGTCTCTAGGGAGTGCAATCATAGGTCACATGGTCTATGGGGAGTGAAATTACAGGTCACATGGTCTATGGGGAGTGACATTACAGGTCACATGGTCTCCAGGGAGTGAAATCACAGTTCACATTGTCTCTAGGGAGTGCAATCATAGGTCACATGGTCTCTAGGAAGTGGGTTTTCAATACATTGGTATGCAGAAAGGTGAGGTAACCATCTCCCAGCTCAAATGAGTCCACTGTCATTCAGTGTTGAGGGATTTCCCTGCGGGGTGCTTCTCCTGGTCCAGGAACACAGAGGAGTCGGGTCTTCCACCCCCTGCCAGGACGAGGTTTTAACCACTTTGGGATGATGTTTTCCCCTTTGAGTGAAAAGGGGAGTAGGGGTGAGAGAAATAAAACCCAATAGGGTTACAAATTATTCCGCCCTTCAGTTGCGCGCGCTGTTGGAACACGTCAGACACGGTCCCTTCCTGTGGATAATGCATGAGCTGCTGGTAAAATGGCTCGGTTGTCAGAACTGAAAGACCTTTTATTGGAATGGCGTTCATGCTACTTAATGTACAGTGTGGCAGAGTCAACAAACTGGAATGATTGCATACTGTACTCCTGACAGAACGGAAAAGTGGATGTGCATATGTCAGCATATGCGTAATCTAAATGTGAGTACTAGATGCCTGCACACGTATTGTACGCACACTGGTTGTAGGAAAGTGTTTTATCTAGGTACATACCAGATGACTGGCTAAGGATCTGAGATGTGATTTAGTTGGACCACCATGAATCTGTAATTGTGTCATTATACACATTGGTTTGGAAATTGACTCACCCTATCATAGGAAACAACTGTAAGTGACGCAAGTTGGCTCAGTGAGAACAGTGCTCACTGTTGAGACCTGAAGGCTGTTAGTTGGAATCCCGGCATGGCCAACTCAGCCCTTCATCAGTCTGAGATTGACAGATTGAATACAAATGAAGTGGGTAATTGCATCATGTGTAATTTGCAGCGCAATTAGCCTGCAAAATGCTGGTTGCAAAGGATATGTAAAAATAAGGGGGAACATCCTTTACAACGCAACTTTTACCACGCAGTGCCTTTACGACGCAACTATTACAACGCATGTTATTACAACGCATAGCGCTGGGGGGCGCTCTAGGATAGGGAATAGATTTAATTTACTATCCAACACCTTCCCTACTATCCACGGGGACTGGAGTTGGAATAGTAAATTAAACTATTCACTATCCAGCACCCCTTAACGCTATGCGTTGTAACAGCATGCGTTGTAAAAACTGCGATGTAAAGGCATGCGTGGTAAAACCATGCGTTGTAATGTGATACATCCAAAAATAAGTTATGCTCATTAAACTGTTCGCAGCATATGAGCAAAATATGTTCAGTGTCCCCCACCCATACATATGAGTAGAAACAATATACATAGGCTAGGTAGAACAGTGTAAGTCTCTGATGTACATGAATACTTTTTATGTACAGACATATATTCCGGTCTGCACACCTAGCATGTGTGTAAATGTAGGTAAAATACTTAATAGGGTAAAAGCCATGCTCATACATAGGTTACTTCACAAATGGTGTAACGTGCAGGAATAAACGCCCACCTTCTTGAATCGGCCCCTGTGTGGTATTTCTTTGAAATATATACTTTGAATTTGAGAAACCCGTATTAAGAAGATGTTGTATTGAGTTTTAGCTACCATTATGTCTTCTTGGGTAGATGTGTTTTAGGATTGAGAGTGCAGGGAAACGTAATTATGAATAGATAAGGTTACACAAATGCTGTGCTGGATTTGTATTTGCATAGCCTTTGAGGCGTAATCGCAATAGGAGGGTGAAATTGCTAGTGAAGAATTGACAAGAAGATTGCTTTTCAAGCAACCCTTGACCAAGCCAATAGGTCTGTCTTTTTGCTAGGGGACAATTTTCAAATGCTATCATAAAACGAAAATCCCATAATGAAGCAACATCTTTCCTACAACAATGTAAAAGCTAATGGTCAGCCCTATTAGCAGTTGTATGGTGTACCCTCCATGAAGACTGCTGAAAAGGAGTCAAATGAATATTACATTGCAAGTGGTGCATTTACAAGGCACCCACAGCAAAGAAATTGACAAAGGTCAAGTGTTTTAGTTGCATCTTTAAGAAGTCTATCTGTGGGTACATCTTTACTTTGTGAACAAATAAAAAAAACTATAAAAACAGCAACACGTTATCATGAAAGCAAAATATAGCAAACGCTTGGGGCAATTTAGTTTTTTGTAACTGTTAAGACATCAAACAGCACATGCTTCTTAAACAAAGAAGCCATAAATCCCAAATTGAAATATATTTGTGTCAGCAATGTAAATACAGCAAAACCAAAGGGGATGATGGACGGAGTGTTGAATATTGCAAGCGCTCACCCCCAGTCAACTGATCTGGGTTTAATCCATCATCATTCTTTAGCTCACTCCGCCACCCCAGTTCAGACATGGCTATATGCAAATCAGTCTGACCCTGTGCCTCATGGGAACAGTTCACCCGAACTGCCAAGCCATGTCTTCCCTGGACCGGAAACAAGCATCCCGAGGCACAGGGTCAAGATTGATTTGCATATAGCTGTGTCTGAACTGGGGTGGCAAAGTGAGGTAAAGAACGATGATGGATTCAACCCAGATCTTTGACTGGGGGTGAATGTCTGAAAAGTTTCAGTGCTCCGTCCATCATCTACTTCTGTATTCTAACAAAATGACTACTTGACGCCCCTCCACCATAACCATGGAAACACAAATGAAAAAATGTAACAATGCATAAAAGTAAACTGTCTTACAGGACAGCTCATCTTAGTAATGGCCAACTAAGAAAGTCAATGGCTGAAGGATGCAGACCCAAACTCTACTCTCCCGGAACTATTTCATAGTATTCTTTTTGTTCAAGAATTGAAGGAAACATGATGTCTCCCAGAAAACGAAAGCTGCCTACAGCAAAACCTATAGCAGACATATTTTATTTTTAGAGGAACTATTGGTTTTTTTAACTAAGAAATTCAAAAACAACTCCCGCCCCACAAACAGCCTTTTTGAACAGGTAGCTCAAAAAGGCTACTGGAAAATCTATAAAGCTACCTAAACGGATTGTTTCTAGAGAGGACTTTGCTTGCAGAAAGCTGTCTCAAACTGTACTACACATGCCTCCTTATTTGGAGACAATGCCGTGATCTTGTAAATTGCGCATGTTTAAAAAGATGTATGTGTAGCATGAATAAATTACAGATATGCCAGGCCGAAACATATCTTCTATTAATTCGTATTCATCTTAACAATCTATATTGAAATGCATAACATTCAGCATGTGGCGTGCATATGCTCGTTATCAATACAATGACAAACAGGAAGGCATGGATAAAGAGCAAAGACAATTAATAAATGTAAAAAACATTATAAACGCAAATAAAAAGTACAAGAAACGCCATCATCAGTGAAAAAGTTGTAGGCTCCATGTAATGAGAAAAAATAAAGAGGCAGTTAGTCTGTCAGCATTTCGAATTCTAGATTGCAGGTCCACAATTCGCTATTATAATATAGGAACTACAAATAATTTCAAATGTTCATTGTTCCCTAACAAGTTTAATGTAGCCTTGAGGGATACATAGAAGTACACAGCGGTCTAAAAGTGATCCAAATGCAGAGCCAATGAACCTTAATGAGAGTCCAAATAATAATCTACCAACAGCAATCATGATTTCAGCTTTGTCAAAAGCAACATTGAACTGCATTTCAGTAATCTAGCATGAACATCATTGATATTCAATCAATCAATCAATCAGGGTTTTGTAAAGCGCACTACTGGCCCGTGAGTGCCTCAAGGCACTAGGGGTGGGTGTGAGCAGCTCTGATGGGGTCATTCGAAGAGCCAGGTCTTGAAGTTCTTCCTGAATTGGTGCAGTATCGGCCTTCGTCGGATATTGAAATAAGGTGTTTTTGTAACTAGTCCATTGAGAATGTGGTGTCTAATAGAACTTCCAGGACCCTTACTTTTGGTGTAGGAACAGGAGCAGGAAACTGCCCCACAGTACTCTGTCTTTCAAGAAGCTAAATCTTCCTCCTGTTGCAATTTCTACCAAATATTGGGGCAACGTGCAGCCCTTCTATGACTAAGCATCAGTTTGAGTGTGCGGCCAATATAGATAGCACCATTTAGACAATAGAAAAGTTGGGTTAACAATGTCAGAAAAAATATGTTCATGAATGACAAAGACGAAAAATGAAACAAATAAGACACTAAGGGCCAGATGTAGGTAATTTTAATTTACCACCTCTTAAATACCGATTCATACCGAATCGGTATTTAAGAGGTGGTAAAATAGAGGGGGGGGAGATGTAGGTATTTCAGATTCGGTAAATACCGAATCGTTAAGATTCGGTATTTACCGATTCGGAAAATACCGATTCGGTATTGCCAATTGATTCCTATGGGCCTTGCAGCCCATAGGAATCAATGGGCAATACCGAATCTGTAATTACAGATTCGGTAAATACCGATTTTAGCAAGGGTGCAGGGGGTGTCACTTTGACACCCTCTGGCACCCCAAAAATAGGCATGTGCGCCATGTGGCACACAGACATGCCCTACGGGCATGTCTGTGTGTCACATGGCACAGGTGTGCATGCACACATGTGCATACACACCTGGATTCGGTATTTTACCACCCAATTGGATTGGGTGGTAAAATACCGATTCTTAAAGCCCTGTGGCACTCTGACATGTGCCAGCTACATCTGCATTTACAGAATCGGTATTTTACAGAGTCTGTATTTACCGATTCGGTAATTTTACCGAATCGGTAAATACAGAATTGGTAAAATACCGATTCTGTAAATGCATGCCCTACATCTCAAATTCCAATTACCGGTCGGTAACGGCCGAATTCGGCCGTTACCGACCGGTAATTGGCCACCTACATCTGGCCCTAAAAGTTAAAGAGCTGTCGGATGAGAAAAAGGAACTGAATCTCTTCTCTCAAGGCCCTAGTAAATGGAAGCACCGCAGCTAAGTCCACCTGGCTCCTTCTGGTGTGCTGTTTAGTGGATGTAACCACACATAATGGTGAATGTTGTCAGACGATTGTAACAATCCTACTACTACAAAGTCATAGACCATGTCACCAAGACCTACCATCTAAAATGCATCCTTGATAGATACGATTATAAGGTTCTCTTGTCGTTCAACTGGAATCAAAAGTGTCCAGCTTTTTATTTATTTATTTATTTTAAGTTACAAAATATACAGTATTATACAGCTGCATGAATACTAACACCGTTGTCAAACAAACTACACAGAGCATTTTACACAAGACTATTAAGACATTCATTTGATACATAATTTATGTGTGCCCTTAAAATGACGGTCAACAGTCTTGTTATCATGGATCATAGTTAAAAAAAGTAATTGGCATCCGCCGTTACCTCTAGCAGAGTCAATCTCCAAAAATGGAATCCATTTCCATTCTTACTGCTACAGGAGGCAATCCAATATTACGTGTTGTATGAATTCAACAGTGTTGATCCTACATAAGAAGCACTTCAATCTTGTCCAACTGATTCTGATAAGCCCAATGAGCTGTTAACTGGGAAGTTTCCCCAATCTTGCCCCATAGCCACAAAACATAACTTGGTAATTGTTCTATAATTATCTAAATATCCTAAATTTGTTTATAGATTATTTGAAGAGAAGCACAGACATTTTCCTTTTCGGCGTTTTTGTGAAAAAACCCCACAAAGGTTGTTGATCACAGCATCTTAGGACACAAGTGCAAATGGTGGTCCTCACCAATGAAGCTGTCAGAAGTCGAGTCAAAAGGAGGAGACATTTATGGCAGCAGTGTTTTAACACAAGACCTCAGTCTTGTGAGATGAACCTAAGGGATGACAATAGTTGAGATGGAAAATTTTCAGGGTCTCTGCATTCCATGTCTTCCTACTTCCTCCACATATTAATTGGTATAATTGTGATGCAATAGCAAGTGGAGGAACGTTCCTGCATTTCAATCTAGGAGTATCAAGGAATTGTGTAACCGCTGTAGATACCTCTGAAGCAGCTGTTAGTGCTGGGTTGTTTGCAAAAATGGGGGTACCTTATTCCTTTTGCTAGCTGCTGATAATACCCTGTATTTACAAAACACCCCTGGCTTGTCACTGCATAAAATATTTTTGTACATTTTAGTGATAGTGTGGCAAGATTTGATGGAGTAAAAAGTGTAAAGCGAAGCACCTAACCACTTGAAGTGTGGGACAATTAAGCAATAGTGACGTTGTGATGCCATTTTCCTATGGCAGTCTAATTGCAAGGCGACACTCGTTAACGAGGAGAGATAGCCTTTTCGTTTTTATGTCTCTTTTTATAACATCAAAGGACAATAATTTCCTTTTATAAATTAATCATCCAAGAGATTATGGTTGTACAGTGTTTTAACTTTTAAATCATCATATTTTTCTACGTTTTTAAAAAGAGGTTTGACATTTTTTTTAATGTACTTTTCAATTTTTAACAGCAAAACACACAAGATGATGGCCGGAATGTTTACATTGGCAAAACATTCACCCCCAGTCACAGATCTGGGTTTAATCAATCGTTATTTTGCTCACCACTCCACCCCAGTTTAGACATCGCCATATGCAAATCAGTCTTGACCCTGTGCCTCATGGGAACAGTCCAGCCCAAACTGCCAAGCCATGTCTTCCCTGGACCGAATCAAGCATCCTAGGACCGGTTTCTGGCTATCAGCTGTCATCAGCCAGGATAGCTTGACTCCAGTGGCGTAGTGAACACGGGACCCACGTCTGGGCATACCCTTCCCACATAGGGCGAACAGCAAAACACACAAGATGATGGACGGAATGTTGAACATTGGCAAAACATTCACCCCAGTCACATATCTGGGTTGAATCCAAAGTTATTTTGCTCACCACGCCACCCCAGTTCAGACATATGCAGATCAGTCTTGACCCTGTGCCTCATGGGAACAGTCCAGCCCGAACTGCCAAGCCATGTCTTCCCTGGACCGGAATCAAGCATCCTAGGACCGGTTTATGGCTATCAGCCGTCATCAGCCAGGAAAGCTTGACTCCAGTGGCGTAGTGAGCACAGGACCCACGTCTGGGCATACCCTTCCCACATAGGGTGAACAGCAAAACACACAAGATGATGGACGGAATGTTGCACATTGGCAAAACATTCACCCCGAGTCATAGATCTGGGTTTAATCCATCGTTATTTTGCTCACCATGCCACCCCAGTTCAGACATGGCCATATGCAAATCAGTCTTGACCCTGTGCCTCATGGGAACAGTCTAGCCCGAACTGCCAAGCCATGTCTTCCTTGGACCTAAATCAAGCATCCTAGGACCGGTTTCTGGCTATCAGCCGTCATAAGCCAAGATAGCTTGACTCCAGTGGCGTAGTGAGCACGGGACCCACGTCTGGGCATGCCCCTTCCCACATAGGGCGAACAGCAAAACACACAAGATGATGGACGGAATGTTGCACATTGGCAAAACATTCACCCCCAGTCACAGATCTGGGTTTAATCCATCGATATTTGGCTCACCACGCCAACCCAGTTCAGACATGGCCATATGCAAATCAGTCTTGACCCTGTGCCTCATGGGAACAGTCCAGTCCGAACTGCCAAGCCATGTCTTCCCTGGCCCGGAATCAAGCATCCCAGGACCTGTTTCTGGCTATCAGCCGTCATCAGCCAGGATAGCTTGACTCCAGTGGTGTAGTGAGCACGGGACCCACGTCTGGGCAAACCCTTCCCTCATAGGGCGAACAGCAAAACACACAAGATGATGGACGGAATGTTGCACATTGGCAAAACATTCACCCCCAGTCACATATTTGGGTTGAATCCATCGTTATTTTGCTCATCACGCCACCCCAGTTCAGACATGGCAATATGCAAGTCAGTCTTGACCCTGTGCCTCATGGCAACAGTCCAGCCCGAACTGCCAAGCCATGTCTTCCTTGGACCAGAATCAAGCATCCCAGGACCGGTTTAGGGCTATCAGCCATCATCAGCCAGGATAGCTTGACTCCAGTGGCGTAGTGAGCACGGGACCCACGTCTTGGCAAACCCTTCCCTCATAGGGCGAACAGCAAAACACACAAGATGATGGACGGAATGTTGCACATTGGCAAAACATTCACCCCCAGTCACATATTTGGGTTGAATCCATCGTTATTTTGCTCACCACGCCACCCCAGTTCAGACATGGCCATATGCAAATCAGTCTTGACCCTGTGCCTCATGGGAACAGTCCAGCCCGAACTGCCAAGCCATGTCTTCCCTGGACCGGAATCAAGCATCCTAGGAGCGGTTTCTGGCTATCAGCCGTCATCAGCCAGGATAGTTTGACTCCAGTGGCGTAGTGAGCACGGGACCCACATCTGGGCATACCCTTCCCACATAGGGCGAACAGCAAAACGCACAAGATGATGGGCGGAATGTTGCACATTGGCAAAACATTCACCCCCAGTCACAGATCTGGGTTTAATCCATTGTTATTTTGCTCACCACGCCACCCCAGTTCAGACATGGCCATATGCAAATCAGTCTAGACCCTGTGCCTCATGGGAACAGTCTGGCCCAAACTGCCAAGCCATGTCTTCCCTGGAACGGAATCAAGCATCCTAGGACCGGTTTCTGGCTATCAGCCGTCATCAGCCAGGATAGTTTGACTCCAGTGGCGTAGTGAGCACGGGCCCCCCGTCTGGGCATACCCTTCCCACATAGGGCAAACAGCAAAACACATCCCCTTTGGTATCGCTTTGTTCGCCATAAGTTGGCAGGGTATGCCAAGACGTGGGTCCCTTGCTTGACTCCAGTGGCGTAGTGAGCACGGGACCCACGTCTGGGCATACCCTTCCCACATAGGGCGAACAGCAAAACACATCCCCTTTGGTATCGCTTTGTTCGCCCTAAGTTGGTTGGGTATGCCCAGACGTGGGTCCCTTGCTCACTTTGCCACTGGATTCAAGCTAGCCTGGCTAATGTCGGCTGATTAGCCAAAAACCGGTCCCAGGATGCTTGTTTCCCGTCCAGGGAAGACATGGCTTGGCAGTTCGGGCTCGACTGTTCCCATGAGGCACAGGGTCAGACTGATTTGCATATGGCCATGTCTGAACTGGGGTGGTGGAGTGAGCTAAAGAATGATGATGGATTAAACCCAGATCAGTTGACTGGAGGTGAGTGTTTGATTTGCTCAAACGCTCCGTCCATCATCCTCTTTGGTATCGCTTCAATTTTTAACAACAAACATTTTAGCTAAATTAGTAAATTAACATTTTTTTTATTAAATCTCTCTATGATAAATATCAAATGAAAAGCACAGTTGTTACAAGTCACCACCTCCCCGTGCGTATGAAAATAAATAACTGAGCAGCGTTTGTGAACTCACACTGATTTCACGAGCCTGGGAGACACATAGACCTTTGGGTTTCACCACTGTCCATTACTATTGATGTACATAGAGAGGATGCGTGCACCAGCAAACAGTGTAATATCATCTTAAATTCACTGTTTATTTGGGGGTGGGGCTACTACCAGGGTCGGGCTGGCCTACAGTGCAATCAGGCAGTGCCTTATGGTCTGGTCTGTTAATTTAGTGTGTGGACCATTTTTATAGAAGTTTTGGGTCGGAAATCTCGTTATTTTTAAGTGTTTATTTCCCAGATATCACCACTTTTTAAACTATGTGCTTCGCTAATTTAGGCCTCTTTTAATTTGGTGCCCGGGCTTATTTTATATCCCAATCTGACCCTGGCTTTTACTCTCACGTATCAAGTATTTTTAATGCCTTTGGTTGAAGTGTCATATTATCATCCCATATAGAGGTAAAGAGGTGAAATGTATGTTTCTAAGTGTGATATGGTGTCCATTTGCAGGCACAGCCCTAGGCCACTGCCTAAAACTGCCCTGCAGTAGGACCCGCCCACATGCAATTCAGCTAAAACTGCAAGATCTGACACAAACGCAGCTGTCAGCTGAACAAGACACCACAAGAAAATGGCTGCCTGAAAACAAGTTTTGGGATGGAAAAGGAAGCTGTACATTAAATATTCAGGAGCTGCTCATTGATGCACCCTCTTAGCTCCCTCTGCTCTCTTTGGTATTACTGTTACAATGAGATCTGAGAGCACTTGGGGCGCCTGAGGGAGGGTTCAATTGCAGGGAGATTGGAGCCTGGCCCATGTGCCCGTGACCACTGCTTCCCTGTCAGAGCTGTCCTAGGAAAATGCTTATGTCCACCTTGTTGCAGAAAAACAGACCATGCCAGAATGTTTCTTTTTACAGTAAATTACTTTCCTTAAGCAACAACAAAGCACAAAATTGCCTTCTTTACTGAAAGTAAAACAAGCATTTACAATGCAATAGGTCTCTCATTAGGAATGTTTGAACTATTGGTATTGTAAATGACAATTTTTTAATTTATGTGTTGGTTTTGAGAATAGCGAAATTAATAGCTTTGTCATTAACAATGCCAATAGTTTTAACTTTCGCAAATGTGACACCTATAGCATTTGTAATGCAATATGTGTTGTATTTACGTGACTTAGATGTATTGATATTACAAATAACAATGGCTTTTAATTTTTTTTATAATTAATACTTAAATAAATGTTATTGGAATTTATAATGGCAATAGCTTAAACTTTTGTAAATAACTTTTGTGATGATTATGTTCAGTGTATTTTATTGTGACGAAAATCCAAGAACAGAAGTGAAATATTAACATCTTTTTGTGACATTTGTAATAAAGCTTGAAACATTGAGAGAGCATATTTGAACCAGTTGTTGTTGAATGGTTGCACAGATTGATGCTGTGGTAGCGCTGAGTGATGTTGTGGTGGCGACGAGTGATGCTTTGGCGTTCAGTGAGGCTGTGGTAGCGCATAGTGATGTTGTGGGGCCCCTGAGTGATGCTGTGGTGGTGCTGAGTGATGCTGTAGTGATGCGATAGATAGGTAGAGTGAGTGTGATAGATGGATAGAGTGATGGCGATAGATAGAGGGAGGGAGATAGAGAGATAGAGGGAGGGCGATAGATAGATAGAGTGAGGGAGATAGATAGATAGATAGATAGATAGATAGATAGATAGATAGATAGATAGATAGATAGATAGATAGATAGATAGATAGATAGATAGATAGATAGATAGAGTGAGGGCAATAGATCGACAGATAGATAGAGTGAGGGCGATCGATAGATAGATAAATAGAGTGATGGCGATAGATAGACAGATAGAGTGAGGGCGATAGAGAGACAGATAGAGTTAGGGCGATAGATAGATAGAGTGAGGGTGATAGATAGATAGATAGATAGATAGATAGATAGATAGATAGATAGATAGATAGATAGATAAGTAGATAGGTAGATAGATAGATAGATAGATAGATAGATAGATAGATAGATAGATAGATAGATAGATAGATAGATAGATAGATAGATAGATAGATAGATAGATAGATAGATAGATAGATAGATAGATAGAGTGAGGGCGATAGATAGATATATAGAGGGCGATAGATAGATAGATAGAGTGAGGGCGATAGATAGATAGATAGAATGAGGGCGATAGATAGATAGATAGATAGATAGATAGATAGATAGATAGATAGATAGAAGATAGATAGATAGATAAATAGATAGATAGATAGAGGGCAATAGATAGATAGAGTGAGGGCAATAGAAAGATAGATAGAGTGAGGGCAATAGATAGATAGATAGATAGAGTGAGGGCGATAGATAGGTAGATAGATAGATAGATAGATAGATAGATAGATAGATAGATAGATAGATAGATAGATAGATAGATAGAGTGAGTGAGGGCAATAGATAGATAGAGTGAGGGTGATAGATAGATAGACAGATAGATAGAGTGAGAGCGACAGATAGATAGATAGATAGATAGATAGATAGATAGATAGATAGATAGATAGATAGATAGATAGATAGATAGATAGATAGACTGAGGTCGATAGATAAATAGATAGATAGATAGATAGATAGATAGATAGATAGATAGATAGATAGATAGATAGATAGATAGATAGATAGATAGATAGATAGATAGATAGATAGATAGATAGATAGATAGAGTGGGAGCGATAGATAGAGTGAGGGCGATAGATAGATAGATAGATAGATAGATAGATAGATAGATAGATAGATAGATAGATAGATAGATAAATAGATAGATAGATAGATAGATAGATAGATAGGTAGATAGATAGATAGATAGATAGATAGATAGATAGATAGATAGATAGATAGATAGATAGATAGATAGATAGATAGATAGATAGATAGATAGATAGATAGATAGATAGATAGATAGATAGATAGATAGATAGATAGATAGATAGATAGATAGAGTGAGGGCAATAGATAGATAGATAGAGTGAGGGCGATAGATAGGGTGAGGGCGATAGATAGATAGATAGATAGATAGATAGATAGATAGATAGATAGATAGATAGATAGATAGATAGATAGATAGATAGACTGAGGCCGATAGATAGATAGATAGATAGATAGATAGATAGATAGATAGATAGATAGATAGATAGATAGATAGACAGGTAGAGTGAGGGCGATAGATAGAGTGAGGGCGATAGATAGATAGAGTGAGGGCGATAGATAGATAGAGCGAGGGGGATAGATAGATAGAGTGAGGGCGATAGAGTGAGGGCGATAGATAGAGCGATAGATAGAGTGAGGGCGAAAGATAGGTAGATAGATAGACAGACAGACAGATAGATAGATAGATAGATAGATAGATAGATAGATAGATAGATAGAGTGAGGGCAATAGAAAAAGTGAGGGCGCTAGATAGATAGAGTGAGGGCGATAGATAGAGTGAGGGCGATAGATAGATAGATAGATAGATAGATAGATAGATAGATAGATAGATAGATAGATAGATAGATGGCGATAGCTAGATAGAGTGAGGGCGATAGATACACAGAGTGAGGGCGATAGATAGATAGATAGATAGAGTGATGGCGATAGATAGATAGATAGATAGATAGATAGATAGATAGATAGATAGATAGATAGATAGAGTGAGGGCGATAGATAGATAGATAGATAGGATGAGGGCCATAGATAGATAGAGTGAGGGCAATAGATAGATAGATAGATAGATAGATAGATAGATAGATAGATAGATAGATAGATAGATAGATAGATAGATAGATAGATAGATAGATAGATAGAGTGAGGGTGATAGATAGAGTGAGGGCGATAGATAGATATTGTGAGGGCAATAGATAGGTAGGTAGATAGATAGATAGATAGATAGATAGATAGATAGATAGATAGATAGATAGATAGATAGATAGAGGGCAATAGATAGAGTGAGGGCGATAGATAGAGTGAGGGCGATAGATAGAGTGAGGGCGATAGATAGATCGATAGATAGATAGGTAGATAGATAGATAGATAGATAGATAGATAGATAGATAGATAGATAGATAGATAGATAGATAGATAGATAGATAGAAAGAATGAGGCCGATGGATAGATAGATAGATAGATAGATAGATAGATAGATAGATAGATAGACAGATAGATAGATAGATAGATAGATAGATAGATAGATAGATAGATAGATAGATAGAAAGAGTGAGGCCGATGGATAGATAGATAGATAGATAGATAGATAGATAGATAGATAGATAGATAGATAGATAGATAGATAGATAGATAGATAGATAGATACACGCTGAAACTTTACAGACATTCTTGTAGATATGGTTCCTTTCATTACACACGATAGGCTCACAAATTGCCGGTCTTGAAAACCTGCGTGGGCCCAGACCAAACGGAGTCATCCTCACAGGAGACACTACATTTGTGCCCTTTAAGGAGGCCATGGTAAAGACAAACAAACAGGAAGTGGGATAAGGGAGGGGGTGGCAAATGGTGAGCACTTTCCCGGCCGCTTTGATGTTCTCAGTTGTCACGCGGTTCACTGAGAACATCAAAGCGGCCGCGAAAGTGCTCCCAAAGGCTGCAGGCTGACAAATGGGGCACGCACCCGGCGCACATGCACTGTACCTCATCCGCCTGCAGCGTTTGGGAGCACTTTTGAAAGCCCCTTAATAAACTCTCGCAGAACAACGCATGCATGTTGGCTCAGCGAGACCTAAAAAATGGCTGTATATGGGAAAATGTCTAACCTGTAATCACAAACTGCATAGTGGAGGAGGGAATGAACCCTATGTGATTTACACCCGTATGTGGTGGGGAAAGCGAGATGTGTGAGTATTTTCCACCAATTCCTGGCATAGGACGATAGAGCATATTGATCAGAAGGAATGTTTTGCAACTTTTGTAAAATAAAAAATGCTTGTGGGCACTAATTTCATCGACCATAGAAGCCTAAGGCGACCAGCTGGAATTTGAAACAGTGGCAACGCGTCCAAACACAGATTCATACAGTGGATGTATTTATTCACTGACCTACCAGACCAAGTACAATATAATATAACGTAACGGGGCATATTTTTAAAAAAATGTTGGAGCGCAGTACTACGACAAATTTGGCAACGCCGCGCTCTGACATTTTTTAAATGCAGGGATGCGCCTTATTGACAAGAATACGGCATACCCCTGTGTTTGCCCTAGCGCTGGTGCAAAGAAAACTGCCTAGTGCCAGCGCAGACACCCTATTGCCATGTTACAAGGGTATCTGTGCTGCAGGGGTGATTGTTTATGTGCTGGAAAGGACACCTTCCTGCACATAAACAATAATGGTGATTTGCTCTTTCTATGTGTGCTGCAGAATGCAGCACACATAGAAATAGCAAAAAACAAAGAGAAATGAATAATTTCTCCTCGTATCGCCTTGCTAAGACCAAGTATTCCCTGGTGTTAGTTTTGGGCGCTCCCTCCGCCTTGTAAATCTGGGACAGCATCAAAAAGCAATGGGTGAGTGCGGTGGAACATCCACTGCAACACCCAGAGGACTGCAGTGGAAAGGGACATATTTACAAGGTGGCATTAAGCCACATTAAGTGGCTTAGCACCACCTTGTAAATATGCAAAATGGCGCTAGGCCACCAGAGCGTCAAAATAAGTGATACTCCGTGACGAAAGAGGCTTGTAAATATGCCCCAACCTGTATTTGTAAAGCGCACATTCACCCAGAATGGCATGTTTGCGCTGAATAACAGATGGTTATTGATACCCAACTCAATGGCACTCAATAATATAGAGTTTGTGATAATGGTTTATTGGTAATGTGACCCAGGTAACAGGTTTCTTTATTTTCACATTAAGGAGTCCAGTGTGCACCAAAACTGGACTAATCCGATTGCAAAATGGGTTCTTTATTTGCAATTGAAGGGAGGGGCAGGCACAAAGGAAATTCTGTTTCTGTGTTTTTGATAAAATGTGCTGCCAGACAAGATTTCAAGAGATGAAGTATTCTACATTTAGTGGCCAAGAACCTGGGGGTTTCAGTTTTGGCATGAGAAATCTGCGACACATGACATGCATGTATATGCTGAATGCAACTCAATGAATTCCTTTGTTGAATGTGTCAATGCCTTTCTGTGTTCGAAACTGAATACATTGTGAGAGCTGCTAGGGAGAAAGTTATCAGTGGGCTTGCCGGGTGCACGTGAATAAAAGATGACTGTTTTTACTGCCTGACTAGGTTGAAAGCTGGGGCGCCATGGCAGAAGACTTCTGCTTGAAGGATCTCATGTGAGTGGTTGAAGTAATGTTGTAGTTCTATTTGTAAACCTTTGTGAACTGGCCCCAAAACATCTATAACAGGACTATTAGACATGCATAATCAGTTACCACAAATAGAAAGACCATGTTTGCACTTTTATTAATAGGGAGTTGGAAGTTTCAGGAAAGGAGGAGTATGTAAACAAGTACCCCTGTAGTACTAATGTCCTCTCTCATCAATGCTTTTGTGAATCGATCCCACAGTGTTCTTTGAAATGTAGACAGAAGCAGGGGAAGTGGTCAGTAATTACCCAAAACAAGAATATTATAACCAAGGTTTCCAGTTTAGGCACACAAAACACAGATGGAAAACAATCTGTTCACCTCCCTACATTTAGTTATAAAAACAGAACAAAACTAAATTAGTATTTTGATTACCTTACCACGATGTTACTATGCCTTGAAGATCAATGACCATGACTTTAGGACTTCTGTTTCAAAGACACATAATCAAACAACTTTCACATAAGTACATTCACAGTGCTTCGGATGTATTTGGGTTTAATTGCAATAGAAGTTGCTGTGATGTTTGCTTAACAAGGCAGTAGTAAGAAAGTATTTTTTTGTGTTGTAGGTGCCTACTTGATATGTTATAAAAAACATTATGGGAAACCAGGCACCAATGCTAATTTTTCACGCGATTATTGGTGGAAAAGTCTTCTTGGGACTTTTTTTTTATATTATAGAAATAGATGGGGTTCCCACCAATGAACTCAGAGAAGAATAAATAATGATAAACACAGATAGACATATCAAAATAATAAATAGCAAATAATCAGGTAGAGGGCCTTGATAGTAACTAAATATGTGAAGCAAGAAAAAAACCTTTTTGGGGTATTTTATTGGTGGGAGAATGTGCAAGGTGGGATTGTGAGGCTGAAGGTAAAATATGGAAATTAAAGTTCAACGTGACGAAACTTAAAGTTAAATTGTTTCAGCCAATACTTTCGATCAATATACACAGCGGATGTGAATGGGAAGCCATTGTCAGGAAAGTGGTTGCAGCGGGAGCTTTCAAAACATAAGTGGTACAAGGTAACAGAACCAGTGCAATCTTTTTTTGATTCTAAATACAATGCTGCTGATTGGTCGATACATGATAACGGCTAGAGCGTCGACCTCGAAGCTGGGGAACCAGGTTTAAGTCTCGACAGGGTCACAGGGGCGCTCAGCATCCTGTGATTCTGGGCAAATCACTTTATCTCCCCGTGCCTAACAAAAATGAATGTGTCCGTGCCCGTCTCCAACACAACTGGTACTCATGTAAAGAGATCCCATGCCTTCGAGTCAAGCTTGCACTATATACCCCCGCACTTAAAAAAGGGGGCGGGGCTACATCCATGCAGTAAGATACAATCTCAGTACACAGGTGTGTCTGTTGGGACATCTAAATAGACCCTGTGCTAGGCTATTCTAGGATCTTTGATAGGAGCTGGTGTGAGGCATCTAGCAATGTTTGCTAGAGACATGAATCGTTCAGTAGGACTGACGTCATCTCCCTTCACAAAGCTTTGTGCAGAAAGGAAATGGCCTACTGCAGGTCATCCAGCTTGGCCTTTGTGGTGGGGAAATTAATTGCATCACTTATGTGTAGAAAATCTGTCATCCATGTGCTAAATTGAAGAATTCATAGAGGACACAGCCCAATGACTGCTGACCTGTAAAGCTTCAACAGAGCATTTACCGCTGCTGCAGGAAGAGTTTGATGACGAAGGCTATGACGAAGCATTGCAGCTCACAAGCCATTGGCCCATGCCAACTCAACCATTCCCTTTATCACTTATGAACAGTTGCATTTCTAAACTCATTCATAAGTGCAGACCAGGGCTAGAGTCCTCCTCGAAAGAGCTTCGGATCTGTTTCTGCACATTTACCACATTTCGATTTACAGGTAATCTACCATTATTTAATTGTGTTATGGTACTACCGCAATAAAATACCGAAATACTGTAATAAGCTCTTTGACGCGAGCAAAAAGTGGTGCTAACTAAACACCAATAAATGGAGCTGAACTTTCATACACTGTTTCTGTGTTTCGTTCCCCATTACAAAGTCAATTCGTGTTAATACCACACATATCAGGTGCATTGACACAATTCCTGAGTCACTGTTTTTTACCAACAATAGTTACTTAAGGATGTGGGAGGAAATGCAGAGCTCTAAGCAAGATGAATACTTCTATGAACAAACTTTTACTGAAAAACCTCAGTTTACAGTCAGCAAGAACATGGTATCAAGATTGGAAGAATATATGATTATACCACGCTTACAATTACCACGCATGGCTTAACCACGCAAATTTTACATAGCAAGTGACTTTACCACGCTGGAATTTACAACGAAGGATTATACCACGCGTAGAAACGTCTTACCTGCATGTCTTTCACCAGCAGCCCTTACTTCCATCCACCATGGAAACAAGCGTCAAAACACGTCTACCAAAATAAAAAAAAGGACTGCTATTTTGACGTACACGGCACGTCTTTGGGGGAGGCTCTTTCCTTTTACTTCAAAAATAATGTGCGTTTTTTTTATTTAAGTAAACCGCTTGTTATTTTTGGGGGGGAGACCCCCCAGCCCCCCCCTGAACCCTCCCAGCCCCCCCAAGCCCACGCAGAACGACTGGAAGGAATACCACATCTCTCCCCAACCCACGCAGAACGTACTTGCGTGGTAAAGACGGTCGTGGAAGGCACCCGCGTTGAAAACCGTTTGCGTGGTAAGTGTACCGTGGTAGACGTTATGCGTGGTGATGCCTTCGTAGTAAATGATGTTTCCCAGATTGGAACAGCAAGGAATGAGAAAGGGAGATTAGATGCAGCAATGTACTGAAGGCTAGCTTCTATTAGGAATTGAGCTCAAATTCATCTTAAATTGTGAAAATGTCCTGTTTTAGAAGTGAGAAATTTAAAAACACTGTTCTTGAACCGCAGGTTTCTGATTAAAAATACTTTCGTTCAGAAATTTAGATTATAAAACTTGATATCAAATTGATGCTTGCAGATAATCGCCTTTTGTAAAAACCTCACCGTTTAATCTTTAACCCAGCTAGCAAGGATTTGAGGAAAGAGAATTTCAGACATCCAGGGCACTGACAGAAAGGTTTTGGTTCCATGGTTTAACGTTTTAACTAGCTGAGTCTGGTGGTTCACTGTACTAATGCATTCACTGGTTCTTTGTTCGACACCCGTGGCCCTAGGATCAAATCCCAGCAGACGCACTCAACCTTTCATCCTTCTGAGGCCAATACAACAAATGCCATTGAGTTGGGTAACAATGTACATCAAGGGCTGTAGGACTCAAAGTGCCCCGGGGGCACTCTGGGTTTGTACTCCCACTTGATGCGCCCCCTGTTATTTTGGTATTACAGAAGATGCAAATGCTTGGGTAGTCACTTCTGTAGTTCAGACTGTGCTGTTGCTACATGTTCACTGTGTAATATGGATGTATGACGTTACAACGCATACTTTTACAACGCCTACCTTTACAACGCGGTTTTTACAACGCATACCATTACAACGTATAATGCTTTTACAACGCATAATGCTTTTAGGCGCTGGATAGTGAATAGTTTAATTTACTATTCCAACTCCAGTACCCGTGGATAGTAGGGAAGGTTATTGGATAGTAAATTAACCTATTCCCTATCCTAGAGCGCCCCCCAGAGCAATGCGTTGTAATAGTTTGCGTTGTAAAAGTTGCGTTGTAATGGTAGGTCGTTGTAAAAGTTTCGTTGTAAAGGTTGTTTACCGTGTAATATCAATGGGGCGTTCCTGCAATTGCATGGAGTGGCCCCGTGCAGATGAGCAATACTTTGCCTTTGTGCCCACATCCATTAAGCAGGTGCCAGTGGCTCCAGTACCTTGAGGCTCCCACCTCCCCTCCTGCCCACCTCACTCTCGTGCCTGGGACACCTCCGTCTTCAAGCTTGCCATCTTTTAACTTTTGCCTTTCTTGCCTTTTGCCTTCTTTGCTCACCCTTCTCTTGCCTTCTTTTCACAGTCTTTCTTTTCTCTCTGTTGCCTGTTCGCTCTTCGCTCACACGCTCTCATCCTTCTATTATATGCCTGCATTTCCACCCTCTTGCGCATTTTTCACCCTTCTCTGCCTTTCAGTCTTTCACCCTTTCGCGTCTCTTTCACCCTTTTGTGCCTTTTTCACCCTTTTGTACTTTTTTCACCCTTTTTTGTCTATTCTGTGTTTTTCTGGGCATTCCCTTGTGCTTTGTTTTTTACGCCGCACACCTCCTGTACACCCTCTCTCCTCCTTACCTGGTCTTCACTCACTGCTGGTCCTTCCCGTGCTCTACACTAGCTCCGACCTCCGCCCCTGTACTCCTACCCCTTCCAAGGTCCTACTTAATGGTGGCTGCAGTGCAGACGTCCAGCGGATGTTGGTAGCAGGCGTGTCACTGCCACCCTGAAGGAGCGCCAAAGGGAAGCCTGTCTGCACCCATCCACACCCAGTGCCACAGGCCCTGGTCTGCCCACCCCTGCACGCTGGGAAACATCCTTTACAACGCAACTTTTACCACGCAGTGCCTTTACAACGCAACTTTTACAACACAAACCATTACAACGCATTGCGCTGGGGGGCGCTCTAGGATAGGGAATAAGTTTAATTTACTGTCCAACACCTTCCCTAGTGTCCAGGGGGACTGGAGTTGGAATAGTAAATTAAACTATTCACTATCCAGCACCCCAAAGCGCTATGCGTTGTAAAGGTTTGCGTTGTAAAAACTGCGTTGTAAAGGCATGCGGTGTAAAAGCATGCGTTGTAATGTCATACATGCCTGCACGCTACTACGCAGAGCTCCTCTGGTCTCTGAACTAGGTGTGCATATCCATGTGCTGCTGCCACGCCGCTCTACACAGAAGCAGCTTTTACCAGCACCCGTTGCCACTCCACCTGTGGCTCATCTCCCACTACACCCAGTCCATCCACTAGCAGCATTCCTTCTGCACCCAACCACAAACACACCCCCTCATGACAAGTTATCATGCATGCTGCTGTCTCAGCAAATACGCCATGGAAATCTGGGTCCTCATAACCAGCGGCGCCCAAGATCTTCTCTTCCTTAATGAAACATGGCTGGCCTCTGAAGCGGCACTTGACACCGCCACGGCTATGCCAGCAGGAAACAGACGTGCACACTGAGACCGCCAGCGCAGAGCTGGAGGAGGAATCGCAATCATATACAAGGAATGCTTCAACTGCACTACAACCATAGAAACTGTAACCCCCTACATGGAGCACCTGCACTTCAAGCTGCAGATGCAGGCAACATACACTGTAAGTGGAACCCTTATGTATGTACCACTGGGACACTGAGCCAACTTTGTAGACAACATCGCCAACTTCATCACCCTCTTCACCATTAACTCCAGCAATTACATCCTTCGAGACTTCAACTTCTACCTCGAAGTCAAAAATGACTTACTCCTCCAGAGCCTAGAGAATCTGGGACTGACTCAACACATCACTGAACCCACACACTCCACCGGACATATCCTTGGACTGATTTTCACCATTTTAAACAACATTAAAATCATGACACCCATGCCACTCACCTGGGCCGATCAGGCCTCTTCCAATTTCTCTTCAGCGTACCCCATCCAACAAGACCCACCACCCCAAACACAGCCAAACGAAGCTGGAGCAGCATCCAGGGCTCCAATCGGGCTGACTCCCTGCATCTGAGTCATCCAACCTCCAACAATGTCCTCAACAGCGACATCAAACTCGTGGATGACCGGATCATAAAATGCACCGATTCCCTGGCACCGCACAAACTTAACGCACAGAGAAGAAAACAGAAGCAGGCCACCTAGTACAATGGGGAACTCCGTGCATCAAGACAACATTGCAAATATCTGGAAAGAAAATGGAGAACAAACCACCTAGAAATGGCAAAATGACATAAAAAAAAGCCCTGAGACGCTACCACCAACAACTCAAAGAAACAAAAAAGAAAGCCCCAGCAGAGCGCATAGACACCCGCTCTAACAGCAGAAAAGAAATATTCATGATCATCAGGGCCTTCACTTCACCAGCTGCCGCCACCAACTTCAACCAAAACTTTTGACGGATATTCACAGTGCAAGTCAATGGAAAGCATTTGCCAGGAAAGTAGTTGCAGCAGGAGCTTTCAAAACATTCAGTTAGTGGGATAAGGTAAGTGGCCCAATTAAATCGTTCTTTAATTCCACATACAATTCTGCTGATTGGTCGATACGTGGTACATTCTCAGCAGAAGAGGTTAAATCCATGCAGTAAGATACTCCGTGGTGAGGCATCTAGCAATGAGACAGGAAGCATACTGGAGGACTGACCTAATCTCCCTTCACAAACCTTTGGGCAGAAAGGAAATGGCCTACTGTATGTCAGTCAGCTTGTCCTTTGTGGTGGAAAAGAATTGCATCAATTATGAGTAGAAAATCTGTCATCCATGTGGTAAATTGAATTCAGAGAGGGCACAGCTTAATGTCTTCTGTGCCTTAAAGCTTCACAGTGTTGCAGCTCACAAGTAACTGATCCATGTAAACTCAACCATTCATTTTATCGCTTATGAACACATACAGGAACTATGTGACAACCTCTCTGAATTCTTCAGCAACAAAATCAAAACCATATACAACAACTTGGACAACCAAACGAACCCCTACACCCTCACCTTCAGCCTACCCACAAACACCAAAGGAACAACTCCGATGGCTTGGGAAGCTCTCACCACGGAAGAAATGGCCAGCATCATGGAAACCATCCACCCTGGGGCACCTACAGACCCCTTCCACCACTATATATACAAAATGGGAGCCACCCCTGTCAGTGAAGCCCTCACCTACATTATGAACACCTCCATCACTTCTAGGATGTTCCCAGGGACCCCACGTAGCTAGCGAACTACCGCCTGATCTCCCTTCTACCATACACTTTTACGGAAAAGCCATAAACGAGCAAAACTCTCACCATCTCAACACCCACCAGCTCCTGGACAACACACAGTCAAGTTTCCGAACAAAACACAAACCATGGTTGCGGCAACCAATAACAACAGGATAATGATAGACCATGAAGACACAGCAGCCCATTTACTACTCAAACTCTTCGTGGTTTTTGACACTGTCTCCCACGCCACCTTGATAAGAAGACTGCACAAAATAGTCCTCAATTGGATTTTCTCCTTGCTCATAGGAAGAAAACAAAGAGTTAACCTGCCACGCTACACATCAAAGGCAAAGACCCTCATATGCGGAGTGCCCCAAGGATCCTCCCTTAGCCGTGCGTTGTTCAATATCTACATCACTCTGCCAGCTGACCCCATCAGATCCTACAACATGAAAACAAACTCTCCTACTCAGACGATACCGAACTGATACTCTCCCTGTCAGACAAAAAAAACATTACTAAAAACAAATGTATAACCGGCATGACCATGGTAGCGATGTGGATGAAAACCAACTGCCTTAAACTGATCACTGACAAAACTGAAGTAGTAATCTACGGAGGGGCAACTTCTCTCTGGGGTTCTACCTGGTGGCCTACTTACCTCGAACCTTCACTCTCCCCCACGCCCCAAGCAAGAAGTCTAGGCATCTTCCTGGATGACAAGCTCAACATGACAGTCCAAGGAAAGACAGTGATCCCCACCTGCGTCCACATCCTAGTATGCTACGAAAAATCTTCAAATTGCTTCCAGAGAAGGCCAGAAAACTGGTCACACCGCCCTGATCACCAGCTGACTCGAATACAGAAACACACTTTATGCATCAATCACTAAAATACTCCTGAACCGTTTCCAAATGATCCAAAACGCAGCAGCAAGACTCATTCTCAACCTACCTCATCTCACCCACATCACCCCACACCTCAGATAACTGCACTGGCTCTCAATCCACAAACACACCCAATTCAAACTGCTCACACACACACACATTCAGAGCACTACACAATGCTGGCCTCACATACCTCAACAGCCACATACACTTCTGCACACCTCCCAAGCAACTCCGCCCAGTCGGACTCTCACTGGCACACATACCCCACATACGCAAAACCAGAGCCGGAGGCCGCGCCTTCTCATACATCTCCCCCCAAAGCATGGAACAACCTCCTCCACCACATCAGCGCCTCCCCATTGCTTCTCGATTTGCACAAGAAGATGAAGACCTCTCTCTTTGACTAACCTCACCAGGAGTCAGCTGACCCACCACTTGCAAAGCGCTGGGATGCCCTCAAGGGTGATTAGCATGCTGTAAAGATACACATGACACAACAGAACACATCGTATTACAGGCATAGAGGGAAGGAAGCTCCCGAGAGACACATTGAAAGTGCACCTCATTGGGGTGGTGTAAGGTCAGATAGGCAGGGATCCCCTTGAAAGGGGGAAAAAGGGTCCCTTGGATCCCTCCAACATACCCCTCCAGGCAGATTCAGTCACTCACTGCACCCATCTACACTGGGATCTCTGCTCCTGATATGAAATGCATGCTGCATTGCTGCTTGCACAGTAAAAGGTGGACCAGCGGCTTCAAACAAATTGCTCATCTCTCAGTAATGCGCTGTTCCCAAAGCAGGAGTGGGTTCTTACTTCAATTCCAACTCTCCAGTCCCTGCCAATCCTGCTTTCTATATACTCAGGAAGGTTTCAAGATCATTTTTATTAATAACAAAATAATTTCCTTTCTGTGTTCTTCTATCTTAATGTGACAACTGTCCTCAGATTTGTTCTGAACCCTAAGGAGTCTATTTAGAAAGTCTAGCAACATGTAAACTGATATTAATCATTAATTATTAATTTGATGGTAGTAGTATTAAAAACATCTAAATCTTGATGCATTAAAATACAATTACAACTACATGATTACAAATTAATACAAATCAGTTCAACGTTTCAATAAATTCCAATCTCAGAAGATTTTTTTCTATTAAGAGATTTTTTTGCAGTAATTGTTGGGGGTCCACCCTTACACCTCCCATAAATCCCAAAACCTGAAAGTCCTTTTTGATTTTGATTTATCCTTCACCCATGAATGTAACGCAGTGCTCAGCGGGGCTACTGTGTAACATATCATTTTTCCTCCAAATAAGTCACAGAGTGGAGTGTCACCAAGTTCCGAGTCAAGGCAAGGCTGGATGCTGCCCAAGGTCACACGCTTCACCCCTAAGTCAGCTAACAGATTAGACAGAGTCCAAACTCAAGCTGCAAGACTGGCCACAAATTCAAAACAATAGGACCGCATAAAACAAGCACTAAAATCTCTTTACTCACTCCAAGACAAATCACATATCAAGGCCAAAGTCCTTTGTATATGCACACGGTTTTGGGGGTAAGGTCCTTGGCCAGTCAAAAAACTGGTTCTGCACAAAAAAATGGCCAGTACTAGCCACTCATCTGAGTCTCAGTTCACTCTCTTTATGGGTTGCAAGATTCAGAAACACAGGAGCAGAACTCCAGAGTTCAAGGTCTGCAGCAGGCATTGGTCGACCTTTTAACCACAGAGTATATACACTTGCCCACTTTTTAGGTCGCGCCTGGGCAGCGCATGCGCTGCTCTGTGAGGCATGCTGTATTCAGGTAGGGAATTGAAGCTCGGCCCATATTTTTCATTAACTTGTGTCATTGTCCACTGTAAACTGCAACTTTTCATTGGTCAATAGCTTAGTAGTCCCTCCTTAGTACCGCCTTGCATCGTTTTGTAACCTCCCATGGGGACACCCCCTGTTACGAGTGTTGTTACGCGGTAGGCTTTAATTACAGCCTCTGAGCACTATTTTTATCAAATAGCAATAGGTCTTGCATTTGCGAGAGTTTCAACTATTGGCATTGTAAATGGCAATGCCTCTAATTATCCGTTTTAAAAACAACACGTACATAAAAGGCATTGTCATTTACAATGCCAATAGCTCAAACTCTCCTAAATGCGCAACCTATTGCATTGCAAATGCTTGCTAACCTCATTACTAACCGCCTCTTACCATTGCCAGAATTACCTCAACAGCAACTGTGTCGCTCATTCCACAGGTACTGGTTTTTAACCCAATCTATTATCAGTCGCATGATCATTTAACTGAGAAGCTCTCTTTGTGCTCTTTCAAAACATTTAATCATGTGCACTGCATACTCTGGTATTTTCCACTTGCTATGCAATTTCTGTCTAACCATGTGCCCAGAACTCACTGATAGGTGACATTAATGTAAAACACCTAAATATAGAAAACAATTAAATACATTGGAGTAAAAAAAGATCAGCTCTTGTGGGTACATAATATCACAGCAGCGGGGGGCAGTAGGCATGGGGAACATCCTTTACGACGCAACTATCACCCCGCACTACCATTACAACGCGGGGATTACAACGAAAGTCGTTACAACGACTTTCGCTGGAGGGCACTGTTGTATAGGGAATAGTTTAATTTTCTATCCAACACCTTCCCTACTATCCACGGGGACTGGAGTTGGAATAGAAAATTCAACTATTCCACTATCCAGCGCCTCCAACGCAAGTCGTTGTAATGACTTGCGTTGTAATCCCCGCGTTGTAATGGCATGCGGGGTAAAAGCATGCGTTGTACTGACATACAACCGTAGGCATAACTGGAAAAGCAGAGCAAAGCAGGGAAGGCAATCAGGAGAGCAGAAGCAGGGAGGAGAAAATTCACGCATCAATATGGCGTCTAGGTAACCATTTTTAAAGTTGTTCAAAGAAAGTAGGGAATTTAAGGGTGGACATGGAAGCTCAAGTGTAGCAGCCTGCCAGGGGAAGAGAAACAACATTGTTGTTTAAAAACTTTTCTTCACTCTTCACAGTGCAAAGATGTGTAGCAAAGTATGAGCTAAAGACGATTGAACTATGGGAATGAACATGGCAACCATTTGTGAACGAGTCAAAAAAAAGAGCTTGGAACTCTTATGGTAGTTTAGGCAATAGGACTTGTGCCATACATCAACACTAATGTAGGTTAAAAAAGGGGGTAGCACTTTGGAGTTTGACAGAAGTGGCACTTAGAACTATATTCAACTTTCCTCTATTGATGGGAAAGGTCCAGTGGTAGTCGAGGGAGGCGCCAAAGGGAAGGCCAGTAGCCCTAAGGCATGGCGGGTCTGGTGGCTTAGTGGACTAATGCGCCCGCTGTAGGGGCCTATGTTTGACCTCATGTTCACCGGTTAAAATCCTGGCGGGTCCGCTCAGCCTTTCATCTTTCTGAGGTCAATAAAATTAACACCATAAAGTTGGGTAACAATAAACATCTGTTATTCAGTGCCAAGATACCCACGGGTGAGCGTGTGCTTAACAAATACACGTTGTGTTATGTTATTTTATGTTATGTTATAGCAGGCTGTTATCACTTAAAAAGGAATTGCCAAATACCTAAAGAGTGTGCCAAGCACCCCACTATCATGGTTTTCCAAGTGTAATATCATGAAAGATAAATGTAACTGGCCAACCAGGGAACTTGACCAAAGAAAAGCGATGGGTGTCATCAACTTGTTCTGCCTTTGCAGAAAAAGTGTAAACAAGTGGAGCTACTTTGGTCTCTAAAGAATTGTTAAACCAGGTGTCAGATGGTTCTGGTAAATTGGTTCCATTCTGATGAAAAGTAGTGATAAATGAGATATCACAGTTTCTTTTTACAGTAACTAACGGTGCAGAGAGATGGGCACAGGGCCACAGCTAGGCATGGGAAGTGTGGACAGCTGCCCAGCGCCCCGTAGTTAGCCCTCCAACGTGGGGCCCGCACCAATGCGATAGAGTCTGAGCATGGCATGAAAGGTGCCACCTTGCAAGTGCGTCACCTTAGGAGGCCCCCTCCCCTGGCATCACTGCTATGGTGTAGCAAGGGAACCCGAGGGGAGGGCAACCCCCCCCTACCCGTCCCATTCCCAGTTGCAAACTCAAGTTAGTCCGGCAATTAGGCCTCCACCGCCCACCCACACAGAGACACAGGGGGATGGCTATTGCGCCGCTGTTTAGCTCCCTGGCAGTTGGAGATAAGCAATCCTCACACCTTCAGCCCTTGATGAGTTGATAAGAGGCTCTTGTAGGTGGCTGAGAGCAGGGGCGGCCTTAGGCATGTGCAAGCTGTGCACCTGCACAGGGCCACCAAACCCCAGGGGCCACCACACCAATATATATCCTTAATATAATAATCCTCTGAGGATAGATGCATATTTGCGTGGTGGCCCCTGGCAGGAATTTGGCGGTCTCCGGCTCTGTACCACTTCCAAACACCCTGACCCCGCCCCTTTCACTGGCCTCCGTGCTCCGCCCCGCCTGGACCCCTCTTCCGGGGCCCCCTACCTACGCTCCCTGCCCAGGGCCGCCATGAGCCTAGAGCCGCCCCTGCTGAGAGGGAGGGGCTGCAGCTTCTACTGAGATGCAACATAGCCTTGAATGGGTCAAGTCTATGCAAATTAGAGGGGGCTCGCACATTTCCCTTCTGCCCAGGGCCCCAAAAATCCTAGTACCGGCCCTGGATGGGAAGGCATTTTTTGTGCATCTGTCAACAATGCAAAGATGTGCTATAGGGTTGATACACCACCAGGAGTACAACAGTTGATGTTTGGTGTAGAAAAGGTGCTAGAGTACTGTAGCAGAAATGTTCACAGCTACCGGATGCTATGTTGCTGCTAAGGCTAAGGTTTACTTAAGTTTTGTGCCGTTGGCTGCGTGCCACAATCTCTGCAAACTCATTGAGAAATTATACAAAGGATTAGATCAAAAGGAAAACCAACTGATCAAGAAACTTGCTGACATTTTTGAAGACCCGTTTGACCACTATCCGCGGCCCATCACAGTGCTGACCATGTGAACCAACTTCACCTGTGACAAAGTGTCACAGAACAATTATAAGAAGACCAAAACTGCAACAAAAATGTTTTAAATGAATGTGGAGTAATGAGACTACCGCCTTGGGAGAAGGAATCTGACAGCCTGAGAAGACGTCTAGGTGTGCCACAACATGATGCAAAAAGGCCTTTGCGTGCAGTGCAAACTTCTGTTCGGTCACTTAAGCACTCGACCCACTTTAGTGCATTAGGGCCATAATAATCTGAGGACTTCCTGGCCGAGGGCGAGTGCTCACTAAGCATGGGCGGATAATTTGTTCCGCTCGCGGAATTTGCGGATTTTTGGCAATTTCGGGAAATTGCCCAAAAATCCGCAATTCGCGAGTTGGTGAATATTTTTTGCTTGTTCGCTCTTCAAAAATATAATCTCGCACGCGCGGCGTTGACTTACTGTGATTCTGAGTTTGCAGAGTTGTTTTCCTCCCGCTTTGCGTGCGATGCGCCATTTTGGATCTGGCTGCGTGATCGCGCGAGACTTTTCGACCGCGAGTATGTCATGGAGTCCCGCCATCTTGCACTGCGAGGGTTTGAGAACGCGAATAAGTCATAAGGGCCCGCGATCATATATCGCGAGAGTAAACAATAGCAAATACGTAGATGCGACGCGCAGCTGACATCCGGCGGGAGATTTGAACAGCTCGCTTTCCCGAAGTCGCAAAAATTCTAAGCCGTTGTGAAAAAAATCTCGCGAACTCGCAAAAATAAAAAATCCACAATCTCACGAAAGTTTGCGGATTTTGCGAACCCCGAGTACGCTTTCGCGTGAATTCGCGTACCGCAAATTAGTGCTCACAGACCTACATGACATTGAGGGAATTTGGGAATGCCGTACGAGAGGACCTCAGAGTGGTACTGCAGTGTGAATGGGTTTTTGCAGTGGAAGCAAGAATAGGATGTTTGAAGAGATCAAAAAAAATAAAAGAAAAGTCGCCACTCTACCAAATGCTAGAACAGATTCACCTTTGGCCAATGGGTATGAAACGTTTACATCAATCAAAGGGCAACGAATTGGAAGGGAACACTTAGCTAATTGAAGCGTAGATGGAAGCTACAAAATGTAAATTATTTGACTATTGATTGGCCATGGCAATAAGTAGAAAGTGGTGAAGCTGAATCGAGCCAGAGTGTATTTTCCAAGAGTACTGATGGAATTTATGAGAGGATGAGACCAGTACTAGGCCATCTCAAGGTATTTTGGCGCCATGTGTGAAGATTACATTTTTGTTCATTCTTCCCTTTCGTGTTTCTGTATTGACCAAGTACCGGCTATCCCTGCAGAGCGATTACTCAATCACGAAGCCAAAGCATGCAAGTACGCTTAAAGAGGTCAGACCCGCCACAGACTAAAATTGTGTATCTGCCGCCATCTAGTGGAATTGTTTATTAACTACAAGTGCATGTCTCAGGAATAATCCATTTTTGGCAGAACTCTAGCCAGCACACTAAGCAACCTTCTAAACTTTCTCAAAAACACATTAAACTTCTCAATCTTTGTTTTGTATTTAGGCTAATTTAGTCGAAACCTTCCATTGAAGACAACAAACTTTATGACAATTCCAAACTAAAATCAAGCTTCAATTAGACAAGTGGACATATGCTCAGTAATAAAGAACACTTAACTTGGTTCTATTGTGAAGCGCTCTGACACCTTTGGGTAAAGTCCGCGCTATATAAAAATGCATTAAATAAATAAAATAAATAAACAAAACAGTAAAGAGAACGACGTAAAAAAGAACGGTGAAGCATATAAAGACTCGAAGCAGCCTTGTAATGAGTTTGAAGGGTCCGAGATGCCTAGTTATCAGACAATTTCAAATTGTAAACTTATCAGCCCAAGTTCCAACTCATCTAGTGAGATTAGCGCTTCATGGGTCCGTGCACCCTAATTCAGAAAGTGAAACTGGGCCTGCGTTCCCTCAATTTCCGTCTCAAAAACCAGGGTGCAGTGGATCCCTCAAACCTCTGAATCCTAGTGCCACTGCACCTGCTGCACTTTTGATAGCGTCGCCCTGGGCCAGTAGTTTGTCTGACGAGAGTCCAGTTTGTTAATTGTATCCTGATTAAGGGACTAACAGCCTGATTCATGAAACGAAAATCGGCTCGCAAAGGGCCAGATTCTGAGAATCTGGCCCTTTGCGAGCGCAATTATTGCATTTTGGATTCATCATCCCAAATGCAATAATCGCTATTACAGAATTCGCTATTGTGCGAGGAATTGCATTTAAGGAATCTCTATTAGAGATTCCTTAAATGCAATTCATCAACCAATTTTAAATAGCTATTTCGCTATATTTGGCCGCTATTTACCACGAAGTCTGACTTCGTGGTAAATAGCGAAAAAATAGATTAAAGCACTTTAGTGCATTTTTTTCTTTTGCATGTTACACACACACATGTCCTTTGGACATGTGTGTGCGCAACTCCAATGTAGATTACATTTCAGGGGTGCTACAGGGTGTCCTTTGGACACCCCTGGCACCCTTGAAATCGCTATCTTATTTGCGATTAGCAAATTGCTATTCGCAAATAAGGAATGTCTCCCCATTCATTCCTATGAGCCTTTAGGCCCATAGGAATGAATGGGGAGTTATTCCTTATTTGCGATTAGCAATTTGCTAATCGCAAATAAGGAATGTGTAGGAATCACATTTCTTTATGCAATTCTTACATGAATCCCGTTTTGCAAGTCCTTAATAGCGATTCATTATGAATCGCTATTAGGGGCTCGCAAAACGGGATATTGATGAATCAGGCTGATACAGCCTGATCCATCAAGCCGAAATCGGCTCGCAAAGGGCCAGATTCTGAGAATCTGGCCCTTTGCGAGCGCTATTTTTGCATTTGGGATTCATCATCCCAAATGCAAAAATCGGTAATAGCGATTTCGCTATTTTGCGAGGAATTACATTTAAGGAATCTCTATTTGAGATTCCTTAAATGCAATTCATCATCCATTTAAAAATTGCGAATTTGCAATTTCGGCCCGCTATTTACCGCGAGGTCAAACCTCGTGGTAAATAGCGAAAACTTAGAAAAATGCTTTTAAAAGCATTTTTCTAAGTTGCATGTTGCACACACACATGTCCTTTGGACATGTGTGTGCGCAACACCTGTTTCAATTTGCATTTAAGGGGTGCTACAGGGTGTCCGTTGGACACCCATGGCACCCTTTAAATCGCTATCTAATTTGCGATTAGCAAATTGCTAATCGCAAATAAGGAATACTCCCCATTCATTCCTATGGGCCTTTTGGCCCATAGGAATGAATGGGGAGCTATTCCTTATTTGCGATTAGCAATTTGCTAATCGCAAATAAGGAATGTGTAGGAATCACATTTCTTTATGCAATTTCTACATGAATCCCGTTTTGCAAGTCCTTAATAGCGATTCGTTATGAATCGCTATTAGGGGCTCGCAAAACGGGAGAATGATGAATCAGGCTGTTAGGGGCAGATGTATCAACCGTTTTGCGACTCGCAAAGGCCGAAATTCGCAGAATTTCGGCCTTTGCGACTCGCAAATGGTTGTTTTGCATGTTTAAGAATGTAACAAAAATTCGCAAATTAAGAAATCGCAAAAATTTGCGATTCCTTAATTTGCCATAGCATTTAAGGAATCGCAAATTTTGCGATTCCTTAAATGCTATGTATGAAGCATTTTTTTTGCGAATTATTGTTAAGGAATCGCAAATTACCACCAACTTGTAGTTGATTGTAATTTGCGAAGTCCTCAAAACATGCACAATTTTGCATTTTTAAAGGTGGCATGTGACGCACACATATGCCCATGGGGCATGTATGTGCGCCATATGCACACACATGTACATTTCAGGGGTGCAGCAGGGTGTCTTTCAGACACCCCTGCACCCTTGAAATAATTCTCAAATTGCGATTAGCAAATTGCGAATTCGCAATTTGAGAATTAGTTCAAAATCATTCCTGTGGGCCTCCTGGCCCATAGGAATGCATTGGTGATTATTCCTTATTTGCGAATTCGCAAGATGCGAATTCGCAAATAAAGAATATTAAGGAATCGCTAAAAAATAGCGAAATTGTACATACATTCCATTTTGCGATTTCTAAATAGCGATTCGCAAAAAATCGCTATTTAGGATTTGCAAAATGGAATCTTGATACATCTGCCCCTAATTAAGCTTCGTTAACCTAAAAAAGACCCAGTGCAAAACAACGTGCAAGAAGAGATCGTCCTTACTCACCTTCTCCCCTTTGCCCCTAGACTTGCTAACATTTAACTTCAACCACGTGAAAGAGAAAGCAGGATTGTGCCCGTTTCACCGTTCATTGTATGTTGTATTTGTTTTATTGGGGCATTTAAATTGCACAAACTCAGCATTTTTAGGGGCAGAAGATGACTTTACGTAGAAACAGGAATACATGCTCCAGATGCAGTGGACTTTTACAAACAGGAAAGGAGAGGAAAAGATTGTGAGAGGTAAGATTTAAAAAAGTAGATATGCTTCCAGGCTAGTATAAGATAGTGAAGAGATGAATTTCGAGACCCTTCCTGTAGAACTGGCAAATGCGACCTCGTTTATTGGGGTGCGCAGTAATTAAATCCTGTTTTTGTGGAACCAGCATTCTCTAGGCTTTCAGCATTGAGTCATTTTTCAAAAATACAGCATCTTCTCAAATAACCACAAATGCTGTAATACTTTGAATCCAAAAGTGCTCACCCAACTAAATGAATACAATGGCCTCTCTTCTTTTGCCTGTTCTTCAGGGGCTGGTGAACCAAGAAGAACATATTTTGTGGTGTTATGCTACTTTTTGATTATGCACTACATGCCACTCCATGAGATGTATCACACCACAAGATGGTACGCATGAGCAAGAGCTAGTATTTGAAGTGTAGATGGTGTTTGCAAGGCACTCCAATGTCTCTTAGACAACATAATTACCAAGTGTTTCCTAAAAACTAAGGGCCTCATTTATGAAAAGTGACGCATCGCTGCGTGAAAACAGCGATGCGTCACTTTTCACTGCACTCTCCCTGCGACACTAACGATGCGTCATATTTACAGTATGATGCATCAAGTCGCAAGGAGTTACAGATACGTCAGTATTTCTGACGTATCTGTAGGCGCAAAAGTGACGCATTGCTGTAGTGTGTCACAAAAGTGACGCAACTCCAGCAATGTATACTTTCACATGGGCAAGTCCCATGTTGTTAGTGCCTGCGTCAGTCTTACGCCTGCCATGAGGCAGGCGCAAGATTTTGACGCATTAGTGTCCAAGAAATGGTGCAGTGAAATCTTATAGATTTCACTGCGTCACTTCTATGAGGCTTTTTTGCGTCAAAACGCCCCCCTTGCATACATTATACCTGGGGCAGGTATAATGTGGCGCAGGGGTTTACAAAGTGACGCATCTACCTAGATGCATCACTTTGTAAATATGGTGCAACAAGGCACATTTTTTACTCCACTGGTGCGTCACAAAAAGTGACGCACCAGAGGCGTAAAAGTGACGCAAGGGCTCATAAATGAGCCCCCAAGGGTGGAGGATGGAGCTTTACAGAAGAAAGGTAGCTGCCAACAGTTGTCAGATGTCATTTTGCACCCTGTTTCCAGTGTATACCTGGCTGCATACTTTTAATAGAGAGGTTCACCTATTTTTGTCAGGTTCACCTATTTTTGTCAGGTGTCCCACATCCATCAAACTCTAAATAACACCCTAAGTGATTGTCTATAAGTATGGTTGCCTCTTGCCGAGGTCTAGTCCAAGATCTGCCAGGAGATAACTGCCTGACCTCCTTTACTTGAAGCACTTAGTGGCCAATGGACTACCTGTTGCTGTTACAAATGTTTCTAATAGGCTGACAGGGGATAAGGTAATTGAGGATATATACTTCACCTATTTATCAGTTGGCCTTGTGTGCTATTGTTATGTTATGCATATTTGCTGGTGTGTGTACTTAGCCCAGCATAGGGCAGGTTAGTTAATTGAAAAGCCAGGTCTTCGCTTCTTGCAGAATTCAAGAAGAGAGGAGGAGGCTCTGATGTGGAGTGATAGGTCATTCCATGCTTTTGGAGTGATGTAAGAGACGCTCTTGTCTTCCTGATCTGAGTCTGTGTATGCTGGAGATGTGTGTGATTTGGAGTCGTGCAGAGAGGAGGTGTATAGGAGGTTGGTGGAAGGAGATGCAACTGTTCAGGTTGGTGGGGCATGAGTTGTGTAGTACCTTGAATGTGTGTCTGTGTGAGGAGTTTGAATTGAATGCGTTTGTGTATTGGGAGCCAGTGTAGTTCCCTGAGGTGTTGTGTGATGTGAGTTCTGTGTGGGAGATTGAGGATCAGTCTGGCTGCCGCGTTCTGGAGGGTTTGTAGTCTTCTAGTAATTTGCTTGGTAATCTCAGTGTAGAGGGTGTTCCCATTGTCCAATTTGCTAGTGACTAGGGCATGAGCGACAGTTTTACTATTGTTGCTTGGGAGCCATCTGGAGATCTTCCTCAGCATCTTCAGGGTGTGGAAGCAAGTTGCAGTGGCAGTATTGACTTGTGTGGTCATGTCCAATTTGCTGTGGATGATTATTCTGAGGTTTCTGGCGTGGGTACTGAGTGTGGTTGTGGGTCCAAGTTCAGCTGGCCACCAGTTGGAGTTCAATGGTGAGGTGCTCTTGCCGAAGATCACTACTTCCGTCTTGTTTGGTTTGAGCTTGAGACAGTTGGCTTTCATCCAATTAGTGACTTTGGACATGCAGGCAATAAACTTGTTTCTTGAGTTGGGGGTCCTGTCCAAGAGAGAGAGTATGAGATGCATGTTGTCTGCCTAGGAGAAGATTTTGATGTGTGCGCGAATGACATTGGCCAGACGGATCATGTATGCGTTGAAGAGGGCGGGGCTGAATAATGAACCTTGAGACACTCCGCAGATGAATCTGTGGGCTTCCATGGACTACGGTGTCAAGTTTACAGCTTGTGTTATATCTGATACGAAGGAGCCAATCCAAATGAAAGCAGGCCCTTGGATGCCAATCTTGGGCAGGCGACTGATGAGGATGGGGTGAGATACCATGTAAAATGTTGCAGAGAGGTCCATAAATATTAGGGCTGCCATATCTCCTGTATCAAGGATCATGCAGATGTGGTCTATGGCGGTGATGACTGCTATTTCTGTACTGAGGTTGGGGCGTGGTGTCAAGGACCTGGTGGTTGCTGAGATGGTCAGTGAGGCACTGGTCGATTAATTTCGCTAAGACCCTTGCCATGTATGGTAGGAGGGAGATGAGTCTGTTGTTGGCTGGATCATGGGATGGTTTCTTGTGCAGGGGCATGAATGATGGCATGTATCTCATGTATGTGCATGAGTCGATGGAGGCATTGAGGATGGGTGTTGGCACTTTGCTGATCTGTAGGAGTACATTGGTAAAGATGTGGGAGGGGCAAGGGTTAGAAGGAGCCTCAAGCGGATGGTCTTCATGGTAGCAGCGATTTCCAAGATGGTGACTGCAGGCCACGATGTCAGGGTTAATTCATCGGTTGTGATGGGAAGTTGAATTGCGACAGTGTTGGGGTCCAGTTGAGCATCGAAGGTGGTGTATATGGAGGTGATATCGTTGCAGAACAATTCTGAGAGTTTGTTGCAAATGTCTTTTGAGGGACTGATGTTGCTGGAGGCAGCAGGAGACACTGTGAAATCTTTGATGATGGGGACACTTTCCTTAGCCTCTGTTCTACTTTTGATCTGGCCTGGAGCCAACCCAGTTATGTACAGGAGGCACTAGTCTTTAGGTTTCCTGGACTTCTTATTGGAGAACTTTAGTGACATCTGACTTTCGACCATTTTGGCTTTTAACCAGTTGGCCATATTAAAGTTACTATTTAATAGAGTGGCTGTGTCTCAAAATCTCAAGGTCAATAATATTGACATATAATATCAATGCAATCCAATATACAGAATTATATAGATTTATCACTCTTAACTACACACATACTTACCTTGATGAAATTCTGGAGGTCAATATTGTGGCATCTATATACTTGTAGGTCGATATTAAAAGATTTGTATTTTTGTAGGACACCTTCAAGCAGTCAATGACATACATGTATTTTTTGAGGCTATGCTAGTATGTCCAGGCAAGGGTAGGGGTCACCATATTGCATGAGATATACAGCTTGACAGAAATATTGCATTCACTGCTAGATGTGGAGTTAGTAGTAAATATATACTTGCTTTGGCGATGTTAGTAGGCGGTGAGATAGTCAATGCAATCATTTGTAGGTCAATATTGTTGACCTACATATGGTGATTTACAACCCTGGACAAGCTGTATCACTGTGGATACCTACCAGTGCACATACGACCAGTTTTGTCAGTTTTGCTTCTGATTGACAGGTTCTATAGACCATGAACTATATCTTGACGCATGTATATGCCTATCTGCTTTTCCATCAGAGAACATGCATAAACGTTCTCTTCTGTCTATCTGCTTTTGACCTCAATCCTTACCTCTCAAAGCAGAATCTTAGCTTCCTCACACACAGACCCTACCACATTTTTATGGGAAACATCCTTTACAACGAAACTTTTACAACGCAGGTTTTACAACGAAAACCATTACAACGCATTGCGCTGGGGGGCGCTCTAGGATAGGGAATAGATTTAATTTACTATCCAACACCTTCCCTAGTGTCCACAGGGACTGGAGTTGGAATAGTAAATTAAACTATTCACTATCCAGCACCCCAAAGCGCTATGCGTTGTAAAGGTTTGTGTTGTAAAAACTGCATTGTAACAGCATGCATGGTAAAAGCATGCGTTGTAACATCATACATCCCATTTTTATCAACATTCTCTGAAGTCCTCCAGAGTCCTTCCAGCCAACAGCCAAAGTATCTCAAAAGTACACAGCAATCACGTACTAGGTATTATCATATTGCAGCTAATTAATCACGCCACATCAAGAGACAGGTGCTGGGATGTGCCCTTTTCTAGTGGATGGGTTCCAGGTATTCTCTCAAATGCTGTGACAGATTTAAGCAGCCACTACCACCCCTAAACTAAAGGACAACTATAATCTTTACTCATAAACCTCAAAGGAAAAATAAAAGATGCACACACGTCTAGAAAAAATAAATGATCACTGGTGTAGAAAGGAGTATTCTGTCTCCCAGAGACCCCATAGATGTCTAACAAGACAAGCAGCCTCCTTATGTATGTCTGCCTGACTGAAACATCCTCCTCTTTCTTACTGAATAAAAGAGTGTCCTTCATCCTGCAGACATCTGCACTCGGTGCAGTCTGCGCCTCCGAAAGGCCTTTGAAGGGCCTGATCCATGATTGGCTCTGCTCCAACCCTACCAGTCTTTCAGGAGCACTTGCTTGCACTTTCCCAATGACCCCGCCCACTCTGCAAATCATTACACCCTCTCCCTCCCTCTATCCTACAACCCTGAGACGACGCTGGTTTCGTCTTCCGCGTCGGATGCTAGCTGTGGGAATTGTGGGGCTGCGCTGCCGCCATCTTGTCTCCTTCTCCACCTGAAGCGTTCTCTGAGATCTCCCAGTGGCAGCCTCGTTGAACCGTCTGAGACAACTGCGCAGCCAAACAAGGCCTAAACTGAGACACGCTGTCTGTAAATGATCTTCTCAGTTTACGCATGGGAGCGGGGTTAACCCGTGGCTGGTCCTTCTACTAAAGTGCAGGGATTTTTACATGATGGCTGTTAAGGAAGTGTGAGAAGGCAACAAAGCCAAAGTGAAGTGTTCTGCTTCCAAATGGATGCTCAATGACCTCAATATGGCTGGGGGTGATGTTCAGAAATGAGAGTGCTGCCAGGTTTGCAAAGACCACAGGCATCACTTGATCAGTGCTTGGGGTCAAGAGCAGATGGTTGAAGCAGTTCACATGCTGTGTTGCTTATTTCCTATACGACCAGGACTAATATTTACGGTCAAGCCCTACAATGCACACTGTGTCACAAGCCCCTTAAGTCCTTTCTAACCTCTACTCTTTGACCTCTAGCACTTTACCTCTGAATCTGGAGCACCTAAGACTTATACGGCCAGATTCATCAATGTCCCGTTTTGCGAGTCCTTAATAGCGATTATTAAGGAATCACTATTAAAGACTCGCAAAACGGGATTCATGTAGAAATCGCAAAAAAATTGCGATTTCTACAGCTTCCTTATTTGCGATTAACAAATTGCTAATCGCAAATAAGGATACGATTTCAAGGGTGCCAGGGGTGTCCAAAGGACACCCTGTAGCACCCCTGAAATGAAAATGTAGGCTGATGTTGCGCACACACATGTCCAAAGGACATGTGTGTGTGTAACATACCACTTAGAAAAATGCACTAAAGTGCATTTTTCTAAGTTTTTGCTATTTACCACGAAGTCAGACTTCGCGGTAAATAGTGGCCAAAAATTGCGAATTCGCAATTCTGAAATGGTTCATGAATTGCATTTAAGGAATCTCAAATAGAGATTCCTTAAATGCAATTCCTCGCAATATAGCGATTTTGCATTTTGTGATTTTTGCATTTGGGATGATGAATCCCAAATGCAAAAATTGCGCTCGCAAAGGGCCAGATTCTCAGAATCTGGCCCTTTGCGAGCCGATTTTCCCTTGATGAAACTGGCTGTTAGCCCCCTAAGAATAAAAGTTGTCATAGTTTACAGCAAATCTTTTGTGGTGGGCTGCTGTCACCGAGATCATAATATTGAAGTAAATGCATCACAGTAACACTGACCCACTGACTGTAATGAGTGTCTTGAATTGAGTACCGGGGGCGTGGTCCACACGAGTCCTTCCCAAGTGAGTGCCTTCAAGGCCCAGTTGGAAATAAGTCTACGCTTATAGACTGTCTGCTGTTGGTGTATTGTCCATTCTCTCCTCTCTCTCTACACTTTAGTTATTTTCCTTCAATTGGACCTCACTCTCTCCATGTCTCTGTCCCGTCTTTCATCAGTTTCTTACATATTTCTGTCATGTTGCGCAGTTTGAACATTCCCTCCTACCGCTACCTCCTGTTTTGTTTCGTACTTCTCCAACCCAAAAGTCTCATGGTCTCTCTTTTTCTGCTGGTCTTTTAGGTCTCTCTTCTCGGCAGGCGGCAGCAGGTGCTCTAGTGACTGAAAAAGTTTGATCCCCTTTCACATCATGGCGTCCCCAGACAGAATGAGCGAGGAGGACAGCGTCCTGGACGACATCGCTCAGAAGATAACGCTGACACTGCGCATGCTCATGCTTGGGAAGGTGAGAGGAATGGTCAAACCTCAATAGTTTCTCCCTCAATTCTTCAGTTGCTCTCCGTGTGATCAGGGATCCAACATTCTGCTGCCTACACCTCTCCCAGACTCCGGGGGCAAATTAGCTTTCTAGAGCTGCTGTAAGGAATGCACCCATCAGGCAACCTCCACCACAGTCCACAAGCTTGAGTGCACCAATCAGGCAGATTCCATTGCTATGAACAAGCATTTGTAATTCAATAGGTCTCGCATTTACGGGAGTTTGAGCTATTGGCATTGTAAATGTATCTTAAACTTTCGCAAATGCAAGACCTATTGCATTGCAAATCCTTTTTTTGACACGCTTTCACGTTAATAGAGGCCACGCTCCTTTCTTTAGACAAGCTGCTTCTAAAGAAAAGTCTGTGGCCGCCATTAAAGTAAAAGCGCGGTATGGAGCGCTTTTACAAAAAAAAAAGCATTTGTTTGTCAAGTTGACAAACAAATGCTTTTTTTGTAAAAGCGCCCCATTCCGCAGTTTCACTTTAACAGCTGCCTTGGTCCTTTCTTTAGACAAGGCTTGTCTGAAGAAAGGGGCGTGGACTCAATTAATGTGAAAGCGCGGCATGGAGCACTTCTTAACAAAACAATAAAAAGTTAATAAATAGTGCAAAAAAACATGAGGCTGGGTTTTCCGCTGCAAATAATACAGAGGCGCGGCCCCCACTGTGGCGTGCCATGCTATTAAATAAAATAATAATAAAGCGTTAGGATAGAGCATGTCTTGCCTGCAACAGCAGGCAGGTGAAACCATTGAAAGAAATAGTCCTCGGAGGCTGTAATTAAAGCCTAACGAGTAACAACACAAGTAAGAGGGCTAGTCTTTATGGGAGGTTACAATATGAAACAAGGCAGTACTAATGAGGGACTACTAAGCCTATAGACCAATTTAAAGCAACATTTTATAAAGGACAATGACACAAGCCATTGAAAATTATGGGCGGAGAGTGGGCGGAGCTTCAAGTCCATACCTGAATACAGCATGCCTCGCAGTGCAGTGAATGCGCTACCCAGGCTCGGCCTAAAAAAACCTGTTGGGCAGCTTTCATCACTGTGTATTAGAATAAATGCCCCAGTCTGTCAGCTCCCATCACTGTTTGTGAGAATGAAATCACCAGTCAGACACCTCCCATTGCAGCGACCTAAAGTAGATGTACCAATTAGGTTTTACACACAAGCGTGCTGATTTAAAGATGCTTCTTTTGTGAAATTGACAAAGTTCAACAACTCCGACAACTGTGTAGAAAATCATTGTGATTTCTTATATAGATGCAGAAGTATTGGCGCATGAGGACAACCAAGCTCTACTTGACTGCCGGTTTCCCTGTCTGGTTGAAAGAAGGCCCTTTTTCGCACCCTGCTCAGCTTTTGCTTCAAACATTACAATATTGTTTCAGAACTTTTTGAATTAATTCCCTGATTGCTTTTTATGATCTTCTGTCAAGTGTTCCACCTGTGCCCTGTGGATCTGGGGAAAAGTGAAGAAAAAAAATCATGACAATTTGGAAACAATAAGAAAAAAATTATCCAGACTCCCACACACTTTATCTCCTGTCCAAACCTGAGGTTCATTATTTCATGGCCAAGCTCTGTCCTCGATGGTTCCATACGATTTTTTCAGACCTGTTAATAACATCTATCTCAGTAGAATATTACCGCAATACTTAATTTCAGGATCCTTTCTTTATACATTAGTTCCAAATTAATAATTTAGGGAATTCTTTTGAGTTTGGTGAACAGGGTAAGGCACTCCACCACAGATGTGGCAAAGTACCCTACCCAGCACACTGTAAGGAAAGTTTGCCCTCTTTATTTAGAATCAAATGAACCCTCCTATTTTTACCAACAGTTCCTCCTCTGGCTGTGCAGTGGAAACCTTAGGCTGAGGGCCCCACAGACATCAGGCCATCGATTTAGGTACCTCAGACGCTCCACCCTGTTTAGGATGGATGTTCTGATATACTTTATTCTTCTTGATGCCCCCAGAAAAAATACACTTGGCCCCACACCCTTGGAGGAAACTGCCAAGGTGTTAGGGCCATGAGTTTATTGTTTTTCAAAATCCATACCCTCTTTGTCGGCTCATCTGCCACATCAAGAATGGTGGCCACTCATCAAACGTACATGCTATAGTGGCAGCTCCCCAGAAGGCACGGAGATCTCCTCCAGTGGTCCATCTCTAAATGTGGCTGGCTCTCTAAATCTGGCAGGTTATGACCTCCGCCACCATGGCTAGACACTACCCACCAAACAGTAAATAACCTATTTAGTTTACCCTGAAATTGATTTAGCTTCATTTTAGAAGATAGAGTAGTTGCACCTTCTACAACATTGTTTTGTTGTTGTTTTACCATCTTATTTACGGGCCTAGACCAACCATAACTGCCCCCTTTACTTCTCCTTGTAAATACGAAATAATATCCTAAAATAAAGACCATGTGAAGATGAAGTGAGGTTCAGAGAATAATTTCTATCCCATTGTCAGAGAGATCTTCAGAGAGTGTGCCCTCAGACCAATGCTTCCCAAACATTTTAGTATCACAATCCAATTTTTAAAATGTCAAACTTTCGCAACCGTCCTAGCTTTAAGAGACAGGAGGCGGGGTGATTTTTTAAAGTAATAAATTAGTAATAAGGGTGTTTGTAAATGTCACAAGCGTGACCATGCCCGTTGACATTGGACTGTTGTGAACATATTGTTCTGCCCATAAAAGTGGCAGACGGTGCACTGCACTGGAGCTGTAACACTTTTCAGAGTAAGGTGCTGGCCTCTAGCATCCGTTCACTAAAATCACAAACCCCGTGAAAAATCTTGGATGTTGATGCCTCTGATTTTAGAAAATGTAAGACCCCAACCCCCCCACTGTCAGACTGGCCGTTGGGGTAACCAGGCAGTGCCCGACAGACTGGCCTGATAGGTCTGTGTGTGGGCTATAACTGTAACTCATTCCCTAAACTAACTACAACTTGCACGCCATGCTCAGTGTTGTCATCAATGATGTCATATCAGATGTTGCAGTGATGTTATCAATGATGTCATAGAACATGTCATGAGTGATGTAATATGTGCGGTCATAAGGAGTGCATGGTGAGAGACTAGCTATATTTACTTTAGGGCACGAGTTATAGTTATTTGCGATATGTATAACTGCTCAATTTCAGTGGTTTCTTCATTTAGAGGGGTATGTTCTAACTGACATCTTCACTGTAACATCCCTTTAACCTTTGTTTTTTCCAGTGAGCATATTTTATATAAATTTGATGAGCACCAGATTACTTTACATAAGGTCAGACTCATGTTATTATAAGCACAGGAGGTTAAGTGATTTGCCCAGAATGGAAAGATGTTGAGCCAACTCCAGGACTTGAACCTGCTTCCCCAGATCCAAAAACGACAACTCTGGCCATTAGGCCACATCGATATTTCTCAGTCTGTGAGTGAAGGTCTTACACAAGTGGTATGGCTGTATATGTTTATGTATATGCATTTATAGAGTGCATGGCTGCTCGAAGGCTTCCCAGCCTTCCCAGATTGTGTATAGTGAGCACATTCTATGTTTAAATGGCTTTCTGAAGTAAAAAAAACAGCAGCAACAAATATTAGCAGGTTCACCCGGAATCTTCCATGGGAAGAATTGCAAGGGTTTGTTTTAAAACTTGACTTAGGGGCATTGTTCAGCATCTGTGCACTTGTGCACAGCAGTGCTAATCATTTTAAATATTACTTGCATATAAACCAGGATTTCCACTGTTCATCAAAAATAGGCTTGAGTCCCACCTGTGAGTCCCCCCAGTGAGTCCCGACCCATAGTTTGGGAAACACTCTTAGTCTGATGAACTTGAAGACACTCATGGTCAGGTACCCCTTCAAGAATTGGACTAGGGATTGAAAGGGGACGTGGCAGAATCATATGGCTGCTTCCAAAGTTGACTAGCCAAAGGGAGACCAAGTATTGAATGGATATTACAGTCAAATCTACTCCGCCCTCTACAAGTCATTCATCTGCAGAGCAAAATAGAGAGGGCTCTAACTGAAAATCCTTTGACGCTTAAGCTGTCATTAGGAATGCCCAAAAAAATCCTGCTATTATTATCCAGCCCAATAGTTTTGTAAGGGCGGAGAGATAATGCTGATTATGATTTTTGGGAAAATAGCACTTACTATCTGGAAATAGGATTTACTGTACTGATTTGCACAAGTTTTTCCCATTATTGCACCCAGCGACTTTGACTGCTTGAAGCAGGTGAAATATCCAGGTGTAATGCCACTGAGCAGCAGTGTTCCTACTGAATTCGTACGTGTGATGGGTCCGGTAGCTGTCCATGTCTGACGAAACCTGTTAACAGTCCACTCGTAATGAGGGCCTTAGGGCTGACACCTTGCAAAATAAGCCTACTACCCCATGCTTAATTTGAGCCGTTGGTTTCCAGTGCTCGGCACAGGCACTTAATTGTCAACACCGGCACTTATGACAGTCTGCCATATTGTGGTGCTGTCTATCTAATTTAGAGGTGAGCACAACAACAGTTGTATATTCATTCAATATGCGTTTAAAATGACTAAAGCTCCCGCTCAAGCCACTCATATAGCTTTGGGGGCCTGGAATAGTCTGAATTGTCTCAGTTGTAGAGTCTGATGGTTAGTTGTTGTGTGGGTAATGTCATTGGCAGTGCTGGCAGGAACAATGGGTGGTGCAAGCTGCATTGGCCTCCTGACGATGGTCATGGCACTTATTTTTTAACAAATTAAGCACAGCATGGCGAAGGGAATATAATGTTCACCTCTAGAGGAGATGCCACCAGTACTAAGTAGAAGATTAAACGTCCCAGTGACTCAATGTTACCTTCACTGCTGTATGCAACCACAAGGCGAGAAAGGGTATGGACAATTAATATCGCCCCCCCTCCTATAGGTGGATCCTTCAGAGATCCAGGGTATATAACCAGCATAACGATGGAACTCTTTCCCGTACGGGTCAGTGACGTTTAAAAATAGATGTTTTTAGTTTTTTATTGAGTTTTAAAAAATAACAAAAATGCGTACATATCAGCATTAGTAAACAAACGGACATCAAATTACACAGAAAACCAATAGCTGCCCAGGTAGGGTCTTAAATCACTGAAATTAATCACTGCCCTCCCCATCTCGTAGCTCTCCCTTTTATAGCGGCGACATTAGGGACGCTAGCAGATCATCAGCACTGTTCAAGGCAGGCCTTTACATCAGCAATGATCCATTTCCCATCTTACTTTCGAGTACATGTTGGTGTATATCCCGAGTGGCAACTCATATCTCAAATAGGGATGCCGTTTTCTCACTTCTGCATTATAGTATCCAACCCATCCAACCCCCCCCCCCCCACCAGAAGAGCCAAGTACACCTATTTCTCTCTGTCTAATTTCTGTCTTTCTGTCTCTTTGCAGGAAGTGGGGAGCATCATTGGAAAGGTAATGTATTTTCTCTCAAGTAAGATTTCTAGATTGTTGGCCTCATCACAGTTTGATCAATTTCCTTTTCCTTTTAATTCTTTCAGAAAGGAGAAACGATCAAAGGAATCCGGGAACAAGTAAGAATACGTGTGGCTGTGCTTCTCTCTCCTCCTTCTGTGATGTCTGTTCTAGCCGCTTCATAACTCTTTCATGCCTCTCCCTTTCTCGTTTCGCTTCCTTCAATTCATTTCTATCTGTATCACTTGTGTGATCACCACCTTCTCTTCATCCACCTAGTTCCTTCATTCTTTTGTTCAAACCTTTTTCCATATAATACTATTAAAACGTCGGGCCTGATTTAGTTCTTGGTGGACAGGTTACTCCATAACAACAGTGACAGATATCATGTCTGTCGAAATATAACACCCCATTATATCCTATGGGTTTTTATATTTCGGCGGATGGGATATCTGTCATCGTTGTGACGGAGTAACCTGTCCGTCATATCTAGATCAGGCCCTTAGTTTTATTTAGCTCGTCATTAGTACCACAGTTTTTGCTGTTTGTAAGGGCTATAAAAGAACAGGTTCCATTATTACCTAATTTAATGGGACTAAATGTATCAACCTTGGACAGAAAAAAGGTTGTTATTTCCTCCTGGCAGTTTTTAAACAGGTGACTTTGAGTCACACCAGAGGTCAGCTGCAAGCTCCTAAGTAACCTTTGTCTCCCTGGATCCATCTCTATGGCTGTCTTTAGTTATTTTTTTCCTTCCTTACCATTTCCCATCTGCCTGTGGTACTAACCCTGGTGTAAGTTGCTCATCATTATCCTCTAGAGAGCGACATATTTTTGGAAGTATTGAATGTAAATTTTTCCACCGCTTCTCATCTGGGTAAATTTTGCTTCTATGTTTGGGGTCCTATCATTGTCGGGGAGAGTTTTCGCCTAAACTTGAAGCAAAGCAATGCCCGTTAGTTTAGTGATGTCATGATGTCATAGTCAGCAATAAGACTGACGATTCTACCCTCTGTCGTTTTCGGTGATCTCACATTTTGGCTCTTTGGTCTTAGATGTTTGAAATTTCTATCTGATTTCATTTTTGTGACTCGTCTGGCAAGGTAAACAGCATCCAAAGTGGGTCTGTGGTGACTGGGAAGGCAACTAGGATATATCTGCAACGGTATTAAAGCGGCAACGAGTTTCACTTAGAAATTTCATTTTGGTATTGCATGATAAATGTAAGAATCATTAGCATACATGGTTAGCTTTTTCTGCAGCTGTAAGTGCCAAGAATGTCCTAGGCAGACAGAAATTGACTGAAGGTATATGCAACTGATGATGGTTGCCATTGAAGGCACTTCAAAGCAAGGACAATCTAATGATTTGAAAAGGTTAAGCTGGTGAATTTCATGGTGTTGATGGTAGGAACTTTCGAGTTGACAGTGGGTTATAAGTTAGGCTGAATGCTTCCTGTGCTTTTAAAGGTGAGCTGGTTGCTGAGGGAGAGCGAGTGTCACATCACTTTAAAACTGGTGAGACACTCTTCCAGGTGTTGAATGCTTCAGTTTAAACAATGTTTTTAACATGCTGGTATCTTCCTATGAATAGGGTATTCAAGGGCTTTATTGTGGTAGCAATTTGCATTTATGAGGAATGGACAATAATTTCAGTTGGATCATTTTTAATTTTTAATTTTATTAGCATGGACGGCTTTGTCTTATGGTTGTTACTTTCTCAACCAATTTTGCTTCAGGTGTGATTTTGAGTGATCCAAGTGCAATGACCAGCCATTGCTGAGTTGGGTGTAGAAGCAATGAATAATAATAATAATACAGACACTTATAAAGCGTGACAGCTACCTCAAACAGAGGTGTCCTGGTGCTAAGCGGTCAGTAGTGCAACGCTGTACAGCTCATAAGGTACGGCCCTGGGGCCCTCAGTCTGCCCTAAAGAGCCAGGTTTTTACCATTTACCTAAAGAGAGTCTCTGTTTCTATGGTGCGGAAGTTACTCGTAGGGAGTTCCACAGATTTGCTGCACCGAGCGTAATAGATCTGCCGCCCCCCCCCCCCCCCCCATTCGAGCCTTATTGAAACGGCGAATGCACTGTAAATTTTGTGAATTGGACCTCAAGGGTCTAGACTGTTTATGTCCACGTAGTCTGTGTTTTTGGTAGCTGAGGCAGTTGCCATGCATGGCTTGGAACTGCCAACTGCCAACTGTGAAGATGGGGGCGTGGCTACGCAGGCGAACGCAATGGCCGCCTGATTGTAGAGCTCCGCCGAGCGGGAGAGAACCGGGGCCGTTCACGTGAGATCCGGCACTGCGCTGGGGTCGGGAAATGCCTGACACCGACCCCTAACACTACCTGATGCAGCTGACCGAGTTTGGTGGCCGGGGGACGGCGAGAACGGGCGGAACAGCGGAAGGGTGTTGAGGCCTGCTGTGCCTCGCGGGACGTTACTCTGCAGCGCCGGAGCGCCTGGTGAGTCTTTTTGGTGGCCTCTTTGTTGTCCCCCTCGGCCTTGGGGTCGCTGTTGGGCTCTCCCGGGCCTGCTGCTTTGCCCCGGTGGTCTCCGCTGGTAGAGGGGCGGTCCCTCGGTGCGCGACCGGCTCTTGCGGCCTGGTCCGGCCTTGGGAGCCGGGGCCTCGATTTTCGGAGACTGCCTGGGGCGTGCGGCGGCGGGCGGGGGGAGCGGGCGGCGGGCTCCGGGGTTGGGTGGGGGGTGACGGGGGGTGCGACTGACGAGCTCTGAGGCGCTCTTGGGAGGCTACGCATCGCTGCACTCGGTGGGGGCTCGTCACCTTTGCCCCCACCGCTAACGCGCACCCCAGACCCGCGTCTGTCCCCCAGCGGGCCCAGGAACTACACGCTCCCCAGCGCACATGCTGCTGCCACTGGCCACCATTGCCACACGTCTCTGAACACTTGCAGGTCCTGCGCTGGCTACATGACCTGTGTGACTTTGCCCAATTTTGCTTTTGGTGTCTCGTTGACCTGAGTGCCTGGTCCCCCTACTACGCTGCCATTTGCTGCCAGTCTTGGCGGAGTCCTGGTCCTCCCGGCTGCTGCTGAGTGATCGACGCGGCCATCTTCTGACCCTACTTACTACGAGGGACCTATAACGCTTTGCTTCATACGGGGTGGCCACCCCGACACAGAGGCCCCCTGATACTGCGTGACTCGGCCTCGGCGTCTCTGAGGCCCCTGCGGTGCGGGCCAGCCCTACAGCGAGGAGATATAGGGGGCCCCTGATCCATTGGTCCCGGCCTGAACGCCTTGCTGCTGGGGCGTCCTGGGACTGTGCTCGACACTCTGACTGGTTGCAGCTGTCTCTGGGTCCTGCGGTGCTAGTGACCTGCCCGCCACCATTTCCAACATGGTGAAGAAAGATGCCACCCAGAAGAGGCTTACCTTTGGTACGGCGTCCCTCCGTACGACTGCGGTTTCGCCTACATCTGCTGCGGACACCGGGGGCCAGGCGGCGGCGAAAGACACCGCTGGTATGGTCGCTGAGATGATGGGTGAGATGCGTGCTGGATTCAAGGCCTTGGACTCTCGCTTTGATACCCTCGAAAAGAAAATGGCGGACATGGGCGCGACGATTCAACTGCACGATAGGCACCTGGATTTGGCTGAATCCAGAGTCTCCGACATCGAGGATGGAGCTGCGTCGACGCTGAAAAGATTGGAGCGCGTGGAAAAGATCCTTAAAGACGTCGCAATTAAGAACGAAGATTTGGAAGCGCGCAGTAGGCCCAATAATATTCGAATAATTGGTGTGGCGGAGACGACGGCTACAGGACGCTTTGACACTTTTGTGGAACATCTCCTAATCGAACTTTTTGGTCGAGACACGTTCACAGCTGGCTTCGTAGTGGAGCGCGCACATAGATCGCTGGGGCCCCGGCCTAATCCAGGACTGCCGCCCGACCCATTATAGCCAGAATCATGAACTTCTGGGACAGGGACGCGGCGCTGAAGGCTGCCAGAGAGGCGGGCGAGGTTAGGTGGCAGGGAGATGTGCTTTCTTTCTACCCAGACTTCACAATCATGGTCCAAGATGCGCGCCGTAAGTACACTGGTGTCAAGGCTGCTTTGCGCAAACTGGGGTTACGTTACGGAATGCTGTACCCTGCCAGGCTCAGAGTGGACGTGCATGGCAAGTTTCGCATTTTTGACTCCCCTGCGGAGGCACAGGACTTTTGTCGAGCCTACAAAAACAGGGGGTCGCCTCGAAACTCAGGCGATGCCCAAAGATCTCCGCCACACACGGACTCGCAGGCTAGTGCTGACCTTTTTGCTGAAAGCGGACAGGGTTGACTTGTTTCCGCACTGTTTTTTCCATGACAGGCCATTTACTTCAGTATTACGCATCTCATGATGTTGCTAATTTTTGCAGTGTTTTACATACTTGTTGAGAATTGAATGTTGCCCCGGTTGCGGTTCTCGCATGGCGGAGCGTTGCCAACCCCCATGGCACGAGCCGTACTGTACTTTTCTCTTGCTGTGTCTTTACTTTTCAGGTACACTACTGGACATCTGTTTTTGTCTGTTGATAATGGTTTTCTTCCTCGGGTGGGAATAGCCTCCTAGGGCTTAAGGAGTGGCTGGGTGGGGGGAGGTTGGGGGGGGTTGTTTTATGCTATAGTTCTAATGCTTGTGGAAATGCACTGTTTTTCTCTATGAATGATGCCTGTTTTGCGGGAGGGAGGCGGCGGTTCTGCACACACATGTTTTACTATGATTCTTTCGGGTTTGAATGGCTAAGGTAGGCCAGCGGTCTGGTCCTTCCAGACTTACCCTCATGTCTTGGAATGTCCGAGGTTTAAATGACACGAGAAAGAGACGGCAGGTTTTAAACTATGCAGCGCGTCATGGGGTGGATGTGTTGTTTCTGCAGGAGACGCACTTGGTGAGGTCTGACTCCTCCTTTGCAAAAAGCTGGGGCATGCACAGGTTTTTCTCTAGCTATAGCAGATACGCGAGGGGGGTGGCGATACTGATACATAGGCGCGTCCCATTTTTGCACTCAGACAGTATATTGGATGAGGGTGGTAGATATGTTATAGTTACAGGGATACTTCTTGGCTTCAAGATCACCTTTGTTGGGGTATACGGTCCCAATTCAGATTCCCCTGCTTTCTTCCAGAGTCTCCAGGATGCTCTGCTACGATTGGACACTGATATGTTAGTGATAGGGGGCGACTTTAACCTGTTGATGACCCCTGCCAGAGACAGTACTTCCTCTTCCCCTGATAGTAAACCCCGCTCACGCGCTGTGCTGACAGATATGTGCACGCACTACCCACTAATTGACATCGAGGCACGTTTACACAACGCCTATATATACCCATCACTCTGGATATCACAACACTAGTACCAGAATCGACTATTGGCTTCTTTCCCCAGGGGTGGCCGGCTGGGTGGGGGATCATTCCCACGCACACTGTCTGATCACTCTCCCATTGTGCTAACACTCCTGGTTCCCAGACTGGGAGGATATGAGAAACAATGGCGCTTCCCTGGCAAGGCGTTAGCTGATCCGGTCTTCAAAGAAGACGTTCGTACTGCAATTGAGGAGTATTTTGAGCTCAACAAGGGCACAGTGGACACTTGGACTACATTGTGGGAGGGATTTAAGGCCACTATTAGAGGGGTTTGCATCAATAAACACGTAGGGGCCTTGCGCGATATCCGTGCCTCCCTGACACGTATCGAGACTGAAATTGCCACGCTGGACGTGGACGCGCTCACAGACACAGACGGTAAGATAGAGGCGAGAAGGCTGGAACTGCTGCAAGAGTTCAGGGACACAGCGGACCGGGAACTGACATATCTCTGCGCACAACACTCAGCTAGACAATACGGAGAGGGAGATAGGCCTGGCAAGCTCTTGGCCCAATTGCTCCGTCCTCCCCGCCAGGCTTCATACATCTCTGACATGGTGGATGACCTGGGTGTTCGTCATCAGACCACCCCTGCCATTTGCGATGCCTTCCTATCCTACTACAAAGAATTGTACACCTCCACTCTGACTGCTGACTGTCGCGACCCAGGCCCCTATATCAATGAGATCTCTATGGTATTCCTGGAAAAACATATGCAAGAATTTCTGGCGATGCCTATCGACCCGGACTGCGTTGTGGAAGCCATTGATGCATTGAAGGGCTCCTCGGCGCCGGGTCTAGATGGCTTTTCGGCCGACTTTTATAAAGAGTACAAGGAGGAACTGGTACCGCGCCTGATTGAGGTGTATGCGGAGGCGCTCGAAACGGGGAGTCTGCCTCCCACGCTACGGGAAGCAGTCATCATTTTACTTCCTAAACCGGGACGGGACCCCACGAGGTTTGGCTCGTATAGGCCCCTTTCCCTACTCAATCTTGACTACAAGATTTTGGCGAAAGTTCTTGCAACACGACTGTCTTTACTTATGGAATCTATCATTTCACCGGCCCAGTCTGGATTCGTCCCCCATAGATCCACCTCCTTTAATCTACGGACGCTGTTTTCTGTGCTCCACAGAATAGACCCAGGTACGCCGGCGGCTGCGGTGTTCTTGGATGCCGAGAAGGCTTTTGACTCCCTGGAGTGGTCGTTTTTTCTGTCGGTCATGAACCGAATGGGCATGCCGTCACTGTTTGTCTCCACGGTCGAGTTGCTTTATACCGCACCTAGAGCGCGGTTGCGCCTTAATGGCACGCTCGCTGATAGCTTCCCTCTTTCCCGGGGAACCAGACAGGGTTGCCCCCTGTCCCCCCTACTATATATCCATGGACCCTTTGGTACGACACTTTCAGGAGCGCCACCTACACCGCGGGCTCCAGTTTCGGACGGGTCCGGTACTCATCTCCCTCTATGCAGATGATACCATTCTATACGTCAGATCTCCGGAGACCAATCTGACGCCCTTGCTGCTAGAGGTGACGCGCTTTGGGGAGTACTCCGGCCTTCGTATTAATTGGCACAAATCCGACATCTTTCCACTCACCCCCTCCACAGCCCGCTGGGAATGTCCGTTCCCGCTTGAGTGGAATGCTGATTCGGTGAAATATCTGGGTATCCACATTCATCTGGACACGGTGTCCATGATTCGTATGAATTACGGCCGGGCGTTGGACTTTCTGGAGGATAATATAACGCGCTGGATTCGCCTCCCTCTATCGATGGCTGGCCGTATCGCCATAATCAAAATGATTATACTTCCCCGGTTTCTCTATTTATTTAACAACATACCGATCCCGCTCACTCAAATCTTCTTTACCCAACTCCGGTCTCTGTTGCTGCGATTGGTGTGGGGGGACAAGAACCCGAGAGTCTCGTGGCGCATCCTGACACTGCCTTATGAAAGAGGTGGCTTTGGAGTGCCAGACTTTTATCTTTACTACCTAGTCGCGCAATGCGCCTATGCACATCCTTGGTTCCATCCAGATGCTCGGATCCCATATCTAAGGCCTGAAGCGGACTTGGTACTACCGCTTGCCCTCAATTCAATATTGCCCAAAGGCTTACCCCGAGACCCGCTAGACATACAGACGGTGTCCACTACATCGTGGGCTTGGATGCAACTACGTAGACTGCTCCAGTTAGACGTGTTGTACTCTCCGGCCCTTCCACTACCGAACCCACACTGGCTCCCCATCACCGCGGAGACAGTGGTCCGCAAAACGTTGTCCAAATACCAGCTCGCCACAATAGGAGACCTATTCCCAGACGGACATGTTTTTTCGTTGTCCGAGGATCCGTGTTTCACGGACCGGACGTTTATGGATTCATTTGTCCTGACCAGAGTGCGATCCATGCTTAGAGCGCAGTTTTCCTCGTTCCCACTACCGCCAGATGACATGGCTGCGCTAACTTTTCTACTCCAGTCACAAACAGGAGCCCATATAGTTTCCAGGTTGTATGGACTCTGTATGGCGGCCCTTCCTGCTTCGGACGCGAGGGTCCGGGCGGCATGGGAAGCTGATCTGGGTGTTCCTATCACGGACGTCCAATGGACTGCCTGTTGCCGCGCCACTAAGGAGGTATCCGTCAACAGTAGACATAAGCTAATACATTTTAAATTTTTGAGGCGCCTATACTTCACGCCAGCGCTGGCCCACAAAATCGACCCAGCCAGACCTCATAATTGCCCTAAATGCAAAGCCCCACATGCCGATTTTGCGCATCTTACATGGACTTGTCCAAAACTACACAACTACTGGCTACAGGTACACTGCATCTTGGGCGACATTTTAGAGTGCGAACTGCAGCCCAGGCCAGAATTTGCGCTGCTTGGGTATGTCGCTGAGTTCCCCCGTGCCACGCGGAAACTTGCTGCCATAGGTTTCTTGCTGGCAAAACGGGAAATAGCTTTACTCTGGGGGTCCAGAAGAATCCTCGATTCCAAGACATGGTTGCGTAGCCTTGCCCAATGCAATACCAATAGTGTGGAATACTCCACGCAGGTCCCAACTGCTTCACGCCCGATAGACATCTGGGGCCCATATCGACAGTATGTTAGCAAGATAACGCGAGATACGCACTCCCAAGCTGCTAGTTCTATTGTCCCGGAAGGAGTTGGCTAGATTGTTCTAGTGGGACAACCGAGCGCTGACTATTGCGTTCTGAAGGGCTTAGCGTGTACACACTGTTGGAAAGGGGTAGACGTGAGCTGCTGGTTCTGAGCTGTGTGCTGGTTGGGTACAGGTTGTTTTCCTCCTCCGTTTCATTGCCTGCTTTGCCCCGTTTGGACACGTTGCATTAACCAAGTCTTTTCATTTGTCGTCCCATCAACCCTCATCTGCCTATGCCAATGTTGCTGCCACCTTGCTCATGATAGATGTGTTGCTTGTCGCTCTCTCTGTCGCGAAGGCTCATTCATTTTCGTTATGTTTGAAAAAGGTTATATCTCTTTGTATCAACTTTTCACACGTGAGCTTTTCATTACGATCTAGAAAACGGAAAATCAGAGTTCTAGAATGTTTTGCGATGCTTGTAATATTATTGGTCTCGCCCTTCACTTACTTATCTTGTATAATGACCACTTACGTTTTCATTGTAATCAGTTTACTGTGTGATTGTATGCTTGCACGGACCAATCTGATGCTAATAAAGAGATTTAAAAAAAAACTAAAAAAAAACTGCCAACTGTGAAGATGACATGACAATCAGAACAAACAAAAAATTAATTCGAGAAGCCTTAAAAAATGTGTGAGCCTGAAACGTGTGTCAGCTATAAGTATTTTTTAATCACGAACAATAAAGACACGATGAAATGAACAAATTTGACTTCAATGTGTAACATGTACTTCTAGCTTGGGAACATTTCTAGTAGAGATAGTTAGATGGAATGGTTTCAAGAAGGCAGTGAGTTTAATTTCTTTTTATCTTGAAGTGAGTTTACATATGAAAGTGATGATCTTTGAAACTTCAGTGGGAAGAGAAGCAAGGTGAGGGATGGAAAAAATAACGCCTGATAGTATTAGGTGTCTGAACCCATTCTTCTACAATTCCTCTCTTGCTGATTGAGTGGCAGGAACTGTTGCTAAGGCTGTCACTGCACCGCCTCCAACTTTCCCTTGTTTGTTTCAGAGCAGTGCACGGGTCTCCATCTCTGAGGGTCCATCTCCTTCCAGGATCACCACCATCACTGGACCCACTGACGCTGTCTTTGAAGCTGTCTCAATGATCACCTTCAAACTCACAGAGGTAAAGCGTAATTCACATGTGGGGGATGGGGAATGCTTGTCGCAGAACCTTGATGGGTGGAATCACATATATCTGAAAAACACACCTAGCAGTAGGCACCCAACAATGTATCTCTCTTTCCTCTCTCCCTCTGTGGCACTTGAAGATATTTTAACACATCTCTCTGAATTGAACTGAATTAGATTCGATTGAATTGAATTGAAATTAACTGAATTGGGTAATTCCCACTGTAAACTGCATCACCCCTCCCTGCTGTCAAACTATGAACAGGCATTTAGATGTTTGGTCATGAAGAAGTATATTTTTAGGCTTTGTAGGTGGAGAACTGATTCTCAGTTTAGCAGAGGGATTCTGAGAGGGCACTCAGGGGTCAAGACCCCATGAAAGAGGCCTAAGGTGGGCCTTTGGTCTGTGGTAAGGTAATTCACTGCAGGGACTGTTGGTAAGTGAGAGTTGTAGGGTAATACAGGAAATATAGCGGTTAATCTGACACACCTGCTGCCTAAATAAGTATCAAAAGAAACTTAACCCTGGCCCTAAGTAGCCCCTGGCCAATCATTCAGCAGAGCTCCCTCGATCTCCCTTTCACTACTATTGTAGTTCTGAAGCGTTCTCATCCTTGGACTCTGTCATCACACCTCCTCATTTGTACAATTCTTGGGTGACACAGCAGCTAGGTATGCGCTCTACAAATACTGGAGCAGGCACACATTCAGGCAAGATGAGTTATAGGCTCTGCGTACAGGGATGAACACTTCACATTGGGACTCTGTTTCTTTATAGTTTACATTTTTTTATTGAGTCTAACCAAAAGGTACAACAATCTTCCCACCTACAACCTCTGGCCGGTGAGGAATAATAAACAAACTAAAACAGGCAAGCCAATCAAACTGAAACCTGGAGGGAAGGAGTCTGAAAAAGGGAGGTGGGGAGTCAATAAGGGTAGTGTAAGGGAATGACATCTGTCAGAGAGCGATGGATACAATCACAAAATGAGGAGCGGGGTAGGAGAGGACGAAGGGTATCCAGTCACGCGGTGGGTCAGCCAGGCATGTGCTTGTGGTGTGTCAGATAAAGAACACGCAGATACGTTAGGTAGATCAATTCTTAGAGTTAGTCCGGAAGGTATCTTATGCAGGTCCACCATGTCTTATCAAACTTCAGTAGCTAGTATTCATGGCCACTGTCAGTTTCTCCATACCCATTAGTTCCAACAGTTTATGCAGCCAATTCAGATTCATTGAGATTTTGTCTGAGCTCCATCAAGAGAGCAGGAGTTTCTTGGCCGCTCCAAGCATCAAGGTGATGGCGCGTCCATTTGTGGATTTTTGGGGCTATGTCAGAGTGTTCGGAAGGCCCAGTAGCATTTAGCTCAGGAATCTAGAGATATCTGTACGATATGTTTCGCTTACTGCTGCCAGGACCTCTGTCCAGAAATGTCTTATTTTGGGGCAATGCCAAAGGAGGTGCTTAAGAGTACCAATTTTACTGCAGGATCACCAGCAGGAATCTCTCATCCTTTGGGACCCTTGGCTGGTGTATAGTACCAATAAAAGTATTTCTTTGCTAGAGGTGCTGCGGACAGAGGCACAGTGGGGGATATCACTCCACTCTTTAGCGGTAAATGTGCGCACTCACTCCTCTTCCCATCATCACTGTGCAGGCATTTTAAAGGGTGCCTGGGATGTGTTAAGAAATGTGTATAAGTCAGAGAGTAGACCTGTGTCAGAAGAGTGGGTGAGAAGCCCCATTTTTCAAAGTGGGTAAGAGGCCTACCAGCATGGGAGCGGACCTGAAGGTGGGAGTGTCGGATAGCAGTATACTGCCAGTGGGCGGGAGACAATGCGCTGCTTGGATTTGAGTAAAGTCCATGAGGCCATCCATGTCAAAGAAGTCACCCACCCTTTTGTAGATGGCTTCCTACCAGTGTGTGAACTCGGAGCCGCACAACGCGGGGGAAGAGGAATCTGGGTGGGTAGCGTATAATAGGTGCCTGTGGTGAAATGGGGGTAGACAGTTTCCGTTGGACTTGCACCCTGTGGCAAACTCCCATCATAGTTCAGACTACTGGTGAAACATAGACCCCTACTGGCCGGTGGTGTTTCTGAAGCCAGGGCACCTTCCAAATATGGATGCTGGCCACCGCTTGGTCTATGTCTGTACTAGGTCTAGACCATTCCACCATGTAGTGCAGCTGTTCTGCCTGATAATAGCACAGTAGATGTGGAACTTCCAGCCCACCCTCAGACTGAGGCAAATAAGCCTGCTTCTTCACCACACATACCTTCTTTCCCTCGCAAATAAAGTCTTCAAGGAGGCATTGTAACTTATCGAGTACATGTGGTGGGGGTTGGAGTGGCAACATTTGCATAACGTAAAGGATCTTTAGTAAGAGTGTCATTATAACAGTAGCTAGGCGCTCAAACCAGGAGAGGCCATGTCCCTTCCACTTGGAGAGGTCAGAGCAGGCAGTTGCCATCAGCGCAGCATAATTGCGTTCAGCGGTACACCCAGGTGTGGGGTGAATTTGTAAGCCCAAGTACCCTATGCCTTGTCAGGCCCAGATGAATGGGAAGTGACTTTCAAGCAGTCTGGGGTGGCAAGAACACGGCCTATGGCATCCTTAATAAAGGCTTCTTGGTGGTCATTTGAGGCATAGAGGTTATCCAGCATAAACATGTGGCCATTGGGATCTATTCGCATCAAGAGGAGTCTACCAGGTAGTTCTGTATGAGGGTGTGTCATCTTCCTTGGGAAATGTGTAGCTAAAAGAAACACCACCCGCCCTCTTTCCATGGCCCAAAGAAAAGTATTGAAGGTCAAACCATCGGGAATGCAGGAGTCACCATAAAGCCTTAAGGAGGTGGGTTTCTTGGATAAGGCAAACTTCGCATTCAGCATCCCTAAGGAAGGATAGCAGCACCAGGCATTTTACTGGGCATTGAGGCCACCGAACATTCAAGCTAAGTATGTTAATCATAGGCAGGCGTGTTTCAGGGAGCCATATAAATCAGGTGGGGGGCCTGGCAGCAAACCTGTATCCCCAAGAGGTTTGTCTTGATGGTGGTGCCCAAGGAGTATGTGCATTGGTATAAGATGTCGGGTGGGGGGAGGAAAGAACAATAAGCAATACACCAAATGAGTTCCCCACCTGGGAACATGGTATACCAAAACCTGAGGATCCATGTCATTGGCGACAAACCGTGGCAGTCCTCCAGTTCATTTTAGCATGGGAGTCCCGTTGCCAAAAGGTTACAAAAACAGAGGATTCGGGCCGGTCCTCCGAGCCGTTGCAGGCATTAAACAACAGGGGCTGTGGCTTCTAAACAAGTCGAAGCCATCGCTTGCCGTCGCATCAGCATATAGGCATCTGTAAAAGTCCCAGAAATTCAATGTTCGCTGTCGGGATCCAATGCACTATTGCGGTGTGTTAATTGGCGTAGCAATGCTGCCCTTTCCTTTTGGCTTTCCTTCTCCGTAGGTTTATGAACCAGCTTCTTCGATGGGTGGAAACATCGACGCATCCCTGCAGGAGAGGGTGTTGGGCGTTGAAATGGCAATTGAGTGCCCTGGAGGGCAGCCATATCCAGTAGGGAATGGGCCTCATCTAGGGTCCGGACACTCCTGGTCTCATTGTCCAAGACAAATTGGAGCCGAAAGGGGTGCCCCCACCTGAACTTGATCCCGATGTTGCGGATAAAGTTGGTCAGATGTTGAAGAGATCAACGACGTTGGAGTGTTATTGGGGAAAGATCCTGGTAGAGCCTAACCATGGTGCCTTCAAAGTCGATTACATTTCTATCCCGTACATCAGACACAATGGCTTCCTTCTATCTGTAGTAGTACAGACATTTGAGGATATTTTGTGGTTGTCCTGGGGAGTGGACAGGCCATCCAGCTCTATGGGTACGGTCAAGGATAATCGTCTGGTCTACAAGTACTAGGGCCACAAGACGAAACAGGAGAATGACATAGTCCTCCAGGTTTCCAGATACAGCCTGCAAAGGGGCTCCTCATATACGAATGGTGGAACATCTAGATCTGTTTTCTAGATCTTCTAGTTGATAATGGAGCTCTAAATTATTTTCCCGCAGTTCAATAAGTTCTAGACAGTGGCCATCCAGTGCTTACTCTTGGGAGTTGATTGTTTGTTCCAAGGACTCGACACGCTGACCATTTCGCCTAAGTTCCATCTGATATCCTTCATGCCCACCATTATGTAATTCTTGAGTGCCACGATGCCATCCTGGACAGTCCCGAAGATTGTCTCCAGGATCCCCCTTGTGACTGGTGCGTCTTCATTTTATGAGCCTCTTGCAGCCACCTCTGCGGGTGGGGGTGTGAACGAGAGTGCTTCCCCACGCTGGTCGAGCTTCTTTGACAGGGTTTGATGAACATATCTTAAAGAGTGGCATCCTTTTTGGTGTTGTGCTGTGAGGACTTTGCTGTGCCATGAGTCAACTCCGGAGATGGAAGGCCCGAGGAGAACACTCCAGGACGAGGAGTCTCCCCCTATTAGAATGCCCACGCAGTATTGTCTGGTTCGGGAAGGTATGGGCAGGAATGTAGCAGTGCACAGGATGATGATATCCTAGAGGTGCATTACCGTGAAGGCCCAGGTGCCCGCAGGAATGCTGGGCGAGCACTTCCGTCAGCAGGGTGAGGTATGAACAGTAAGGCCGAAAGAAACAGCATCATGGTGGCCCCAAGTATTGCAGAACAGGCAGCAAGGGTAGTATGCAGACAGAGAATAGGAGGCTCGCGTGCACTATGGGGCGTCCCCGGATAGGCCGGCTGAGCTTATCAATATCCTCAAAATGTCCGGGCATCTAGGTCCGCTCCTGGTGCTCACGGTTTGTCTGGTGGAGAAAAACAGGCTTTACCATTGGGGGGGCGCAGGCCACATCAGTAGCACCCCCGCTGGGAGGGACTGCACAGGCATGGTGACTTAGGCTGTCTGAGAGTCGATTGCGGATCATGCTGCATCTGCCACATACCTCTGGTCTCATGGGCCCGTCTTCAAAGACATGTGCAGTTCCGAGGTGCTGCGTCTGATGGTCTGCGCTGGTCTGGCCATCACCCAGTGTGCTGCATGAAGCAGCACACATGAAAGTTACAAAATGGCATTTTAGGATTGTTTATGTGCAGGAAGGGACACTTTCCTACACATAACCAATCCTCCCCTGCACACAGACACCCTTGCACTATGGTACACCTCAAAGAGGGGCACTTTGGCGGAGATCTTTTGTATCCAACTGCCCTATGGTGAAGTGTGGGTGTGTGGGCGGGGAGGCAACTGAGCCTGAGGTGAAGGTTAAAATGCAGTAAGAGGTACCGGAAACAATTTTATTCTGGTGGTCCCCCTATTGCAGTTAAAATCGTGAAAGTAAGCTCACTCAGTGTCACCTCGTTAGGTAGAGTGACCTATGTGGAGCTCTGAAAAACAACAAGTGGTCAACATGTTTCTCGCAAATGGATTACTATCCTGCGATTCATCAGGACCTTAAAAAGTGAAAAATAAAGAAGAAAATTAACTCAATAACATGCTAGTGTCATGTATATGGTGTGGTATGGGTATACAGTTTACCTCCATGGAAAGTCCTATGCCTAGGGGTTAAGGGCTAAATACCACATGAGTGATCGGCGGTTCAGTACATCGGGGGAAGCCTTCAGACTTGGCTTACTCTGCCCGTGTCCGCGAGGGATCACCTACCCATCTCCGCCGAGCCCGGATAGTAGCTATTTCAAGCCAGCCATCCAAAAGGGCGGAAATCAGAAATTTCCTTCCAGTACCAAATTCCCATCATTTGCTTTGATCTATAATTCCTACCCTTGGACTTAGTACTGTTGAATACTGGCTGAATATGCCTCATTTTACCCTGGGGTTATCTCATATTAGAAGTAATCTCAGGGGAAGCTATACCAAAGAGTGAGATTTCATTCCAAGTATTTCTCCTGACAATTCTTTTGTTGATTTGGAAGCATTTTTGAAGTGTGTCATACATATATGGTGCATGGAGCTAAACAAAATAAATGTGTTGTGAGATGTGAAGCAGTTTACATGTATTGGTGAAATAGCCAAGCCTTGAAAAATGTCTGCAGTGCATTAGGTGCAGAATTTCCCAAAAGGAAAGCAGGAGAATATTCCAAAGCAGTGGCAGTGGTGTAACACTACGCCCATGGTGCGGGGGGGCCCTGAGCTGCTGGGGGCCCCCTCAACACAGTGCTCTGGCCTGAGAGCTCCGGATTAAATCTGGAGTTGGCCCTTCCATGTACCTTGAAGGGGGCCCCTCAACTTTTTTTTACGCCAGTGAGCAGTGGTGTAGCTAAGGGGGGGTCAGTGCTCCCCAGAGGCACAAGTTATGGCCGCTATTACCTGTCACCTCAGGCGGCAACAGCAAGCCCCCCCACCCCGCTCCTCAATGCGTTTGCTGCAGGGCGGCAAACGGAGAAAATGTGCCAGCGCAACCCCCCGCTCTTCACTGCGTCTGCCGCTGGGCGGAAAACACAGGGACCGCCATGGGCTGCCAGAGGGCTAGCTACGCCACTGTTCCTAAGTAAAAGCGGGAGAGCTCAGAAAGCATATCCACCTTTTTCCATGCTTTGACACTTCAAAACCAAGAGAGTCCACTAGTTAGGTGAGCGGAGTGGATGTTTGGGGACATAATTGTGTTAACATTTAAGAAACAGAGCCAGCGGTGGGTGATGCACATAGCCTTGACGATTGACCGTGCTCTAATGGGCATACAATTTTTTTTTTTTTTTGAATGACAGAATTTAGAAACGTGGCACATTAGTATGGCTGCTGCATTTTGAATAATCTGAATCCAGCCCCTCAAAATCTTAGTTAGACTAGTAAAGCAGATTTCCATAAAGAGGCAGGAACCTATGAATGCATCGCTGCAGTGAGAGGGCCCTCTGGTTTGCGTAAGGTAAGACCTCTTGAGCGGCCGTAGTTAAAAAAAACAGTCACCTAATACGTACCTTGACTTTATAGATATCTTCAAGGTATGTAGATGTGGAGTTAAGAACAATAAATCTGTGCTTAACTATATGCACTCACATTCTCAATACTTTGGTCCTTGATATTTTGACAGCAGCAACATGATGTTTCTGTAGTCAAGATTTCAACATACAACTTCTAGCATTGCCAAAACCAATACCCTCTGTTGTTAGGGTGTCCATTTCCTGAGAAAGGGCAAATATGGTGTCAAAGTGGAGCCACCTCTTGATAGGCTCATGTGTTGTTTCAGTGGTAGGTTAACAATCTCCTGCTCCTTCTGTTTCAGGATATTAGTCATGTAAATGATAATGGCACAGAGAGTGTTACACCGTCAGCAACTCTAAGGTTGGTTGTACGCTCCAGCCAATGTGGCTCCATCATTGGAAAAGCTGGTTCGAGGATCAAGGAGATACGAGAGGTGAGTTGTTGATGCAGGTTGTGGTTTGCTTGAGAGTACTAATGAAGTAAAGCTCTGTTTATTTGAGTAAATTTGAAGATAGAGTGGGGATACCTGAACCAAAAATGATTGAATGTAGAAAGATTTTTTTAACATATAGATTGGTGGGTGCTAAAACAGCCTCCTGGCAAATATGTTGGGATCAGGTTCTTTGTAATAGTTATTCAGGGTATGAGGCAGAGAGCGATATTTAACTTTAGGAATTGACAAATGGAATTGTAGCAGAATGAGGAAGGTTGGGGAGAACAAAAAAAGCTAGGAAAAGTGCCTGGCAGATGGTATCTGACTTCAATTTCTGTTTCTTGTCTCACCACAGTGCACCCCTCTCAATTCAGGTAACTCTTGTGCTGGCTAATCCGAACGATTTCCTCCCATTCCAATCATCTCTCAGTGCTCTCTAACCACAGAGTGTCCCAACCAAACCAAGCCTTTCCCAGTGCCATCTAATCCCAGAGTGTACCAGCCTCTCCAACCATCTCCCTGTGCAGCCTAACCACTCAGTTTCCTATCCACCCCACGCACCTTTGAGTGCTCTCTAACTAGAGTGTTCCAACCACTCCAAGCATCTCTTAGTGTTTTCTAACCACCCAGTGTCCCAGTCACTGAAACATCTCCTAGTTCTGTCTGCCCAGAGAGTGTCCCAACTGCTTCCAGACACTTTAGTCTTGCTCAACCACATGGCGGCCCGAATGCTCCCAGTATCTATTTGCCGTACCTAAACTCAGACCATGTAATCCATTTTATATATTGTTTACACAGAATGTCTCAATTACTCTCCGCTTTTTTTTAAGTACGATCTAAGCATGGAGTCACTCAACTACTCCCATCTATTCCTTATTGGTTTCTACTCACAGTGTGTCTCAATGACAAGAGTCTCTCAGTTTGTTTGATACCAGATAATCCCAACACATCCAAGGATCTCTTAATGCTGTTTAAGTACAGCATTATCCCAGGCATCCCAATCCATACAGTCTAAACAAAATCCAGTGGTGCTGTCAAGAATAGCATTCAATCAGTCAGCATTTGAGTGCTGAGGATGCTGTGTCTCAGTTAAAAAGCCATGTCTTGAGTTTCTTTCTGAAGTCCGCCAGGGAGGGTGCTGTTCAGAGGTGGAGGGGCTGGTCATTTCAGGTCTTGGCAGCGATGAAAGAAAAGAAGTGGCCTCCGCTGCAGCTGTGATAGATGCGGGCGAGGGAGGCGGAGTGCAGGTGTCTTGTGGGTAGGTGGAAGTTCAGTTGGTGGTCGATATATGATGGTCCTTGATCATTGAGAGCTCTGTATGCGTGTGTTAGGAACTTGAACTGGCATCTTCTCCTGGACGGGGAGTCAGTCGAAGTTTCTGAGGTGAGGAGTGATGTGAGTCCATTTGGGGAGGTCTAGGATGAGTCAGGCTGTGCGGTTCTGTATAGTCTAAAGCCTTTTGAGTGGGTGGAGTTTCTGGAGTAGAGAGCATTGCCATAGTCAAGGCAGCGGGTAACAAGGGCTTGCATGATGGTCTTTCTGGTGTCGATGGGGATCCATCTGAAGAGTCTGCGGAGCAAGCGAAGGGTGTGGAAGCAGGAGGAAGCAACTGTATTGACTTATCTTTTCATGGTCAGTGGCTGTCGAGGATGATGCCGAAGTTGTGTGCATGGTCTGTCGGTGTGGGTGTTGGTCAGAGTTCTGCAGGCCACCAGCTGTGGTCCCTTACGGAGGTGTTCTTCCCGAAGATCAGTACTTCTGTTTTGTCGGTGTTCAGTATGGGGCAGCTGTCTCTCATCCATTTGCCTACATTGGTCATGGTGTTGTAGAAGTTTGTTTTTGCATTGGAGGGGTCCTCGGTGAGTGAGAGGATTAGCTGAGTGTCATTTGCTTAGGAAATTATTTTGAGTCCATGGGATCTGGCGACGTCTGCAAGGGGGCTCATGCAGATGTTGCACAGTGTGGTGCTGAATATGATCCTTGGGATATGCCGCAAATTATGTTCTTTGGTGCAGAGATGGAGCAGGGATTCCGATGCTCTGAGTTCGTCTTGAAAAGAAAGAGATGATCCACTTGGGGGCATTCTGCTGTGTGCTGATGTTGTGGAGACTGTCGAAGAGGGTATGGTGGGAGACCGTATTGAACACAGTAGAGCGGTCGAGGAGAATCAGGGTCATTCTTTCTCCGCTATCAAGTAGTGTTCGCATGACGTCTGTGGCGGTGATCATTGTGGTCTCACCAACATTACATTGCATTGCATTGCTCCACCTCTCACCAACTTTCAATGATGTTTCACCACAGCAAATGTCTCTCTATGCATGCCTCAGTGGTAACTCAAAACAAAATGACCCTCACATTCAAGGCATTTCATAGAAAATCCCTGCTTTCCAAAATTCCTTAAACACAGCACGTCTTACTTTGCTCATTTCATGCTTAGCTGCTGCAAAAGAAGGAAAGGATGGAAAGATGCAGAGAACTAGCATTTCCCCGCGGATAATTTCTGCTGTGACCTTTCTTTTCAATTTGCATACTTTTTCTAACAGATTCTTTAAGATCATGTTTCTTTTCTTCTCTTTAGAGCACTGGAGCCCAAGTCCAGGTGGCAGGAGAGATGCTTCCCAACTCTACGGAGAGATCTGTCACTCTCACCGGCACACCGGAGGCGGTCATCGAGAGTGTCAAACAAATCAGTTATGTGATACTAGAGGTGCATATCTTCTCCCCTTTTATCTTTTGCTTCATCAATATGCAATTCACTGTGGTGATAAAATCCACCATCTCTCCAAACAACCCTCCTCCAGACACCCACACATGTACATCTAGGCCCTCAGTTGATAACTCTAGTATAATATCAATAACATGATCATGTACCACTGTTCCCACCACCCACGTATGCTGGCCTTCAGCCATACTGATTTCTGCGAAAATCCAAAGCAATGATGTGACAATCCTGTCCCCCCAGGGTGGTAAAAAATACCAATGCATTTAAAAAGTGGCCTTGCAGTGTCCCAGATTGAAAACTGTGCACTCATCCATGATGCTGAATAACACACATGCATACCATACCATACCAAGAACCAGAGGAAAGAATATGGCCATCCTTGAAATTGTGTTTTAGTAAAACGATGTTGAAAATGAATAACCATATGTAACATTGTATGTACGAGGCATAGCCTCTTTGACAAGCATTTTGACCGAAATATTCTAGGACAAGAGTTATTAAGTCCCTGAATGTTGTTGGCGGAAGGGATAATAGCTAAATCTCAAATAATTTTTTTTCGAACAAATCATTTCAATCAAAAGTATTAGGCAATAAAAAGTTTTTTTTTCCATCAAACGTTTCGCTGATTTATCTTGAACACTCACAATGTGCATACTTCCTCAGCATTTTCTTGAAGTAAATTAAAGCTCTCAAAAGGGAGGCCATTCCTTCAAATAACACAATAGCAACATACATCACATCTCAGGGCTTCATTTCAAATCAGTATCAAATTATATTTTATTATAGCTTCCCTGTCAAGTGTAGCTAATCATCAACTCGATTTTTTTTTGAGGGGGGCAGTCAATAATTAAACGTCAAAATAGAAATGATGTCACATTTCCTAAACGGCCAATAGGCTATAAAGCGATTATTTAGCACAAACAATTTAATAAAATATATATAGATATATTTGATAATTATTGAAGTCATTCTAATTATTAATAGCCCCATAAAAAGAATGTATGAGATGCTGATTATTTACACCAGACAGGGTAGTTATAATAATTAAAAAAAATTGTAATACGTTTTTGGAAAGCTACTTATTTGAAACAAGCTTACCCCAGCTATGCTGTATGTTATTCTGTGTGCATGATCCACTTCATGTGGATATATTGGCCTGCCATGCCCTATCATGTTGGGCAGAGGGGCCCCACCCTCACCTTTTTTCCGTGCAGGTAGATTGTCTGTCAGGCTGAACAAAAGTCAGCCTGACAGGCACCTTTCATGGTCGGGCAACCAAGTGCTGAACATGTGCTAAATGCACTGGCGCCTGGCTGATTGAGGCACAATCTGATGGGTTGAAGACTTCACAGCCTGGTGAGTGTGACTTCCTCAGCCCAGCAAAGTCTTCGGTGATCCTCCCCCTCATGACGAGGGCGAACGTCACTGATAGACTCAGTTTTAAGCCCTGAAATGCCCACGGCGGACTGTCCATCAGTGATGCTCGTCACAGAGTGGGACGGGGTCAGCAGTCTCCCTAACCCCATCCCACTCTGTGATGAGTAAGGGACTGCTGCCTCCTCTCATTGACTGACCCATAAAAAGGTCTGAAACGAGAGGAGGCGGCAGTCCCAATCCTCCATGAACCAACTAGGCTTCCCTCCGTCACTCGAGATCCTCACTGCGGCCTGATAAGTGCTTTTTTAAATATTGGGTTTGTGTATTCGTGTGTGCATGCATGCTGTGAATGTATGTGTGTGCATGTGTATGTGTTGGGTGTGAGTACATGTGCGTGCGTGTGAGAATGTCCATGTGCGTGTGTGTATTATCCCTGCTGCATTGTATGGCCACCACGGATATTGATTGCACCCTCTTTATTTTTGAATACCTACAAATAATGCATAATGATTCATGACACAATAATTTATTTGTGCCACATCTTTCTTGCCGACTGACTTTTTGCCTCCTGCATTGCAGACCTTAATTAAACAGCGCTGTAGTTGTGGCAAAATGCCCCTGGGCAAGGTGGGAATGGGAGCAGGGGTCCGGAGGGCAACCTCCTTAAAAACAAGAAAGTGGCAATTACCTCAGGGGCAAACACCGGCATCAAAAGTGTGTCAGTGTTTGCCCCACAGTGAAATGTCCACAATTCTTGTGAAATTTAAACCAAGTACTTGTACCTCACTATCGGCAACACTAGGGTACCTGGCGCTCGTTCCACACATTCCCTTCAATTAGTTCATCTACACATTCACTTACCGCAGCATGTATTAGGAGATAAAACAAGACTGTTCTGCTATGTCCCTTATATTGTGGTTAGTGATCTGGAAATTTGTCCTGATACCACCATGCACTTATGATGGCAGCCGGTTACGAAACCAGCAAAGTAGTCAGGAAGATAGTCTTTTTAAAAGAATCATAGGTCCAATGTAAATTTTACTTCAATAACAGTTATTGTTTCCAAATTCATTTGTGTGGATCAGGGCCCAGTGCTTTGCAGTGATATGAAGCCCTGATACAATGCTAAAGCTAAATTGCCAAATGCATTATTCCACACAAATTAATTCATTGTAAGTTGGGTAGCACTGGTCCAGGAAGAAACCGTTGATGGTGCTGTGGAACACCCAGAATGTAACAAAGGCTATGGTGAAGAGTCTCCTTACCATAATTAATGAACTCAAGCCACCCTTAAATAAAGGCAGCAAGGACAATGTTTTCACTCTGTGTTGCATCGTTTCTTGGATGAATAATTACTCCTCAAGCTAAATGGCGATAAGACGAAGGTCGTGATCCTGGGCAAGAATCCCCTACTTAGGGGAACCCAGCATTGGCTGGAATCATTAGGGTCTCCCCCTCCCTGTCCCCTAAGGTTAAGAATTTGTGCTTTGCAGTTGATCAAGATTACTGCCGCCTGTTTCACTGTGCTTAAGTGGTTGAAAAAGATCATCTGGATGATTCCCCAAACATCCCAAAGGACTGTGGTTTAAGTGCTAATCTTGTCTAGATTGGACTATGGTAACGTCTCGTACTTAGGTATAGACCAAGCATCCATCCAATGCTGACAGATAGTTTAGAATTATTCAGCTAGACTCCTGTACAGGCTCCGAAGCATCCCTCGGTCTCTCACCTTTTCCAAGAGCTCCGCTGGCTCACAGTTTCAAAGTGCATTCAGTTAAAAACTCTGTGCTACATCTTCCGAACCAGAGCCGGAGCAGGCCAACGCCACATACAGGATCTGATGGTACCTTATCAGCCCACATGCACTCTGAGATCTCGGAACCTGACCCTGTGCACTATCCCAAGGTTTAACTTGGCTCGCATTGGAGGGCGCTCCTTCTCTGTTCTGGGTCAGAAACTGTGGTACTCCCTTCCTGAGCCCCCGAGAAACTGCACTTCCTTACTTGCAGTCCGTAAAGGCCTAAAGACCTGGCTGTTTTAAGCTGTTAATCTTCCATACTCAGCTGTGGGAAACCTTTTTTTGGGGTATGATAATAAATAATAATGACTCTCAAATGTCATACTTTCCAGGGAAGTTCTGGACTGTTGGACCCCCCTTCTACAAAGTACAAACCAAAAATATGTGTCAAAGAACTACCATCCAAAAAAATGGCCAGAATAAACAGTACTTCAAATATAAAAAATGTCAATTACAACAACCATTGGCTGTAATGCTGGATGATTAATAAGAGAAGGACGCTACTTGGCAGAGAGGAGCTGATCTGGTGCTCCTGTTCTGTGTGTTGGTGGCATAAGCTGTCCATGACAGCTAAAGCTATGTGAAGTCTCACTTTAACATTTGTAGTACAGCTTCCAACTGTAATCCTGAATTCGTCATGAAATGTTTGCATGGTACAGGCATCTGTGTGGTAAGTTGTAGAGTCAGCAAGGGCCATTAAAAATTGAGTCAGAGATAGCTTGGGAAAGGAATACCCCCTCCCTGAATATTAATGATAATGAGTTGTTATCTTTCTTGCTAACATAATGCAATTAAACCATAACTGAGAAAGCTATGCCTAATTTGTCTAATTTACAATAAATATGGTTGTGCACATGCAAAAATACTGTACATTTCCTATATTGTTTGAGTCCCACCTGCTAATTGAGAACATTTAAGTCATGCCATAGAAGTTGACCATTGTGTCTCTTTCAGCCCTGGTTACCTTCAGGTCCTTCAATGATCAATTTGCTTCTTTTTTTGACAGATTTATATAGCTCTAATGACAGAAATCTATTGAAGTCTTTTAAATGAGAACCAGTCACATTGAATAAGGTCTTACACATTTTTTTAGGCACAGAGGGATTAAATGATTTGCCAAAAATGACAGGCTGTTGAGCGAAACAAGATTCTAACCTGGTTCCCCTGTTTCAAAGTCGGCAGCTCTGTCCATAGCAACATATTCTTGCTCTAGTTGTACTGAACATCTACAGTTCCCCACTTGGGACATGCTAAGTGCTTCATGTGTTTGGTTTTGACATACATGCTGGTGACTCACACCTCTTTGTAAGCCTTTTAGGGTCTTTTAAGGATCGTGTCCCAAATTTCTGACAGTTTGAACTCCATCCCAGCCAGGATGAACTCAGATATGTTGGTGTGTTCTCGCTCAGTGTCTGTAAATAGATCTTAAAACAGATTTCTTAACTGTAGGACTTCCCGGAGCAGTAACCGCCCTCCGAATCTAAGAAACCTGTCTAGTCATCTTGGCTCATAAAAACTTCTATACCAAGAAAGCTCAATGTTGTGAAGTTATCCTGGACCCCTTTGTCTCCTTTGAGTCCCACATTAACATCCAGATTTCAGGCCTAGAATGGATCCATAACATGAAAACAATTCCAGCGCCAACTTTAGAACCATCACTGAAATATTATTCAATCCAACATTGCACTACTGAAGAGACATCTTAGAAATCTGTAACCCTACTTTATTACCAAGAAACTGAAAGTTCTCCAAAATTCATCTGCTATTTTACGCACAGGACCCTATAAAGCCAGCCTTAAGACATCTTCACCGACCTACCAAAAAGAAATACCAAGTTCGAGGCATGTGTGCTGTAGATACACATGCTTTGCATACTCCTGCCATCTAGTGTTGGGTCCGGATGTTTGCAAGTTGTTATTCTTCGAATAAGTCTTTCCAGTCACGAGGTAAGGTGACTCCGCCTTTTGGTGATAGTGTGCATGGGCATCTACTCCATTGTTAGATTGTTTTTTTCGGCCATCCAGTTTGGATGTGTATTGCTGCACTCCGGTTTGAATAACCGTTCTTCGGGTTCCCCTCGTGTGCAATCCACTTACCCTTGACAGTATTGTTTCCGTACGTGTTTCCTTGTTATCCGTGTATCAAATCACTCGACAGACTCTCAATTTTAATTTGTTGACTTTTCCACAAAGCATAAATAGGCTATCACACACTTCTCTTAAGCAATTTATCTTTCTTCTCTCCAATAATTTTTAGTTCCTCTACCAAGAACTTAATGGACATTCTATCAATCTGAAGATGACACCTGCAGTGTGGGTGCTCTGGTTGACATCTTAATGAATTCACCTGATTCTTTACCCGGTGTATACATTTTGGGCCCCCTATTTGGAACAACTTTTAATTTTATTACCAATGTTCTACTAAATCAAGCCTACATGATGCTAAACAATATTGAACTTTCACACAAAAACAGCTGTAATATGGTTTTCCCAGAGGGTATGCATGCTTAAAACAGAGAGGATCTGATAGAGAAATTGACAGAGGTGAGATAGAGAGAGGGAAAGATCACTTTACCAGTGGCACCTTAGAAGTGGATGCCCTGAGCAGTGGCCCAATTTTATTTATATAGCGCCTACCACCCCTGAGGTGACGTTAAAGTGTTTTTTGGCGAATAGCACACTACTCCAGAACCCAAGGTGGATTCATGCTAGATTAATAGAGAGAAATATATGTTGTTACTGTGAGTAGTGGACATGTGAACCTGTTAGTTGGATAAACAGAATAAAGGATGGATAGAGGAGGTCAGAGTTTAGGAAGGGGTTTTTGGGAGTTCACAGTAGTAAAAGAGGTTTGGGGTGAGTCAGAGAGTGGAATAGGAGATATTTTGAAAGAGGAATAGGATGCATCATAGAATAGTGATTTGGAGAGAATAGTTAATATTTTGTTTTCTCTGCAGTGGGAGGAAAATATATAAATATGTAGCTACATAACCACACATAAAAGGTATACATACATACAGATTGTAGCATGACATGCCTATGCAAAATAATCAGGAGATATACAATTGTATATAAAAAGCCCCATATATGTTTAACATGGATAAATATTTGCAAATTCAGGCTTTCTATTTTTGCTGTAAAATATATTTTCTATTTTCTATAATTTTCTGTATTCAAATGTATATTTGTACCCTAACATTTCAATAGTGAAGGACACATATGCTATAATCATATTTACACATTGTGACAGATGTGAAATTATACTTAAATAAACCCATAAGCATACACTTATAACCATGTATTTGTATTAATGTATTAATCTACTTACATGTGGATGTTATGATGAAAATATAAGATACATATATATATATATATATATATATACACACACACACTGGTTAATTTGTTTATGTATTTTTGAATGTATTTATTTTTTATTCTTCACACACACGCACACAGATACATACCCATATTATTTTAGTGTTTGTTTTTTACCATTAATGTTTGCATTTTATATTATTATTTAATTATTTATGATTTATGTATCTATGATATTTTTAAGTGTATTTAATAGTGAACATTTACAAATACTTTATGTATAATCTAGTTTATATATTGTAATGTGTGATAATATTAGAGACTCATTAGCATGTAGTCAAATATATATTTAATGTATGTAATGACCTATGTACATGTTAAGCATAAATATACATTTGCACATTTGTTAACTATAAATGCAAGAAAGTATGTATATTTTTATTCATAAGTAATATATGCATTTGCACAAAGAAATGCACATATCTGAATGCATACATACAATCACAGTATAAATATTTACAAAAAGACATATATGCTCCATTGGTGTCTACTGCATACTATTGCTGGACATTTGTATTTTAAATGGAAGAGTCAGCTCTTTAGTAATCTTCTGAAGATAAGATGGTTATCTTTGAGTCTTATGTTTTGGGTTAACGAATTCCATAGTTTGGCTGCTTGAACAGAGAAAGATGTTCCACCCATATTGTTTTTTCCTTTATGCTGGGATTTTGAAGTGGGGAGCCAATCTGGAGCAGCGGTTTCTTTGGTGTATGTATTTTGTTATTTTCTTCACGGTGAAAAGTGGTGCTGTTCCATGTATTGCTTTGTGAGTGATACAAAGCAGCTGAAGGTAGATCTTCTGGCAACCGGTAACCAATGTAGGGTCCATAATGCAGGGGAGATGTGGGCTTGTCGCTTTATATTTAGGACTAGTCTAGCAGCAGAGTTTTTACTTTGTTGTAGTCTATTCATACTTGAAAGAGGTGATCTACGTAGAGGTTAGCTAACATGGACTTCGATTGGAATTCATAGAGCATATTATCAAGGCCATTATCGCCACTTTATCGGCGGTTTCCTGCCGATAAAAGCGGCGCTAATGTATCGCCTGTCCTTATAATATGCCCCTATATTTTTATGCGGATCCACCATCATTGCCGTGGCGTAACACAAGCCCCTGCTGTGCAGTGAGCCCTCAACATTTCAGGGTCCCCCTACTCTTTGTGGAGCCCATAGTCAGCCGAAGGCAAATGAATATCTGTGAGATATGGGGGACTGAGAGACCCCTCTTTCTGTTCTTCAGGGGGGCTCATCATGTTGCATTGCGCCACTGCATCATTACCACATATCGTTTGTACAATAGTGCTAATGCACCCATTTGCCTCTGATATCCCAACACCCAAGGAGGGAAATGATAACTGCAAAAAATACATTGGATATTTAGGCAATTACGACTCCTATCGATCAGAAAAACCTGCTTGTCTGTCATAGATACCTTGTTGTTTTTCCTTAACTTGTCGCCTTAGCCACTTCTAGACGCAATAGGTTGCAAATTCGAGTTCAGCGAGCACTGACAAAACGAATAGGTCTTGCCTTTAAAATACAAGAACTAAGTTATTGGTTTTGCCAATGCTTGTTTGGAAAGCATCTTGATAAATTCAATAAAAAATCTAACTAGTCAACCGGGTATTACCGCTGGCCATCTTGTAATGTTTTGTCTTAATGGGAAAACCTGTTCTAGATTGCTGCTACCACATTACAGCATATTTACATGCAAGGGTGGCCATCTTGAAGCAGGAGTTCTGAAAGAAAAAGCTTTTCAAGACAGGCACTTGTGGGCACCGATGCGCCATGACATGTATGTGTCATAATGAACCCGTGACAATTTTAGCTTTTTTTTATATGGCAATTTACGATTCAAACAGATGACATATTTTAACAGCATTTTAAATTGCAAAAATGTAAGCTTGGGATCTAAAAAATAAAGAAGCAGGCCGTCTAATAGCAATATGTAGGCCATCTTGAAAAAAGAATAATTTAAGGATAAAAAAGCAAGGATGGGAGTGATGGGAGGGGGTGGCGAGGAGCTGAGGATGGTGAGATGGAAAGAAACGGAGGAGCACAGAGGTGTGGCAGTGCAACGAGGCAATGTTGGGCAAAGACAAAAAGCAATGGAAGAGCACAAATGAGTGTCACAACATTGGAGGAACTCATGGTCTGTATTTTTCTAGGTGTAGTTAAAGCCTATGATAAAGAATGCTGCCTGTGATGATAAATATGTCTCTGGTCATTTATTTATCTCCATAATATCATCAATGCATTTACAAAAACGTTATCCTATGTAGCTAGGAATGTGATCTATGTGATTCATTATACTATGTAGAATGTCTGAGTGTGTGTGGTGGGTGTTAACAACTCTTCTCTTTCATTTCAGACTAGTCCAAAGGGACCATCCATTCCCTATTGCCCAAACATGTCCCTGGGAATGGCTCTTCTCTCAGCCAATCAGGTAACGATTTGTGTAATATGAGGTACAGATTCCCTAATCAGTATTTATAACATGGGCTGTTTATATTATAGTTAATGTGGTTTGGAACCGTCTCTCCTTAAGATGGTATTGGATCAATATCCTTGGGATAGTATGGGGCTGCCAATAGTTGCATAGTCAGTAAATGTTCATCTTGACCAGTAGCCGTGAAGCTATCCCGGACGGGGAGTAGGAATGTTGCCAGTAGTCTAGTGAAGGTGGTCAGAAAGTGTCATAATCTAGTGGTATGCACAACAACTCATCACCCTCCAGGTGAAAGGTAACCAGCAATGTCCAAAATGTTCTGACTTTATTGCCTGTTTCTACTTTGTAGGGATTTCAAGTTCAGGGTCAATACCCAGTGACACAGGCAGAGGTAAGAGTTGCATTTGTTCTTTTTGGCATATTGTGTTTTGTACCGATATTCCTGATAAATCATAATAAGATCTCCTGAAAGTTCCATATATGGATTGGAAGTCGTCTTTTGGTTTCCCCATCCACGCCGAGATCCATCCAGGGAGACCTTTGCTAATATATGTGATACAGAAAGTCTGTGACATCTCAGTCACAAAAAAAGACATTTTAAGCTAACAAGAAGCGGATCATTCAAGTTCTGATGTTAAGGCAGTAAATCTGGCCATGGAAAGTCTGCGCAAATACGCTTTTCTAAAAGAGTTCCCCAAATTCCCATTATCGTACCACCTACACAACTAGGCTCACTTTACTTTGTCCCATCATCCCAGCAGATCCCCTCAGGACTGAGCACTATTATTATCTGTGGATGAGTTGTCAGCTCTAGTCTACATTCCTCTACATTCTCCAGTCCTGCCTGTGGTTTCCTAACACGTTCTCTGCCTCAGGAGGAATTCTGAAGCTCTGACTTCTCTTTCTTTCTTGGCTGTCTAGGTAAAAAAGCTGCAGCAGTGTGCCATCCTTCAGAATCCGTTCTCTGCACTCTCACAGGTGCCTTCTATAGTTCCCTTCCTCCACAGAAAAATCACCCACCACCCCTTGAGCACCTTCCCTGTTGTCTTCTCCAGACAATTTGCCACATCTGCTGTACATATCCACTAACTCCAAGAGATATGCCTTTCCCTAATTGAACAATGTGACTCCTACAGCCAGTAGCCTTGCCCAAGTCTCCTTAGGTCCTTCACTCATACCTCTCCCAATTCTTCCTTTCTGGGAGACCTGCCCTCCCACCTTCCAAGGGCTCTCTTGTTCCTGTACACTGTGCATGAGTGATGAAGCTCAGTAATGTTGTTGCCATTTCTCTCTCTTTGAATTCCCTAGGTGAATAAACTGCAGCAGTATTCCCTGCATCAGAACCCATTTTCTGCACTCTCACAGATGCCCACCATGGTTTCAGGTAAGGACATTCTCTGCCTGCTGATTGGGGCATAAAAGTAAATATTTATCCGCACCATATGCCAAGGCCGTTTGCTGTATCTAGTAGGGTCCATACCCACTCTGATTTGGACTGGCCAACATCTGCAATCCCTTGGTGGTGTGTTGGCTCATGCACGTACCTAGTCCCATACTCACTGTAGGATCTACTGATCTGTAATGATGGCACAGGTCTCATTTCCAAGGCTAACTAGGCATGGTTAACCTGCTGATTTGATTGTTTTCCCTGCCTCTCCTTTTCCATTTGAGTCTCTCAAATCTATGACAATGCATGTCTCAGTGCTTCGACTGTGTTAAGCTGCCTAATGCTGTTCCCTCATTCCAGAGCCCTCTCCTGTGTGGAAATTGTGGATGTCTTACAATCTTGGCCACTTGGGTCTTTATATCCCTTCCCTGTCCATAGGGCGTCCTATTGTGAAGCTACTTTTCTCAGTATATCTGCTACCCCTACATTTCACTACGCATTTCACCATCTTCTCTTTTGTGCCCTTGCAAGTCTTAATAACTAGCTTATTCTCATCATGGGATGTTCCTCATATTCATAACCTCTAGACCATTTCCCACAAGGGACAATGGAGACTTAGGAAATCCATTTTAGACATACATTTAATTTTAAAATAGCATTCAAAGACACTTATTTAGAAACCAGGGATCCCAAGTGATTAAGGGCCAGATGTAGGTAAATGTAATTTACCGATTCTTAAATACCGAATTTTACCAATTCGGTATTCAAGAATCGGTAAATGAGATGTAGGGGAAAAATCGGTATTATTTACCGAATCGGTAAAATTTGGTATCGGACATTCGGAATTTACCGAATCGGTATTTTACCGATTCGGTAACTTTACCGAATCGGTAAATTTACCGATTCTGTAAATTTACCGAATCGCAGACCATTGCGATTCGGTGAATTTACCCATTCTGTAAAATTTCCGATTCGGTATTTTACCGATTCGGTAACTTTACCGATTCGGAAAATTTACCGATTCTGACGATTTTCGCTTTCCTACATCCCAATTGCTCAATACCGGTCGGTAACGGCCGAAAATACTGATTTTCGGCCGTTATCGATCGGTAAAGGGCTACCTACATCTGGCCCTAAGGCTGATAGCACTTCAGAGCCAAAATGTTGGTACTTAGGCAAAATATTGAGCTGTAAATATTGGGAGACAAAAATATCGGAATAAAATATTGTGATACGAAAATATCATGATACAGAAATATTGTTGTCAAGAATAAAGGGGCATATTACCAAGGGTGGCTATAGGCAATTATCGCTGGTTTAGCGGCCGTTTTCGGCCGCTAAGCGGCGATAATTCTATCGCTCCATTAGCAAGCTGTCGCTAACTGATGTTAGCGACAGCTTTTAGGCGATAGCGAGCGTTTTGGGGCCCGCTTTGCATGTGAGCGATATTTATCGCAAATGACATGCAAAATGAGCGTACCCAACCTGTTAGCGACTGAAAGCAGTCGCTAACGTCGCTATCGCCTATTAGCAAGGCAGGCGTAGCGATGGAAATATTCCCGCTATCGCCAAAAACCAACGCCTGCTCTCACCAGTTTTTAGCCATGTTATCCAATGGGAGGTGGATAACATGGCTAAGAGCATTTCGTCGCTAATGCGTGAATATCGATGTATTCTCAGCAATATTCACGCATTTCGGCGCTATCACTGGATATTTTAGCACAATGAAGAAAAACGTTGCTAATAGCATGTTTTCTCCGCTAACATATCCAGCGATAGGCAGCGATAAAAAAATCGTTGCTAAGCCTATTTAGCGATAAATATCGCTACTTGTTGGTAATATGCCCCCTAGTTTGTAATTTTAAGTGATTTAGAATGTTTTATTTAATTGCTAATAATAATTAATAGTCTTGTAATGGGTTGTTGGGTTTGTGGGGGGCTAGAATTGGAAGTTAATTAAGTAATAATTAATATTTAAAAATTAAGTTTTAAGTATGTGATTGATAATAATTATGTTATTATGTAATACTGATTTACTTTATCTATATTTAAGGTGTGAGTTGATACTTTTGAAGGGGTATAGGGTGGGAAGCTGATTAAGCAATAATTAACTATTATTTTTTAATTTATTATGAATTATTTAATTGATTATTAATCATGTAAATTGTTTAGTAATCATGTATTTTAGTTACATTTCAGGTGTGGGCTGATGGGTTTGTAGGGGTAGGGTGGAAAGGTAATTTAGTAATAATTAACAATTTATTGTACATTTATTATTAGTTACTAATTTATTTATTAATTATGTACATTATGTAGTACTGATTTATTTTAGTTATTTTTTATTTTTGGGTTGCTAGGTTTGTATGGGTATAGGGTGGGAAGTTAATTAAGAAATAATTAAAAATATTTATTAATAATCTATAATTAAATATTTAATTGATTAATACTTATGTAAATAGGGTAGTTATTATATATTTTAGTTATATATTAGCTGTGGGTTGCTGGGTTCGTAGAGTGGAAAGGTAATTAAGTAATAATTAATAAACAATTATTTTTTCATTGTTGATTAGTTATGCAATTAAGTACAACTTATATTAATTGTGTTATACTTATTTATTTATGCTATATTTTAGGTGAGGATTGCTAGGTTTGTAAGGATAAAGGGCAGCAAGTTTATTCAGGAATAATTAAATAATCATTACTTTTTAATTTAAAATTAATTATTAAATTAGTTATGAATTTTGTAAATTTGTCAATTGTATTTTATTTTGTTAGTATATATATATCTATATCTATATATAGCAAAACACACAAGATGATGGACGGAATGTTGCACAATGGCAAAACATTCACCCTCAGTCACAGATCTGGGCTTAATCCATCGTTATTTTGCTCACCATGCCACCCCAGTTCAAACATGGCCATATGCAAATCAGTCTTGACGCTGTACCTCATGGGAACAGTCCAGCCCGAACTGCCAAGCCATGGCTTCACTGGACCGGAATCAAGCATCCTAGGACTGGTTTCTGGCTATCAGCCGTCTTCAGCCAGGATAGCTTGACTCCTGTGGCTTAGTGAGCACGGGACCCACGTCTGGGCATAACCTTCCCACATAGTGTGAACAGCAAAACACACAAGATGATGGACGGAATGTTGCACAATGGCAAAACATTCACCCCCAGTCACAAATCTGGGTTTAATCCATCGTTATTTTGCTCACCACGCCACCCCAGTTCAGACATGGCCATATGCAAATCAGTCTGACCCTGTGCCTCATGGGAACAGTCCAGCCTGACCTGCCAAGCCATGTCTTCCCTGGACCGGAATCAAGCATCCTAGGACCGGTTTCTGGCTTTCAGCCGTCTTCAGCCAGGCTTGCTTGAATCCAGTGGCAAAGTGAGCAATGGACTCACGTCTGATCATACCCTGCCAACTTATGGCGAACAAAGCGGTCCTAGGATGCTTGATTCCGGTCCAGGGAAGACATGGCTTGGCAGTTCGGGCTGGACTGTTCCAATGTTGATTCTGATATTGCGAAAGTGATCCAAATATTTCACTACAGCTATGCACTTAGGCGGTCATTTTAGTTGAGATTTTTCTGTACCAATTTTTCTAAGGCTTCTTCCGAACAGATGATATCTAGTCTTTAGAGTGTCCAGGAGAGTAAATATTGTGTGAATCTGTTCCCACCTGATTAGGAATTAGCCTGCATTGGCGTCTATGCTGCTCTTGAGGCGAGATGAGGTTGGGAGGTAGAGTGATAGTCACTACCACTCATAGCACCTCAGAAGGGACTCAAGGACTAAGGATGAGACAGGTGAGGTAGGCTGCTATTACCCCAATCCTTTTCATAGGGAATCACCTGACACAGATAAATACCTTTTTGTGAACCTCCTACAAAGGAATACCAAATGCTGACCAAAATGGCCCCTTCTATTCTCTCTGCTGTTCTTGCGGACATGGAGGCAGCACCCAGCTTCGCATCCATGTGAGATGGTGCTTTCACCTCTGAGCTTAGCATGCAGTATGGACACGAAAGAAATAGCAAAGGAGGGGGGTCTTACTTCCCTTACGCTGCCCTTATTACTTTTAATATATTCTCTTGATGAGATAAATTCATTAGGTTACGCTGTATATAATTGATGATACTCGCTTCCCCATGTTTAGGAATACAGGCTTGTAAGCTAGAGCTGGAGTAAATCACAAGATTCAGTTTTGACTTTACATAGTTTTAATGTTCTTGATTTGATGCTTTTGTTTATAATTTATTTGTTTATCAGCTTTAGGAAATCTCTTATCCACAGATTTTCTACCAGAATTCTACATGATGTTCACTTCACTGAGCAACATGTGTTTCACCCTATTGGGCATCTAAGCCTAGGGCTTTCTCACAGGTGTATGGTAATGATAATAGAAAATGCAGGTTACATGAGTGATTTTGACTTGTTGTACCACACAAATTCCTGTGGCTCACTGGGGCAGAAAATGGTAAGTTTTAGGGTATTATTTACATACATTTAAATTAACAGTTTTCTTCTTGTAACCTGTATAATGATTCCCTATGCCAATTAACAAATACATTAAAGAATAACATCATATTAAAGACACTTAAATATGTAAAGTTGTTCCTTAATTTCTTAACCTGCACTCTGACCTTACACAAAAGAAGTGTGCCTGTGACATCAGAGCGTCGTGGTGGTGCAGTCTGGTTGCAAACCCGAACCTGACTTCTCTAGCCCAAGCATGGTGTGTTGCCTTCCCTGGACGGGATTCAAGCTTCCTAGGGCCGGTTTCTGGCATTACAGCCGTCTTCAGCCAGGCTTGCTTGAATCCAGTGGCAAAGTGAGCAAGGGACTCACGTCTGAGCATACCCTGCCAACTTATGGCGAACAAAGGGGTACAAAAGGCACCCTTTTCATAGACAGTATCAGATGCTTTAAAATACTCAACTTTTGACAACACAGTGCCTTCAACCAAAGAAGAGAACACCAGCTACGTTTAATAATTATGGTAGTTTCTACTTGTGAAAAAGATTTGATAGATACAGTGAAATGCTAGGAGAGTACACACATGAAAATGCACACATTCGTGGGGGTGGTGTGGAGTGCAAAAAAAGATGGAATTAGGCCCAGATCTCTGTACTGGGGTGAATGTATGACATTGTTCTGCATTCTGTCCATCAATTGTTGTTTTCACATTCGTGCAAAAGCACACCCTCACAGAAGCAAAGTTAATGACAAACGTATGAGCAAATATGGAAGAACATTTTAATTGTGTAAAGTTCCAGATCCTTTTTTTTTAAAAACTTTCTTTTTGCTTTTCATGTTCATCAATTGTTTTTCTAGGCCTAACCTTCAACAAAACAACAACATTTGTACACCTAGAGAAAGATACAACTGAAGCATGCATGAGGAAGTAGCATTTTCTAGGTGCTTCTTTGTTGTACATGAAGCTAATAAACCACACTGGGCTGTCTTGAAGGAGTAATTTTTAGAGAGATTCTCTCTTGTATTGTACGTGGTTGAAGGAAAATTGCTCATGAGCAGGAAAATTGCTCATGAGCAGGTCACAAAGCACTATTTCCTCTTGTAATTAGGCTGCAACAGCAGCTGATTTATGGCACATACCCCTAATAGAGATCTATCAGGTCACAACAAGATGATCAGTTCATACTTCTTAATAGACATTTCTGATTCAATTCCAGTTAACATGCTGATGCTCAGTTTAGTCAGACTTTGCTAAAGCCTTTATGGAAGGGTGTTATTTCCTCAAAGTTCTTCTTCCAGTTACTGTGCTCTAGTAACCCCTCCCATGCTTGTGATGGAAGCGTTCCGTCACGCCCCTCGGGTGGGCTGTGCTGGTGACGGAACGGTTCCGTCACGGCCTGCTCGCCGCGCCTGCGCGGCGCGAATTCCGCGCCTGCGCTGAGCGTTCTATTGAGCGGGCGGGGCCGTGACGGAACCGTTCCGTCAAAAGCACAGCTCACCCTAGGGGCGTGACGGAGCGGTTCCGCCACCAGCGCGGGAGCGCCACGCAGCCCCCCCGCCCCTTAGCACTGCGGCGGAAAAGCCGCCGCAGTGAAAGGGTAAAATAGGTTATGAATGTGAAAAAGATCCCATGATAGTCAAGAGAAAGGTGCTTGCTTGTAATGCTAATTTTTGGTCAAGTTGAGCTTCAAAGCCTATGGGAGAATGGTATGCATTTCTCACGTATTGTCTTCAGAATTGAACTACTCCAGAGCTAAATAGCAGCACTGGAGTATTGCTTTAGGGGGTTTTCCAAAGAACGTTTAGACTTAAAGGTACAAAGACCAGGTTTCTAAATATTGGGATTTCTTAAAACTTGTTGATGTATAAAAACCTATTCTGGGACCCTCTCCACCTTTTGGTAAATGTTTGTGATGTTATGAACTTGTGAAATATTCCCATTATTGTTACAGGTAGGTAACTTTTCTTTTTTTTTGTTTAAGTACCCTTACCTTCTCTCTGGGATCCTTAATTGTGTGGTGACAGGAGAGTCTCTAAATCTAGGTACTTTTGGTCTCCTTATCCTTGCACTTCCTCGAGGACCATCTCAGATCATGACACAGGTCTCAGTACATAAAATAGCAGGGTCTAGTTGCTACTTCCATCTCCCTAGTATCTCTGACTTTCTAATCATCACATGTTTAAATACATAGTCTGCTTTGGCCCAGCCACTGCGGTCCTGTTCCTTGATTCCTTCTCCTGCAGTGACGGTGCAGGTCTAGATATCAACGCATATATATCCCACCTATCTTTGACAGTGACACCTCAAAAACACCCTTTCTGCTCTGCTTGTGGGACATGTCCCTATACCTTGAGTTATTTGGCCTGCAAATCTTTGTAATATCTCCAGCTGTGCTATTCTGTGTTCATTGCACATTCCTTAGTACCTAGGCCGCTTTGGCCTAGAAATCTCTGGCCCCTGCCTCTAACACACTCTTTCTTTGCTGATCACCAACTTGAACTTAGTAGACTTTGCTGTGACTCAGAGTCTGGTTGGCCAGACCTAGAGCTGAGATATATCTTTAAATGAGCCACTTCCCAGTAAAACTATAATTTGCCAGTGTTTATAAATTGTGTCACCTGGCTGACATATCCAATGAAAAGTCGGCCAACAGACATTAAAGGGACGTGACAAAACATAATAATGTGGGGCGTGTTTATTAGCTGGCGCATTGCTTTAAAGGTCAGAACCATCAAACAAGTTATTTTAAATTTCACTGAGAGTCACTCCTGTTTTCTTCCATTTCAAAATAAAGCGCCAAAAATGTTGCACTATGGAGGAGTCTGACTTTCAAGCTCTGATCTTACGTCATCTGTGGAGGGTCTGAAGTGCCTCTCAGTATGATCAGACGCCATCTCATACAAGTTTGGGCACACAGCACCCTTTCCTACAAGGCCCTCCCAGCCAAGTTTGTATGAGATGTCAGTCTGTCCTGCGAGATAGACCATCACGGTAGAAACTTTCATAGCCTGTAATTGTACTGAGACTTCTGTTCAGTAATGATCTCTCTTTCTGTCTCCCCCACCAACTCCCTCACCTCCCAATATCCTGCTCTCCCTCTCCTGTACCCTGTTCTCGTCTCCCTTCTTTTTATCTCACTCCCATGGGTCTGCTTGTCCCATCCTTATCCCACGCCTTTCCTTCCCTCTCTCTTGTGCCTTCTCCCCTGCCTTTTCCTCGTCCATACCGTTTTTCTGCCTCTCTATCTTGATTTTGTTCTTCTCCTTATATTACTCTTACATTCTTTCTTTCATGTTCTTTCTACTCTCATCTCACTGTTGCCTCCTCCATCACATATCCCCTTCCACCTGCCACCACTTTTCATCCTCTACTGTGCCAACTTTAATCTCTTCCCATTTAATTAAACCCCTTCTTCCTATGCTTTATTCCATTCAATTTCAATTCTTTTTTTCTGTCCTTTCTCCTTCCCTGCCTCCATCCATGCATTCTTGTTTTCCCTCACCTCCCTTTCACGAATTCCCTGTACCCTCTCGGCCTCTTGCCCCATTCAATCTCCTCTCTACTCTTGCCTCCTTCTCCTTCTCTTTCCTTTCCACCCCTTCTTCTCTGCAGCTCTAGAATCAAGTGCCCCCACCACCTCCCAGGAGTTCCTCATCCCTAATGACGTAAGTGCTGCTCTTCTTCCCACTTAACACCTGTCTCCAATGTGATGAGGATGGGCTGTGGGGAGACCACAGAAGCACTGCATTGTACGCAAACTATATTCCGCGCTAACTTTCTCTATTGTAGTTGGACTTTGCATTTGTTACTCTATATAATGGTGTCTATGTTATTTGTTTCCATAGAACTTCTCTATGTTTCTATCCCCTAAAAGCTCTTCTCTTGTATTTACAACTCATGTTTACACTCCACTGTATTTGACTCCCTTGCCATCTGACAGACAATCTAATTGTATTTGTACTGAGACTACCCTGCCATATAATGTTTGCCCTTCTTGTTTGCTCTCTCATGTGCCTGTCCCCTTGTAGTTCCTCTCCCTATATTTTACCAGCATGTACCTTTACTTGGTTCTTCATTGTATTAGTTCTACTCACCTCTTACCCTATATTTATCATCTAGATTTTAACCAGCCTTGCAGTTCCCCACCTTTCCCATCTTCCGCTGCTTCTTTTCCTTAACTTGCACCTCACACTTCATCTCTACATGTGTTTACATCCAACAGTGCATTGGTTGTGTGATAGGAAGACAAGGAAGTAAGATCCGGGAAATCCGTCAGATGTCTGGGGCTCTAATTCGAATCGGGAGTCAGGAGGAGGGAGCGGCGGAACGGCTCGTCACCATCACGGGTACCGCCAACAGCATCACTGTCGCTCAGTACCTCATCACAGCCTGGTAAGAGGACAAAACAGGGCAGAACAAAATGCATATGTCCCATCCCCTGCCCATCATCTCCTGGCACCAGTAGGGTCAGGATTCCACAAGATTATTGCAACTTCCCTACTCCCACCCCACTGCCCAACATGGCAATAGCCACTAGGGGCAAGCTTCAGCCTGATGTAATCTCTCCCTCTTCAGGTACACCTGATGCAAGAAGAACCAAGAGAAGCCCAGATAATTAATATCTCTCTGTGAAACCTCTGCCACCAACATCTGGAGGGCACCTATGGAGCATTACTCTCTCTGTCAGTGCCTAAGAAAGCCTATCTATCAACCCATCAATCAATCAGTGTTCTTGTAAAGTGCAGTTACTCACCCATAAGGGTCTTAAGGCACTGAGGGGGGTGCAGTCTGCTGTTTAGTCGAAGAGCCAGGTCTTGCGGTCCTTCCTGAATTGAGGCAGAGATGGAGGAAAAGTAGATCCAGATAGACCTGGAGCATTACTGTCCCTCAGGGTGAATGACAGTCTGGCACCTTCATTGCCCAAAGAGGATCTCTCACCCCTGAGCACATCACAACCTGTCACCAACATAATACATAGAACAATTGTGTTTTAGCGCCGGGACGCCCCTTGGCTGGGGCAGCCGTGCGCGTTACAAGTCCATATAACATTAACATTAACATTAACATTTTATTGTGCAACTATAGAGTAAGGATAATGTTTGGTCTAGACTAAGGGTGCATTTTACCAGTTCACCTGCCAGGTTAAACTTAAACGGTGGGATGGTGTTGTGGCCCACTGACCCCTAGTCTCCACTGTTAGCGGTTTGAATGCAGGGTTCTTTTCCTGTAAAACATGTTAGACAATCAGATATATACACAGAATTTTGCACAGTATAGAAAGAAGAAGGATAGTTCCAGACGTTCCAATTCACAGAAAATGAAAGCTTAAATATGCAAAAACTGGCCAGAAAACAAACTGAAAAAAGAAAGGTCTCCGGAGAGCCCAACTGACCCTTGATGTTGAGTGTTAGTCCTGTTCGGGAGATTTAAAAGTCACAAGGAATTCTAAATATGTAAAATAGTTTTCAACTTTGATGTATTGGAGAACACATGATGTGCTGAACAAACATGCCTTTTCAATCTTATTTATTAGTCAGGTACAAATGTGAAACAACAAAAGAAACACACCAGACCCCATGGAAGTGTTACGTCAACCCCCATATTAAGATCCATATTCAGAGCTCCTGGTTATGAAAATTCTGAAACTGTGCAAACCACATAAACAAAATTACAAAACTATAATTAACTCTTAGATGCATGAGTGAATCTCTATTGGATGCAGCAGGAGGGATACAGATGAGACAAAAGACAAAATCAAGTCAACATAACACCTGTCTAAGGAGCCTGCCATTCAAAATGAATTTTCCAACTTTGAGACCCTTTTTAGGATTTCCAAGGCAGTCAGAGTTTACTGGGCTAAGACTATGTCAATCAGAGCTATTACCACTGCTGTTCTAGGGTTTATCCCTACTAATGGACCCAAAACCGAGCACACCCCTTTGGAAATTGACTCTCAGACCTCAAGCAGTCCAAGACCAACTAAGTGAGGTGGCGTGGGCTAGAAACTCAGCCTGCCACAAGTTAACCAACACAAGTAAATAATTTAATGTCAGCCAAAGCTTGTTCTTTGGAAAGGAATAGCAGCAAATTTATTAATTATTAGTGCAATACAGTGTAGCAAGAAAAGGATCTGTGCTATATTGCGCTGGGAGAGAAAGCATTGCAGAGACATAGCAACTAAGATATGGCGCTGCTGCTCACTCCCCTAGTGGTGGTGCACAAACAGGCTGCCTAGTGCTCCATACACACCTTTACATCATAATGCTAGGCGTGTGTATGATGTCTATCATATGTTTTGTACTGGAAGAGTCCCCTTTCACTACACATTTTATGCTTAAATTAACTTGTAAACTTTTCACACATTGGATGTGTACTGTACAGTGTATCACACCTGTTGTGTGTGAAAGTTAGGGGAAATTAAAAGATTTCTTCTACTTGGAGCTTGCCTCAAGCAGGTGTTATTTCTTGGCTCAAAGCCCTGTCTAGCAATTTTAGTTGATAAAGCTATGCATCAAAAACTATTGGTAGTAGCGTGGGAATGCCCACATAAAACACATTGGATGTTTCCATGAAGACAAGTAGTGCAACGTATCTTAAAGGACTATGGGGCATATTACCAACAAGTAGAGATAATTATCGCTAAATAGGCTTAGCGACGATTTTTTTATCGCTCCCTATCGCTAGATATGTTAGCGGAGAAGACATGCTATTAGCAACGTTTTTCTCCATTGTGCTAAAATATCCAGCGACAGCGGCTAAATGCGTGAATATCGCTGAGAATACAGCGATATTCACGCATTAGCGACGAAATGCTCTTAGCCATGTTATCCACCTCCCATTGGATAACATGGCTAAGAACTGGTCTGGGCAGGTGTTAGTATTTGGAGATATTCGCGCTTAGCGCAAATATTTCCATCGCTATGCCTGCCTTGCTAATAGGCGATAGCAATGTTAGCGACTGCTTTCAGTCGCTAACTGGTTGGGTACGCCCACTTTGCATGTCATTAGCGATAAATGTCGCTGACATGCAAAGCGGGCCCCAAAACGTCGCTAACACCTAAAAGCTGTCGCTAAGATCAGTTAGCGACAGCTTGCTAATAGGGCGATAGTATTATTGCCGCTTAGCGGCCGAAAACGGCCGCTAAAGCAGCGATAATTGCCTATCGCCCTGCTTGATGATATGCCCCTATTTGTGTTACTTTAGGGGCTACTTTTCAGCAAGTAAAAACTTTATCTGTACGTTGTGCAACCTTTTGTCGTTTTGCATGACTCTGCCGTGGCAAAAATGTTGGTAAATCGGCCCCTAACTATTTCACTCAAACACACACAACATAATCAGTACACACAATCACAGTGGTAACCAATTATGCTGGCATATATTACTACTATATCTCAATGATTATTAGGCAGGTTTCCTATACTACTCCTACCGGACAAGCTCCTAGGGTATTTATGTGCAATAGCACTTGGCTCGTCATGGGGGCCCTCACAGGGGCATTTGTAATTTAGTTGCCATAGGGTCTCTAGAAAGATTACTGCCCCACGGTTGAGTAAGTGGGTCTCCAGATTCCCTACCCTTTGGCAGTAGTTTCTTCCCTCCACTTTATTTGCTTCCAACAGGTTTGCACTGTACCTTATTCATTGTCTCACCTTGGGCCTGATGTACTGTTCCCGTTCGCAAACTAGGCATGTGCAGTTTGCAAACCGACTGGCTTGCAAATGAGAATGCAATTTGTGACGTGACCTGTGCAAATTCTTCATTCGCAAAATGGCCTGCCTAATGAATGCTAATTAGGGAGGTCGCAATTTGTGGCCCCATGTGATTGGCTGTCAATGCAAGGGTGTGAACTTACAAAGATCATCAGATCACTGCCTCTAAATTTGAATTCCCAAACGGGAAACGTTTTAAAAATAAAAAAAATATATATATATATATATATTTGATGTTTGGGAAGACATTGGGGAGAGCAAGAAATGGTCCTCTGAATCACTGCCTATCCCCTCCCTGCCCTCTCCCCCAAGGTCACTTGATGTGATTGTCAAACAGGAATCAGTTACTACCTCCTTTGAAGTTGCGGTAACTGCTCAGTTTGCAACTGCAAATGCGCTTGTAAACCACTGATACCTACCATATCGATGCCCCATCTTTCAAGTCGGAAATGCTATTCTCACTCGCAAAATGGATTTAGCATGCTCATGGCTTGTTTCTTGGATTCTTCCTATGGCCCAAACACAAAACCTACCTTTGAAACAACCTAGGCTCTATTTTTGAGTACTTAGGACTTAGGCTGGCACAAGCCTGTCACTCGATGTGGTTGTCCAGTACTCTTGGTTGCTGCACCCACTGACTGTAGTCCACTTTTTTAATGCCATATGACTTATTAATACTTAAGTTCTGAAATGAAACTTGTAGGCTGTAAGTTCTTCTTTATCCTCTGTGCATGGTGCACATGTTTTGACTCCCACTGCAAGATCATTCCAGGATACTTAGACCTCATCCTTGCAGAGTGATGCAGGTCCTACCCTGATGTGGTAGTGAATGTCTGCAACTCATCCTGCTTCAGCCCCTTCATGGCCCCCTTCTGAGTAGCATCTTCCTCATGCAAGGACATCTCCTGTCCCCCTCCTAAAGAAATGGTCAGCTATCTCATTTGAGTGATCCTCTCCTGGTAGTCTTAGGTGAAGTCCCAACATTTCTGGTCCCAACACTGGCAAGAATTGATGGTGGATAATCCAACCCTAGAGCACAAAGGGTATCTCTGTTGCAACTGGTGTGGATCTCCAAGATTCCTGTTGAGACCCAAAACAAGAGGACTAAGGCAAGGGAGGCTTCCAGACTTAACTACCTGTTCATCTGTGGGGGGTAGCCTTTCCAGGGAACAATGGGCCAGGGCAGGAACGCCCTAGCTCCAATGGGCCTTTTGTATTGTGTCCTTAATATTTATTATTTTGATCAGCTTCAGAAGACCCCCAAAAAGTGGAGCCATGCCATACACATTCGTTGGCTGGACTCTCCTTCCAAACCGCCATTTTAAGTAGCGCTTGAATGCAGCAAATACAAAATGGATCACAGTGTTGCTGGCCATTGGTGTCATTCATGCTCCATATAAACATGCCATACGGTGATCACATGTGACATCGATGCCCCAATTGGATTGGTGAAGGATCCTATGCAGGACACAAAGAGCCTAATTTGAAAAGTTGGGAGAACCCAGTAGCAACTCTCCCTTGGCATGGCCTATGGTGCCATGCCACTTTAAATGGTATTGCTGCCACCTCTGTCAGTCATCTACAGCCAAGTGGGCTGATAGTAGTCACAATCAATAGAGAAGGCACACATGGCTTGCCCCTTTAGACAACAGAGCCCTGCTCGGTCCTGTCTCAGTCCATGTGACAATGGAACCTCCAACGCATACATCCGATTGTCATATGTGCTACGGTAGGGGTCAAAAGCTACAGCTTCCAACGTGAATTTGAGGGTTAGGCATGTGCTCTCCAGAGCTGTGAAAGGGACCTTTCTCCAGCGCAGCACCCATCCTCACCTCAGAGATATACCTCCAACACACCAGGGGGCATATTATCAAGCAGGGCGTTAAAATTATCGCAGTTTTAGCGGCAGAAAACTGCCGCTAAAGCAGCGATAATGGGCTTGATAATATGCCCTGGAGAATTCCAATAGAAGTCCACGTTCACACCAGAACATGGGTTTGTATTGGAATTCACAAGGCCATATTATCAAGCTCATTATCGTCGCTTTAGCGGAAGTTTTCTGCCGCTAAAACGGCGATCATTTTTTACGCCCTGCTTGATAATATGCCCCAAGTACTGCTCCCACCAGTTACCTAATTGGCTTGCACACCAGAGATCACTCAGATTAATCCTCTCCTGTCTGTCCTCTGCACTTGGGTTTTTAACGTTGCAGCAGTGTTAATATGGGTAAAAAAGTATTTCTACCCCTGTGGTCTAACTAAAGTTTCATGAGTAGCCAAGGGACGCCTTTGTTTTTAGATTATTCAAGTTGTTTATCAATTCCAGGTACAGAGCTCAAGCAACTTCAGCTATCAGTGTCCTGCTACCTTAACCATCAGATGTCAGACTCCTGCTTGGGATATGTTGTACAGAAGGTGTTCTTCTCCCACATGTTGAATCAAGTAATATTGACAATACTTCTCCCACAGACCCCTGAACATTGACAGTACGGATAGTAGAGGGAATATTTCTGGAATTTCAGATTAGCTCCCCAACTCAGTTTGTCCAAAGATACAACCTCATGGACAATCTCAGAATATTTTCCACAAAACTGGTCTTGGGCACATTGTTGGCTAAGGCTTATTCTACATCCTTTCTAGTTTATCGGTTTCAAGTTTATCGGTTTGGGCTTCCACTCATAGCTGCGCCTTTCCCATCCCTTACATATAAAACTAAAGAGAAAAAACGCCAGATACAGCGTTTGAGCCACAGGAAACTGAGTGCATCTGTGTCAAAAACTAAGAAAAATATTTAGGCAGGCAGACAGATTCCTTCAGCTTTCCATGTAAGCCTTTTTCAAACATCATAAGTCAGTGATGTTCATTCACAGCTTAGAACAAATGTTCAAAATAAGGCTATTAACTCACAGCAAAAATATTCACATTAGATGATGAAAAATAAGAATTGAATATATTTCTGTCCAGACCCAGTCAAAATTCGGAGAGTTATCTTTTTACTTGTTAAAAGATGCTGTTAGGAGTGTAAACATAACACGACAAGCTAAATAAGAGACCGACACTTAAAAATAGATAAACAATTCTTTAGTTTTAAACATACCAATTGTTAAATTTATACTGCCTCGATCTAATTTTAGGTCTAAAAACCAGCTGAATTCCTTTTTTAGCAATTTTGAAAAATATAGAGAATCTGAATGAGTATACAAAGGGAGAAAAATGTTGATGACACACGCCCTGATTTTTAGCCAAAAAGCAAATTATTAAACTTGGGAGCCATTTCTTATTCCTTCGGTTGACAACTGCTGATATGATGCGTTTACCTCAAAATGAAAATGTTCAACACTTTAATAGAGTAATTCAACATATTTATAAGAATATAGGTCCTATTTTAAGGACTGGTATACTTTGAGCTACCTGGTTCATCTTTCAACTTGTTCACATTAATAATTATAATAATAATCTTTATTCAGCAGTGATCACAGCCATAAAAGGTAAAAAAACAACATATAAAACACAACATTTCATGTAAAATTAATTTTAAAAAATTGTGTGAAATCGCAAAACCCTAGCAGCGCTCAGTCACATCTGGAATTTCTGGATCTGAGTGCGGCTTTCAAGAAATTCATTACAACAAAAAGCGTTCGGTCATTAGGCAGAAGCTGCAACTACATTAATGCGACAAGGACTTGTCTGACTCTAAAGTCTTTTAAAAGGGGTGTAAGAAATAATCTTCTTGGGCGCGTAAAATATTTACATAAAATAAATGTTCACATTACAGCCGCCATGAGTACTGGCTATGAAGCATCTCTCACCTGTATGCATACAGAGCAACTTTCACTTGTTATGTATAGTGAACTGGCACTAATATTGTATATGGAGCATGCCCATCACAGCTTAGGACTAGAATTACCCAATGAGCATCTCTCCTCACCATGCCTATGACAGCCTTGCACCAACACTGTGCCCTAAGCATCTCTCACCTCCATTCTTATCACACCTTGGCACTAGCAGTGGATACAGATAATCTTTCACCTCCTGGTGCCTTGTTATGTTATGTTATGTTATGTTATATTTATTTTTATATAGCGCACGGCTACTCATAAAGAGTGTCCCGGCGCTTTAATAATGAGACCTACAGCAAAATAACACAACACAGTAATAAAAACAGAGTTAGGGCGTAACAGAAAGAGAAAAAAAAGCAACCTAAAGGGAGAACAACCAAGTTTTTAGACCCTTCCTAAAAGCAAATAAACTAGTGGCTCCACGGAGTGTCAGCGGCAGGGTGTTCCACAGCTGTGGCGCCAGCAGTCCAAAGGAGCGTCCTCCAGTGCGCGCTCTCTTTACGCGCGGCACCGTCGCCAAGAACAGAGATTCTGACCTGAGAGAACGGGCCAGGTGGTAAAAGGCGAGTCTCCTTTGGAGATACTTAGCTCCCACAGCATGAAGGGCTTTGTAGGCCAAGGTTAATGCCTTAAAGGCACCTTGTACCATCATTACACTCAGAGCATCTCTCAATTAAATGCCCATCTCCCCATAGCACCAGTATTACCATTAGAACATCCATTCTCTCCATTCATGTCACAATCTGGCACCGGAATACTCAAAGAGCACCTTGCACCACTATGCCCATCACAGCCTGGCACAAGAATGAGGGCTTTAGTTTCAAGGCTGGTCATCTTTGCCCATAGTGTAAATAAATTCAGTTTTTTAACTGTTTGATGGATTCTTCTTGCATTATGTTTCTCCGGTTGCTATTTTTCTCTCAATGTCCTAGTTCTATTATAGCCTCTATTGTGTGATGTTCCTAATTATTTTTTTTGTAAAAATTATCTACATTGTATGCTGAAATCGTAGCACAATGTGCAACGCCCCTGGCCCCATCAGATTGAGGTAAATGAAAAGTAGTCTGACAAAGTTTGGGAATAAGGTTAGGCTCTCTTTATAGCACTTGCAACCACAGTTTTGCCATTTTACAACACTAAAAATACCAGAAGAGCTTCTATCAGTCAGTGTAATGGCACTACACTAAGAAGGATAGGATGATGAAAGGCGGATATAGAATTTTTGGTATTTAAATAAGTGACCTGTCGGGATGGCTTGCCTGGTTGCCAAACGGGGTTTGGCTTGTGTATGGAAACAACAGAAACCGCCAACAATTAGGAGTTGGCGTGCAGGCTGGATTGGTGTGCCCACCCGAGAAGCCACTCTTTGAAGTTTGTGGCTGTCCTAAGAAGCATGAACGTATATGGGAAAAATGGTGCAGTTATTACGTTCTATCGATCTGATACTGCAGTGTTATATATTATTGATGCTGTGGCTGCTGCTATGTCATGTATGTTTGTTGATCTTACCCTGCATCGTGCGATGCTTTGTCTTGCCGCAAAACTTTTCAGTAAAGTTGGTTACACATTTTGGGCCATATTATCAGCGGCAGGAAACTGCTGCTAAAGCGGCGATAAGGGGCTTGATAATATGCCCTTGTGAATTCCCATAGAAGCCCAGATTTGATCTCCTTCACACCAGAACCTGGGCTTCTATGGGAATTTTCAAGGGCATATTACCAAGCCCCTTATCGCCGCTTTAGCAGCAGTTTCCTGCCGCTAAAGCGGCGATAATGTTATCGCCGTTCTTGATAATATGGCCCTTTGTTTTTAAAAACATGGGGCCTGTCGATAACACAGGGATCAGTCGCAAGCATATAACTCATGGCCCCTTTTTAGCAGCCAAGTGATGGCTACATTGCTACCTTCGAGTAGGTCCTTTGAGATTCTCCAGGTCTGATCAATCCTTTTTTGCATGTTTCAATTTTGTTGTCTCTGATTGTAATGCCCTTTTATTTGATCTCCATATTCCTGGTGTTGGCCCCGGTTCTTAATCTTTCTGTTGGGATTATTCCTTCTTGGTTTTCTCAATCTTCTCAACTTTCTTTTTACTCTATGTGTTATTCTAACCTCTCCTCACCTACGCTACTTCTTGTGTTAGAAATACATCACGTTGCTCTCAGGTCTACTTCTGTTGCATGCTTGAGTCTAGGCTTGTGGAGACGGACTCACCGCCTAAAGACTCTCTTTGTGTTCCTGCTGCCGACCCCAGCTACAGGAGTAGCACAGCTTTCCAGTTAAAGCCCCGCTGAGCGACCGGGAGCGTGAGGACGCAGAGGAGGACGAGGCGCCGGCCCCAGGACTGCGAGGACCAGCATTCACCATCTCCAGCTGGTCCTCTTCCTGTGAGAGCCGCGCCCCCTTCCAGTGCCCCGCCCCCAGCGAAGCACTACAACTTCTCGCGTCACCCGCTGCGCGGGACGCAGCCCGGGGCGAAGCCCGGGCCAAGGGCGGGCCCGTTGTTGCCCGTTAGTGCCCGATAGAGTCCGGTCCGGGCCACCCCCGTTCATCAACGACCCAGCAACAAAATAAATATGCCAGCCAAAACAAGAAGTACCTCCAAACCCAAATCCAAACATGCGCAGGAGGTAGCACAAGTAACAGGCCCCATTGACCTATTTATATCACGGGTCAACGAGACTATAAATCAAAGCATAGCTCTAATGGAGAAGAGAGTATCTTTAGATCTTATGAGCGCAAATGCCAAGCGATCCTCATTAGGTGCTATAGCAAACGCCGCCTCCCCAATCAACTTTAACACCCAAAACAGCTCCCTTCCGGTGACCCTACCAGCTCCCGACCTAAACACTGTACCATCGGTAGTTGACCTGTCGGTCACGCACTCCGAGTCGGACCTCTCCATAACATCAGATGACCTGGAAGTAACTCCCGACCTAGCTGGCTGCCAAACCCAGGGAGATTTCCAACCCACCGACAGCTTGCCCCAGCAAGGTGCGAGAGAAGGAGCAATACCGAAAACCCGATTAACAAACAGCGGAGAAACACACAGTCTACAGTGTCAGGAACATCCAATGCCTCTTTCAAACTCCTCAACGTCTAATAGCATACTATACATCCCCGAAACAACTCTCCCACACAAGGCAATCTCAAATGATACCACCCCTAACCAATGTAAGACCTGCAGAATCACCTCGCAAGTTCTTACTACAACTAAAGACCTATTATATCAATACTTAAAGCCAATTCAGCTAAGCATCAGAAACCTTGAAGCCCAATTAACGATAATCTCGGCCACCCTTCTAGATTCAAATACCCGGATAGACATAAAGGGGCAGCGTAACACCGTGCATCCACCCAAAAAGCAAAACCAACTGCACACGCAGACAACAGTTGTTCATTCAAATCCAACTTCAATAGCCCAGAGGAATCCAAAACAAACCACCACAACACCCAAACCCAATGTGAATATTCCTCATCCTCAGAAGGAGAAACCCCCTCCTAAAATAGCACAGCAAACAGCACCAATGGATACAACTACGGTAGGCACTCCATGCCCAGCAGCAAACATAGATTCTAGCAGAATCTGCCCAGGAAAGTCCGAATCGCATACATCGAAGTCCCTGCCACCTCAAAAAATACTCAAAAATACACCCAAAAACACACCAAAAAAACCTTTCACAGCTAGACGTCCTGCCCACATGCCCCCGGAAGCTACTCCCTATACAATAGTTCTAACAGGAGTACCCGAGTTAACAGATGATACATCGGAAACTGCATGGTCGCTTAAAAATAAGGCCATGCAGTGGCTTAGTATCAACAGACCCCTCGAATCTCACCTTTCGGGAGGGATCACCGCAGCCCGAAGGGCAGCCTGGATAGGCAAATCGAAAAAAACAATACGCGGTGACTGTATCATCGTAACCTGTAGAGACCCTGCAACTGTAGACTACATCTGCGCTTGGCCTCAACTCGACAAGAAAGGGGGAATAGATGCCTGTCACCTTTCCTTCTTCTACCCCCCAGCGAAGCAACATCGTAACCCTCCATTGTGGGAATGGCACCACCATCCCAAATATCCACGAAATCACGATCCACGACACCAAGTACCATGGAACCAGACGGAATACTCGCATGACTATCCAGTCAGGGGTGGACCAAGTGAAAGGTACATAGAACGACAAATTCCTTACTGGCAGGACAGACCGTACCAAGCATACGAAGGATGGCAGGGCTTCCCAACCCAAAATCGTTTCGACTGCCTCGAAATGGTCGACTGACCATTTCTGGACAAACTTAGTCACCATAAAACTGACACTACACAACACTCTGTGTCTGATAAACAACATTTAGTACGACCAGAGTTGCCCATTACACCTGAGATATCATTACCCCACCTAAATGACCTCCGGATTAGTATCCTCCCAGCAGAAGCGGATATCAGCCAAAGATCAAATAATGAGCTAGATACAGCCAGTGAAGCTAATACCAACAACATGTCATTATCCATCAATGTGAAAGATAAAGATGTCACGAGCGTAGGCATAGCCTATTGGAACATCGCAGGCCTAACCGCAAAAATAACATGTCCTTTATGGCTGAATACTGCGAGGACCCACCAAATCCTGTGCCTCCAAGAGACCTGGCGCACAACCCCTCTTCACCTAGTGGGCTATAAGACCTTCTTCACTAAAGCAACACCGAGCGCCATGGGAAGGCCAAAAGGTGGACTCATGATTTACTTTTCTAACATCGTCCCACTCAGAGTGAAACTATTAAAGGAAACATCTATCTTTCAAATCATTCAAATTACTCATCAGGTGGCAGCAACGAAAAATTTATTCATACTCATAAACTATTACAACAATGCAGGCGCCCTAGAATGCTGCTCCCATCTAGATGAAATGATGGCATTCATATCATCACTACAAAGTGCAAATCTCAATATAACACTCAACTATTTATGGGGAGGCGATTTTAATCAAGCATTATGCCCAAACCATAAAAGTGGGATTTGTGGATTACAGAACGAATCTGGAAATCCCATCCCTCATTTTGTTCACACTCCGGGCGGAAATAAGCTTAATGAAATTCTCTTCACTTTGGACTTAGACTTTGCCAATAAGCTAGTTAACCCGGTGCAAGAATTTTTACCCACCTTTCACGGGCGAGGCTGTATGACAACCATAGATTTTATCTTAGCCTCAAACACCTGCAAAGGCTTACTAAAAAACTATAAAGTAGGATCCAGTCCAATCAGCGACCACTATCCCCTAAGTGTGGAACTCCTTACGGGAAAAGTAGGTTTATCTTTAACAAAAGCCACCTCTCTTGACCAACAATCACTGGCCATAAAGAAAAAGAACGGCTACACCATCAAATGGTCAAAGATCGACCCAGAAGAGACCACGCAAAAGATACTCGCAAAAACACAGATATGGCTAACGGACTGTCTGTCTGCAGAGGCATCCCCCGAATTAATTATTACCTCCTTTAACAACATCCAAGGAGCAATAAGGGAAGAGCTATTCAAAAACACATCAAATAAATTAAAACCCCCCACGACGAGATGGTTTGACTCTGACTGCCGAAAGGCCCTCACGTCTCTTAAAGAAGCTCTCCGACAAAAACCTAGAGATGCCCTACTCATTTCATACCGGCGGAAAAAGTACAATAACGCACGGAAAAGCCGTAGGCGACAGATAAAGCAAGACCTATGGCGCCAACTACATGAGAGTGCACTAAAAAAAGATAGTATCACGTTTTGGCAGACAATAAGATCACCTTTTCTGGATAACATCACTGACCCCCATCATTTAGACGTGGCAATAACAGAGAATGACTGGCTCCATCATTTTATAAAAATGTTTGGCTCAACAACGGATCCACCCCAATCAGAAGTTCGGGAACAAGTAAAGAACAATTTCCACCCCATTAACTTACGTTTCACAGTTGCTGAGATTAGAAAGGCCATCAAAGCCTCAAAAACCGGTAAGGCTCCCGGCCCAGACGGGGTGCCTATGGATTTGTTTTTACACAATAGCGATTACTGGTCACTAATAATCACCCGGGTAATGTCCGCAGTCACTGAAATCGGACTTCTTCCATCATGGTCATCATCCACCCTTTTGCCAATATTCAAGAAAGGGGACCGTAATGACCCTGCGTGCTACCGACCAATTTCCCTTCTGGACTCCACGGGCAAGATTGCAGGTCGATTACTCCTGGACCGATTACAATCCTGGGCCCAGGAAAATAACACCATCACAGACCTGCAATACGGCTTCCAGAAGGGGTTGGGGACGGTGGAACAGGCCCTAAACCTGATCCTCCTGGCCGGAAAATATACACGCGCGAAGGGAGGCAACATCTACTTGGTTTACGTAGACCTGAGCGCGGCTTTTGACTGCGTTCAGCATGCAAAGCTGTGGCAGATCATGACTAGCCTTGGAGTGGATCCATCGTTACTAGCCTTTCTCAGGGAATTATATACCAACGCTGAAGGCCGAGTTCGTTATGGCACTGGCGGCGAACTATCACGCCCCTTCAAAATATCACGAGGAGTACGGCAAGGGTGTGTACTGGCTCCCTTCCTGTTCAATCTATACACCAACGGGATTGAACAGGCTATGTTGGAAGGGAGCCAGGACCTTCCACAGATAGCACGCCGCCCGATACCCATCCTTTTGTATGCCGATGACTCGGTCATCCTGGCTCGGACCCCCAACCAACTCCAACGACAGCTGAACAAATACGTGGCATTCATGGACTCCCTGGGTCTAAAAGTAAACATTAAAAAGACTTTCACAATGACTATCGGACCAAAACGGGGTGCCTCAAAATCAATTTTTATCAACAATAACAAGCTGGAAAAAACATCGGTATACCCTTATCTGGGCATACTTGTGGAAGATACAATGACCTGGCACAAAGCAATCGAAGCCAGGAACCTCAACTTTCGCCGAGCAGTATCAGCACTAAGTGCTTTTTCCAGAAAACTTGGAAAACCTGCTCCAGCGGAACTGCTAACGATTTATTACGCAAAATGCCATAGTGTGGCCACGTATGGAGCAGGCATTTGGGGCCACGGACGCATTGACCAACTCCAGGTAACGGAGAACGCTTTTATTAAATATATCCTAGCCCTTCCCCAAAGCTCCCCGATTCTATCAACACATCGGGAGCTGGGCATGGAATATGTAACAGACACCATACGATGCCAGCCTCTCATACTCTGGCACCGCATATGGTGTAATCCCGCAAGCCATATAACACGTTCCCTTATTACTGAATGCCTTGGCCTAGCACACTGGAGAAAAATACCGTGGCTCAACTACATCCATAAATTTCTCCAAGACCTAGATCGCGAGCAATATTTTCTTGAACCACCCTCAATAGAAGACATTTCAAAGAAACAGCTTAAAGAACTCTGCTTGGGCCATCTAAGAGAGCTTCGCAACCAAGCAGAGATTGTTAAAACACAAAATGAAAAAATCCGCATATTGCAGCCAGAGAAACTGATGCAGCCCTACTTGACGTTTTTTCTTTCGAACTATGAAAAATTCCTATTGACAAGACTACGGTTCGACCTTTTCTTCCGCATAGTCTCATTTCCTGAACTGAATAACTGGTCCCGAAACCTGACATGCTGCCCTTGTGACGGACTTTCCCAACAATCTACGGTCCATGTCATCTTGTTCTGTAAATATTATAGACCAGCAAGAAAAAAATGGATTCTGCCCCTCCTCCGTTTAAGTGGACATAGACATACATATCCAGCACTCGCTTATCTTCAGACACCGAAAAACGCACATGAAGCAAAACTGGTAGCGACTTTCTTAAAATCAGTAACAATAACCCGTCGCAAAATCGTTTCTTAACATTATAAGCGTCTCATGTAAATGATCTTTTTACTTATTGTTTTACTTAATGATCTTTATAAAACTGTACTTTTTATGATTATACAAATTTTATAATCGAATAAAAGTTGATGAAATGAAAAAAAAATGAGTCTAGGCTTTTTATAAGTGTGTGCAGTTGTGGCCTGAATATTGGCCCTAGACACCCCTCTGTTTACCTCAGTGCTTGATTTTATTCATATTTCTTGACACTGTGGCTCACTCCTAAATCCCTCTTTTTATCTTGGTGCCTTAGGCTTCCCTCTAATCTTGTTGCTGTTTTCCTTATTGACTGTATCCTGTCCCTTTTCATCTCTCAGCTGCTCTTGTAATTGACCTGTACATGTTTCATGGCTCTTTTCCTCCAATCGCTGTAGCTGTTCATGATTCTGCTACCATCTTGAACTGGTCTTCCCTTTGCTGCTCTTTTTTATGGAGGTCTCTCCTTTGTCTTGACTACCACTTCCTCTGCTGCTCTACTTTATAGATGTTGTTCCTTTCTCTTAGCTCCCACTCTTTTTGTTGATCTTATTTGTGGTTGTCCTTCCTTTGTCTTGACTACCACCCTCTGCTGATTTTATTTATGGTTGACATGTTTTGTATTGAGTGGCCCCCTTCCTGCTGCTTTTAATTTAGACCTTCTATCTTCACTTTATCTAATCCTCCCTCTACTGCTCTTATTTTGTGATTCAATTTGTTGGGCTTTGTCTTGGCTGCTACTCCCAGCTGTTGTTCTTCTTGCCTTTTAACCTTCGGTCTACATTATGGATTCTTTGTTTTCCTGCCTTTTTCTTGACCATCCGCCACAACGTCTTGTTCTGTTGCCCTGAATTCTGTTTCTGCTTTTTCTACCTTTGCTTTGACTAGTGGTCTTTCGACTTCCCTCATTTCTTGTTCTATTGATGCATTTTAGGCCTTGTCACTCCCCCTTCTTTTTGTCCTCTTGGTTCTCATGGCAGTTTCTTGGTTCTCATTTCTCTAGTTTGGTCCTTTTTTTGTTGCTCTTTCATGTTTTTTGACTTGTAGTTCTGCGAGTTTCCTGGCGATACTGGGTTTGCATCGATTGTGCATTACACAATGTACATTTCCTGTTTCCTTATTTTACCTCCTCCTATCACTGATTCTGCTGTTTGTTTTAAAACACTGTCCCACCCTCTAATGTAAAAAGTCCTGGTTCTCACAGGATATATTTTTTAGTCTTTTCCTGCCTTGTTTTAATCTTGGCTCTGCCTGTATTCATTTATTCATGTTCCTTGTCCCCCACTTATTGCTCGTCTACAAGACGACATAATTGCTTGATGCTGTCTCCAGTGAGAGAAGTGTGTCTGAATCCAGACATGGCCAAATTAGCTTCTCATCAGTCCAAAGTTAACAAGCTTTGTCAAAGCCAACAGGTCCCACCTTTTAATGGCGTTACCCAACCATTTTAGTTTGCTTTTTGCCGAAACTGTTCCACATTATCAAAATAAAAAAATAAAAACGTGTTTTCTGATGCAGAACAGCACTGGCAAAAAAGTACATGCACACCTATGTTTCATGACACTCCAGCAGCCCCATTGTGATGAGCATGACAGCAGACATTGTTCTATTGTTTTCATTTACCACTCCAAGATAGTGATTGGCCATTTTGGAGTGGTAAATTAAAAAACATATAACATGTGGGCCACACAGAATTTTCTTACAGAGGAGCAGCCCAGCTCCCAAAAAGAAACAAAAATGATGTGGAAGTGAGAGTAACAATAGATGGGCGGCGGACTGGAGGAGGAAAGTAAAAGCAGACAAGAGCATTTGTTTGGCCAACAGAGATACTGTTCTGGGGGCATTTAAACTACATAAAGGCAAGCAGAACCAGGTCCGGCAGGGGGGGGAGCAAGACGAGCTTGAGGCAGTGGAGAAGTAACACAGAGGATATGGGCAGGACACAGGAGTTACAGAGCAAAAAAACACACAAACACTCCCATGCAGTGATGGAAGCAAAATAAAAAAGTTATGTGAAGGACAGAAATCATCCATTCAAAAGGATGGTATAGAAACTATTCAGCTTCAGCAGATGGACATAAAATAAGATACAAGCAAACAATACTGACATGAACTGACCCTTAGCCCCAGTATAAGTATTGGTATGTCCGCACCAGGTTTTTGATAACAGGTAGCTAAAAGCTAACTGTAGGGTTAACCTAAAATTTGGGGTAGTTGCAGTTTGCCGTGTCTTCATGACCTGAAGTCCACATTTCAATGGAGGAGTGAGAGGAGATTTTCTTCTTCACTCCCCAAATTATGGGATAGGCTCCATCAAGAAATCAGCTCGATCCGCTGTTCAAAAGTACTGTAAAACCTTTTTCTCTTTTCAGAGTAGACCAATTTACCATGCAATCTGTCACACTCATCGGCTTTCTTTATGTCTTACTGTTCTATGACATAGAGGAGAAGTGAGCTGCAGAGCGCATCTTATTACTACATAAAAAATAAAAATAAAAACATTTTGAATTAATGTGACAGGAATGTGGAGCACTTAGGAACTGCAAAACTGTGTTATCACGTGCTATTTGAAGACATGTTATTATATTCTGATTTCCAAGCCTTTGGGTGAAGATACTTAATATTTTGCTTTTAGGTTTTGCTAATGGTGCTCAACTAATGGGAGTATGTTTTCTAAACATCTCACCTACATTCCTGCTACTAATGATGATTCTTACATGTATTTCTCACTCTTTTGCTCAGATTCCGTTGCTCTTAATATAGCCTTATAGCCCGCCGTAGAGGGCTATACCGGCTATTAAAGGCCCTCTCCAGCGTTAAAGGCCCCGAGCCGAAGGCGAGGGCCTTTAACAAGGGAGAGGGACTTTAATAGCGGTATAGCCCATCTACGAAGGGCTATAAGGCTATTAGAACATTCTGTCACTAGAGGACAGAATGTTCTAAAAAAAAAAAAGCCTTTTGGGAGCGCGAGGGGATTGGAATCCCCTCAGTTTCCCTGAACCCTTTTTTCACAGCCAGAGCTGTGAACAAAGAAACATTGGAATGTTGGAGCTCCAGACTTATACCAGCCATTATAAGCCCAGAGCACTCCATTGTTTCAATGGAGCTCCCAACATTCCAATGTTCTAATCTATTTTCTAATACTTGTTTTCTATATCTGTTCTTTTCTAAATTACTGGTTCTCCTCTTTACTGTCTCTAACCAGTGTTCTGTTTCTCTGATTTTTGCTCCTCTTTGCTATTATTTCTCTCCCATTTTCACATACTTTTGTGAATTGTTCTGTTTCTCCTTCCTATTTCGCCCAAATTTATGTTGGAATGTTAACTCTTTAGTTCTGGTTTTGTGACTTTAGTCCTCTATCCGCTGGTCTTTTTAGCCTTGTTTCTAGCTTGCACTTATCCCTCACTCTATAGTTTTCCTGGTTCTCTTATTTATTTATTTTACTGGGTCGCTGGCCTTTGGCCTTTACCTTGCCCTTTTCTATCTTCCTAACCTTTCCAATGAATTTCTGTCAATGTTATAAGTGAAAGAGTGGGCAGATCCAGATACCAACATTAATGAGTAGACATATCTATATGTAAATTGGTCTATCTAACCACCTGTTTTGTGTCTTCTTTCTCTTTCCGTCTGCAGTTTAGAGACCGCTAGATCATCTGCCCAGGCTGCCTCTACATCATCTCCATCTGAAGTCAGTATGAGCTTTTCCCAAGCACCCAACCTGCAGCAGGCGATTGCTATGCCCACATTAGCTGGGCACTCTCCGTCCTTCCTCACAACGCCATACACCTTTCCGCTGTCCAACTTCCTGGGGATCAAGCCCTATCCTCTGTTGGCCATGGCCCCCTCAGCCATGAACCCTGCTGCGGCCGGCCTGTCCTCCTACATGGCAAAGATATGCGCCGCCAACGGAACAAAGAAAGCAGAGAGGCAGAAGTTCTCACCATACTGAGCATGTAGAGAGAAGGGTGATCTGGGACAGCGAGGAGTGGAGGGTTTGCCCTAACTGTACACTGAAGATCGTGCCTTCTAAGGACGACTCAGGACTAGAAAGCCATACAGTAATTTTCAGAGGACACTTCCAGCACTGAGAGGGAGGAGGACTAGGAAGAAGATCAGAAGATCCCTCCCACCACGACAGACATGTTTCTCAGAGACCGTAGAGAGCCACGGAGAAGAGGCATGAATGTTAATGTATAGAAGAGAATATGATTGAAGTATACAGGCAGAAGGAGATGGGAAAGGAAGAGGAGGAGGGCCGAGATAGGTGTGTGTGTTTCATATCAATTTATCTTTGGCTCTTTGTGAAGAAAATGATGATGAGTCTCTGAGAGAGCTTGCACTGGGAGGGTCTGACTCCTTCCCTCCATCCATTATCATCACCTGGTCACCTGTCTGACACTGCAAGGGCCGTCTGAGCTCCTTTCGCTCCAAGAAATTCCTTGGCTTTAGATTGGAAGAGGCCAGTATTATTCCTTTTATGATTAGAGCTTTATTGTTCTCCATATGTCTGGGCACAGGACTCCTCTGTGATTTTGAGATTGATGAGTTATACATCTCCCACAATAGATCTCCCGCAGGCAGAAGAGGAGTGTAAACCCTTCCCGTCAGTTTGGTTGGGCTGTCCCTTTGTGTCCTGTGGGAGGTGAGTGTTGCATTCCTCCTTACTAGATAGATTCCATTTGCCCTCACTTTTCTGTCATTGTAAAAAGAGAGATGTTTTGACTCCTGTCACCACCATAGGCCCTCATCCCAACAATGAAAGTGAATGTCTCTACCTCTCACCAGAGAACGCCATCTATCTACTACTAGGAGGAGGCATGAACCTTCTATCGCCGTAAACCTGAACTATGCATTTATCCAACACTGAGAGGGCGTTGCTTCCATCCCCCTCACTGCAAGGCTGACTCCCTAAACACTAAGGGATTCATCACATCAACTCCAGATTTCCTTGCATTCCAGAATTGGAGACAGTTGTTTTCCTTCCTTGATCCAACAGGGGCATGTCAATCTAATTCCAAGAGCTCGCTCTATTACACACTGGTAATGGCTTGCACTGTTCCCCTCATGTGACCTTTCCCTTTTTTGCATACGGTGGTGGGCATTCTGACTCCCCATATATCACCATACGTCCCCCATCGAGAGTGATATGTTTCCATCTTTCATGTCATAACACACTTGCTCTTTTTGTTACACTCACATTTGTGACATATATACAAAGGTATTCTCTTCATCACTTTCCTTCAAGTGGAGTCACCCTTCCTCTTGCAAAGCATTATGGGTAAGCCCATGCCGTGATTCCTTTGCGCACGACAGGACTTTTTGTAGCATTCCCCGTAGCATCATATGTATCCGTATTTAAGTAATTTGTATATTAGCACCCACAATGCTTTGCACGGCAAGTTTGGGTTGTCTCATTAGGCTAACAGAGGTTGCCCTTAGAGCTGTTCCTCCCAAGTTAAGGTCTGGTTCACAATTCCAAATTATAAACTTTTTTAAAAAATAATTTATTTGTATGAAATTTTGCTTCCAGTTATTGTGCAGTAATAAAAGAGATTTTTTCGATACTTTGGCTCTGACATATTGAATATTTAAACTTCTCAAGTGACAACTGTAGCTGTTTTTAAGGACCTTGTGAAGAAGGAATATAGGAATACACAAAAACAGGTTGAGGGAGAAACAATAGCAGTGTGGAAAGTACTTCATGATTTGCAACTTTGTGCAACACTTAAGAAGCCCTGGTCCTGAGCTGTGATGAAAGGATTCAGTTCTGTATCATTGTGACGATTTTCAATGCTGTAAACGGGTAAACCATTATCAGTACGCTAAATCAAGAAACCATAACCACAAATAGGATTTTTGAGTTTGCCAATGCTGCTTTCCTTTTGCGGGGGGTGGGGGGGAGGAGGGGGGGTCGCACTGTTCTTCATACCTACATATTTCTCTTCTGATCACACCCACAGAACATCTATGGTCATGTTTTTCTTGGTAATGGATTTGTGATCTTCGGGGCATATTAGCAAGGGATGGCAATAACATGATCGCCGCTTTAGCGTCCATTTCCGGGCGAAAAGCGGCTACAATATTATTGCTCTATCCACAAGGACACGCTAGCGCGTGTTGAGATGCAAGGTGAGCGTGCCTCGTGAAACTTCATTGTGAAATATCGCTAACGGGGTTTCGTGATATTTACAACGCAGCCCCGTCCGGCGTAGCAATATTCTTTTGAGCGCTAACTCGCCCTTAACGCTGATTCCAGACATCTGCAAAAAACATGAGTTATGTATGTTTTACATTGGTGTTATGGTGATACGACCTAAATGGTCGTATCAGCAAGGTTATCGCTGTATTCAGGAGATCAACGCTGGTTTTCCAGCGATGTTTTTGCCATTTCCCCCCTATCGCTTGAATTTTATTGCCCTGGAGAAACGCGTTGTTAATAACGCGCTAACCGGGCGATAAATTCCAGCGATAGACGGCGATAATGCTCTTAACAAAATGAAAAAAAGTAAAACATGTCTGCGGTGGAGCAATATTACTATCATTTGGGTCATTTCAAGGCTTGTGGTCATCATAATGTGACTGCAGGAAGCAGGAATGCAATATTCTGTCCCAATCTGGTTTGCATCTGAGCTGCGTATTTGGAGGGCAGTCAATGAACATAAGAAAGCTAACTGTTCACACACATACTAAACAATCTCTAAATCACAACAACACAACAGATGTGCTGCACTGCTGGCCCCTTAACGCCGAGATGGCCTTTTCCTGAAACTAGTACATACTCTTGAGAAACTTGCAGGACATGTTTCACCTGAATGTAATTAAAATGTATTTTTATAGTTCTAGGTGCCTGGAGAGGTCGAGGTAAGATGCATCTTTCATAATATGGTACTTTTATGAATCCTGTAGTGCTGGGATGAGCTATCTTTCCCAGGGACATTATTAAACTGCATTCAGGTCATGTTTTCTATGTCCAGAGAGGGCATTCTGAAATTCCTTTATTCACAGCAGAGTGAAGGAACTGTGGGGCATATTACAAGGCCCTATAGCCATCACAACATTATTTTTTATGACGTTGTGGTGGCGATAGGGTCAGCGCCATATTACCAAGACAGCGTTAAACCACATAACGTGGCTAAAAGCCATGTTACGTGGCTTAATGCTGCCTTGATAATATGGTCCCTTTCACGCTACAATTAGTGTGAAAGGGGGGTGCAGTGGGTGTTGCGGTGGGCGTTCCACCGCAACACACATTCACTTTGATGCTGCCACCTATTATCAATAGAGGCGATAATAGGTGGCAGCACCAAACTTAAGACCAGAAAAATCCTGGTCTTAAGTAAAATGCCACGGTTTGTTTATGCACAGGAAGGTGTCCCTTGCTGTACATAATTAAACCTTTTTTATGCCATTTTGTAACTTACATGTGTGCTGCTAGCACTCTGGTGCAAGGGTGCCTGTGTTGGCGGTAAGTCGTAAGACTTAGGACCATCGCAGGGAGAAACGCCAGGCTGCACCATATCCTTGGTAATATGATGCAGCCCGGTGGTGAAGAGAGGCGTTAAACCAATGTAGGCTAATGCCTCCCACCGCCACTTCCTAGATAATATGCCCCCGTGTGTTTAGGGGATGAGTGAACAGACTTAGAAATTAAGCCTTTCAGATTGTCCCTCTATCACATGTAATTTTCTAAAAAGACCCATATCCCAACAGCTCCTGCACCATAAGATGTCACAGGGGTTTTGGGTAGAAACTAAATGAAGATCAGATTTCAGTGTGCTGAGTTGATGACACAGGTGAGGCTGAAATAGTGACCTGTGTGTCATGAAGGCAGAAGAGCTTTGGGCAAACTTGTGATTAGTCTGTGCATTCTCTGTACATTGTATGTTCTCCTCAATCAAACCAGAGGCCAAAAAGTCCCTTGAAGCTGTCAACTAGGCTGAACTGGATAATGCTGTCAAAGTCAAGATGTATTATGTCACAAGGACCACCCTATATGCCCACGGGGACCAGGGTCAGTATTAGCTATATGAACAGAGTATACCGCGGGTCTCTTTTTAAACAAGCGGGTCCACCTCTAACATTAATTTGGAGAAACCACCAACTAATGAGTTATTTCAATAAACCAGTGGTAGTTTTCACTTTGATTGCTTACACAAAAATAAATCCTCAGACAGAGAAGCTTTCTTATTGCAGTTATATATATTCTCTCCTCCGATATATATGCAAATGACAGTACAACTAATATCAACAAAGTGCAAACGACGCAATGCTAAATTGAGCGTAGAAACTACAGAAATATATACGAAAGACACCATAGGAACCTCCTGGTTTGTCAAGAAGTTTCTTAGTATACATGTGCATACATTGCAGCGCAATGTCGACATTTTGACCCCTTCTGAGTGTAAGGGTCTGCTCAGGACCAAGTGATTTGGCTTAATATCTGCATGTGTGGGGAGACAGAAATCCAGATAATTCATCAGTGTGAGACGGCCATACCTAAATCTCAGTTGCTGTTTTAGTTGTCGACGCAAAATGTTTTCATAGCTCAAGATAAATTAGTACAAACCGTGGTGTGTCAACAGAAACAATGCCATGCTGCCACACCTGTAGGATGTCTACATCAATCTCAACATCATTTGGAGTACAAATACACTATATTAACCACCTGCTTCAACAAAGGAGTTCACCAGTAACCATACTTAGAACGAGTTATACCCTGATAATTAACAAAGCGCAGGACAGTAGCTCCGTGGGTCAAAAGTGATCATAGGTCGCATGCAACTTGATCATGGAACCCTACAAAGCCACTGTCTATAGAACAAACATGGCTAACATGCAACAAACATGCCATGCAACAATGTGACCACATACCAAAGCCTAGGGCTCAATATAAATGGAGAACTCAATGTAACCATGTGATGTGCTACCCGTTCAAGGGTGCAGCAGTGCACCTGCATTGATTCAATTTCAACTTTTTGTATTAATGCTTGTTTAAAGACCGGGCCAAAGGGTTCTCTGTTCCTATAGTCAAAGTCAAGATCCCACAAACCTGTGGGTTCGAATGTTGATGTAGGTATGACGTGAAACCAGGCAATCTCTTCCCCGTTGCAAAGTGCCAAACATGCCTAGATTGTGCTCAATATTGATGGTAAAGAAGGTCTACAAGGGATAGCGAGGGATAGGCACACTAGAGATATCACCAGACTGTAGTCACAAAGCTCATCTTGTCAAATGTAAACTTTCACAGGTGTTCTGTGCTCTCTTCCTAGTGGCTTTCTTGTGCTAAACATTTATGGTAAATACTAAATGTATCAATGGCACAGCACCTGTATCTTGCTAGTGCCAAAGTAATTGTCAAGAGACTGGTCCTGTTGAAAAGTTGTATGTGCTGTTGTTAAAGCTCTAAATTTTGAGGCTTAAAAACAAATAAAGCTCCACTCAAGGGGGCATATTACCAAGCATAAGCGAAAAATATCGCTAAGCTTGGTTAGCGGCTATATTTATATCGCCGTGCTGCGCCTATTTTTATCGCTTAGGAGCCTTGCTATTATCAAGGTTTATCTCCTAAGCGATAAAAATCGGCCGAAATGCATGAATATTGCTGAAAAGTCAGCGATATTCATGCATTACCGAGCAAATGCTCTTAGCCATGTTATCCACCTACCATTGGATAACATGGCTAAGAACTGCTCTGGGCAGGGGTTAGCTTTTGGAGATAATCGCGCTTAGCTCGATTATTTCCAAAAGTTGGTAATAGGAGTTAGCGATGTTAGCGACTGTTTCCAGTCGCTAACATCTTGGCACGCCCACTTTGCATGTCATTAGCGATATATATCGCTGACATTCAAAGTGGGCCCCCAGAAGCTCGCTATCACCTACTAGCTGTCGCTAACTGGTGTTAGCGACAGCTAGGTAATAGGGCGATTGAATTATCGCCGCTTTAGCGGCAAAAATTCCCGCTACAGCGGCGATAAGGTCCTTGGTAATATGCCCCAAGATTTGCATGACAAAGCTCAAGACACTGTTGTTACAGCACAACGTACAAGACAAGGCTGTTCAAGAATCCAACAGTCCTTTCACAATCCAAACAAAAAAATGTAACTCTCCCTAGCTAATCACTAACCTGAGACCTCCGAAGACAGCTGTCGAAGAGGATAAAGAGTTTAAAGGATACAAGGAAGATCTTTGAAGTGATGCTGCAGAAGAAGTCTAAGATGTACCATGAGCATAAAGCCTCTGAGAAGAGGAACTCTGCATCTGGCTTGAAGATTGTCTCTGCTGACAGGCAGGAACAGAGACAACAAAAGCAATGAGAAGTGTAATTCCAAAATATCAAAGATGTCAGGGCATGTCAGTCACCCATAGTAACGGAAGGACATGCTTGGTCTGTAGATGTGTGGGCTTCTACTGATGGAGCTTTTGTTTCATGACAGAGAATCTTCATATAGATTATACCAAGTTACCTGTACAGCTTTATCACTGGCACTTGAGACATTCCTACTGGAGATTTCCCTTTGTTTAATTTTTGGATTGTCAGTTCTATGTTACTGTAGTTAAGCCTTGGTAAAGGCAAATTAGCGAAACACGTGTCGGCTGACTTTTCGTTTTGTCAAGAAACTTTTATGACATCTCAAGCTAAATTTAATCGGGCCATGAATTAGGAATCTTACTTGGATCACATCTTGTTTGTAATTTAAACTTTGAGACAAGTCAAGATAAATCTCATCAGACCATGAATTTGAACTATTACTCGTATCACTTGTTGTAATGTCTGAGATTGCTTCGAACACCTTACATAATACTCTTTCTATGGATTCTGTCATTGCAAAAACGAACAGCGATATTGTTTTATTATAAATTGGTCTACTAACCTCGTCTTTCACATTTGGTAATAAAATAAGACCTCAAGGTTTAATTGTGTATTGTTTGATTAGCATGTATTTATTGTTACTCGACGGTGTGCTCCAGAGCTAATATACATTGTTTCTGGTAGTGTTTTTCTTTCTTCCACTCGAAGTGCATCCTCATGGTAGCAAGATGCCTGTCTGATGTAGAACCCTTTAAATGTCAGTCAGTCAGTCAAAACAAGCTTTATTCGATTGATTAAAATCATAAAAGCAGAATCAATACAATAAAATGGCACATTTCATCAATTTAGGAACATACAACAATCATGATGATAAGAATACATTCAATAGTTATTAAAAGTGGGCATACTACAAATGGATTAAAACAATAAAAACAATAAAAACAGTAAGATCCGTGTCTTTAGTCACTCCACCTGAATGTTCGGGGATAGCTTCCTGGTCTTAATACGCATAGCAGCTACCAGGAAGCTAGCAACCCCGAAAATTACTTTGGTAGTACCCAATAATTGTAGATACAACAAGGCTGGGCGTACTTGTAGGAAGCCTACTTCTCTCAGGATAGGAATTAAAAAACGCCTTCTACCCTCCTTGTAGTGCTCGCAGAACATGACAAAATGCATCAGGGTCTGCTCTGAGAAATTGTCACAACTGCAAGGACTTGATGAGTCAGGTACCCCCCACACTGGGAAATTCCCGAGGGAATATTGAATAATGTTAAACCTGAATCTGATGAGGAGGTGGCGGTGAAAGGGTTTGCTTACAATTTTTAGGTAGGGTTCTAGAGAAGGAGTGGTTAGGAGCAGAAAGTTTGCTCTAACTCTTGGCTTAGTTAATTCCTCCTCCTCCCTGGCCTGACACGCCCTTAGCAAGAAATTTTCCTTGATCCATTTTATATCCCCTTTAACTATGTTGGTAGGATGTTTGTAAAGGTCTGGCCTACCCAATTTATTCACCATGTTCTTAATATATGCTAGCCAGGGAATTTTCGACACTTTATCTAGCGCCATACAATCCTTGAGAATGCAATGGTTCAAGGGGATCTCGTTGCTTAGCCAGATTTTAGCCCAATAGACTAGGGGGGCCAGTTGTAACTCATCAGTGACATACCCTATGCCTAACTCAGTGTGCAAGGAAAATACTGGTGTTGATTGCGGAACTCCAAGCAGTGTTCTGAGGAAAGTGTTTTCTGCAATTTGTATTTTCCCTTATGGCGAAAAACCCCACAGGGGAGCGCCATATTTGGCTATAGACAGACATTTTGTTTTATACACTTTCAGTAGGGCATCCATTGGGCGAGAGCCCAATCTCCTTGCAAACCTCAATAGAGCTGAGGTTGATCTTTTGACTGCTAGACTTTTGGCATTTTGTTGGGCCGTCCAGGGCCCCCCCTCTTCAAAAATGACACCCAAGTAGGTAAAGACTGGTACCCTGGTCACCCCCTCGCCAATGCAGGTAAACGTCTTCACTTTTTGAGTTTTCCGGCGCTTCCCTGCCACCATGATATGGGATTTTTTATTATTGATCACCAGATCAAGTGAGCCCATAAACTCTCCAAAAGCATCAAGGAGTTTCTGTAACCCGATCCCTGTTCGGGCTAGGAGCACCGCGTCATCCGCGTAGAGAAGTGTGGGCACCAGGGTATCCCCTACGCGAGGAATATCGGGTGATGATTGCTCCAGCTCTCTCCCTAGTGAATTGATATAGAGAGTAAATAGGAGGGGGGCCAATATACAGCCCTGTCTAACACCCCTTTTGGAACGAAATGGCCGAGTACAGTTGCCCTTCCGATCGGTTCTAATGGAGGCTGTCAGATCTGAGTGGAGTGCCGCTAGGAAGTTTACCAGTGATGCATCAATGCCCAGGCTGACAAGCATGGGCCATAACTTGGTTCGATTGACCAAGTCGAAAGCCGAGGAGAGGTCCATAAACGCCATATATAAGTTGCCCTCCTTGGCCTTTGTGTATTTGCCAACCAGCATAAGTAGATTCAAACACTGGTCCATGGTTCCTCTCCTAGCCCTAAACCCATACTGCAGATCCGAGAGGACCCCCTTCTCCTTGATGAAGTCCCCCAGTCTTTGTAATATGACTCTGCCTAGAATTTTAACGGCTGAGTCGATAAGTGATATTGGCCTATAACAGGCCGGATCTGATCGGGGACCTTTCTTATAGATGGGGATGATGGTTGAGGAGGACCAAGATTTGGGGAACCCAGCTGTTATGGAGGAATTAAAAACGTTGGTAAGTATTTTTACCCTCGTGGTCAAGGGTGACCTATAAAGATCTGCGGGGACCCCGTCTGGGCCCGGGGCCTTACATTTTGTCATCTCCAGAATGGCCCGGCTTACCTCATGCTCGCTAAACTGAGAGGGGACAGCAGGGGCTGTGAGCTGATGGAGACTATCTAGGGCTAGTGGCTCTTCGCTGTTATAAATTTTGCTGAAATGGACAACCCAATCTTCCTCTGGGATAACACAATCCATGATGGAGTTTTCCTCCTCAGCAAAATAGGGATGATTAATCACAGCCCAGAATTTAGAACTATCTCTGAGGATGTTAATTGATGTGAGATTGTCCCAAGCCTCGTTTTTTATAGACTTTTTCCGATTACTGATGGATAATCTGTACAACTTTCTACACTGAGTCACCTTCTCACGGTTTCTCGGCTGCTGTTTAAGGGCCTCCATGAGCCCCTTGTGTGCCTTAGAGCATTCCCTGTCAAACCACCTAGGGCGGTCAGTTTCAGGTCGCTTGTTCTTTAGGGTTAGGTCATGGCATACCTGTGTACAAATGTTAGAAAAAGATTTAATGATTTCTGTATCAGCTGCCGTACTGTCTGAGCATGTTAAGAGATCTGCCTATGCATTTACATTGAGATGGTGAAAAAATGTATCCGGGACCACTTTGGACCAGTTTAATCTTCTCCCCTGATCCTTAGGAATAATGGAATCACTACCGCCGCCCAGACAATCAACCTGGGTTGCAGTGTTACTCCCAGAGTTCAGGGTCAGGGTCAGAGGATTGTGGTCGCTGAATGCTGTCACCTTAACTTCGGGGTCGGATACCGCCTCTACAAGGCCTGTTGAAATAAAAATATAATCAATGACAGTATTTGCATCTCTGCCTATGAACGTCGGAGCCCTATTTTCGCCCTCGGGCCCCGCTAATTCAAACAGGTTTGTGTCGGCAAGTAGTTCTTCCAGCTCCATTCCCTGCGCCGTATGTTCAAAGTGGGGACTGGTTGCACCCGGGTGTGGTAAATAAATAAATAATACCTCTATTTTTGAATGGATAAATGAATAACAGATAGCTCAATAAATAAGAGTCAAGATTCGAGGTAGTAGGAGTTTTGCAGGTTTATTACAGCATAAAGGACAGGAACAGGACAACCTGCATGGGAACAGGATGGCAGCGCTTGACAGGGGGTCCCGACAGCTGCCGGGCAGGATCTGGGATGAGCGCGCTAACATTTAATAACAATACACGATCATATATACTAAAACAGTTGCATTACAATACATACGATAGGCGGAGCAGTGGGTGTGGTCAATAGCAGTCGCGAAAGATAAGGGTGAAAGTAGGTGTAACAGAGGCGTATACATAGACATGTGATGCAAACGTAACAGAATATGTCATGAATGGGGCGGAAACATGGAGGGGGCTACCTAAGGAGCCGGGACCTCTGACCTAATGGTGCGCGCAAACTGGCAATGACGTGTTACTAGAAGAAGCTGGGGGCTATGAACTCTGTGCTAGGAGCAGAGACTGAAGTCTGGAGAGTCAGGGCGACATGTACCTAAGCAGTATCTAGTATCTGATGTTTAGAGAACATGTTGATAGAATCCAAAAGTTATCGGGGTAAAGGCTAACAGACTCTAAGAATGGTGCATGCATTATTCTACATGTAGTGCGTGATGAAGAATATTAAATGACCATTAAATGCAGTATTTCTCTTACATGGAGACGTAAAGGCTAGACAATGACGGAAACTATTGATGCGGTTCAGTAGCTTAGGAATGCAGAGAAGGAGGTCTGGACTGATAACTAGAATCATAACATACTCTTGGCAGACTCAGAGGCAGAGCCAGGCTGAACCGGGCACTGTGAGGCAGGAAGTAAGTGAAGGGTCAGGAACACGGGTGGGGGCTGTATCGCTCCTCAGCGAGGCTCAGGAGACAGGAGCTGAATCTGGTGTCCAGGCCCTTTTGAGGCCTAGAAACGGGGACTTTACAATGGAATAACGTGCACACTGAGAAACGTGGCAACGTGACTTTAAATAGGCCTGATATTCGTAGTATTCACGAGAACTGGAAATTGGCAAACTAGAGGTGGGCACAAATATAATTGCGTCCTTAATCGAACATGAGGAATACATATGCATATTAATCATGCGCACATAACATATGATGGAGGACGCGTAGGGACACAGAACATGGCAAAATTTACTTTTCCACATTCCCTCCTTGTCACTACGTTTCCATCAGGAAACATCAATATTCATGATACCATCTATCATTTCATACAGTATCATTTGCTCGTCTCGAATTTTCTTGGAACGGGATTTAGAACGGGACTTGGGACTAGGAATACAAGAGGTAGCACAAATGCCGCAAATCGCAGGGCCACATTGTATACAGAGGCAGCAGCTGAATATGATCGCTACTGCAATACCTAGAAAGGACAAGACTTTCCATCCCCAAGCGGAAATTATATTCCAGAACCAACCGGACCATGTCCAGGTGCCTGGATCTTGGTGTAACAGATGGGCAATTTTATGGAGTCTGGTTATAGCTGAATAAACAGACGGTGCGTTATTTGGAATGAAAATGCAGCAACTAGATCCGATGACTCTACAGGCCCCGCCCCTATCGGCCAGTATGACGTCAAGGACGAGACGATTCTTTAAAACGACAAATCTCATAGCAGATTGCTCTTCAGTTAAGTTACCTAGAGCAGAGGCAGTCTCATTGACTACGGCTTCAAGGGTTCTGGTTAACCTACGAATTAGCTTACTATTCTGGATAGGGCCTATAAAGAAAAAGAAACCTCTATTGAAATCTGTATATTGTTCTAGAGCAGTTTCAGTATAATTGACAATTGGGGACTCGATCTCCCTTCTATGTCTAAAGTGTACTAGATGTGTGTTTCTATGATAATCAGATGGAGCTAGGAAAACTGGTGGCAGTAGGAAGGCAATGTAACAGGTTCCCTCCCAATCGAGGGGCAGACGAACATATGCGGTTTGACCACAAATAAAATAAGAATGACGTGAAGCTTTGAAAATAGATTTCCCACTGTCACTGTATTTGACAATAGTAGTACAATCGCTATGTCCTACATGTACGGAACCATTATTTCTAACACATAATTCGCCTTTGACTGGTAGTACTGAAATAGCAGGTAAGTCTGGAGTGGAATCAGACTGAACATTCAGGACCATGAAATTCGAAGAATAATTACCCAAATTATAAACTTCATTTTCTAGATCTAACCCTGTTCTGTGGGGAAGACCTTGCTTGTCTGGGAAACATGTACTGTTCAGAAAAGACATATCTGTTGAAGATGACGTTAACGTGGACCATGCTCCACACGAACCATTTTGTGAAAATGGATAAGGAAAGAGTGGCAGAACTCCCTTCGGGGTCTGGAAAGGGGGGAGTCGACCACACACCCAACAATTAGTGGCATTGCTGGTCTGGTGTGAATAATGTAACATGCGGATAAAAGAATTGTTACGCATAGCGAGGCGGTAAGAGAGTTCATGAGGAGGCAGATCACTAAACGTGTGCTCTACTGTAACATTAGAAGACTTATTTACATGAGAAACTGGAAAATACAAGTAAAATGCATAACTGGTGCAGGAAATCATAATACTGAGAAATAATATGAAACATAGAAAAACGATACATCGGATTGAGTTTTGACTAACTCTCTCACTATGGGGGTCTATTTTATACATGTCAGAAACCGGTCTAACCGTTTCACCTAGGGGAGGACTTAGACAATCAAACTGGCTGACTTATTTTACTAGACCTTAATTTCTTCTTATACTCCTGTTGCGGAGTTGTCTCTAACAGGGAGGGTGCAGTATCAGTGTCTTTTGCGGGACAGTCCTTAAGAATAGTACTTTGGCAGTCCTTTAAATGTTCGGAAATGTTCTTTGAAACTGGTTTCAATCCATAAAACCTTTTGATATGCGAAAGATGCACCCAGCCTTTGCGTCCCTCCAACTTCACGGCTGTGCGGGTGGCCAGGAGGACCTGTCGGGGCTCCTTCCAGCGAGGCTCCAGTGGACTTGAACGATCGAAATTTCTCACTAAGACCATGGATCCGGGAACGATTTCATGCGGTGCCACCTCGGTATTGTCTGGAAATGCGGCGGCAACCTGTGAACGACAAGAGTTGAGGGCAGACATCAAGGAAGCTAGGTAATCTGTCAGCATATTACTTGAAACATCGGTAATACTTCGGGGTCTAGGTGTACCCCACATGTTAGGGGGGCGGCCGAAAACGACCTCATACGGGGACAGACCTGATCTGGAATGTGCGACCATGCGCATATAGAACAGGGCGACCGGCAGAGCTATTAGCCAGTCCACACCTTTCTCTTGACAAACTTTTGCAATTCGGATTTTCAGGGTCTGATTATGTCTCTCTACGAGACCGGCTGCTTCAGGATGGCGTACACAATGGAACTTCCACTGGTACCCTAACAAAAGGGAAACATGTTTCATGAGTTCAGATGAGAATGGCTGGCCGTTGTCAGAATATACGACTCTAGGGAGTCCATAACGGGGGAAGAACTCACGAACCAACTGCTTGGCAGTGGTCGCGGCTGTGTAATCTGGGACTGGATATGCCTCCGTCCACCTGGACAAAGCACATACAACTACAAGGACATACTTGAAACCTCGACATCGCTCCATCTGAATGTAATCCATCTGGAGGACTTCAAAAGGGTGGTCAGGGGGCTGGAATCCACCTTGTTCCACCGGGACACTTTTACCTGGATTAAACTGACAACATATCATACAGGTACGGACTTTCTGCTTGGCTGCAGCTCGTAAATGCTTGTTGAACCAAATATTCTGGATACTGTCTAACATAGCTTTTTCTCCTAAATGTGCTGGACTATGTGCGGTATTAATAATGACTTGAACCATAGAGTCGGGGAGAAACCATGTGGCTTTACCCTTCGTTAACCATCCTTGATCTGTCTGTACCCCTCCTTGTTCGGACCATTTCTTGATTTCATCGGGAGTAGCATGTAACTGGATATCTATGACATCTTGAGTAGGGTCCTTAACTGTCATACAGGTAGTCTGTTCTAGAGTGGATGTCGGTGTCTTGTTAACTGGTATGTCTGGTGTCTGTGCTGTAAGCTTGGCTGTGCGATCTGCTAGATCATTACCTTGGGAAATAGTGTCAGTAACTTTCGTATATGCTTTGCACTTCATGATAGCAATGGATGTCGGTAAATGTATAGCATCTAACAGAGCCTGAATAAGGAGACCATGCTGAATCTTGGTTCCATGAGAAGTCATGAAACCTCTCTCTTGCCAGAGCACTCCGAAGTCGTGTACAACTCCAAATGCGTAACGTGAATCTGTGTAAACATTAACTTTCAGGTTCTTGGCATGTATGCAGGCTTGAGTCAGAGCAACTAGCTCCGCTGCTTGAGCAGACAGGGTGTCAATGCGGTGTGTTTCAATAACTTCAGTGTCAGTAGTCACTGCATACGCGGCTACTAGTTCTCCTGTACTAGTTCTCATGCATGAACCATCCACATAAAGTGTCAGGTCGGGATCTGGTAATGGAATATCTGTCAGATCTTGTCTTGGCTTTGTCATGATGTTAACTACTTCCACACAGTCGTGTGTGGCAGAATTCGAAGTAACTGATGGTAACAATGTAGCAGGATTTAGAACGTTGCAGCGTCTGATTTCTATGTGTGGCTGGAACAGTGTCAGTTCATAACCTGTTAAACGTGCAATTGTCAAGTGCTGAGTTTGTGTTCGGTTTAAAAGAACTTCCACGGAGTGTGGAACTTGTACTGTCAAGGAATGTCCTAATACTATGGAATCACTTTGTCTGATAGCAAGTGCTGTGGCTGCAACTGACTTGAGGCACGCAGGCAGAGCCTGGGCTACAGGATCTAATGTGCTTGAAAAATAAGCACAAGGCTTGTATTGTCCTGCTTGATCTTGTGTAAGAACAGATAATGCTGTACCTTCGCGTTCAGTGACGAAAAGTGTAAAAGGCTTACTGTAGTTCGGTGTTGCTAGAACTGGAGCTTGGCATAGGGCTTTCTTTAACTCATTGAAACTGAGTGTATGTTCAGATGTCCAAGGGAGGACAGTCGATACGACTGCCTCCTGTGTCGTTAACTGTATCAGTGGCTTGGCTAGAAATGCATACTGAGGAATCCATTGTCTGCAGTAAGAAGTAAGGCCAATAAAAGCACGTACCTCCTTCTGGGTCTTGGGCTGAGGAAGACTCGCTATTAACTGGATACGGTCTGGTGTCAACTGCCTACCCCTCTTGGACAGTAAGTGTCCTAAGTAGACCACTTGCTGGACACAGAATTGAAGCTTCGAAGGGGACACCTTGTGTCCCATCTCGGCTAGGAAATACAAGACTGTAAGGGATGCTCGCTCGCAAGCACGTTCAGAACGGGCTGTGATCAGTAGATCATCGACATACTGGAGCAGGGCAGTGTCAGTTGGCATGTGAATGTTGTCTAGTTGTCTCTTGAGTGCTTGACTGTAAATACTAGGACTTTCTGTGAAACCTTGAGGAGCGCGTGTGAACATATAGCTCCTTCCATTTAAACAAAATCCGAAAAGAAACTGGCTGTCTGGATGAATGGGAACACTGAAAAACGCATTCTTGAGGTCTATGACTGTAAAAAATGAGGCTTCAGAATCAATGGCTGTCAACAGGGAAGAGATATCTGGGACAACTGGATACTGGGGAATAATACATTTATTAAGTTCCCGAAGGTCAATCACTAAACGATATACTGGAGGTGCATTCGGATCAGTACGTTTCATAACAGGAATGATCGGAGAATTACATACATTGGAGTCAGTTTCTACAACTACTCCTTGAGCCATGAGCTCGTCAATAATTTTGGATAAGGCTGCTACAGCCTCAGGTGGCAATCTGTACTGTCTGATTCGTGGCAGGACTACACCTGGCTTGAGAGTCACACGATGGGGTGTGATTTGCATAAAGCCAACATCAGTTGGACCTTGCGCCCATAGATGCTGCGGAACATTGGACAATCTGGGATCAAAATCTCGTAATACATAGTGACCCTTGAAGTCACGTAGGAACAATCGTATTCCCTCTGGGGAACAGCATATAACTGCACCTAACTCTTTCAGTGTCTTAATGCCTAATAGATTTTCTGGACATGACTTAGTAAGTAACAGATCAGTAGTGCGGGACAATGGACCTACTTCTAGAGTAACTGGCTTTGATATTTCATTTACAATAGGTTTTCCTGAAAATCCAAGGGAAACATTTCTAGAGCCTGAGAGCGGAGCCCCTGGAACTTCGGCGTGACTTATAGTGGTCCTACTTGCCCCTGTATCAATCAAAAACTTTCTGTCTTTCCCTAATACTTGACTATGAACATAGGGACCTTCTTGATCTACAGGTATCTCGATGAGAGGCAAGCCTACCTCCCTCTCTAGGCTGTTTCATGAATATGGCTGATACTCTGGATACTCAGACTGTGCATACTGGTACATCTGCTGTGTAACATGCTGTGTTGCAGCGATGGGCTGCGGTGCTGTAACTGTCTGTGGTGCATTCTGTGACTGCGGAGTCTGTGTAACTTGTTCTTGTCTCGGCGGACGTGGTCTTTCTTTAGTCTTACCGGTAGCTATGTTGTGTTTCAGAACTGCACACTCGTTTATAAAATGACCTGGCTGTTTACAATAATTGCAGTTTCCTTTAACGGGAGCTGCAGGATGACTGGCTTGATTCGGACCCCTTTTCTGACTGTCTTGAGGAACGGATTGTGCAACTAGTACTTTCATTTTCGTGTCTTTCATACGTTTCCTTTCGTGTTCTTGCTCTTCTCTGATTCTATTCTGGTGATATTGAAGCATCTGTAACATCTGGGACGGGGTATTAGCTTGCCAGGTACTTTCGACTTTCAAAACTCGATTCTTAATTTGTGGACTTGAATTCTCGACTAATTTAGTAACAAAAAGATGAGGGTATGATTCGCTACTTGTCTTGAGGCCACTGTTTATGGTAAAACATTTCTCAAATCTAGAATAATAATCACTAATATCTTCATCTTGTTTCTGTTTACAGGCTGAGATTGCATCCCAGTCTTCTTTTCTAGTTGTCAATAACCTAGGCAAAACTTGTATTAATAATTCTGGTAATTCTTTACATTTATCTCCAAGACCGGTACCTGGTACTCGTGCCTTGTCTTCGGCTTCTAGGACTGTCCAATCGATCTTTTTCTCTCCCACCTCCCATTCTTTTTCTTTGAGTTTCTCATATACCCCTGCGGGCAACAAGACTTTTAACATTTTAATGATATCTGGATACGTGTATTCTCCCATACGGAGCATGTCTTTTAATTCTCGGTGGAACCCTGCTGGATCTTTATCATGACAGGGAATTAACTTTTTCATCTCTAAGAGTTCCATCTTTGTGATAGGGGTGTAAACAAACACTCGTTGCATTTCACCACCCTCTGTCTTAATTGGATGTACTTCTCGTAACGGATTCTGTCTGTCTATGTAAAAGGGTTTACTTTCTGGAGGTGAGACATGAACAAAATGCGGGTTCAAAAACGTTCTGTATTTGTGGCGCTGTTCTAGAATGACACTAATTAAATCAGTACCTAAACCTTTCCATCTATACTGGAGTAACTCGTTCAGGACATCGTGTAACGGACCTGGATCAGAATGTTGACCCTCATACAATGTGATGAGGTGCTGGATCATATACATACCCGCCAGTCGCTGCTCGGCTGGGGGCATTTTCAGAAACATTTGTGCCACTATTTCGTCTGGAAAAGTGGTAGAATCAGTAATCCATCGGACTGCTGATCGGACTAGTTCTTGTTCATGCATAGTACTTAACTCGCTATAACCGATTCGTGATTTCAGAATGTGATCGGTAGCTTGAAATACTTGTTCCAGAGAACCTTGTTCTGGTGCTGGATGATGAAAAATTGACTTGTGTTCTAGGCGCAAATGGCGATCTGGAAATCTAGATTTTCCTACATACGCTATTCTGTCGGGATTCTCGTCCTCTACCTCTTCTGTAGAAGAGTCATTTTCTTTTTCGCTTACTTGTGCTTCTTTACGTTGTTCGTGTATCCTTATTATTTCTTTACGAATCTTCTTGTACATACTCTCTACACTACTGATGGTCTTATGCTTACCCTCGGCTATATTATCACTCCACCGTGTCAGGATTTTCATTTCGGCTCGATCTTTGGTCGGATAATCTTGTTCCCTTATTAGACAATTAATCAGAAACTTTAATATCATGAGCTGGACTTCAACTTTTCTTTGGCACATGACGTCACTAATACTTTCTGGATCATTCCCTGTACGGATGAAACGATATATTCTGTCTAGATCTTCTTTCATATCTGGTAGGGTGACTAGATACTCGGTCACCTTTCTCACGCGTAATGAATATAAAACCATATTATCCTCGCCTGGGACTGGATCATAGCCACATTCGGTAAGGGCTTTTCTTATTTCTGCAACAGACTGATACCTGGGCGTACGCTGTGACGCTTGTGCATGTAATTCGGCTAACGTTAAACGCTTGTGTGGCGGCGGGGTTCCTGGAGGACCTCCCCCTGCGGCCCCTAAACTAGAGTCGTCTACTGATGCTCTTCGTCCTGGCAGAGTGGGAAATGGAAATGCAGGCTGGACTTGTATGGCAGGCTGGACCGGGGGTACCGTAACAGGTACTCCGGTTTCTGGAGGAGCGGGAAGTGCCTGATTTACAGGGACTGGCGGAGCAGGAACAGGATTTGCATATTCTGGGACTGTGTCGTCCAAATAGGACGAAATGAAAATATCAGCTGCGGTCGGTTTGTGACGTAGCTTGGTCGGAACTAATGGTGGCGGAAAATTACTAGATGCCTCCGGGGTCGCTTTTGGCAAGCACTCGGCAAGAAGAGGATACATACCCTTAATAAGAGCATGCCTCTGTCTGTCTGACTGTTCGGTTTTGACTCGTTCACCTATCTCGATTAATTCCCTTTCTTGGGCTCGTTCTAAGGATTCTCTACTTAATTCTGACTTTCTGATTTCTTTTTCGGTTCTTTTATGAGATTCTTTGCGCCATAACTCAATGGCATCTTTCTGTGACTGTCTGGCTTTCTTTTTCCATAATGCTTCTTCTACTCTCATGATGCACTCGGCATCCCATGTACCCGATACGGGCCATCTATACTTTTCTTCTAACTGTTTGGTATACTCTACCCATAAATCTAGATATAGTATGGCACTTATGCCATGCTTTTGATACATAAAATGACCTGGACTGTCCCTAGGCGGGACAGGAACTGCTGCTTCTAGCAGACCTTTTCTGGTTTTTAACTGACGCAGTTTTGAAAATAGCGGCATGACTGAACTATAATCTGGACACAACACAATACACAATAAACACAATAATTACTTCACACTCATACCACGACATTAAAATACATGAATAACATTCAGAATAACAGTTCGAACAGAATACTACCTGGAATACTGAAAACAGAATACATGAATTTTCTCGAGAACAGAACTGACTAGAACAGAAACTAGATGCACTGCTGAAACAGTACGAAACTTACCGGTCTCATACAGAGACACGTCAGGACCCGCATCCACCGAAGTGGACACTTCGTTTGTGGGTCTGTGTACCACCAACCCACGGACCAGAGTCAATTAGATTGACCCTGTCTAGATACTACCCCAGCAACGGTACTCACCGGGCAGCAAGAACGGAAGGCCTCGGACTGGACTGGACTGCTTCGACGCCGGACGGACGAACTTCGGACTTCTGTTACGGGTGGGCCTCCGGATACCTCGGACCTTGGACTCTCGGCTTGGGCTCTGGTCGGGACTCGCCGCGTTCCTCCACCGCCTCGTCTGGATGCTGGACCGCCACCTCCGTCTCCTCCGTGGGCCTGAGGGATACTTGAAGCAGAAATATCTGCACGTGCACGGTATGGTTCCGTCACGGCTGCAGAGGGTCAGGGGGCCGGCGTGGCTTCACCGGCGCGTGGGGAAAGGGCAAGTCCCTATTCGGGCGCCATTATGTGGTAAATAAATAAATAATACCTCTATTTTTGAATGGATAAATGAATAACAGATAGCTCAATAAATAAGAGTCAAGATTCGAGGTAGTAGGAGTTTTGCAGGTTTATTACAGCATAAAGGACAGGAACAGGACAACCTGCACGGGAACAGGATGGCAGCGCTTGACAGGGGGGTTCCGACAGCTGCCGGGCAGGATCTGGGATGAGCGCGCTAACATTTAATAACAATACACGATCATATATACTAAAACAGTTGCATTACAATACATACGATAGGCGGAGCAGTGGGTGTGGTCAATAGCAGTCGCGAAAGATAAGGGTGAAAGTAGGTGTAACAGAGGCGTATACATAGACATGTGATGCAAACGTAACAGAATATGTCATGAATGGGGCGGAAACATGGAGGGGGCTACCTAAGGAGCCGGGACCTCTGACCTAATGGTGCGCGCAAACTGGCAATGACGTGTTACTAGAAGAAGCTGGGGGCTATGAACTCTGTGCTAGGAGCAGAGACTGAAGTCTGGAGAGTCAGGGCGACATGTACCTAAGCAGTATCTAGTATCTGATGTTTAGAGAACATGTTGATAGAATCCAAAAGTTATCGGGGTAAAGGCTAACAGACTCTAAGAATGGTGCATGCATTATTCTACATGTAGTGCGTGATGAAGAATATTAAATGACCATTAAATGCAGTATTTCTCTTACATGGAGACGTAAAGGCTAGACAATGACGGAAACTATTGATGCGGTTCAGTAGCTTAGGAATGCAGAGAAGGAGGGCTGGACTGATAACTAGAATCATAACATACTCTTGGCAGACTCAGAGGCAGAGCCAGGCTGAACCGGGCACTGTGAGGCAGGAAGTAAGTGAAGGGTCAGGAACACGGGTGGGGGCTGTATCGCTCCTCAGCGAGGCTCAGGAGACAGGAGCTGAATCTGGTGTCCAGGCCCTTTTGAGGCCTAGAAACGGGGACTTTACAATGGAATAACGTGCACACTGAGAAACGTGGCAACGTGACTTTAAATAGGCCTGATATTCGTAGTATTCACGAGAACTGGAAATTGGCATACTAGAGGTGGGCACAAATATAATTGCGTCCTTAATCGAACATGGGGAATACATATGCATATTAATCATGCGCACATAACATATGATGGAGGACGCGTAGGGACACAGAACATGGCAAAATTTACTTTTCCACACGGGGGTGCCATATGTTGTTTAGAAAAAAAGTCCCATCCGCAGGGGTGTGTGTTAAAGTCTCCCATGAGCATGATTTCTGATGTAGTTGATTGCTGTGCTTTATAGTGACATAAAAAAGAGGATAAGGAACTCAGGTGAGTGTTACCCGGAACCTTATCAGGCGCATTATAAAAGTTTACAATTACAATTATTGGGAGGTTTGGCCTAGCCCATTCCACACATAAGAAACTATCCGATGGTGAATCTATTTTCTTCATGGAGCCTGCCAATTTTAAAGCAATGATTCTATACAGGCCCCCTTTGGGCCTCCCTCCCCTCCCAGCAGTTGCTTTGACTGAAAAACTACGATAACCGTTTAAGTAAAAGTTACCAATTGTATCCCACGTCTCTTGGAAACACAGGATGTCATAATCTGATACAAAATTTACCCATCTATCATCCCCGGCTTTCCTCCTTAGCCCAGCTATGTTCCAGCTGAGTACCGATGTTTTATGATATGGGTTGGCTACAGGGTGGTTCTCGTGTGCGGGCAGTACATTGGGTAGTTGTCAATCCACTAGATCCAGGGTTGAAGGATCTGCGAGGGGTGAGAACCTATTACTCAGCACAACAGGGTCCGCCCTGGTGTCAGCTGAGTTATCGGGGGCAATGTGTACCGGTGTAACAGTCCTTACCCCCGCCCATAGACGAGCCTGGTGTGCTTGATAAGAGTAGTGTCTCGCTTCCCCCGTCCCTGCCCTCCCCACGAGACCTAATGGTGAGGGGATGTGCCAAGATCTTATGTTAGGCTGTGGATGAGATGGAGGTGGATAAAAGAAACCCAGTGGCAGGGGTCTTATACCTGCACCATCTAGGGCAGATCCGTCCCAGAGTAGTGTGTTCGCCATATTGGGAATGTTAAAGTTGACTATCACACAATCACCGGGAATACATTTCTCCCGTCGCCCCACCCAATCCACCCTTCTTGCAGCTATGATATGTTTTCCCACATCTGCACTCCCAGTACTAAATTGTGTGCACCATCTTCTGGTTCTGTTTAGTAGATCCTGTTCTGATTCCCTCTGATTACCATTTAGGCGTGGGATTCCTGTTAGAATGATAACAAGGGGTGCTGCATCTGGGGGGAGATCCACTATGTGGTTCCGACCTGCATGTGACCTCTTATTTCTTTGCTCTGTAACTGATGGATAGGCTGCCTTATGCTCAGGTATGACCCCCGTGACTATGGTCTTCTGTGCCTCCCCGTGAGATGTTTTAGTGCCTTTGGGCGGATTTGTGCTTATTATGGGACCTGGTCTGTTTACCTGCCCTGGAGAGGCCATAATCACCTCGTGGCTATCAATCAAATCAGAATTTCCCAAGTCCCGCTTCCCCTGAGTATGCAGCTCCAGCTCTTTGAGGCAGGTGTCAATGCGACCACATTTATGCAAAATATTGTCTACGCATTGTTTCAAGGTGTCCACAATGTCTTTAGCGATGTTTACCAGTAGTGGTTCCAGCCGGGATTCAAACATCTCTTCAACCAAGTCTGCCAAATTGGCGTGGAATCCCTGTGGAGCTGTTAAGTCTGCCTTGGGTATGGGCTGATGAGGGGGAGTATTGTCACTGGATTTTGTGCTGTTTGGCATGGGGGAGTGCTTTGGCTCCTGTACTACAGCGTTACCCTTATCTTGGGGTGGTGACTGGTTAGCCATACGAGTGGAAGGGGGGGGGCACCAAAATTATATTAGGTTCAAGTGGGATTGGACGAGCCGAGTCTGTCTGATGCTGGGGGTGAGAATGGGGATCAACCGGGAGGTCTGAGGCAGGCGCTCCAGTCTGAACGAGACCCAATTCTTTCTCTGCATTTGCAATTTCATTTGTCAGAGCCCCCACCGCAGAGGTAAGAAATGAGATGATTGACTCTGAATTGCGTGGAACTTTGGCGTTCTTACCTTCTCCCTCTTTTGTGACGTGTTTGCGTTTCCCCATGGTTCTGGACAGGGTGACAGGCCCTGCCCTGCCTCCTCCTGCCCCGGACGGCCACAGACGGCCCGCCCTCTGCCCGGGCTCAGCCCGGCGACGCCCGCGCGCGTCCCGCGACACGGAGGGAGCGTCCGTACTTTGTAGCGCCTCCGGGCGCGAAGAGGGCGGGAGGCAGGAAGTGCCCGCAAAGCTCACTGGGAGCTGTAGTCTCCAGCCGCGAGGATGGAGCAGCGGCGGCGAGACACACAGCGTTCCCCACCCAGGAGCAGCTCACAGCGTGACCGCAGGTAATGCCTTGCTGATTGATTGTCCCCCCGCTCCACCGAGGGAGCGTCCGTACTTTGTAGTGCCTCCGGGCGCGAAGAGGGCGGGAGGCAGGAAGTGCCCGCAAAGCTCACTGGGAGCTGTAGTCTCCAGCCGCGAGGATGGAGCAGCGGCGGCGAGACACACAGCGTTCCCCACCCAGGAGCAGCTCACAGCGTGACCGCAGGTAATGCCTTGCTGATTGATTGTCCCCTCGCTCCACCGAGGGAGCGTCCGTACTTTGTAGCGCCTCCGGGCGCGAAGAGGGCGGGAGGCAGGAAGTGCCCGCAAAGCTCACTGGGAGCTGTAGTCTCCAGCCGCGAGGATGGAGCAGCGGCGGCGAGACACACAGCGTTCCCCACCCAGGAGCAGCTCACAGCGTGACCGCAGGTAATGCCTTGCTGATTGATTGTCCCCCCGCTCCACCGAGGGAGCGTCCGTACTTTGTAGCGCCTCCGGGCGCTAAGAGGGCGGGAGGCAGGAAGTGCCCGCAAAGCTCACTGGGAGCTGTAGTCTCCAGCCGCGAGGATGGAGCAGCAGCGGCGAGACACACAGCGTTCCCCACCCAGGAGCAGCTCACAGCGTGACCGCAGGTAATGCCTTGCTGATTGATTGTCCCCCCCTTTAAATGTAGCATCATCTTGAATCTAACAGCATTATTTTATTACTATGTTCACCACCTACAATCAAGTAGATAGACTTTTAGTTTCGACTGAGGCTAGCCCTACAGACCAATATATTTCAATAAAGTGAAGCACATTTGGCCCAACAAAAATGACAGAGTTTAGATTTGCAAACCATGAAGGTTTATTAAAGGATTAGCAAAGTTACACAATTAACATCAAATTAGTCTTAAATCAGTAGGTAATACATGAATGCATTACAAAATATATTTCAAAACCATACAAAAACATAAATACAAAGACAAAATATCATAATGTTGACTCAAAATATAAATAAAAGCAGACTAAGGATTGCAGGAATGGAAATACCCCACTTAGCTAAGCTAAGGAAGCAGTGGGAAAAAGTCAGGCAGAATAGCGTCTAAAGGTAGTGTCTATGAATCAAACAGAGCAAATGGGGAAGGTGATTGCCCAAGAATCAAACTCCTTATTATCCCATAAGGATGCAGAAAAGGCATCTACTAAAAGTCTACATTTCATTACTTAAAGAACACAGGGGCATATTACCAACAACTTTCGCTAAGTTGGCATAGCGGGAATTTTTCTATCGCCGCCCTTCACCTGTTTATATTGCTGATATACCTTGCTATTAGCAAGGTTTATCTCTAAAACGATAAAAAACAGGCGAAATGCGTGAATATCGCTGTAAATACAGCGATATTCACACATTATCGTGACAATGCTCTTAGCCATGTTATCCACCTTGCATTAGATAACATGGCTAAGAACTGCTCTGGGCAGGCGTTAGCTTTTGGAGATATTCGCGCTTAGCGCGAATATTTCCAAAACTAAGCCATTGTTGGTAATAGGAGATAGCGATATTAGCGACTGTTTTCAGTCGCTAACATCTTGGCACGCCCACTTTGCATGTCATTAGCGATAAATATCGCTGACATGCAAAGTGGGCCCCCAAATGCTCGCTATCGCCTATTAGCTGTCGCTAGCTGGTGTTAGCGACAGCTTGGTAATTGGGCGATAAAATTATCGCCGCTTTAGCGGGAAAAAATCCCGCTAATGTGGCGATAATGGCCCTTGGTAATATGCCCCACAATTTCACAAACTCACTTGAGCTACACATGAATCCCATGAAGGGAACCAATTACGTTTAGTACATTTCTGATAATGTGAGCTTCGTTATTTTCCCTGACTAACGCACCATGGAGTTTTTGCTAACCAATTTTCAGTTCCATATCTCCAGCAAGATGATACACTATTTCCAGGATGTTCTCATTCCCAGGTGTTTGCTCATTATTTCGCTCTATGAAGTATACACAAAGATACACTTTCTAATCAATAAATCTTTATTTCTGCACAATGGCCATAGAAGAACAGGTTGAGAACACAATACATAAATATTTAAAAGAAAACAATAAAAACATTGGTACAATAGCTCAATTTCATAGACCAGTCAAACCGATCATAACTTAGGCGCTTATTTACAAGTCCCTTGCGCCGCTGGTGCGTCATGTTGCGTGATATTTACAAGCACATAAAGCCACCATGCGTGGCTTTCTGCGTGCTTGTAAATATTGCCCCTTTTCACGCAACACTTTGTGTGTAAGGGGCGTGCATGGTTGTTGCTGTGGGTGTTCCCACGCAACACCCATGCCTACTGATGCATTTCCAGATTTACAAGTGATCGTAAACCTGGAAATGCGTCAGAATGCTACGCCACCCTAGGGGTGCCGTAGCAAGGCACTACAAGGAGAAATATTTTCCTTTCTCCTTGTTGTTTTTCTATTTCGAAGCGTGCTGCATTCTACAGCACACATTGGAAGAGGAAATCACTTCAATTGATTGTTTTGTGCAGGACAGTGCACCTTCTTGCACAAAAACAATCTCCCCATGATGCAGGCATCCTTGCACCATGGTGCAATGGTGCCTGCTCCTGCACATGACAACAGTTTGTTTGCCAGTGCAGGGAAGAGCACAGAGATGCGACATATTGTTGTAAATATGCCGCATCCCTGTGCTTCGAAACTAACGCAGCGCATCGCAGCAAAATGACTTGCGGCACCGTGCTGCATTCATTTCTCATAAATAGGGCCCTTAGTGCTTTACATACTTCAGTTCATAAAAACTCTCAAGACAATCAAACTAAAGAACCTTTCATACAAAGCCAAGTTAACATATTAAAAAACAGAATTAGCCTAAAAAAGACTGTTAAAAAGAGGCAAATCAAAGTAAAACTTAGACCATTAGCTTGAAAAATTGTTCTGTTTAAGCCTCCACATATACATCAAAAATCGAGAGACAGAAAACACAATGTATTGACTGGTATTTCTTCATAAAATTCTAAATGCAGTACTGACATTCTTAGTCCCACACATAAGAAATGTAACAAAGGGGAGGAGCCAAGATGGCGTCCGGGACGGGCGCCTAGTCCCTCGGCTCCGAAGACCGTCTCCTCCTGTGCGCATATCCTGCCGGCGATCCTGCACTGAAACGACATGTTGAAGAAAATGCCAACTTCCGACGACCCGCGGAGAAATCCTGAGGCTCGAGCCCACTCGCAAACAGGAGAAACACTCGGCTAGAGTTTGCGGCCCGTAGCAGCCCTGTGACCGGGGCCTCGAGTAGATATCGGGGCTGGCCACCAAGTGAACAACAACGGGCGTCTGCGACTGAGAGGTGCCGGTCGGATCATTTCTGGCGAGAAACGGCCGACTTTCGAGACACATATCCTGCTGGACTGCAGGCACGACTCCTAGGCGTGCCTGACGATTTGTTTGGGGTGAATCGCACGATCGCAGGTACTTTGATCATCTGCTGCCGGGAAAACTGCTGGTGCATTGTCCCGCTGTCGGCGGGAGGCTCCCGAATTTCTGCTTACTTAACATCGAGCGGGGCTGCCCCCCCCCCCTTTATAGATAGTGGCTTATCGCACCATATTGGTTTTGTCGGTCACTATTGCGCTACGCAGATATCTGGTGCTCCTTTGTGTGTTGCCTGACCCGAATCAGTGGGTCTCTGCCAATGAACGCAACGTGCACTATGGAGTGCAGCCTCGAGGAGACTGAGTCACGAGGGGGACGTGGAAGTATGGAGCAGAGAGACATGATGGAGAGGGGGCACGGAAGAGACGGGTACTATGGCGGTCTTATGGTAGCTATTGTCGCCCTTCGCCACGACCTGCTGCATTATGTCCGAACCCTAACCAGCAAGATGGATGATATCGTGTGTGCACTGGGGCGATCGAGAATGGCTGCTCAAAGGGTACATAGCGACATGCCTCCCTCTATGCCCGACTACGACAAGATGGCGGCACTATGCGGCACTGACAGATTTGAGACCCCTAGCCCCGAAACGTCCCTTGCTGAAAATATTGCTTGCCCGGGACGACATGTGGTCTTCGGATTGGAATCGCGACGTGAGTGCTCGCCCCAAGTCGTGCTCCCGGTCACCCGGGGGGCCACTCCAGCTTTTATTTCACACTGAGTCTTTCCTCCCTGGCCAAGCTCCGCTGCGTATCATGTGGAAGATGTACTTTTGGCCCTGGCCGGGATCACTGGATCAGCGTGGGAAGGGTATGGCCGTGGTGTGGTTGAACCAAATTGACGCTTTTGGGCTGCTGTTCACGCTCGCTTGGGACACTTTGGTAAGCAGTGGCAGAAAAGATAAGAAGGGACAGGGATGAACACTGCCCACTGCAATCCTACAGTTTCTTCGTTGCTGACCGTGATAGATGTGCGACGTGCTGATTTCCCTGATTGCGCCATATGCCGAACTTGTGCTATGAAACTTGTTTGCTAGTGATGGTTTTTGTTACCGGACTTTACACTCTGTGCTGTTATTGACTTACGGGAGGGAGATGCCGAGGGACTGGTGGAAGGCTCCTCCCCGCTTCCCACTACTCTTATTGTAGTTATAGGTTAGGACCTTTTTCTTCCTTTCTATACTTCGGGACTCCTTTTTTGGGGCGACAGGCACACTGCTAGGGGGGGTAGGCCGTAGCCAACTGCAGGGGTGCGGGGTGGGGGGTGGGACGGAGGGTTTTTCGTTTATTTCTTTTTGTTCTATGGGCCTTCTATTCTTTTTTCTTTTTTCTTATCAGCTATATAGTGGACTGACTTCCCGATTATTGAAGTTTAATTGGTGTGTGCTACTGATCATTCATATGCTTCCTCCTATGAGGATAGTTGCAGTATTTGTATAACAAACGAAAAGTGTACTTATTTCTCCTGATCTTAGCGGCTGAAATCGATGTTCTGATTTAAATTATCCTGATACTACTTCTCCTTACGAACTGAAATTTGAAATTTGACCTCTGTAAATCTGTAACTAATCCTCTATACACTGACGTTTTGCTGTATACTGTACTACTAAGCCTTCGGGCTTTCTGTTGGGCTTTGTGTACCACCGTTATAAATAAAGGTCTTCCAAAAATAAAAAAAAATAAAAAAATAAATGTAACAAAATATACATCGTTTAACATCTGCGGGTACAGCAGCCTTTCTGCAGTAACAAGAAGAAGGAAAAATACATGACAAGAAAGGAATATGGCAACTGTCATTTTAAATTGAGGCCTACATTAGCTATGGTTAACTTTAACATGAATAGCACATGGTAAATACATTTACGTGTTGCAGATTAAAAATAATAAGGGTGCAAAACATTTAATTATGAAAACAAAATCCAGTTATAATTGAGAGAAACAGGCAGAGCTATCTGCAATCATCATACTAAATTGACTATTAATGAACAGTGGCAATAATAATTTCTGTACACCTACTAAACATCCCATAAAAGTGCACATTTACCTACAAAGTTATCTAGTTTCAGAACTGTCATCATAGCTAGAAATTATAATTATTGGAGACCTACTTCTGGAATAAAAGATGACAATATGAAATACACTAGAACATAACATGCATTTGTAAATCGCTCGTTCACCTTTGGGTATCTTGGCGCTGAATTTTGACAACCTCAGAAGGATGAAAGGCTGAGTGGATACGCCGAGATTTAAACCTGTGACCCTGAGGTCAACACAGGCATCTACAGTGGACGCATTCGTCCACTAAGCCAATAGCCACCAGAAATTCAGGATCTAAATTTGAAAGAAATGTGGTATTACAAATCCTATGGTTAACCTTTCCCAACCAGGATAATTGGTTGCCTGGCCTTGGTCTACGTAATGGATACATTCCAATCACTGGCCATGGCTGGCTGCTACTATGGATGGATACAAAAACATACTTGTGACCTTTTGGAGTGTAGAGTTATTTGGTAGGTGAATGAAGTATGGCCTCTAAGAAAGGTGTTGACTGAGATGCATGAGGTTCAGAGATGTGCTTTAAACTTAGTGGAGCATACGTCGCTGTGCATAAGCATGAGATATTATGAAAATATGATTACCGAGGCATCCATGCCTACCTAACATTGAGACAGTCATATAGTGCATTGCTTGTATGTAGTGAAGTCCTCAGGGAATAAGTCATATGGAGTACAACCAGAAACACAATAAGGATGTACTTTTAAACACCCAGTATATGTACCATACATGGTGCACACAAGGAGGAAACAGGTGCATACCCATTGAAGGAACTACTTAACCAGGTAAGAGATGACCTGACACATTTGTGATCTCAGGGGTAGATGCTTTTCTAAACAAGTCTTCTAAGGGGAGAACAGAGGGAAACACAGTCTAGAGTTCACCCTCCTAACATTACTTGGAGAAAGCGAACACGGTGAAAAATCCTAGAGATCTAGACTTCTCAGTGCTGGGATTTCAATTGATGAACTCTACTGCTGTCCCTTGTGTTCCATATTGGGTGGAACTATTGCCATTGTCATGGACAATCAGTGTTAAGGATCAAGGACCCCCTTACCATCAAGAGGTGGCACACCTCCTTGCTCGAGTGGGATTGTTCCAGCACATGCGCCTCAGCCCAATGGAGAAGATCTTATGCCCTAAGTATCTATGTATGCTAAATGAGTCCACACTGTTTTAAGGGTTCCTGTTGTTGTTTGGTGGATGGGAACAGAGGGAAAAGAGATGTTGCGGATCACAAAAACGACCACCTAGAAGGCATCTACAATTTTATTCTTTTCACAAGTTTGTAGGATTAAAATTATATTCACCGGGCAATAATCCAACCCTGCTATGAGGTCAACATGTAAAACAAATCACCTATGCACACTCTCGTATATACAATAGTTTTGTCAAAGTGGACATAGAAAGGAAAGGACACAAAGCCTATCAAACAAATAATTTCAAATAACACAAAATGATAACAAATCTTGCCCTTGGAGTAGGTTGATTCAACAGTGGTGTCTTTAATGTTCGAAAGAAACCAGCCGACACGTGGTTCGTCGCACAGGGGACAGTTTCCCGCAACTCCTCAGGGCTAGAAATACAAAGAGTGTTGTTGCGGTAGTCGCTCTTTCGGTGATAATTCCGACCCGACAGGGCCCAGGACTTGTAGGTGGGCACCTACAAGTCCTGGGCCCTGTCTAGATCCTTAATGCGGTCAACATCTTTCAGCCCACACTCAAATGCCCAAACATGGGTCCAGGCATTTTGTCAGAACCGACCCCTATCGGTCTATTCTACATCTCTTTTCTACCCTTTGTTACGCATGTGTCCCTATGGTTAGTGTGCAAAGGTGCATGGTTGTCTAAATTCTTGAGGTGGTAAAAATTTAAAACAGGAGTTCAGATATAAGTCACCGATTCTCTGAAATCTATGCAAGCCATGAAATGTTGCCCTAGGGAAAACAAAGATCAGCATAAGAGAAGAGAAGCACACACTGGTCTCAGCTCAGCTCCCAAAGCCTTAGTGTGTACGTCTTCTCTTGGGCCTCTTTGGAGATTTACTGCAGTTTTCATCACCCAGCCTCATAATGCCTGGTGTGACAGCATTATTGTAAACTTTACATCAAGGAGGGTAGCAGTGAATAGTTGAATCTACTCTGGGGTGTTCTTGATAAATAACCAAATGAATTATGAAACAAAATGTGGATAATTGATTCAGTGGTGCACAAGCCGAGAACATTTGGAGAGCTTCTCACACATATTCTAAAGAAAGGGCCGTTGACAAGTCCCAGGTCGTACCAGGGATCCTGCTCCAGGACCGGTGAGTATCAAAGAATCCCCGCACGTCTCTCCAAACAAGGACTGGAAATGATGGTCAGGTAAGAGTCATCAGAAGCTTCAAAAGTGATAGGAACTGGGAAAAAGAAAACCCCAACAAACTGCAAGGGACACTGGGGCATATTATCAAGGGGGTTTATCTCCGCTTTTTTGGCTTTAAAAGCCAAGAAAGCGGAGATAAAATTATCTCCCTATTACCTAGCTGTCGCTAACACCAGTTAGCGACAGCTAGTAGGAGATAGCGACCATCTTGGGCCCCACTTTGCATATCAGTGATATTTATCACTAATGACATACAAAGTGGGCGTGCCAAGATGTTAGCGACTGGAAACAGTCTCTAACATCGCTATCTCCTATTACCAACTTTTGGAGATATTCGCGCTAAGCGCGAATATCTCCAAAAGCTAACACCTGCCCTGAGCAGTTCTTAGCCATGTTATCCAATGGGAGGTGGATAACATGGCTAAGAGCATTAGCTCGGTAATGCATGAATAGCGCTGACTTTTCAGCGATATTCATGCATTGCGGCCGATTTTTATCGCATTTGCGATAAACCTTGGTAATACCAAGGTTTATCTGCGATAAAAATCGCCGCAGCTCAGCGGTAATTTTTTGTCTCTAACCAAGCAATAGCGATAATTATCGCTATTGCTTGGTAATATGCCCCACTAAACGATAAGCAAAATGCGAATAGTAGCGTGAACCAAACAACTATAGAAAATTGCGTGATCTCTTTCACTCTCGCTGCCTCTACTCAAATTGCCCCAGAAGTGTACGACCCTTATTCTTGTTGGATATATTCAAATCAATCACTGATGCCTTGGTCTCTCTGTGTCCCAGAAGGCCCACCAATGCCTACAGTCCCTCTGCCATTAGAGAAAGATCCTCCACACTTTGCACCCGACCTGGCTGGGACAAAGTGATGGTGTCTTTTTCTTCTGTCCTTATAAAAATAAACATCAGGACACTCCAGAACACCATGGCCTCTTTTCTCATACATCAATACTTGTGACTTTAGAACTTCCCATAGAAGGGTGAGCTCGCTTGTATTCAATCCCACACAAGCAAGGAGGGGGATCACTGATGAAGTATGCCACCTAGTAGTGAAGGAGGGCTCTACCACCTTAAGTCTGATGAATCTGTAAGAATGACCATGGTACGTACCATCTAATATGGATCACAAGAGGCAGCAATAGAGTGCATCGATGAAATGCCAGCATAGAGAGGTCCCATTCTTGGTTTCTAGTTTCCTCAGAGTAGTATTTGCTTAAGTAATTGTCTGGTTTTCTAAACATGAGCGTTGACCTCACTCTCCAAAGAACAATGGGCACATGCCTTATACTAGACAAGAAATGTATGAGCGGGGGCTGCACTCAAAGTGTTCAAGCTTTATGCAAGTTAAACCAGTGTGTGTGCTGTGTTAGGATTAGTGCCTGCACACTTTGAATATAGACTGTATATGGCCTGGTGCCAAAAGGCCACCAGGACTCCAAACACACACAACAAAATTATGAAATACTCCTTTTGTCAAGCTGTCAAGTATTTTATCTAGTATAATTCATCACAAAAAATTCATATTATTTCAATCATCATATGTTTTTGTATGGTGAATCACGAACAATCACAAAAATTCATATATGCATCAAAACATCAATATTAAATCAATAAATCATAGAATGTATTCAAAACATTGCAATAACACCCAATGCATTTCAGGGCCATGCCCCTTCGTCAGGGGTCTGTGTAGAAAGGAAAGAAAGAAAGAAAAAGAAAACCTTATTACTCTTGATATCAAGGGGGATAGGTGTATGCGTACTAAGTCTCTGGTTATTTACTTGTTGCTTACCTAATTATTGCTGTTTTGTGTGTTGCCACTATTATAAATAGTGTGCAATGTCTTCTCCCTGCAAAGTTCTGTGGAGAACCAGTATAGTTATTTATTGCGAATAATGCAATCAATTGTCTGATTTTTAGTGAATTGCCATCACTTATATAAATCACTTATATAAATCTAAGGCGCTCACCTGAAGCTGTCAAAAATGCGTCCAGTCTGAAAAAACGTGAGTGGACATATTATAATGAACCTTTAGTAAATGCTCAACTGTAGCGAGGTTTGAACAAGCAATCAGGAAGAAAATGCTATTTACCTGTAGGGTATGTGTGAATTTTAAGCCCCAGTAAGTCGCTGTTTTGACAAGGTTGCCTGCAAGACATTGGAATTAAGGAGTGGGAGTTAAAAATATTGCCTAAAGAATGCTGACTTTCTTCGCCTTCAAGGGGCGCTTCCGCTTACCTGCGGGATGGGGAATGTGGCCGGTCCCGCTTTACTTCGTAGGTAAACACGTCCGTTCTAAGGAAAAGAACGCGTGTTACTAAACTTAGCCTCAGCGCGCACACTTCATTTGGAAAGAATCACGGTAACCAAGATTTTGGTTTCTTACCGGCTGCTAGTGCAAGTATTCGCCAAGATGGGCTCGCGCCTCCGCGTTTCGGATAACACGAGAGCTGACGCTAAGTCCCTTTTTGATGTCAGCGAGTGACTTCAACATTAAAGAAGGACTAGGAAGGCAATATGACGGCCATTTTAGAGTGGTGTTTTTGCGGGTGAACGTATATGTAAACTGCCTGAAGTGAAGTGTATAATAAAGTTATGTACAAAGAGATGAAAAAAGAAGAAAAAGGTCGAGATTAGAACAATTCGAACAATTCCACTGTCGATGCAAGCCGTACTCTGCCTATTTACATACTGGGCCTTATTATGTTGAAAATTTTAACAATCAAACAATCGAGTTTAAATAAAGTATCACATTCAAATGCAAAATAATATCTGCCTTTGTCATTACTATGGAATTTACTAAATTAGTGTTTTGTGTTAGGTATGCACCCACGTGTGAGAGTGTCCTAAGGGTATCAATGTTTTCAGGTTCTTATGCCATTATAGGAAACATGCCATGTCCATTTTGTCGTTGAGCCCCGAGGGGGTCAATGTCTGTAATTTTCGAATCCAAAAAGCCTCTCTTTGCAGTAGGATCTTGGAATTGTCCAAGCCCAGTCGTTGTGGGAGTAGTTCAATCACCTGGAATCGTAGCTGTGCTATGGTGTGTCCAGCTTCCCACCAATGTTTTGCAAGTGGCGATGTCAAATTCTTGTTTCTGATTCGACTCTTGTGTTCAGATAATCGCAATTTCAACTTACGCTCTGTTTTGCCAACGTATATGAGGCCACATGGGCATTTGATTGAGTATATTACATACTCCGAATTGCAAGTTGTGTTATGCCTTAATTGAATCTTTTCACCTGTCCTCGGGTGTAGCAAGATGTTTCCCGGTATTATATTGTTGCAATTTTTGCAATTATAACAGCGTGTGGTGCCTTTGTACTCTTCAGGTTGTTGGTTAGTGTCAATGTTGCGTCTGGGTTTATTGAGCAGTTCCTTGAGATTTTGCGCTCTCTTGTACGCAAACAAAGGTTTATCACTGAATAAATTGCCAAAGTCTTTCTCAACTTGTATTATCTCCCACCTCTTTAAAATGATGCGTTTGATGTCTCTAGAGGCAGTGGAGTATTTCGACACAAAAACCATTCTTTTATTCTCAGTTTTGGGTCTTTTTTCCAGAAGTTCTGACCTCGGAATAGCCTTGATGTGATCCACATGGGCTTCCAGTAATTTTCGTGGATATCCTCTATCCAGATATCGTTGCTTTTGTGCTTCAATGTGCATGTCACAGCTAGTTTTATCCGAAGAAATTCTCTTGATTCTCATGAATTGGGAGACCGGTAAGTTATTGATAAGATTTGAAGGATGAAAGCTTCCGTAAAGAAGTGCAGTGTTTCTGTCTGTGGGCTTTTTGTAAAGGGTTGTGTTGATAGAGTTTTCACTGAGTTCTACCCAAACATCCAGGAAAGGTAAAGCTTCCTTGTTGATGTTGTGTGTGAATTGTATCCTCGGATTAGCGAGATTCAAGCTCTTGATATTTCGGATTAGATCCGCAACTGGTCGTTTCCATATTATGAAGACATCATCTATATATCTCTTGTAATACACGAGGCCTTCTTGCCAGGTGCAATCTTCCAGAATATAATCCAACTCGAATTTGGCCATGAAGATGTTCGCGTACACGCAGGCCCCTGGGAAGCCCAGGCCATATACAGTTTATACTAGACAAGAGCAACTTACTGATTACCACAAATATGAATAGCAAATAAGGAAGATTCCACAATCACTTACAAGGACGCAAGATAACAATCATTAGACAGAAAAGTGAGGGAAGAGGAAACAATTTCTAGTGGTGAGGCTTTTACAGCACAAACAAAGGGCTGGATTAACTATTTCATGCAACGTGTGCAGCAATGGACCTTGCTGTACTGCGTTGTGTGAAAGAGAGCAGAAATGCTCCATATTTTACAAAGATATGGAGCATTTCTGCTATCTCCTTGCACTGGTGCAGTGTGTGCTGTCTAGCACCAATGCAAACACTCTTTTACCATAGTGCAAGGGTGCCTGTTTTATGGGCAGTATTGTTTTCTTATAGGAAAGGGTACCTTCCTGCACAAAAGCAATCCAAAGAGGCACTTTCCTCTTTCTATGTGTGATGCAGAATGAGAAATAGGAACTAACGAAGAGAAAAAAGATGTTACATCTCTTGTTACGCCATCCTCTGTGAGGTGTACTGATATGACAAAATCCCAGGTTTACAAACCTCTGTGAATCTGAAATGTCGTCATATCCATCGGGTGATGCGCAGGTGCGACCATGATCCACTCATGGAACGTCTCCTAGCTCAAAATATAAAGTAACTTAGTGCAAGTCACTGTGTTGCATTATATTTCTTTGCAAAGTCAACCAAGGCAGTGCAAATCACCACTTGTTTGGGTTTGTAAATCTTACTTAAGCCGTTGCGTTGTCCTTGTGTTCTCTTGCGCAACGCAAGGACAGGCTTAGTAAATCTGTTCCCAAATTGAACTCTCAATCATGTACATTTTAAACATTTTCATTACTATGATGGCCTAAGAAGGCACCAATACATACTGGAGTAAACTAATATAGATACATCACAACCACTCAGTAATAAGCTATCCCCTTCTCAACAACGAGGCTGGATTTCACAATTGCCATGGGAGATCTGCTATGCCGGAAATGAGCGTACAGGATTCTACAGAAGTGAGAGGAAACACTGAAGGTGCGAGACTATGAAACATCTAGGTCTCTCCCGAAAAATAAAGGACAATACATGGACAGAAATTGACCAATGTAAGAAGAAGGCACTTGCATTTAATGGGGCAGTGGATGAAGTGCCCATGAAAACCAATGTGATCAGCGTTGTGATTGGTCTGATGGTTCAGTACTCAGATGGGGATTGAGAGGCTTTGCATGTTCCTCACCAGACTGTGTAAAGCAAGCCTGGTGGAGACGATACAAAGTGCTCAAGATTGTTTGACTGGCTCGAGAGGGCCAGCCAAGCAGTCACGCGCACTTAAGGAGTGGAAACCACATCTCGCCCTGCTCTGGCCAGGCCCGCAATGCCCTGAGAGCCATTAACTTCAATAGGAAAAATAAAATTATAAAAACAATACGTTATCATTTTCTTTTTTCTTTTGAGCAGTGGGGCGACGCTCCTCCGCCTTAGAAAAGGAACCGCCACTGACAAAATACAATACTATGGCCTGAACATTGCCTAGCCACAAACGATCATAATACCCCACTACCCCACACTGTAGTCATAATCGCAGTGTAGGCCAACAGGTAAACAATCTTAGAATGCTAAGATACGTTTTGCCTGAAACGTTTACATTCAGGTCTGGTTGTTAGATAATTTCTTTTTCTTTTTATTGGGTTTCTTTTGTAAGGTTAGTTACTTACCTTAACTGCACATAAAGAGCATACGTCTCACTATAATTAATAATGTAATTGTAAGATGATGTTTTAAAGTGCCCCTGTCTAACAAAAAAACCAATAAAAGCATATTATAAAACATTAAATACCTGATCTGAAGGTATAGGCCGGGGGAATGCACATGATGAACACTTAAATTTGGGCAAAAAGCGAAGAATGCACACATGCAAGAGAAAGCTATGTAACACTGAACAAGAAGCTAGGTGCGGAGCAAGTTGAGTGAGACGCTTGCCAAGCCATGAATCTCTAAGAGACACCCGATACCATTGGTGAGGCACCATCCTGCTGGGGTTTTACATCATAACAATCAGGGTTCATTTCCTCTTAAGACAACAAAAACTGCAGGAACATCTGTGTCTATTACTTACAAGAAAGGGGACTGAGTAATAAACTGTTAACTATATATTGACATTCATGAACTAATGGAGCATGGAAGATCTCAATATTACATTGCTTGACAATAGTACTTTGATCACTATATGAAAAGGAGAGGGGTACTATATCAGAGCCATGAAATGTAGCTTTCACATGCGAAACCCAGCTAAGTAAAAAAAAATTCTCCTATCTACTACCCTTTGGAACAAACTGCCATTTCATGTCAGACCCAGCCCTGACTACAACGAAATTCAGGAAAGCACTAAAAACCGCTCTGTTTTAACCCAGTTTCATCTGGCTGTACTCACTCTGCACTGAGGTACCCCTGTGGGGGTGATTTGTGTGCATTATCAAATAAATTGATTGATTCATTAATTCAAATTAAATGAGAAGTTGAAGGGGGTAGGATGACTGAAGCGGTGAGCTGCTGTTGGATAAAAAAGTGAATTGCTATCCTCGATCAAATGCGACAGTGGGCCAAAAATATGGTGTGGCAGAACTCATACTCAGTAACAAGTCTTTGAGTGTACTAGACTCAAATGGAAGTATAGCCAGTTGTCTATATTGGAAATAAAATGCCAATTCTTGTCGCTGAGACTTTCAGTGCATTTAATGTTAGTCAACAGAGGTTTTCTTTTAGCTTTGTCCAGTGTGCAAGTTAGAGGAATGCAAGTGTAGATCAGATGTGGCAGGGATTTATTGGCCCAATACTGGACAGATAGACTGGAATGGGTATAGATGGTTAAAATGATAAAGGCACAGCAGGAGATATGCTGACTGGGAACTCTTTACTTACACCATGAAGTCTCCTGAAACCGAATCACTCCCACCTTTACTATCATTGAGGAAGATTCAAAACAGTGCTATAGTCTGCTTGGCTCAAAGTCCTGCTCCCTGCGGTGTGCCTCATTCTTGTGGTGCACCTGCTTTTGGCAGCAGCTTTTAACCCCCCTCCCCCCGGCCTGCTAGATGTATTTGTCCTGCAGCAGCCCTACTCCCTGTGCTTCTCCCAGGCACACAACTGTGCTCTATCAACCACTTGCCCATCTCAGTCTTTTGTTACTCTCCTCCTTGCATTTCTTCCATTTCTACATACATGGCAGCCACGCTCCATGCTTCTGTTCTCCCTATGCACCTTGTTCCCCTTCGTACCCTCACTTCCTGCCCATGCTTAGTCAAACCTGTTGTAGCCCTGTCACCCAGGGCTCTCTAATTCTCAAAAACACAGTGCCCCATTACAACAGACAGATTCCATGTTGTGATCATGCTGAATATGGTGGATTCAGTGTTTTTTCTAACCTCTCCTTTAGAACACACATGTACTGCCGGACAACTTTGCCATTTTGCCCCTGTAGGCCCAAGTCAATGGATAGTACTGAAGTTTGGCAATGGAAGCCTTACCGAGACATCAAAATATATTCAGGCACATGCATCAATGGAAATTGCATTCGCAAATGGTGCGAATCGCAAAATTCGGCCGTTTGCGAATGCAATTCACATTTTTGGGATGCATTATCATTTTTGGTATTTTCGCAATTTAAGAAATCGCAAAATTGCGATTTCTTAAATTGCGATTGCATTCAAGGAATCTCAAATTGAGATTCCTTAAATGCAATGCATCAAACTTTAAAAAGTTGCGAATTCGCAAATAAGGGGTGCAAATTACCATGAAGTTGACCTTCATGGTAATTTGCGAAAACTTTGAAAAATGTACTATAGTGCATTTTTCAAAGTTTCATTTTACACACACACATGCCCTTGGGGCATGTGTGTGTGCAAAATGTACTTATGGGCAGATTTCAGGGGTGCAACAGGGTGTCCTTTGGACACCCCTGCACCCTTGAAATTGCATTCTTAATTTGCGAATTTCTAATGGTGAATCGCAAATTAAGAATGTCATTCCCATTCATTCCTATGGGCCTCTAGGCCCATAGGGATGAATGGGGTGGTATTCCTTAATTGCGATTCTCAACTAGAGAATCGCAATTATGGAATTTTAGGGAATCGCTATTTTTTTAGCGATTTTTTGATGCATTACATTTTGCAATTCCTTAATTGCGATTCCTTATTTTTCGCAATTAACGATTCGCAAAATGCAATATTGATGCATGAGGCTGTTAGTTCCCTGTCAGACCTGTCAGCCTTAGGGTGGTCTTCCCCTAAAGGTTTTGCCCTACTCCTCCATTTTTGCTGATCTTGTTTTTGTTGGCCTTAGGACTCACTTTACCTCTGCAAAGTAGTGCTGAAGTGCTTGTGCTCACTTCCTAAAACATGCTAACATTGATTTACACCGAATTGGCACACTTCATTTATGTTTAAGTCCCTAGGAAAGTAGTACTACATGTACCCAGGGCCTGTAAATTAAATACCGCTAGTGGGTCTACACTACCGATTGTGCCACCCACTTAATTAGCCTTTTAAACATGTTTCAGGCCTGCCATTGCAGCCTGCATATGCAGGGTTAAACTCCATTTCTACCTGGATAAAAAAACCTTTTACCAGGACTAAACCTTCCTTCTTAATACATATAGGTCGCCTCTAGGGTAGGCCCTAAACAGCCCTTAGGGCAGGGTGTAGTGTATTTAAGAAGTTGGATGGGTACTTTTAACTTTTACATGTCCTGGTAGTGAAAAAACTCTTAAATTCGTGTTTCAATACTGCAAGGCCTACTGTAGTGTAGTTCCTATTATCCCAATAGGCTCTGCGCATTGGAATAATACCTCCAATAGTATAGACCTAGACCAGACGTTAACTAGGTCTTCTACTGTCGATATTAGACTTAAAGTTTTGGGTTTGCCAGCTAGCTCAGAGTTCACTAGAAACTTTCTCGAATAGGCAAGGAGGAGTTGAACCTCCCTGGATAGACAAGAAGGGATTTAGTTTCTGACAACCATAGAACATGACAACTTTGCTCTCCCCTAATCAAGAGTGTATCTCTAGAGTCGTGTGAAAACAAAAGACAACTTATTTTACTCAGTCAGTACGTGCATTCTTAGTTTCACCAGTTTGTAGAGAAAAGGAAGAGACGGGCGTGTTCAATAAAAGATGTTGTTTATTGATCAGTCTCTTTTCTCGTACAAGAGAAATGAATCGATATTATTGCAATACTTATGGTTAAGTAAAGTGCATACAATAAAAGCAGAAGTATAAAATAATACTGTAAAAGCATTGATATGGTTGCTAAGCCATATGCTATTTAAAATGGATAGAATATATACATACACATATACATTCGACTAATCGTACTCAACTGGTGCTTCTAACCACGCCTACCCCGGTGTACCTGACCTAAGCCTAATACGTGGGCTGGAGTAGAAAGTAGCAGTTTTGAGTTAAGTTTGTTTTGCCAAGTGACTGACTCAAGAATTCTCTGCAAGGGGTTATTCAGTTCTGTACCTGAGATCTAGGATGGTTGAGGGATGGTATCTCTCGTCTGTGGTCTCGATATTCCAAGCTGCCTGCAAGGGCTGCTCGGAAGCGCCGGAGCTGGATTTCTCGGCAGGAGAAAGGCAGCGTCTCGTTCTCAGCGCGTCAGGAAGGCGGGGCAGCGCCAGTGGGCTTCGCTCTCTGCTGGGCTTCGGCAATTCTCGCTGCTCCGATCTCGTCACCACCGCGTGTGTTTGCTTAAGGCAATGTCGGTAATATTTATACCTGTAAGGTGCCGAGATTGACGTAAGGATGGACATAGATACGTCAATAAGGATGTCATACGAGCTGGTCGTTAGCACATTCTTTTACTGAAGTTCTTTGAGAAATCAAAACAATGGCCGCAGGGATTTTTCCAGGTTGTCATAGGTTTGATTTGTTTTGAGAACTCCGTATGCCTTATCAGGGGCTGGAGGAATATTGCTTGCCTAATTAGATGGCAAGCGTTATGACCTAATCAGATAACGCGCTCCTGTGCCGTGGTCTGGCTTAATCAGATAACGGTTTCTGCATCATGGGATGGCTGCTAGTTAATTTGTTAACCAGAATAGGGTCAGGAATAGGGGGATCTATACAGAACCTATAGGAATACATCACACCCACTCCACGCTAACTATGGCCATATTTACGAATCTAGGCATAGTAAAACATACTGTAGAGTATCGTGTATACCTTACCACCCCAAAATACACATAATGCATTTTGAAATTATGTAATATACGGGAAAAAATAGTCACATGTACTATATGCACTCAAGCAGTAGAATAATGCTAAATTAATCACGCATATGTATACATTATTAGTAATTGAATATGAGAATTACACATGAAATGGCTCTTAATACAGAAGAAAAGTTCGAGACCACTTCATCACAGTTCAAAAACATTTATGAACATACCAACGGGCAGCTAATGTCTATGAAGTTTTTAAAAATAGAAATTAGTTCTCTAAGAATAGTTCTTACTTTAAGCAGAAGATAAGTGTCCCGAAAAATTTATAAAAATATTTTGGGGCTGCTAAAAAAATTGCTGTCCGTGAACTGGAGGAAAAAATTGTTCTCGCTACTTTATTATTAAAGTTGAAGGCCAAATTCAAGGTGTCGGGAACGCCGTGTGCTAGCTTGCTCAAGAGTCGTTATTTCTGCTCTGGTGAGAACATCATATCATTGAGACTGCTGAAAAAGCTGTCAACAGCTTCCTGTGAGAGTTCCACTTACTTGGAATAAGATGTAACCATGCATTCATGTGCATGATTGTCTCCATTGACGTTTTGAGTAGTATTGCTGACAGAAGGTCGTACCTGATCGATGCTGCTTTCATCTTGATCTTCACTACCCCTCAATCGTAGTGGTGAAGTTTCCACGAATGCCGTCATCAGGATTGGCAGCCGTTGAGGGCAGCACAATGCATGAGCCGTTACCGGACCCAACAATGTTTCTGCATCCATTGGCGCATCCGATTGTAGCGTCAGACAGGTGTCCAACACGCATTCTTCTCCGCACAGCATGCACCTTAATACAGGTAAAACACATCTTTGCCATATCGGCCGAAATGAAAGAAACCAAGTCATGTTCAGGTCTCTAAGCCGGGTTAGTCCCGGGATTTTTGATATCCGGTCCCGGTATCCAATGGCTCGGATTGTTTCTTCCCTTGTCGCAGGTGTTTTGTCTGTGACATGGTTTGCCATAACGAAATATAAGGACCAAGAATAGGATTCCTGCAATTAGTCCCAAAATGAGGGGAACTCCTCCAAAAATCGAATGGACGAGGTCTGGAAAAATACCCAGTATGGCTTTGAATGGTGTTAATGCCCCTGAAAACAATGTCTTAAATACATTTGAGACTCCACTGGTATCAGAAATATTTAAGATTTCATTCAGGATTTCTGCGAAATGTATGGGGGAATTAGTTGATAACAATGAGTGAATCTCTGCAGTCGTCCTTGCGACTAGGAGATCATACGTTTCTTTTGATGACGTGAGCCTGGTCGGCGTCTGAAGAAGCACTGTTTTCATTCTGCTTAAAGTATCAATTCAAATAGAAGTAATTTTCAAGTTAGGCCATGTCCTTGCCTCCCTGTCTGGAAAGGAGCTGGGGAACAATAAGCGTCCACAGCACATGACCTTCGCAGTCGTACTTATGAGATAAGGAACCCCGGGCAGTAGACTACAACATCTGCGATCCACAATTAGGATGTAACTCCCGTTATAGAGTCTTTTAAAGAATGGTTCTATCTGTGTTGCAGGTGTGCCTAGCTGGTGACATGAAAGGTTATTTGAGTTCCCTTCACAGGCTCCATGCAAACTAATTCCATTACACAGAAGTGTACCGCTTAGTGACATTGCACAATTATTGTCACTAAGGAACACTTTCTGTCCTTTATTACTGACACATGCATGTGAATAGGGCAAGTTCCATGTTGACTTAATGTACCCTTTTCCCAATTTTTCGTACATGCCAGCCTGTATATATTTTTGGCAGTATTGAAACCTGAAAGTAGATATCGGAATATTAATTATCCCATGTATTATCCATTCAATGACAGGTCGTTCTGACATTGTCAATGGTAATCTCTCGAGTTTCTCAATGCTCAGGATTGTATAATCAGCACCCTCTTGTGCCATACTGATTTGTTTATCAGTAAGGTTAAAGATATTGAATAGTGACGTTGTGTTGATTAAACGCCAAGGCACATAGCCTGAACGCAGATTTTGTAACGTCCATCCAAGCTGTATAATAGAACGCAATTGCGACTGACCGTGTTGTAACAACAGTAAGTCTTGCGATATTATGTCGATTGCTGAAGACACAATGCTGTCCAATGAAAAAATTCTGGAGGACAGAGTCATTAACCCATTGTCCACTACAGAAAGCGATTTTTCCAAATTAATACGGTCAATTTCCCGTATACTTTCTGCTGTCTCAATTTGAGTTATCTTCCAGGCCTCGTTGTAAGCTGCATATATAGAGGCTGCTATGAAGCATTTTTGACGCTGTTTGCGCGGTCCCATAATGAAATCACGCAAGTCAGCACCATCAGTAAGTAAAGTTAGGTGTTGCTTAATTTCTGTCAGTGTAGAAGTTTGTAGCCATTGAAGGCAGAGTTTGCCCACACTGTAGGTGGTGATTATCCCTGGGTGTTGTCTTTGGGAATATCTAGGGTCTGGCCTGGTCAATGTGAACCCCTGTGTTTTGTTCAGGAATCTGTCTTGACAGTTATTAGTATCTGTGGGCCAGATTAACCATTGTTTCCAATCAGGATTTGTTCTGTTTTGGTTTAATACATAGTTTACGTCTATCTCTTCATCTGCAGAGTTATTGCTGTTCATTGTTGGTTTTGGAATAGACGGTTTATTTAAGTCTTTGATTTTGGCTAATCCAAGACAGGTAGTTTGTTGAATAGTGTCATTCAAGAATATAATTTGTTCTGGGATCATGCAGGCTCGAAACAATGATTCTACACCCTGAACTTGCCATTCTCTTGTACCCCAAACACTTTTCACTTCCACATTTTTGTCCCTATAATCAAAACCAAATGTATTCATTTGTTCAAAAAATGAGTCAGAATATATCAATTTTGTGTTTGTAAGCATGGTTTTTGTTCCTGTCTTATTTGACAATTTAAAATAAAATGTTTCAGCTTTACTTGTATTGAACCCTGAAAAATATGAATATTTGTCATAAAAGGTTCTTGAGCTTCCTTTTGGAGGGGTTGCACAATGTTCCCATTGATTATAATTTAAAACATTTCTAGGTTGTGCAGATTTATGTAGAAAATGGTTACCATAGTGGTTGTAGCAGTACATACTATCATAATTAGACGAACCCTGCAAATAATCATGTTTGGTAAATTTAGCAGACATCACTAGGTCAGACATCATGTCATTAATACTTTCAAAGTCCCAATCATCAGCAAATGAGTTTGGTTTTTACAAAGTCACTCAACGAGATCTTGATTTGGTGTGGATATTTGAGGATTTCAACCGGACCATAAATTTCATAGTCAGTATTGTCCCATGCTACCCCACCCGGTATAGGATTGGCTGTGAAGTTGACTATAGAAAGTTCTCTTTTCTCGACGTGTGAAGACGTGTGTGGCTTGAGGATCAAGTTGATTTTCTGGCTTGCTGTGTCCATTTTTGCATATTTTCCCTCAATGAAGCGTCCCAAGCATAGTACCATGATGAGCCAAAGTATGAGGATAAATACACCAAAGGACACCCAAAATTCAATCCATGGAGAAATCAGATAGGTTTCTTTCAGTTGTTTCAAAAGTTCCTTAGCTTTGTCTTTAAGGGTTTTTGTTGATGGCTGTGTCTTTGATTCACTGAGGTCTTCAGAGGAATCATTGAAGTTTATGAAGTAGCCAGATGCTGTTCTATCAATTGTTCCAATTGCTTCAGGATTACTGTTTCTTGCATATTCATTTGTTACTTCATTGTAGGTTGGTGTGTCTCTACTAAACGTTTTTATTTGGGTTTTCAGAGGTGTGAGTTCCATTGCATTGTTGCATAGTCCTTGTTGTTGTTCTGTAGGCGTTTCGAATGTGATTAGCCTTTTAGTTAGCACCTCTGTACTTGTAGCAAACCTCGGTGTTCTACTACTTATCGGGAGTCCACTTGGCCTACTGTTTGTTATCGGCCACATGATTGTGGTTTTACCAGGTCGATGGATACAACTCGGTTCTCCTTTTTACCAGCAAGCGGCGGTAGTACAACTGATCTTGTCCCGTTGATGGACAAGACAGGAACTGCTTTTCTGTAAGAAGGCCCAAATTCCTTCTTTACCGCGATCTTTTCTCTGACTAGATCCCCGATTTTTGGAATCCAGACAGGTCTTGCTGGGACAGGCGGTGTTTCTTCAGTGGTTGTTGGCTGTTGTTTCAACTTTATGTTGCTCAGGTCTTTTCTTGTTTCGTTTAAGTCCTGCAAAATAGCCAAACGATCTTTGATATCAAAGCTTTTTTCTTTCACCACTGAAGTCTGACTGTCAAGATCTAAGACTAACATCCTAGTCCCAAACAATAATTCGTACGGACTGAATCCCTTCAGAGAATTTCTTGGCAGGTTGTTTAGACTACGTTGGACACTTATTAGATGTTTGACCCACCCAGCTCCCGAACCTAATACCTTTGCTGTTATAGATCGCTCTCTGCCTTTGGTTTTTTCTTTACACCATCCCGTATCCCTCAGGAAGGAAGTGAGAAGATTCCCGCAAATGCAATGCTCATTCTGGCCAAGCACTCCCCACAAACCCGAGAGGCAATGGAAAGATATTGGTCAGTACGTAGCATGCTTCTAGCGTATATGCCATTATAGACTTGCAAATCTTGATATAACAGTTCTGGCGTCAGCCGAAAGTTGGGGTCTACATTATAAGTGAAAACTAGTCCCTGTATGTTAATACGACGCATTTTTCATATTGGGTTTATTTTTTATTGTTGATCCTTTCTGGTGTGAAACGCCAAGGTAATATACCGTTTCTTTCACCACTGCGATTTCTGTTACAGTTTGGGCAGTTTTTTACAAAAATGGTATGATGCAGGCCCATGCCTGGCCACCAGTACACTGATTGTAACTCTTCCAGAGAATCTTTTAGTTTGAGGTGTCTGAGACCCTCGCCCATATGTGCGTCTGCTATTAACAAGCCTCTCCTGTCCATGTTTGGAATCACTCTATCCCCCACTCCAGGGATTCGAGCAAAAGGAACGGAGTTTGCATCGATTATGTATGTATATTTGAGTGGGTAACTGATCGGTAACGCTGAGCAGTCGCCTTTTGATGACGTTTTCACCGCCAGCATTGTTTCACCGTCAATGTATTTTACTGCACGCTTTTTTCTAGCTACGGAAGCCGATTCAGTTGCTACCGCTGTGGCTTTCTCAGCCAATGAATTCCCTGCAACGTGAACGCCATCACGCTGATGACTCAGTGAGTGTATCACGTGAGTCTTTGGTAGTTCTCTTTTTAACAGAACTATTTGTTCCCAAAGCAGTTTTTGCTTTATTGTTGCACCTGTGTCATCTTTGTAACCGTTTTGAATCCATTTCTGCAAATCGTTGTTATATGATTTGACGCAGTAATATGAATCGGACACTATAAGTGTCGGGAATTCGCGATCTGCATTATCTAGCGCCATTTTCAATGCTATTATTTCAGTCTGTTGTTCTGAATTAGTTTCTACTGAGTGTGTTTTTGTTAATAGAGGTCTTAGTTTACCTCCGCGCCACACTTCTTTTGTAATCTCACATGTGGGGTTGTATGCTTGTTCTCCCCAAACGGGGGGTTGAGCATGTCCGTCTGTATAGATTACACAAGCGTACTGTCGTAATGGCAGAATGTCGATTGGCAGAGGGAATGTTCTTTCATATTCTAGATATTTTAGTTCCTTTAGTTCTGGATCAAAGTAGTATTTTACTTTGTCCATTGTAATGGAATTTACCCATTGTATCCATTCCGGATTCAATGCTGTTGTTGGTAAATTACACGGGGTTGTTAATGCCTCAAAGGCTGATTCTGCTGTTCTGACTGTGATGTGTCTACCGTCAGCTTTATCTTTTTCTCTAGCTATTGCGGTTTGAACTGCATGAACAATGTTTTCTTTAATGCTGAATTTCTTTTCAGCTTCTGTGTACAAGTGTGATTTGAATGCAATTGGTACCTTTTCTCCCTCGTTAGAGGTCAGGTATGTGAATCCGCATCTTCCTGGGATGACTCGAATCACAAGGTTGCGTGTGTTATCACGTGTTTCTAATTTTGTTTTAAGTAACATATCTGTTTGTAAGGATCTCAGAATTTCTGTGTGTATTTGAGTCCAATTGTTTTTTTTTAAATCTGGTTTTATTAGATCATAAAGGGGTTTGACCCTTTCTGCGTAATTTGCAATGTATGTTCTTCCGAAATTTAGGAAGCCTAGAATTGACTGTAGGTTTTTTAGTGTTCTAGGTGCTTGGAGTACGGCACATTTCTCTAGGAAATTGTCAGCCAGGCTTTTGCCTTCACTTGATAATTCATATCCTAAGAACAGGACTGTTAGATGGGCAATTCTAGATTTTTTAAAGTTGAATTTGTAACCCTCTGCTGCGAACCCAAGTATTATGGTGTTCACTCTCTTCAAGTGAGTATCCAAGTCATCATCTGTTAGGTATATGTCATCGACATAAGATAATGCTTCGTCATCATATGTTTGTAGTAACTCTGTTACTCTCGCTGAGAATAATCCTGGGCTGTTCTTGTACCCCTGGGGTAACCGACAGAATTCTTTTTGAGCGCCATTTATTGAGAACGCTGACAAGTATCTGCTCTCTGGTGCTATATTTTGACAAAAGAATCCATTAGAGATGTCTAATGTTGTTTTATATTTTTTGCGCACTATGTTATTCATTAGTGCAGCACTATGCGAGTTTTGCACTGCAAAAGTTTTGCAACATGAGTTAAGGTGTCTGTAATCCAAAACTAGACGATATGAATTGTCTGGTTTGGAGACAGGAAACAAAGGGTTGTTCATTTGTGAGGTGCAAGTTTCAATCACCCCCTGGTATTCTAGTTGATCTAGAATTTCTTTTACCTGTTTTTTAGTTTCTTGCTTAATCGGATACTGCCTTTGTGCAGTAGGTTGTGATTTAACTGGATTTTGTGTGGAGGAGATTCCTCATCCCATCCCACATGATTTTTATATAAAGCAGGAGCTTGAGCTACTGCCCACTTTCTTGCAAGTGTATATTTTTTATGAATTGGAATATGATTTGAGAAGGCAGGCATAATTATTTCTTCGCCATGTGGGCACTCCCTGACAAACTCTGGTGGCCAATCTTTTTCAGCTAGAAGGATGTCATAGCCCTTGGAGAGATTATCCCAAAAAAGGCCCCTTATTTTTCTAGTCTTATCCCCTTCTATACGTAAAGTTATTTCATATATTTTGTGAGGTTTGCTAACTCTGGTGTCTGCAGTTTCCACTTGAATGTATTCATTCGTGTCCACTGTCTCCAGATGATTCATAAGGACTTTGCGTGCTATGCTCACTTCTGCTGCGCTGTCTAGCATTGTCTGAGCCCACTCTCCGTTTTTCAGCTGTGTCCTCAGTATTCTCGGCATTGTTGAATACTTTAATACTGGCTACCTTCTTCTTTGGAAACTGTAATTTTTTATTTGGATGAGCAGGTTCCTTGTCTTTGTACTTGACGTGCCCTTCCCTGGGTTCCGATCGTCCTCTTCTTTCCGATTTCTGCGAGGAAGTCTGAAAAGATTGAGAGGGACGTGTATCAAAATCTTGATATCTATCAGGTTTCTTTATGTTATCCCTATTTCTAAGGTTGTATCTTTTCACAGAGGGCTCCCTTTGGGGAGACTTGGGTCCTTGGTCCGGAGATCTTTCTCTCCGCCGAGGAGACCTTCCTCTGGACTGGAATCTTTTTTCTTTTGGATTGGATTGTTTGTTTCCATCCTAGTTCTTCTTTTGACTGTTTAGATTATTTTTAATAAATACTTTTTCAGGACTTTCAATTAGTTGGGGCTTCACTGGTATTCCACCCAAACTATCTCTACCTAGTTCTTCATAGGATTTTTCTATAATTCTGGCAATTTCAGCTGGTTGGTCTGCTATATCTGTCTCTTTTAACCTCTGGCGGATCGCCACATTCGCTGCTTCTCCTTTTATGTTGGCTAGTAATATTGCCGAGACCTTCTTGAAGTCTTTTAGTAATTTCATACCGAGAGTTACAGCGGGTTCTGGACCGTATTTGTCTTGAATTTGTTTTAGCACATCTGGTATTACTGACATGGATGGAACTCCATGTGTTTTTGTGTAAATGGAAGCAAAGACTGTACCCCAAGTGTCACAGTCCTCCACGTGTGGTGCGATTCCCATTGAAAGACAGATAGTCAGAATCCTGTTTTTTTCTACCGGGGTGGTATCTGGGAATACCGCCTCTATTTGGGTGATTTTTTCTGCTAACCAGAATGGTATTTGTTCCCGTTTAGCTGGTACTTTACCTAGGCAGGACTGTATGTTCTGTGGTGTAATTTTATTTGTGTTCCCCTGATGAGGGGTCAGCTGTGGAATTTTAATTACTGGTTGGACAGTTGAAGTCCGCATTACATATTGGACTAATTGTCTATATATTTTAATTAATTGTTTTAGTTGTACTAAAAGATCTGCTGCAGACATTCTTTCGATGTCTGGATGTGGTGTGTATCCGGCTAGGACCGGCCACGTTGCTCCTGGTCTACCTAGTGGACCGAGCCTGGTGATGTGATTATTATGTTTTAGGGCGCCATTAAACAAGAGCAGGTGCTCTTGGAATTTGAGTGGTACTTCCACTACCTCGAAAGGAATGTACTCATCAGGAGGTTCCTCTGTTTTGTAATAGTGGAAGACCTTTGTTACAGCATTAGCTGCTGGAAAGTTTATCCATGAATAGAATACCTCTGTCTGCCGATATTCGTGTGCCTCAATTACGAATATGACTGTACCACCTCTTGGTGTCAGTCCATTTTCTGTAAGTTTTAAAGTTACAGATTTCCTTTTGTTGACCGGGATGAGTATTATATCCGGGTCTGCTTCTTGCATAGTATTATCAGCTTCTATTAGTTCAGCTGCTAATCTAACTCTCTCTCTTTCATCATCACTTTCTGACATTTTACTGTCAGGAAGGTTATTCTGTTTGTTTGCAGATCAGGTTCCTTATGGAAACAAAGATTAGATGCACAATATTTTGGAACAGTGTATCCTTCAACGTTGATTGAACCAAGAACCATACATAGGAGTTCCCTCCTGCGAGGTTTGGCGGATTTTACCTCTCACCCACTCCAGACGTCTTTGGAGTATTATGGGAAAAAAGGGTCTGAGTGAAAGAGCACGACTGAGTTACTCTAAAGTCTTGCGTTAGTTTTATCGCCTTTCCAAACGTTGGGCGCCATGTAGTGTAGTTCCTATTATCCCAATAGGCTCTGCGCATTGGAATAATACCTCCAATAGTATAGACCTAGACCAGACGTTAACTAGGTCTTCTACTGTCGATATTAGACTTAAAGTTTTGGGTTTGCCAGCTAGCTCAGAGTTCACTAGAAACGTTCTCGAATAGGCAAGGAGGAGTTGAACCTCCCTGGATAGACAAGAAGGGATTTAGTTTCTGACAACCATAGAACATGACAACTTTGCTCTCCCCTAATCAAGAGTGTATCTCTAGAGTCGTGTGAAAACAAAAGACAACTTATTTTACTCAGTCAGTACGTGCATTCTTAGTTTCACCAGTTTGTAGAGAAAAGGAAGAGACGGGCGTGTTCAATAAAAGATGTTGTTTATTGATCAGTCTCTTTTCTCGTACAAGAGAAATGAATCGATATTATTGCAATACTTATGGTTAAGTAAAGTGCATACAATAAAAGCAGAAGTATAAAATAATACTGTAAAAGCATTGATATGGTTGCTAAGCCATATGCTATTTAAAATGGATAGAATATATACATACACATATACATTCGACTAATCGTACTCAACTGGTGCTTCTAACCACGCCTACCCTGGTGTACCTGACCTAAGCCTAATACGTGGGCTGGAGTAGAAAGTAGCAGTTTTGAGTTAAGTTTGTTTTGCCAAGTGACTGACTCAAGAATTCTCTGCAAGGGGTTATTCAGTTCTGTACCTGAGATCTAGGATGGTTGAGGGATGGTATCTCTCGTCTGTGGTCTCGATATTCCAAGCTGCCTGCAAGGGCTGCTCGGAAGCGCCGGAGCTGGATTTCTCGGCAGGAGAAAGGCAGCGTCTCGTTCTCAGCGCATCAGGAAGGCGGGGCAGCGCCAGTGGGCTTCGCTCTCTGCTGGGCTTCGGCAAGTCTCGCTGCTCCGATCTCGTCACCACCGCGTGTGTTTGCTTAAGGCAATGTCGGTAATATTTATACCTGTAAGGTGCCGAGATTGACGTAAGGATGGACATAGATACGTCAATAAGGATGTCATACGAGCTGGTCGTTAGCACATTCTTTTACTGAAGTTCTTTGAGAAATCAAAACAATGGCCGCAGGGATTTTTCCAGGTTGTCATAGGTTTGATTTGTTTTGAGAACTCCGTATGCCTTATCAGGGGCTGGAGGAATATTGCTTGCCTAATTAGATGGCAAGCGTTATGACCTAATCAGATAACGCGCTCCTGTGCCGTGGTCTGGCTTAATCAGATAACGGTTTCTGCATCATGGGATGGCTGCTAGTTAATTTGTTAACCAGAATAGGGTCAGGAATAGGGGGATCTATACAGAACCTATAGGAATACATCACACTACCTCTCCCAGAGGATACCACTGGGTTACCTTATTACATTTAATAAGTGATAGCTTTCAAGTGGGAGTGAATTGGGATAATGCAACGCTCTGCATATAGGATTTAAGGTACTTTGCTCAGCTGGCCTAACTTGGTCCCTATATCCGGCCAGCGCTCCATCGCAGCTGGCCTGAACTTGTGACTTTGTCCCCGTCCGACACAACCAGGTAACCACAGTTGGTGCTCTGTGCTTTTTGGCACTATTTTCCTTAATTCATTAAACTGAATTGCTCTGGTTCTACTGATTGGATTTTTGTTGTTTTGGTCTCCAATAATTCATTAAAGTTTACTGTATTTTTCTAAATTGGTGTGGTAGTTTTGTTGTGTTGTGTTTTCACTTTTTTACTGTTTGAAGTGCTGCATAAATACCTTACATATTGCCTCTAAGTTAAGCGTGGCTAAATTTGTAAAGCTAGAAGTGCCAGGGCTCATGTCAGGAGGCCACTGCAGCTTGAACTACACATTGCCCCTGCCATGCTGCCAATGACAGAACCTACACAAATACTAACCATCACACTTCTACAAGTGTGAGAATTCGGACTATTTCAGCCCCTTAAAGCTATAAGAATGGCTTGAGCAGCAGATAAAACTCGTTTTTAATGTATATTGAATTATTAATTAATAATTTTTTTTAGTCATCTCAAAATTAGCCAGATAGGTCTACCTGTGGCAGACTGTTTCAAGTGCCGATGTTGGCAATTAAGTGCTGGTGCTAAGCACTCGAAACCACTGGATCATATTAAGCACTGGGTTAAGCACAGGTCAATTTGGTGTTTGCTTGTGGCTTCACCCTGACAGAAGTTGTGGTTGCTGGTTGAGTAGGCTTGCACCCCCACAACCAGTAACCCAATTTCCTACATCCTCTACTAGTAATTTTGGTGTGCAATGTTCCCAGTCCAAAATGGCAGCTAATTCCTGCCATCATGACTGACAGAGCTGCTATAAAAGATTTAAGTGCAACACAACAGTGCTTGAATACTTCCTTGCTCAATTGTGTCACTTCATGGACTTTGAACGCCTACCTCTCCATTGGTATGGTTCAGTTGTCTGCCTCGAGATGTAAGCCCTTCACTTGCTTTGATTTTATTAGCTTTTGTTCAATTGCCTCAAATCACATTTATGGATTGCGTGATATTTCTTAGTTTTTGAACGGTGAATTTCTTATGAGAAACCAGATCAATACCAATTCAGTTTCAGCATCTCTTCCTGAGCTGGTTTTCACATTAGCATTCATGTGGATTCATTCAAAGCCAGCTTGATGGAAATGAACAGCCACTGCTTTCTTCTTAGAATGAAAGGAAACCTTAACTACCTACTTTCCATCAGTCTTCGATGGATAATTCCAAGCTATTAGGTACTAGATGAATATCAGTGACAACACGGAGTCTCGATGGAAGACACAAATTAAATTTATGAATTATGAAAATGAATGAAAAGTTGCTGTCCAACCAAGGGTCAGTAGAATTCATGCACAAATTAAGGACAGTGGGTACAGTATATATATGACAGTGCCACCAATCAAAAAAACAGAAACCTAAAAAAGGAAACAAGGAGCAGGCATGTAGGAGACAGATAATTGAGGGAAAATGTGTGAAGTGCCTCCATGAGTCTTGTATATATACTGACCATAGTGAATACAACTATTACTGACCATTTATGGACAACTCATAATAGCATGGATGAGGCTGAACAATGGAAGGTGAAAGTGTCGGGAAACTACTTGCACCACCACCACTTCTTGCAGGACAGCTATAAAGAAGGAAGATATTTACTCTTACAACCTCTGGAGTAGTTCCACTTGGAAGATCTCAATCACCTCACAAGGATGAAGCTTGAGATGCAGTTCTGAAAAAAAAAGTCAGTCTATGTTCAGTAACACTTTTTGAACTGTGTAAAGGATCTTGAACTCTATTTGCTGCTTGATAGGCATGGTCGTCAAGTAGCCAAAATGAATGGGGTAGCGAAAGTGACATCACATACCCTTTGACCTTAATTAAATCACAGGAAATGACATCATATGACCGCTACCCCTGAATTGTTCCAGAAGGCATGTCACATGACCCTACCATCAAAACATTTGAAGACTTTGAGTTGGATAGTTTCCCAATGCAACAAAAAGATGTGCTATGCTCTGTTTTGTGTTATTTTGTATCATGGAGGCATTCCATGGGTGGTGCCTCCATAATCTACAAACATTGGTAGACAGGAATTTGTCTCAAAATATGCCTCCTCATGGCAGGCATAACAATGAGAAATGTTTTAAATTTCCGCACATAGACAGAAAAAATGCAGGCGTGTGGTTTTAGCTATATGACATTTTTTATCTCCCCCTTTGATGCAAGTCTGCACAGCAACTTTGGTGCAGCGCTGCCTTGTATCAAAGAATAGAAAAGTCTGGGCCTCAATCTCACTCACTTCTTGTCACTTAATTTTTACTCTCTTTATCACACACACATACAGACATACTTGCTCACACATACATGTGGCCCTTCCTACACAAAAACAATCCTGCCAACAGCACTGACACCCTTGCACCATGGTGCAAGGTTGCCTGCGTTGGCGCTAGGCACCAAATTGTGCACCAGCGCTGGCTGAAAGAGCAGGAATGCACTGTATCTCATATCTCGCGTTCCTGCCCTTTTTAATTGGCTTTGGGCAGCGCAGCAAAAAAGACTTGCAACGCTGCCCTACGCCATTTTTTTGTAAATGAGGCCCTAGGTGGGCAAGCCCCTCTCTTTAAAACTATATTCACTTGGTCAACACTTTAGCATTTTTGTGTCGGACAATAAGAGGTACAGGTATCAACAACATATGTATTTTCATTTGCCATACATTAGGACTGATACCCATGTGTCACATCTACTTTGAGGTATATATTTGTCAAAATCATCCCTTTTACAGTATTTCTTTGGACATCAAATACACTGGTATGGCCTCTGTTGTGTATTATCTGGAAACTGTGAGTGTGCCACAATCAAGTAACTAATATACATTCAACATCTTATCATTTTAATTAAAAAAGAACTTCAAACTATGTATTAGCAATATATATACACCACTTGCTAAATATCAATTATACCTTAGCACAAAAATCATATATACCTATCATGAATTTTCAGTAGTCTTGGTGTGAGAATTATAACTTTTACCTCACGAGAAACATATGTATGAAACAGTATTAAAAAACGTTGGGGCATATTAGCGGCAGGAAACTGCAGCTAAAGCGGCGATAAGGGGCTTGATAATATGCCCTCGTGAATTACCAAAGAAGCCCAGGTTCACAAGGGCATATTATCAAGCCCATTATCGCCGCTTTAGCGGCAGTTTCCTGACGCTAAAGCAGCGATAATTTTAACGCCATTCTTGATAATATGCCCTGTTATACTAGAATCAAAGTTCAAATCATTTAAAAGTTTGATTTGCAAATAATAACTTGATTTTCAGAATACTTCTGTTTTCCCAAACTGTTCAATAAATACACAACTCCAACTAGCAATGTTCTGGGTGCAGCAACATTGTAACACACTTGTCTACCAATATGCTGTGGAACATGAAAAAACGTATACCCAAGTATTCAAAATGGCCAACATGTTTCCAAACAATGCGAGAGTTCAAGAATAATTTTGTTGGGTAGTGGATTTTCCAGAGACACAAAGGCTTTTGAGAAGTGGCGCCAGCCCTCCGTGCTCACTACAAGTCCTTCCTTCCTTGAAATGAAAGCCAAGTCATAAATGTTACTCAATGGCTCTTGACGGAGACACGATCAGTCAACAGCATTTATTTATTTAATGAATTAATTTATATATTGGTTTATTTTAAAAGTTTTGTATATCGCGAACATGACCCTTGGGGAATCAGAGCGCTTTACAATTGAGCGAGAAAGAGGAGGCATATAGATCAAACAACAGGGTAATTGAAAATGTACAAGGCGGAGTAACTCTAGGCCAACAGAACAAAGCACAACCATAAACAGTCAAGTAATACACAAGGGTGAGAGAAACGTGCCGAAGCGGGCCTAGAGATAAGCGAATCAAGAATAAGCATAGCGCTTTATAATTGCACAGGATGAGGAAGCCAGAGGATCCATCGACAAGGCAAACACGAAAGCTACAAGAAGTAGTAACTCTCTAAAAACCCCAGATCAAAGTACAATCATAACAGTCAAACAGTATGGGTCACAGATGAGATATATTTGCAAATACTCATGTCAAGATACTAATAATGGTACTGGCAGTTAGGCCCAAGTTATTGTTTACTAAGGACCGTACATTGTGGAATAGAATGAAGAGATTGTTGCAGGCACTAGAGATGCTGCTAATGTGTTAATATCCCCTAATTCTTACAACTGCACCAGGAGTGTAACTCTACACTTAAGCGTGCTGTGAATTGTCGTGTGAAGGTCACCTGACAGTCCCTACAAGTTTACTTTTACTTTATACTCATTTGTATGGCGCACAAATCATCCCCATGTATGCAATGAGATCTTTAAAATAGCCAGGTCAAGTACAAAAGGTTGCAACATATGGAGGGCCCTTGTATAGAAAGGAATCCTCACAGAGGCCTTGAACCCAGTGCTAAAATGGTGAAATGGGAACTTCCGCCTAGCTATTAAGGACACTTCCTGTTCCTTCCATGCTTTGGACAGTTTCCACTGCTGGGAAAGAGTTAACATCATTAGGTGTCTGCTGCAGAGTGTTTTGACTTTAACCCTACACCTAGGATTCCAGACCCCTGCTCCGGGGAGCAAAGGGGGCCGCAGGCCTTGTCTAAAGTACACAACGCTTCCGAAAGTGCCTCGACGAGGGGGCCAAAAATAGGAGCCAGCCGTCCAGAAACACAACAAGCTCTCAAACGGCAGGATGGACGGCCACTAAATATTTAGATTTTGAGGCTATTCTTAGGCGTCTGTCGAATTTCTGCACAAAAAGATCTGTTTTCCAAGAAAGAGATATATTCCAGACCCCACTCTTTTATTTTGAGCTGGATTGACAAAGCGAGCTCATTTCATCTGACTTTTCTGTACCAGCAGAACCTGGTTTAGTACCAGGATAAAAAAAGATATATATATATATATATATATATATATATATATATATATATATATATATATATATCATAGAGTGACGTAGTGAAATGTTGTAACTGTCACTGCGTCAGTTCTACATGGCTTTTTGCGTGGGAACTCCCACCCTGCATACATTATACGGATGCAGGTATAATGTGACGCAGTGGTTTACGACGTGATCCGTCTCCCTAGATGTGTCACGTTGTAAATGGGCTGCAATGTGGCGCATTGTTTACGTCGCCGCTGCGTCACAAAAAGTGACGCAACGGAGGCGCAAAAGTGACGTATGGGTCTTGTAAATCTGCCCCCAGGAGATTAAGTGACGTGCCGTAAATCACAGTATGTTGAGCGTCCATGCCAAGAATCCAACCTGATCCCCCAGCTTCGAGGTAGACTACTCTAGCCTTCAGGCCACATCCTCTCCCCTTTTTGATGTTAATCTTTTGCCCCGCACTGATCCTTCCGCGCCGTTACATTCTAAAGGCAATATTTTTAAAGAATAATGTTAAATCAGTTGTTGTCGCGAGAATTTCTCTATCACCCGAAACAAGTTATCTGCACTGAAGGTTTTACATTTTTTTAATGTTTTATGAACCCATATTAATGTAATTTACATGTCCTGCTATTTGTTGCTGCTATATTTTGTAATATTTTGATGATAGGGTTATTCAGTACCTTCTTATGTTATTTGTCTGCCCCGCACTGATTCCTTTGCAGTGATCTTTTGTCCGCCGTACATTTTGTGTTTTTAATGGAAAAGGAGGTTACTTGTAATAACGTTTTTTTTTTTAAATCAATGTTTTTTGTATTTATATCAATTTAATTTATGCTTGCTGTTATATCTTGTTTTATGTGGACCTCGCTTGAGTTCCAAGACATAAATAAAGAATTGAATTGAATTGAATTGATGTTATGTTGCGTTCCTTTTTATATAGAACACTAACGAGCCATTCCAGGCATCAGAGCCTAAACATCTCAAAGTACTCTAAGGCATGGTGTTGTATTGCATTGTATTTCTGTTGCATTCATATAGCAATTGATATCCCTGGCAAGATATCAAAGTGCATCTCCAGGCAATTAGCCTGCTACTCCGTGACAATGCTACAGGTGGAATAGTGTGACTGTGTGTGTGTCATGTTGCCTCTCAGGGAAATGTTTTAATGTCATGCGTAAGGACAGGAGTTGTATTCTGACCGTGCTTTGTCTCTGTGCCACCCTAAAAAGATTGAGACATAGAGGATGGTTTAGCATTAGATCAGCAGTTCTTAACCTTTTAACTTCCAAAGACCTCTGATGGATCAACTATTGAAAGACAGGGACCCACACTTAAGCAATTTATACGATTTAAACCTCAAAACAGTACCCAAAAGTACAGAGACAATTTAGCATGAGACAAATACGTAAATTATGAAATATTTTAGTAATTCAGATGGTTGGAGCAGTTCAAAATTTAGTTTTATTTCTGAAAGACTAAGGGGCATATGAATGAAGCAATTTTCCCGTTCGCAAACGGGCCGATTCTCAGAATCGGCCCGTTTGTGAATGGGAAAAAGCCTTTTGGGATGTATCATCCCAAAAGGCCCTCGCACAATAGGGAAACGTAAAATTTCCGATTCCCTGTTCTGCGAATGCATTTAAGGAATCGCAAATTGCAATTCCATAAATGCAATTCAGGAAGCACCCAAGTTGTGCGATTTTGCCTTCAGAAATCGCAAATTACCACCAACTTCAAGTTGGTGGTAATTTGCGATTTTTTTGAAAAATGCACTTTTTGCATTTTTAAAAGTGCCATGTGGCACACATACGGCGCTTAGGGCGTGTATGTGCACCACATGTGTCTACATGCTTATTTCAGGGGTGCAACAGGGTGTCCTTTTGACACCCTTGCACCCTTGAAATTGCATTCGCAATTTGCGAGAACCTAATGGGTACTCGCAAATTGCAAATGTCTTCCCATTCATTCCTCGGGCTCTAGGACCATAGGAATGAATGGAAAGGTATTCCTTAATTGTGAATCACAATTTGCAAATCGCAATTAAGGAATACGTAGGAATCGCAATTATTGTTGCGAATCCTACATACATTGCCTTATGTGAATCCTTAATAGCGACTCGCAAAACGCTTTCTTCATACATATGCCCCTAAATAATACGTTAGACTCTAGTCTTTTTGCTCCTAATGCAGGCTGATTTTTGCCGGCGCATACAGTGCATCCGTTGAGGCTATTAAGCGTCCATACTAGATTCTGTTTGCTGTACTTCCACTGCTCCTAAATACTGACTTGATGTTTACCCTCCAAAGAAACAAGCCAAAAAACATTCCCTTACATTTACAGAGCATGTTAACATCTTGTTAAATGTGATAATATTTCATTTGCTTTACAACAGTTGTGGACCACTGTGTAGGTGTTGCGGGCCCCTTGGGATCCACGGACCTCAGGTTATGAATGTGTATGGATGGACAGAAGCGTGTGAGTGGAGTATGGTCTAGCCAGGAAGTGTGTTGGTGAATAAAATGCATAAAGAAGTGCAGTGCGGCACCCTAGTCGGAGTGTAGAAGGAAGAGTGGGACAGCGGCGATCTCATAGATGGATACGACCATCTTCAGAGTGGTCTGTAGAGTTCGAACCACCTTGAACAATGAAGGTAAGAGAAGCTTCAGATACTTGGAGAGCTTCCCGCATGTCCTTGCGGCACACAATTTAGTTACTGGAAAAATCAAAAGCATGACTTCTGTGGTGACACACCCTGACCTATGGTGGTATTTCATGAGCTGCATTTCAGAACTGCATGTAAAACCTAAGCTAGTTAGGGCATTTCTTTCCAAAAATGTGCTGTGAACGATAATGTATGTAACCACATTTTTAATGCTTGGGAAACACCCCCACCCCAGAGATTTCTCAAAATGGGCAGTCATGTATGATCGCTGCCATTCGCGTTGAGAAACCTTCCGTTTCTTGTTGAGGAAGCGGCCACTCGAGTAGAACATCTACTCGAGTGGCAGAGAGAAGCAATGCCTTCTTGCGCTGCCCGTGGTGCAGTTGGTGCTGATTTTACAGAGCAGGGCAAACGCCCGGCACAAAAAATCAGCATAAACTGCACGACGTGAAGCACTCCACCGCTTGTGGAACTCCATGTAGCGCAGCAGAGTTTTTTGGTCACTTCGCTTACGCGAACTCCACCCAGGCCTACTCAGCACAACACAGCATCACTTATAAGAACAATATAACAAAACATACAGGGGTTCTCTCTATGAACTTGAGCCTTTTCTGGGGGACAGCCCCCTCTTAGCAAAACTTGTGCACACCTTTAAATAAGTGATTCTTATTGTAAACACACTACACAGATGCAAGCATTTCTAAAGCATTTCTACAAAGTCACGTTGTATCCTTCCCCACACAACTTCATTGTATCGCTCCACTTGAAAAAATGCTGTTCTAAGAATATTCTATTAATAAAATAGCTCACCACAGTCCCGTAGCCCCCGTTTTATGGAACATGTTTGTGTTATACAAGGATTCTTCTAGGGAGGAATTATTTCCACTGCCTGGTGATGTCTTTCATCTTGCATGTGATTTCTATCAGAAGAATATTTCAACTATTGGAGCTTCCTTCTAGTTGCAGGTATGAGTGTCCACAACCCAGTCTCCCACCAAATGCTGATCAAGATTCTCAAAGTTTCTTATGCTCCAAGCACTTTTAAACCTGCCACATTAAGGAACTAGAATTCTAAAAATGCGGAAGTGACTGTAGCACGTGCTAAATGAAAGCTGCATTCTTGCTTAATGTAGGAAAGTGCCCATTTGTATATGGTCACCCCACCCACCTTTTGCTCCAAATGCTGATGGTTATGACTCTGATAGTGCACTGGAGTCCACTGCCCAGACCCCAGTCCCTGTGCTCTCTCCTAAAACTGTTATATTCTACTTGGCAATTCAAAATTGTCAAAGACTGTACCCTCTTATAAGTCCCTACTATGGGGTGCTAGGGGTTCCCAGGGCATAGGTGGTGAAGGGGTCCCCAGGGCTACAGCATGGTTTTGTACCACCCTGAGTTACACAAGTAAGTTACTGACAGCAGGTCTTCCAATGCAGATAGCAGGACTAGTGAAAACTCCTCAAACTCAACTGTGCCCTCACCTCACCATGTTTGGCACAGTCAGTACGCTATCTTTAATATATGTCAGGCAGACATAATGAAGGCCTCCTCAGCCCAGGAGGCACGGTGCATTGTATTGAAGGAGAGGACATATAAGTGCAAGCCTATATGTCCCTATTGTGGTGTTCCCTGTTAGAAACTACTACAAATGTTTGCGGGCCACGGGTAACATGGGCTGCCACCAAGGCATTCTCAAGGTTGGCAGCTCCATTATGGTACCGTCAAAATATGTCATGTTTGGTATCAAACAACATGCCTTCTTACCCCTGACAGGAATCTCGTACCCTGGATGATGTGGCATGCACCCAGGTGGCTACTTTAAAGGTTGCCCACCTGTTTGCCCCAGTTTCTCTGCGCTCTGGCTGGCCAGCCTACATTTCCCATGCCTGTTGCTGCCAAGCAAGGATACTGACCTCCTGCCTGGCAGTGTAATCACTCCCAGGATTCAGGAACACGTGCTTGGGAAGGAAAGAGGCCACACCTTCCCCCTCCTCTAAAGCTGGCTAGTGAAGTGGCACATCAATGCGATGAGCTTCAAGGACTGCACCACCTCTGATATGCACCAGGGCTGGGATACCAGTGGAGGAAACAGCCCTCCCCTGCCCCAGGCACATTTGCACCCACAGAGACAGGATATTGGATAGTCAGGGAGGTGTACACCCTAGAAGGCTAGCCACACCTCCAGGGTGAGCAGCCTGGTCTGTACACTAAAATTCGATTTCTGCCATCTTTAGAAGTGGCAGAATAGAGTGTTCTGGGTCGTAAAGGTGACCCACACCTCTGAATGTGGTCACCTCAGCGGCGAATTAGCTGTAGGGACTAGCTGCCCATTGGCTACCAGCTCTCACAGCCCTAACTCCTCTAAATCTAAGATTTAAAGGACCCCCTGGCACGTGCATCAAGGAAGGCCGCAGAAGAGACCTGTGTCAACGACAACAGAACTTTGCCCACAGCACCAAATCAAAAGAGGTACACTTTGTCCCTGTGACAACGGAAGCGGGACTGTGTGATCGAGCCTTGTCCTTGGCAATAACTCAGCACTCCCTGGCAGAGATACCCCTGTGGAAGCCTGAAGCACCCTCAGACTCATCTGGGCTTGTGGCACAGGTCCTCTGCAAACTGCAGGTAAAACTACGCTCCTGATCCGAAAGATCACTGGCCATCGGGCCCTCCGAGGGATCACCCAAATCCAGATGGACTAGTGCGATGTTGGAACTGTAGACCTGCCTTCCATGAGTGCTTGCAATGTTCAACACTCCATCCATCATCCCCTTTGGTTTTGCTTTGTTCGCCCTAAGTTGGCAGGGTATGCCCAGACGTGGGTCCCTTGCTCACTTTGCCATTGCCACTGGATTCAAGCTAACCTGGCTGATGACTGCTGATTAGCCAGAAACCGGTCCCAGGATGCTTGTTTCCGGTCCAGGGAATATATGGCTTGGCAGTTCGGGCTGGACTGTTCCCATGAGGCACAGGGTCAAACTGATGTGCATATGGCCATGTCTGAACTGGCGGAGTGAGCTAAAGAATGATGATGGGTGAAACCCAGATCAGTTGACTGGGGGTGAGTGCTTGCAATGTTCAACACTCCACCCATCATCCCCTTTGGTTTTGCTTTGTTCGCCCTAAGTTGGCAGGGTATGCCCAGAAGTGGGTCCCTTGCTCACTTTGCCACTGGATTCAAGCAAGCCTGGCTGATGACGGCTGATTAGCGAGAAACCGGTCCCAGGATGCTTGTCTCCGGTCCAGGGAAGACATGGCTTAGCAGTTCGGGCTGGACTGTTCCCATGAGGCCATGTCCGAAATGGGTGGCGGAGTGAGCTAAAGAATGATGATAGATTAAACCCAGATCAGTGGACTTGGGGTGAGTGCTTGCAATGTTCAACACTCCGTCCATCATCCCCTTTGGTTTTCCATGAAGTTACAGGCAGCTGCCGCATTCCCCAGGACCCCCGGCCATCAAAGTTACTTTCTGCTTCATTTACCACTGCCAAGACTTGTTGGTCACCAGTCCGGTAACCGACCTCTTTACTCGATGCTGCATTAAGAGGAAATTACATTCAACCTTTGACTAACGTCAGCAACCACACTGTTGTTGTCATTTTGTATTTTTGTCCCCCACAGGACTGTTTCTGCAGTAAAAGCAGCTCTCCCGCAACTCCAGTTCAGCATCAGGGACAGACAGGACAACTCTACACCCGGGCTCCATTGGCCAGCTAAAATTGAACTGACTGCCGTAGTTTGGTTATAGGACCCTCATCAACTTTACCCTGCAAGGGTACAATGCAACTCGACCTGCTAGTGACCACTTGTCACTAGTGATTTTTCTCATTGACCGCAATGTTAAATCTTCACCGTATTATTTTGCATTGATTTTCTATTGCTTCTAAAATCTATTATTCCAGTTGTATGTATGCTATTCCATTCATTTTGCTGTCTAAATTAAGATAAAAATACATTCTATTTTAATGAATTGGTGTCAGATTTCTCTTGAGTCGTGTCAATTAGTTATCGTCAATGTTGGTACTCTGAAATGCTTAAGGCTCGCTCCTCTAGTAAAGCCTGACTACTCTTTGCCACTCTACCAGGACTGAGCTAAGGATTCATTAGTGTGAATCCAAGGACCATCTTTGGGGTATCATGACAGAATTACATGTTGTGGACTAACCCCCACAACATATAATACTTCACTTTCCTGCACTTAAATCGTGCAAGAAGGAGGACCAGGACTGGACCAGGGAATGGACGAGGAGCTAAAGATTCCATCAACATTAAGACAATGGCAAGTTGAAACAATACTTGGCAGATCTGTTATGACTAGTGCAAGAACTACAAGTGAGCATCTATATGAATCAGCGTAAAGCAGCTAAAGAGCCGCCTGCTTTAGAGTGAGAGCTCAGCGATAAACATCTTTGGTACTAGAAGAAAGAATGATAATCAAACGAATGGCACATTTTTATGACACGGCGAATAATGTCTGCACTAATGGATGCCTTATTCTCTCCTACAAAAATGCCAATATTCTTGTCTGAAACTCAAAGGTATAAGATTATTTACTTACTGTGAATGACTAGAAACAAAGCTATGCATATGAAATAAAATCTTCTGTCTAGCAACATTATAACTTCAAGGCTCACCCCCCAATTAGCATGGTATGTGTGTGGCTTATGAATGAAAGTGACGTATGTGTCCTTGCTGGGTTTAGACATTCAATTAGTCATCATATATGCCCTCTGTGACTCTTTTTTGCACTCATGCATCTGTTCCTTCATCCTCTAAATCATTCTTCGCTATCTCACACAACCACAATAAAATATACACAGATTCAATAACATATGCAAGATAAATTAAAAGACTGCTATTGGAAAAAAGAAAAAACAATGCAGTCTGAATATAGTGGGCCTATGCTTGCAATAACGAAACTACAAATAGTAGAGGGTGTCCATCTTGCAAATGTATTGTACCTACTCCATCATTGCTTTAAAGTTTCAACATGACTGCCTAATTTAGAACCTACAAGTTAGCCATCCTGGAATTAAAAAACAATGATATATGAGATAAAGTACCCCTGCTGTACATTATAAGGATGTTGCAAGTCACCAAGGACTTCCATAGCTATATAGTGGAACGAGGCCGTATGCTGAGTTCCTTTATAAGGTTATGGAACTCCAAGGTGAATTGCAATATCCTTAACATGTACGCCGGGGGGTACTTTATCCCATATAATACATGGTCACATCATTACCTTTCCCACAACCCACTTAAAATCTCTTTCATGTGAAAGAGCGAGCATGTTTGCAAATACTAAGAATAAAAATAAAACCTCTAGTGCAAAATTAAACACATCAAAAACCTTTAGCTGTTTTGTGCAAAGAGATATTAGAAACAGTTCAATAGAAGTTAGTTTTTTTTAAAGAAATTAAAGCTGCAGTAGCTTGGAATGTGTAGAAACATGCAGAAAGATTTTAGCTTTTCTCTAGCACTCCAAGGCTACAAAAAATAAACATGTTCTCTCTGTTTGCCATTCATTGTAAGCTGGAAACGTAGAGCAGAAGAAAGAAACCCAACATTCAGGTTTCATTGCTTTAACTAGCTGCTTCAATTACGCTCCATGTCCTTTCTTACCTTTCGCCCCTGCTGCTGGCTGTTGCAGCAGGTATTGTGACATCAGTGCTCAACTGTAATAGCTTATAATAGTTGAGTTCTGACGTCTTTTCTTTATAATCATTGAATGGGTGCATCACAAGTCGCCGATTGTAAAGAAATTATAGACTGGCATTCATACAGAGATTACAGAATCCCATGTATTATAACAGTGTTCTATAATGGTCTCTTGGTTTAGAAGATGTGGGTTTGTTGGATGTGGCTCAGTGCAGATGAAATGAGTGGAATGCAAGCGACCTGTTAGCACTGTCTAGAGATCTATAATATCCTCTTAAGAAAAGTTAAAATAAAAAGAGGATAAGAAATTAAATGAAAGGGGAACTATAAAAAGAGAAAATTGAAACCTATAAGGCTGGCCCACCAGATCTGATACTGAAGTGCACTCATTTTCAGGTGGATGTGAACATGTGATCAGAAACCCAAGGACTGATGTGGATTGACCTATTACCCCATGCAATTTGCTCACATAGGTGGAAGTAGAGTGTAAATGACACTCAGACAGACCAATGGCAGAAGAGAGTTGACACACAGACCCTCTAATTATCTCTCTCTCTCTATATATATATATAGTCCCTGAAAAAAAACAAAGGTTACCGGGAGGTTATATTAGGCTCAGATTTCACTCATACAAAACCAGTGAAATTCAACAGTTATAGTGACCTGAGTTAATTACAACTTATGCCCTGCAATGCACTGCTTATGACCTCGCATATTACATCACTCATGACATGGCCAGTGACATCACTCAAATTCAAATTCAAATTCAAAATTAGCTTTATTCGATTTCAAGTGAAAATCATAAAAGCATACATTATAAAAGGCATAGTGTCACATAAAAGTTTACTGTTGCATGAAGTTTAAAAGAATCACAATATATTATAAAAAAGAAATGGTCATATTTCCTAATTAAAAATTCACAATAAAACAATTTAGCCATTTTACACATGACACACAAGGCTCAAAATTCATATTGGAATTTATCCTTGGCACAGAATATTTATAAAAAACATCACATTCCTTGGATAGTGATGTATTGATTGCTAATTCAGCTGCATTGAGTTTCGAAACCTAATACACATTTTAGAAAACAAGATACTGCGTATATGACATAGTCATTTTCTAGTAACTGCAGCTTGAAAAGGGCCTCACAACAAGTGCGTATCCCCCAGGCCTTTAAAATAGGTTTCAGAAATGCCCTCCTTGATGTCTGATAAAATTTGAAGAAAAGGACACAGTGTATGTTTGATTCAAATGAGATATCATCGCAAGGGCATATAAGGTGTTCCCTGGACCAATTATTACAGGTTGGAAAAGTGATGAGGCGAAAGAAGGTGCCCATACGGAGGCGGGTCAATAGCATGCGGGCGTAGCAACTTGGCTCAGATAAGAGATACTGTTGGACCCCTTCACAAGATGTAATTTGCTGGTACGCTATGGCTGTGCTCCTAGTTTTTTCCCGACCCCACCTCTTGTTAGCTAGATGGTCCAGTACCAATTTTTTCAAGGTCCCTCTGGGGACAGCTTCCATGCTTTCAGGTCTTTGAAAAAACTCTGGGTGCCCAATCTCAAGCAGTGTCTTTTTAACATAAGTTAGCCATTTAATATTAGACACACCGTCAAGTTTGAGGCAATCGATGATTTGTTGTCTCTGGTGTCACCCACACCTTGTGCCACAGCAACACGGGGGCTGTGTTAATAATGTCAGAAATATAAGGTAAGCCCACTTCAATGTGTGTGGCAACGGTGGCTGTTGATTTTGGGACTCCTAGTAAATAACATGTAAACTGGTTTTCGGAGCATTGTATATCTTGAGAATGTTCAATCCCCCATAGACCTGAGCCATATGTACCTGTAGAGACACATTTAGCCTTATAAATTTGAATGAGGTCTCTCACGGGTCGCCCACCGAGTTTCACCGCAATATTTCTCAAGGCTCCTATCGCCCTGGCGAAGGCTAAGTTTCTGGCCATCTCTGCTGCATGCCAAGAGCCCTTTCTGTCGAAGATTATTCCTAAATAGGAAAACCTGTCTGTACATTCAATCCTTTTCCCATCCAAAAAGATTGAACAGGGTACCCTCTTTGTCCCTGGTCTGCAAGACATAGTGTAAGTTTTTGTGGTGTTAACTTTGAGCCCCCTGTCTCTCATATAGTTGGTAAATTTAAGGACGGCCCTCTGAAAGCCGACCCTAGTCCGAGACATTATAGCCGCGTCATCGGCATACAAAAGTATTGGCACAGGTGTTCCTGAAACGGAGGGATAGTCGTATTGTGATTCTCTAAGGTGTTGACTGACAGAGTTGATATCCCTGGTGAAGAGAAGGGGTGCAAGAATGCACCCCTGTCTCACTCCTCTCCTGATATCAAACCTATCCGAACACTCACCCAGCCTGCCATATCTCACCGTAGCTCCTGCGCCACTATATAATTCCCTGATAAAAATAAGAATTTGATGATCAATGCCCATGGCGCGTAGGGTTGCCCAAAGTTTCTCGTGATCTACGCAATCGGAAGCGGAGGTGAGATCCACAAATGTCTCGAAGAGGTTACCCTTCTTGGCCTGCGTGTATTTAGATATGACCAGAGCCAAGTTTAGTCCCTGTTCTATTGTTCCCTTACCAGGTCTAAAACCATACTGTAAGTTTGATATCACATTGTTTTCATCTGCCCATTCCTGCATCCTATTTAAAATGATCCGGGCCGCGACCTTCATCAATGCGTCAAGGAGCGAGATCGGCCTATAGCAGGTAGGGCCATTTCTGTTGCCCTTTTTAAATATGGGGACGACAATGGCATCGGGCCAAGATGGTATAAGCCCGTGCTGATTTGCTTTATTTAACACATTAGTCAGTAAAGGATCCCACAGGTCAATCTCGGCTTTGTAAACATCGCTTGGGACTCCGTCCGGTCCCGGTGCTATCCTTGATAGCCTTAATAACCTCCTTGAGGTAAAAAATTATGTTAATCGGGAAAACTCTTTGCGTATAGCTATCCTGGTGATTCCCACTTTCCTCCGTTATTAGATTACCTGAAACAGGGGGAATAGCTTGCTCATAAAGACTTTTAAAGTGATTCACCCACGTATCCCCCGTAATTGCCTGGCCTATCACATCTGTCTCCTTACATTGTAAAAAAGGAGCATTTACTGCCTTCCAGAAGGCGGCATTGTCCTTGCGCTGTGAAGCTTCATGTAAAGCCAACCAAGCCTCCCTCTTCAGTTGACTTTTCCTAGTTTTAATAGCAGTATAGTAAGACTTTCTGGCTTGCCGGATCAGAACTGAACACTTTGGTGATGTATGCAGTGCTCTTTTAAGGGCAGTGAGGGCATTAGTGCAAATACTGTTGAACCAGCTGTGGGGCTTATTTGGGCCTTGTCTTTTAGCCTTTGTACGAATTTTTTTCATCTCTGCTTGGATTCTAATAAAAGAGTCAATAACAGTTTGTGGTGCCGTATTACGTGTAAGACAAATTGTTATTTCTTCGTGCGAGTTAGATACTAAATGTTGGAGAAATGCCACTGGCTCCACCTTCTCCCATTTTAAGAAATAACCGTTTCTAGATCCAAGATTTATCCTAGGTAGGTAAGGGGGGTAGCACTCAAACTCTGCTTTTGCCCTTTGATTTTTAGGCCAAGGGAGATCGGATAATGGTCACTAAACACGACTTTAAGTGTTTCCCATGAGGATACTAGTCTAGCACAAGCAAAGGAGAGGAGTGCAAAATCGATTGTCGAGTTGCACCCCCTCCCGTGGAAGGTGGGCTGAAAGGGAATGTGTGGCTGCATAGTTCGTTAGCAAAAGACAGATTAAAATAAAAAACAATATTATTCAACACCTTGCCCAATTTAGAGTGAAAAAAATGAGTAGGGTTGTCATCTTTGCTATCGGCTAAACCACAAATGCCAGACGAACCATGTGAACAAATGGTGCAATTAAAGTCACCCAACCATAACATAACCGTTTCACCAACCCGCTGGTCATTTAGGGTGATTATGAGGTTACTAATCACTGTATCCAAAGAATTGGTGGGCATGTTGTTATAAAAATTAACCAAAGTCATATTTGTTACCTGTCCCCAACCAATTATTAGGATTTGGTAATATTCAGTGGTGATAAATTTGAGCACCTTAAACCCCCCCACCGTTGAAACATATGTGCACAAGCCCCCTCTATTTCTCCCATGTGAACTCGGTATTGCTGGTGTATTGTAAGTCGAATACCCTATGATATGTAAATCATCCACAGACCATGTCTCCTGTAGGCAAATTATAATATATTTAGTAACTAGGTCTAACCAGGGGGTGTGGGTCACTTTATCAGATAAGCCAGCGACATTCCAGGATAGGAAAAGCCCCTCCTTATTCGTTCTCTTCAAAACCGCTCGTGGCTCACAGCGTTCTGTGGGAGGATGGGAGGAACATTTATCATTGGGAAGTCAATCCACCCCTTCCATACCTTGGAATGTTGCAAATCATTTGGAGGTATGGACTGCAAAACTAAGATCAGAAGCAACATTTCCATGTTGTTGCAGGATTCTGGCTAGGCAGGTGAAAAGTGACCGTGGTTACAAGTAACTCAGGGCACGTGTTGATATCCCTCCCTCACCCTCCTCTGAGTACCAGTCATTGATATAATGAGCTACCCTACGGTCCCTGAAATTAACGACAAGAATGTCTCCCTGAATCTCTTTGGGTCTATGGCCTACCCAGACGAGTCTCCTTACATGCAAGATAATACCATCTAAAATAGGAGGTAAGGGCCTATTTTTCCTCAACCAGTGGATTACCTTGTTTTTAAGCTCTGAATAGCCTTCTCTCTTCCCTGGTGCTAACTCTGGTACGCCAGTTAAAACTATGACATACGGTGTTGCTTCGGGTGGGAGGTCTATCTGTTGTTTCTTAAGCTTATTTGTTTCATTCAACGTGGCCAGTGGTGACTGTTTACTGGCCACGTGCTTAGCTAGTGTTGCAGGACCTTCTGACCTAAGATCGACATTGGATTTAATACTAGTGGCATCACGTTTTAACAGGCCCTTAGGTTTCACTTGTGTCGGGATGGTAGAATTATTTTGAGTCGAGATGCTGGGTAAAGTAGGCCCTACAAATAATCCAGATGTGTTTTTATTTGACCTGCAGGGGGAAACTTCCTTTATTAGCGTGTTGTTAGTAACTATCATTTGCTCGATTGAGCCTAATTGTTCCCCAATCCTTCTTACCCTCTCCAGAAGTGGTAGCAAGAGTGATTTAACTAGGAGTTTGATATCATCCATTAGCCCTTTATTGGGGAGAGGGGGGGCATATTCTAGCGTTTTTTTCTGGCTCCAAAAATGTGGCCCTCAGCTGGGGAAAAAAGTGTTTTAGATATTTTGGGGCATCTGCCCTTGTGTCCGTGTCTCCCCCGCTTTCTCTTCTTAGTGGCGGCTGGCGGTGCTCGTGTATTTTGTTTTTGGCTCATTGGGATCGGGTTTGGAGATGGTGGTGTAGTTTGTTCTTCCGTGATAATATCTAATAAGGGATCAGCGCTTAGATCTTCGTCACTCAGCTCCTTGCTAAGCTCTGAAGAAGTGTTAACATCGTGTACCGCTGGGAGGAGCTGTTGTGATTGAGGCAGTTTTGTGGCGGGGTGGTTACTTGCTGGATAGCTCCCAAGAAAGAACGTTTGTTTTGGAGGAGTTCTTGGGACAGTCTGCGCTCAGTAACAGCGATCTCATATTCCAGTACTGAGGCAGTCCTAGTTATAAAATTGTCCAGAGTCCCGCTGACAGTTCCACCCACCAGGGATTTCCTCTCTTTCCTTAGAAGTGGCGCCATCTTGTGTGAATTATAAAAAACAGTATATAAAAGTAGAAAGATGGTAACGGCAATATATATATCCCGTCTTTAGCTAAGGCGTATCCCCAAGAAGGACAACAGCAATCCTACTTACAATGGCCAATGTATACAGATACAAGAGAGGTGGCCCAGCCCCAGCCTTGGTCAGCCCCGGACGGCCACAGACGGTCCTGCCCTTGTCCCGGGCTTCTCCCGGCGCGTCCCGCGCACGTCCTCGCGGGACGAGGGACCAGGCGGGGCTTTATGCGCCTCCTGGAGCGCACTCAAGTTCTTTGCACCCCATGGAATCCTGGGGGTTGTAGTCAGGAGCAGCCTGACCGGCAGGGCCAAGCCCGGCCGGTCAGTGTCCTTGCAAAGTCCCCGGTAACAGAAACAACAAAGGGGCGAGGGGGGGCGGAGCCAAGCCCGGACGCAGGGAGAACAAGGAAACTTTCAGGATTCTACAGCACCCACGACGATTCAGCAACAACAGGGGACTCGGCCCCAGGCGGGGCTTTATGCGCCTCCTGGCGCGCACTCAAGTTCTTTGCGCCCCGTGGAATCCTGGGGGTTGTAGTCAGGAGCAGCCTGACCGGCGGAGCCAAGCCCGGCCGGTCAGTATCCTTGCAAAGTCCCCGGTAACAGAAACAACAAAGGGGCGAGGGGGGGCGGAGCCAAGCCCGGCCGCAGGGAGAACAAGGAAAGTTTCAGGATTCTACAGCACCCATGACGATAATCACTCATGACAGCTCATTTTTATTGATTTTTGTATTTATCAGGGGATGGGGCTGCGTGACCCCCCCATCCCTGGGCCATTTTTGACCCCTGGGGGCCCCATCCCACGGGGTGGGCCTTTTTTCAATGGGGTGGGGGGCAAGCGGCCTCCCTCTCAGGCCAATTTTGGCCCCGGGGACCCCATCCCCTGGGGTTGGTTCACCAGGACATAGCAGGAGCCAGCTATCGGGGGTGGGATCACCAGGGCCATTATTGGCTCCAGGAGGGGTGCCGCGTGTCCCCCTCCCTTATTTAATTTTGCCCGAGGAGGTGGTGGTCTCCGGGGCTCGGGAGAGGCTGTGTGGCCCCTGCATTAAATTTTACAAAGGCTCCGGGAAGGTGGCTGTCCCCGGGGCTGTGGGGAGATTTGTGATGCCCCCGCATCAATTAAAATGAAAGCCCCAGGGAGGTGGTGGTCCCTGGGGCTGTGGCGGGGGTTTGCCCGGCACCAGGCTAGGGGGGTCCAAGAGGTCCCGCAATTATGATTAAATAAGCCTCGGGAGGTGGTGGTCCCCGGGGCAGCGGGAGGTGCCATATGGGCCTCATCCTCTTTTGTTTTTAAAGAAACCTTGGGCAAGTGGTGGTCCCCGGTGCAATATTCAGCTGCAAAAGGGTGGCCCTGTGTGCACCTCCTCCATTATTAAAACAATGCCCTGACCTGGCTCACCCAGGAGACCGCGCTTTCTGTTTTTTAAATTTTCACCAGGATCCACAGAGTGAGCCATTTTTTTTTGTAATGCATTTTTGGCCCTGCAGGGTCCCTGTTGGACACCCTCCCCAATTGGCATAGGGGTCATGGTGTTTCTACCTTGCCCTATTTTCTTCTTTTTTTAAAAGTTTTTTTCTGTGACTCAGTTCAAGCTGAGTCACAAGATGGCTGCCAACGCTTCCTGGTTTGAAGTGTTGACAGCCAATCAGATCTCAGCACGAGATCAGGCGGGGTCGTGGATCCTCCACATCACTATATATCCAACTGGAGATTTCTTTAAATTTCTCTGCAACTACTGAATGAATTTACACCAAATCACAAAAAGGGTGCTTTCTGGACCAACATCTACCTTCCTGCCAAATTTGGTGTAATTCCGTTCAGCAGTTCGGGCTGTAGTTGTCTCATATGTTCCTATCGAAAACAACATGGGGAAAATATGTTTTGAGACTCCCCCCTTTTCCTCTGCCCCACCTGATGGATCACCCAGAAATTTCCACGAGAGAAGTTGAAGTCAGTGGCAAACTAGTTTTGAAAATTTCGCTAGGATTAGTCAAACAACGCCAAAGTTATTGGCAAATAAAGAAACGCTCTTTCTATGGAAACTACATCCTAACTATAACTATCTACTGGCTACCTCCAGTAGGTAGTATGTATATATATATATATATATATACATATATATATATATATATATATATATATATATATATATATATATATATATATATATATTACCTACTGGCGGTCGCCAGTAGGTATATATAGTTAGGATTTTTTCTCTATGGGATTTTTGAAAATTCTATGTCTAATAACTTTGGCGTTTGTGGACGGCATTGGCTGCAATTTTCAGGAAAATTGAACATTTTGTTTCTGAGCAGCCCCTGAAAATTTGGGGGGGTTTCGTCAAGGGGGGGCCGAGAAAAAAGGGGGGTCCCAAAACGTGTTTTTAACATTGAGTTTTCCATAGGGCGGTTGGCCTCACTTTTAGCCCGAACGGCTGAATGGATTTGCACGAAACTTGGCAAAATTGTAGGGACTGGTAGCCCGATGTGCCTTTGCTAGGTCTCAATATATGTGCTCCAGTGGATTTTGAGAAATTAACGTTCAAAAAAAGATATATATCTGTAACAGCGGACCAGGCAGCGCTCCAGTTCGCGTACTTTTCGCGTTACGGAGCTTTGTGAAGCGAAGCTGATTGGTTCTCCGGCGTCTGTAAACATTCCAAACAGTCCGTAGCGGCCGCCATCTTGTCTCTCGGTAGGATCGAGAGACAAGAGGAGGCCAAAGCGAAGGGGCAAATGACCATAAGGGGGCATAGTAGATCCTCCCTGACCCCCTAGGTTTGATGTGGAGGTTTTAAAAGGGCCCCGCGGGGCAAAAAAAAAAAAAATTATATTCGAACGGCTGAATGGATTTGCACGAAACTTGGCAAAATTGTAGGGACTGGTAGCCCGATGTGCCTTTGCTAGGTCTCAATATATGTGCTCCAGTGGATTTTGAGAAATTAACGTTCAAAAAAAGATATATATCTGTAACAGCGCTCCGCTTCGCGTACTTTTCGCGTTACGTAGCTTTGCGAAGCTGATTGGTTCTCCGGCGTCTGTAAACATTCCAAACAGTCCGTAGCGGCCGCCATCTTGTCTCTCGGTAGGATCGAGAGACAAGAGGAGGCCAAAGCGAAGGGGCAAATGACCATAAGGGGGCATAGTAGATCCCCACTGACCTCTTAGGTTTGATGTACCATTTTGCCAAGTTTGGTGTAATTCCGTTCAGCCATTCAGGCTGTAGACGTATCTAAATGTCCTATGGAAAATTGCATGGGGAAAACACATTTGAACGTGTTGAAATTTAGAACCAATTAAAATGTTACTTTGGTTTTGTATTTGTGTGTGATGAAAGTTAATTGGTTATGTATATATCAAAAATGAGAGGAAACCACAGCCATTTTGTGATACTACTGTCTGAGGTACATTTGTGAGGAATTTTTGGTGCTCAATTTCTGGTGTTTGATTTACACAGTACTAACACTTCTCCTACTTTCAAAAAGGTGAGTTGTTAATTTGTAAGGGGAACTATGTTGTACACTTTAAGATAATTTGAAAAATGTTTTCTGTTATTCATTTTCAGTCCTTCTGTTATACTAAATACTTGATAAAGTTAGTTTTATATTATGTATTACTAAAAACGATAAATGAAAGTGATTATTTTTTTCTGCAATTTACAGCAAGAAATTTCAAAATAAAATGGATCACAATGAAGAGACCGTGGCAATTTCTTTTGAATTATCCACTACATTTATTGAAATTGACAGCACCAATAATGAAATATTCTCACAAGGAGGAGATGACTTGAATGATTTTTTTGATCAATCTCTTGACAGCGAATTTATCGAATGTTTGGAGACCATAGAGTTACAAGAATCATCATTGCAGACTTTTCATGAGGAGATTTCTGATGAGATGATTGAAGAGGAAATTCCTGATGAGGACATGTTACTAGTTCTTTCAAATTATGAAAATTCAGAAGAATACATTTATATTTAGAAATCAAAAATTGTTTGAGACATTATTCATTTTTATTTTTAATTTATGAGGTTGTAGCGAAGTGATTGTAGTATAAAAAAAGACTTATAGTATAGAGTGCAAAAATTGTTTTTTTTTGGAGGGGCAAAAAAAAAATCGTTTTTTTGGTGGGGTGCGCCCGGTTAGCGTAACGGGAAGTGGACTGGGGAGCGTACTACAAGGAAAGAAGAATGATTGACTTTTAACTTATTGTATGTTTATAGACTTGTTTTTCTGCTGAGTGACGTGTCGGCCTATCTCCACGGGATGCAGTCCCTACCATCTCGGCGTTTAAGCCCAGGGGGACCGGTAGTGTGGGAGAGATAACGGGGCATATTATCAAGGGGGTTTATCTCCGCTTTTTTGGCTTTAAAAGCCAAGAAAGCGGAGATAAAATTATCTCCGTATTACGTAGCTGTCGCCAACACCAGTTAGCGACCGCTAGTAGGAGATAGCGACCATCTTGGGCTCCACTTTGCATGTCAGTGATATTTATCACTAATGACATGCAAAGTGGGCATGCCAAGATGTTAGCGACTGGAAACAGTCGCTAACATCGCTATCTCCTATTACCAACTTTTGGAGATATTCGCGCTAAGCGCGAATATCTCCAAAAAGTAACACCTGTCCTGAGCAGTTCTTAGCCATGTCATCCAATGGGAGGTGGATAACATGGCTAAGAGCATTAGCTCGGTAATGCATGAATATCGCTGACTTTTCAGCGATATTAATGCATTGCGGCCGTTTTTTATGGCATTTGCGATAAACCTTGATAATAGCAAGGTTTATCTGCGATAATTTCTGACGATGCTTAGCGGTAAAAAATTCGTTGCTAAGCATTGTTAGGGATAAATATCGCTTAACTTTGGTAATATGCCCCAACGTCTGTTAACGTTCGATTCGAAGGAAATGAGGAAGTGTTGAAAAACATTGTCTGCGCCATCTTGCCTTTTTTCAAATGCCACACTTTTGTCGTGCACGGCAGCCATTTTAGATGCCTTGACCAGACCCACTCTCTGCACGCTGTCGATCCGTAGCATGGCTCCCCACCCTCGCAAGCATCTTCCCCAGGCACTGGTCACCCCCGCTCTCTGTCTTATGCATGGGCAATAAACCTCCCCCCATCTGCGCTGCTCTTCCCTGAGAATCACACCCTGTGCCCGCCCGACACCTCCCTTTCGCCCTATTCACTACCGCACCCTCTGACACTCCTCTTCCTCTGTGTCCGATTGTCCAGGCCGGTCCCAGGCTATCAGCTAACCCTGCAGATGTAGTTTATGGCCCCAGCTGTAAAGAATCACCCCTCTTCAAAGGAGTTATAGTAGATCAAGGCCCACACCCGATGAGATCCGTCACACCACACGCGTTCCTACTATCTGTAAACCATCCTGTATTGTGATTGGGGAGGGGACCGAGCCTGAAGCGGAAGATTCCAGGGATGGCTCTTTGTACATCAAAGTTTTTACAATTATGTGTCACATTAAAAATATATAGCACTCCAACAAAGTAGTAGGAATATAAAACTTTAATAACTTATAAATATATACAACAAAACAAAAACAGTAAAAACATTTAAACAATGAAGAGACCGTGGTAATTTCTTTTGAATTATCCACTACATTTATTGAAATTGACAGCACCAATAATGAAATATTCTCACAAGGAGGAGATGACTTGAATGATTTTTTTGATCAATCTCTTGATGGCGAATTTATCGAATGTTTGGAGACCATAGAGTTACAAGAATCATCATTGCAGACTTTTCATGAGGAGATTCCTAATGAGATGATTGAAGAGGAAATTCCTGATGAGGACATGTTACTAGTTCTTTCAAATTATGAAAATTCAGAAGATGTTGCCTGGGTGCCGCACTGATTTGGGTATCCGGCGTGGGGCGTCCCGGGGGGTGGGTCGTCAGTAGCGGTCTGTTGTGCGAATAGTTCCAAGGCAGCAGAACGCCCTGAAATCTGGATGGCACCAAGGTGATGTCCAGTAAGTTGCCGCCCACCAAATAACGGCGTGGGGCGCCGCGGGGGGGGGGGGAGGCAGTCCAAAGTTCCGTTAAAAGGGCAAAGGAAAGGATCGGTGGTTTGAACCATCAGTCAAAAAGGGGAGGGGGTGCAACAATTTTTCCTACCGGGTTACACTGTGCTTTCACCGGAACTGAGGTCTGCAGGATTCTAGTCATTCAAACTGAGGCTGGCGCCAGCATGGGAGCGCCGACGTCCCGCGGCTACAGTTTCGTCACTCCACGGGCGATCATGGCAGTCATTCCCCATCGGGGGTGTCTGCGGGGGTCGGGGACTCCCGCGGCCCCTCTAGAATCTTCAAGGTCGTGGAGGACTACGGTGGTGGAGTCAACCAGTGACCGGGCCATTTCTTTATGCTGGGCCCGCTCTTGCCAGGTCGACCGCCATTTTGAGAGTTCGGTAGCTACCGGCGATCGCGGGGTCAAATGAGCGGACGGGCTCCACCCTGCCGGGCGAGACGTTGCAGCATCGCCACAGTGGAAGAACCCTTTTCCGGGCGCCTGGAGCGCTGAGGGTGCAGCTGGGAAGCCTCCACCTGGGGAGGCGGGAGAGGCCTGTTCGCACCGTCTCTCCCACCCAGTGCACCCCACGGCGTCTCGCTTGACATTTGTTATGGCCGGACCAGGCGATGAGGACGAGGGGGGGGGTCGGAGGCATGTGCAAGACATCCCCACCCGTGTTGTCGCAGCCATTATAAAAGAAAGAAGAAATGTCCCGTCCGTCTTTGGGCCGGACCTCCGGTGGATGGCGGCCGGACGCCCTTTGCTCTGGCCCCATGAACGGGTTCCTTGGCTCATCCGGTGGGGCAGGCCTTGGCGTGTGGTGCCTCTCCTGGGCCTTTCGTGCAGTGGCCTCTCCACTCCCAGGCCCTCCATGGATGCTGGCCCAGACTGGGAGAGAGAGGGTCTAACCTGCAATTCTCCAGGGTTACCGCCACCGCGGCCGGATCCCGTCGGCCTCGGCCTCTGGTTGATGGTGGCCGGACTGGGAGAGAGAGGGGAGGGTCGAGGACACAGACATTCCCCCCCTTGCAACTCTCCAGGGTGGTCGTAGCAATCCCCCTGGACGGGTGCCATTGGCCTCGGCCTTTCCTCCGGCTACACCCTACGTGATGATCTTCTGCCGACGGTTGGCAGCAGGACCCGCCTTATATGTGTTGCTTCCGGCTGGGCGTAGCCGGAAACCTGTTGCACTTTGGAAGTTTCCAGAATGGGGCGGATGTCTGCTGACTTGTATCTTTCCCAGTTTGCCGTTATTTGGCCGTGGCAGGCGGTGGGACAGACACGTTTTGGGGCAGTGAGGGGCGATGAAGCCTCGTTGCCTTGTGGCCGTTGCAATGTCACACTTGGTTTCTCTTACTGTTTTCAGGTTTCTTATTACGGGCTTACTTCTAACGTTTCTTGTTTCTAGGACAATAATAGGTTTTATCATTATGTATTGTTATCGTTTCTTTGTTTGTTATTTAATAAAAAGTTCATCAGTGGCCTACTGATTTTCGTTTTCCTATTCCTTTCTTTCCAGGTTGTTTCATGCTAAAGTTTCTGTTAACAGGATACAGTGATCACTTCGTTATTATTGCATATGTCCTTTTCACTAGGGGTGCTCTCTGGTCGGGCCAGATGACCTATCTCTAGTAAATGGTCCGGGTGAAACAGGTGCATCAATCAGTGGGGAGTAGATACGCATGACAGATTACAACGGGGGACAAAGGTCCGCATTACCTACCCTTTCACTACTTGCAAAGATTTTCCTACGTTTATTTGCAAACAGGGAATACCTCCAAAAAGAACCAATTCCCAAACAGTCAATGTTCGGGCAAACAATCAATCAATGAGGAACGAAATAGGCACGATGTGTTAAAGGTTTGCGTTACCTACCCTTCACTATCTGCAAAGGGAGAGAGAATATTCCTATTCTTCCCCGTTTGCAGGCAGAGAAGATCCTTAAGAGAACCAACTTCGAACAATTCAATGCTCGATTCAATCAATCAATCAATGGGGAGAAAAATAGGTATGACGGATTACAATGGGGACAAAAGTCTGCATTTACCTATCCTTCACTATCTGCAAAGACTAAACAGAGTATGGCGATTCTGTGCTTGTTTGCAAGTGCTTGGATAACAATCAATCAAATGGAGAGAGAAGCAGGCACGACGGATTACAACTGGGGCAAAGGCCTGCGTTAACTAACCTTCACTATCTGGAAAGAGAGAGTACTCCTAATAGAAATGAGGGGGGGGCAGCATTGAAAGCAGATCAGTGTGCATAAACACGAAAATGTTTTTTCTTACCACGTACTTGACAATCGACACCTTATGATATTTGCTATTAAAAAACCATTGAAATTCACTGAAAAAACCATAGGTTATAGACCATATATAGTTAGGAATTAGCATTTACAAAACCTTGAAAATTCACTGAAAAAACCATAGGTTATAGACCATATATAGTTAGGAATTAGCATTTAAGAAACCTTATTTTACTCACACAAAACCATTGAAATTCCATATATAGTTAGTAGTACTAACTATATATCGCGCACCCGCAATCCACTGCTGATCATGTCACATATTACATCATTCATGACATGGTCAGTGACATCACTGATGACATCACTGATGACATCTCAAATGACATCACTGATGACATCACTGATGACATCTCAAATGACATCACTGATGACATCTCAAATGACATCACTGATGACATCACTGATGACATCTCAAATGACATCACTGATGACATCTCATTTGACATTACTGATCACATCACTGATGACATCATTCATGTGATAATACGATGAACCTCTTCAGACTCTAATATAACCTTAGATACACTCAGTGTAAACAGACACTCACAGACTGTCACTCATCCATGGAGTTACTTACACACCTAGTCAGTCATGCAAAGAATCAATCACACCTCAATTTCCTCAACTATACAGTTATACACACCTTACTTATTCAAACATATACTAACACATATTTACTCTCTTTTAAAATCCCTGATACAAGTTCACAATGATCCATACAGCCACTCACACATTCACTGACTCTTATGCACAGTTATTTATATATGCCAATTCTCACATGTACTGTGTTTTACATATGTATTTACTTTGACATGTAGCACTGAGATATCCATTCACTCACCAATGCACTCATGCACACAGTCAACCACCCATACAGCTGTTTCCACATGCACTTTTGAACCCATACATCTAGTGAATCAACTGCTCACACATCTATGCACAGAGTCATACACCTCCCAGCCACCCACACACACACTCAGTCTCCCATACAAATACTTGAGCAACCAATCAATAACCCATATACTTACTCATATAGCTACTGATCAACACATGCAGCAGTTTACAGAACAACAAACATAATGATGCACAAATTAAGACAGTTCGTCACTAACCCATGCACTCAGTGAGACACATTTAACCTCTCACTCATACAGTCAGGCATGCACCTACTAAATCCTTCATCCAGACACTTCTACATCCACTCATTCTTCAATATGTAAGACATATTTTAACTTTACAGAAATACACAGTCACTGGATGTTGTCATCAGTGATGTCATTTGAGATGTCATCAGTGATGTCATCAGTGATGTCATTTGAGATGTCATCAGTGATGTCATCAGTGATGTCATTTGAGATGTCATCAGTGATGTCATCAGTGATGTCACTGACCATGTCATGAATGATGTAATATGTGACATGATCAGCAGTGGATTGCGGGTGCGCGATATATAGTTAGTACTACTAACTATATATGGAATTTCAATGGTTTTGTGTGAGTAAAATAAGGTTTCTTAAATGCTAATTCCTAACTATATATGGTCTATAACCTATGGTTTTTTCAGTGAATTTTCAAGGTTTTGTAAATGCTAATTCCTAACTATATATGGTCTATAACCTATGGTTTTTTCTGTGAATATATATATAGATATATATAGATGTATATATTTATCCAACTACGCTCCCTTGTGCAATGGATGCACAAATAAACAGGTACGGACAACTTCTTAAGCTGGTCCCAGAATTTACTTTCTTTAATTTAAGTTAAAGTGCAGTGCTCCTTCATAACGCGTATCGGGTCTCCTGGCCCTTGGTCACATGACCGCATTACATGCATGCAGAGTTTGTATTGGTGGTGCAACCCTCACCTGACAATGCATGTGACAATAATAGTAAAGCTAGAGGAAACACTCTCTCTTGTGGCAAAATGGTACAACGAATAGACTAGTTAAACATTTTTAGGTAATTAATTCATTACACTGATGTATAAAAACCTCTATTATATGAAACGTTTTCATCATTTAAGTGGATGGGTGAGATACAACATCACTTCAGTTGTCGTGAATATCATAGCACAAATGCTGGAATCACAGTGCTGCATCAACCAATTGAAGACTGTCATATATTGTACATTGTAAAAGCCACATTAAAAAATAATTGTTAATATGTATCACTGCATATTTACATATAAATAGTTGATAAAAAGTAACAATGTCTGTGCAAATACCGCATGTGCAAAAATTACAGACCTCAAATGGCCATATCAGCTATTACTATTCATAAACATAGCTCTTAAGTATTGTCACAAAGTGCAAAAAATATGTGCAAATAGTGCATAAACCTTAAAAGTATCTAAAGTGCTGAATAATGTAAAAATATTTACTGATGGCAGGAAGATAAGAAAATATTCATGATTTTGAAGGAACTCATCTAAAAACGCCACTATTTAATTAACATAGGGAGGCCTCTTAAAAAATTGACTGAGTATTGAGGTACTGATACAGTATACCAGCCATATATGTTACCACGGCCAAAATCTCAGAATGGTAGTGTCAAAATTGATGGGTGCTATTCATGCACCATCCTATGTTGAAACATAATGCCATAGACAGGTATAGCAAAAATCAAAAACGTAGCATACTATTGATTCCCTCATATAGATATATATATATATATATATATATATATATTACCTACTGGCGGTCGCCAATAGGTATATATAGTTAGGATTTTTTCTCTATGGGATTTTTGAAAATTCTATGTCTAATAACTTTGGCGTTTGAGGACGGAATTGGCTGAAATTTTCAGGAAAATGGAACATTTTGTTTCTGAGCAGCCACTGAAAATTTGGGGGGGGGGTTCGTCAAGGGGGGGCCGAGAAAAAAGGGGGGTCCCAAAACGCGTTTTTTCCATGTTAATTTCCATAGGGCGGTTGGCCTCACTTTTAGCCCGAATGGCTGAATGGATTTGCACGAAACTTGGCAAAATTGTAGGGACTGTTAGCCCGATGTGCCTTTGCTAGGTCTCAAGATATGTGCTCCAGTGGATTTTGAGAAATTAACGTTAAAAAAAAAATATATATCTGTAAGCGCGCTCCGGGCAGCGCCCCGGTTCGCGTACTTGACGCGTAACGAAACTTCGCGAAGCAAAGCTGATTGGCTCTCCGGTGTCTGTCAACATTCTAAACAGTCCGGAGCGGCCGCCATCTTGTCTCTCGGTAGGATCGAGAGACAAGAGGAGGCCAAAACAAAGGGGGAAATGACCATAAGGGGGCATAGTAGATCCTCCCTGACCCCCTAGGTTTGATGTGGAGGCTTTAAAAGGGCAAAAAAAAAAAATTGTTTTTGTTTTTTTTGCATGGGGAGCGCCCGGTACGCGCACCGGGAAGCGGTCTGGGGAGCGTTCTATAAGGAAAAAAGAATGATAGACTATGATATTTTGAAATATTGTATGTTTATTGATTGTTCTTTTTGTTGTTTTTTTTTTTTGGTTTTTTTTATTTAGGTAGCAGTATTAATGATTATTAAATATAAATGTATTTTTGGAATTGTGCACAGTATACTATAAGTCTGACTTTACATTATAATCAATTTGGTACTAGTTTATGAACTACATATAAAATGATTAAAGACTCAAACAATTTTTTAATATTAAATATAATTTTATTTTTCTGATTCTTTTTCAAAATTTAATAGAACGTCTAACATTTGACTGTCCGATATGTCCTCTTGTTGAGTGAATATAACTTCCCACATTTGACCGTCATCATAATGAAGTAACAAATCCACAGATTCTACACATTGTAGAAGTTCATGGTCTCGTGATTCATCCATGAATTCCAAGTCAATGGGTTCAATGATTTCCTCATTGTTCATGTCTAGGACAATTTCAAAGGAAACGTTCTGTTCTCCTTGCATTTTTGTGCTGAAATTTGAATAAAAAATAAATATATCAGTAGAGATAGGGCACTGTTGGGTTTAAGTTCAGACAAGTACTTTTGAGGCATGAAGTAGTACTATTAAAAAGTGCCTGTGAAAACGCCTATGTAAATTCATAATTATACCACAGAAACCTAAATCAATCCATAATTATAATAAACAAGCCTTTCTCAATGTCTAACTCTTACAGAGGGATAGTATATAACTATCTGAAAATGTTTTTAAATTTATAAAATAATATCTTACCTTTTAAAAACAAGTTTAAGTTGTGAGTGAAAATGATCTTGCAGTGTAGTTCAGGAAGTAGTAGTCAAAATGGCTGTGTTTCTCTCTCTTTTTTTTATATATATTCAGGTACATAACCAATCAAATGTCAGGTAAAAAAAGTAGAAAATGAAAGTAACATTTTAATTGGTTGTCAATTCCAACACTTCAGATGTGTTTTGTGAAGTAATTTACCTCAGGGTATTTAGAGAGGTCTGCAGGCTAAATGGCTAAATGGAATTCCAACCAAATTTGTGAAAATGGTAGGGATTGGTATGTAGTATGAGTTAATCTATATTTGGTGACATTGTGTCCAGGGTTTTTTTCTGTAAATTACTTTCCCACCTTTTTTAATGGAGCGCTTCCCGGTGAGCGCCCCGGTACGCGAACCGGCTGCGTTACGGGAGTCCACCATTTTGTGTTTCGGTCAAATTAAGATACAAGATGGAGGGCAAATAATGTTCAGAATGGGTAGAAGGGGGCACGGTAGACGTATCTTGACCCCCTAGGTTTTCTGAGGGTGGCTGAGGAGGCCCATATGTGCGAAAAAAAAACATTTTTTTTCAAATTTTCGCGCGGTTAGCGTCTGGTGCGCGTAAATTGTGAAAATTTGTAAAAAAAAGTTACATTTAAAATTTGTTTATAGTGATCATAGTTAGGGTAGCTCTGAGAAGAGCTTTTGGGTCTGTGGTAGATTTAGGTACTTATAAGTAGGTACCAATACATAGTTTTAAATTCAAGATGAAAATTCTGTTCCCCTCATCTGAGAAGTGAACTCCAGCTCCTCTGTAGATATCTTGCATGTAGTAACGCAAGTTATTGTTGTACATGGAGCCCATTCCATGGTCTCTCATGTAAGCTGAAACAGACTTATTTACATGCTTCCTCGATTTCTCAATTTGTGGACAAAATTGGTTCGACCACCTCCATTTCTGTCTTTGGCATATATTTGAATATACCAAGGCAGTTTGAGGAAAAAGTGCCATCAATTGGTCAAAGGTGTCTTTTAAAAACATTTCCAGACCTACACCAGTCAAAGTGCCCAAGTCATTTCCTCCACAGTGCACAATTAACAGGTCAGGTTTTGGCAAATGCATAAAGGTTTTCACCAATGGTATCAATTGGTGACATTTTAATCCTCTGTGGCCAATCCACTTAATTTCCACATTTTGTAAATTGAGGTTAGGTAAATTTCTGTTATCAGCATACCTTTGAGCCCAGTAGATGTAACTATGTCCAACAATCCAGACAGAAAACATGGTGAGAGGAGGTTCTGCTGCAGTCAGATGAAGTGTGGCAATGAAATGGCAGTTGAAAAAATAAGAGTTTAAAATGAAAAAAACGGTGGAGTTTCTGTTTCTGTGTTAATGAAGCAGTAGCAGTGATTGGTGGATTTTGATTGCTGAAAACAGAAAGGTAGGGTGCATGGATGAGTTCTTTGAAAGATGTAATTTGAATGGTCAAGAAAAAATCATTTTATGAAAGATTGCACTGGATATGCAGGTGTACTGAGAGTTCAGAGTTCAATTGAAACATTGTTGTGTGAACTTGCAAACATCAGAGGTCTTTCAGGAGGTGGTTGCTATGGAAAAAAAGGCAGAAAGGGCAGAGGGGGGAAGGGTGTTGATTTGAAAAAAGTGAGGGAAGAGTTTTGATTGGGTGACATGAGAGATATGTGTGATGAATTACAGCATTTCTGTGGCATTGTTGCTTGCAGACTCTGGAGTGCATACCTTTTGCTCTGCTAAAGACAAATTGGTGTGTTTCTGAGACTGTTTTGAAACTCATAAAGTATTTGCTAAGATGAGAAAAGATTCATTTAATTTAGATAGAGAATAGTATGCTTTAGGGAGAAAATTATGAAGAAAGTTGTGTATTTAAAATGTTGCTTTGTGTCAAGTGTTTTACAAATAGATTTTGTTTCTTTGTGTTACATAGCCATGTTAAAAGTGATGCAAAAATAGTGCAAGGGTCTTACAAAAATGCTTTCATGTGTCTTAGGGTATTTTAACTCACTTCCCCATGAATGTATGAATATAATTGCTTTACAAGATGTGTTTAAAAACGTTTTTTGAAATCAATTAGGTTTCTTGATATGTACTGCTAGAGTTTCATAGGTTGCTTGGGGCATATTTTCAAGGCTTTTGAGTTCCTTTGATGTAATTTTTCCCATTTTATTTTAAGACATTTCCTTGTGGTGCAAGGTCCTTGTAAATACGCCCCCATGTGTGCTTGGCAAATTTAGATTTTAATTCTTTGAGTTACATAGCCATGTTAAAAGTGATCCAAAAATGGTGCAAGGGCTTTAAAAAAATGCTTTCACGTGTCTTAGGGCATTTTAAGTCATTTCCCGATGAATGTAGGTATATAATTGATTTAGATGATGTGTTTTAAAACGTTTTTTGAAATCAATTAGGTTTCTGGATATGTAGTGCTAGAGTTTCATAGGTTGCTTGGGGCATATTTATAAGGCATTTGAGTCTCTCTGATGTTATTTTTCCCATTTTAATTTAAGACCTTTCCCCGTGGTGCAAGGTCCTTGTAAATATGCCCCCATCTGTGCTTGGCAAATTTAGATTTTAATTCTTTGAGTTACATAGCCATGTTAAAAGTGACCCAAAAATGGTGCAAGGGCCTTAAAAAAACGCTTTCATGTGTCTTAGGCCATTTTAAGTAATTTCTCCTTGAATGTAGGTATATAATTGATTTAGATGATGTGTTTTAAAACGTTTTTTGAAATCAATTAGGTTTCTTGATATGTAGTGCTAGAGTTTCATAGGTTGCTTGGGGTATATTTAAAAGGCATTTGAGTCCCTTTGATGTTATTTTTCCCATTTTAATTAAAGACATTTCCCCGTGGTGGAAGGTCCTTGTAAATACACCCCCATGTGTGCTTGGCAAATTTAGATTTTGATTATTTGACTTACATAGCCATGTTCCATACAGTGCTCACCTTCTGCGTAGTCTTTGATATGCTAGACTCAATCTGCACAATGAGATACGTAAGCAAAGGAAACACAGGTGATGTGATTGTGAAATGAGGAAAAGAAATTCCACATTTTTCAATTACATCATCTGTGTTTCCTAAGTTTACGAATGACATTGTGCAGATGAGGTTTAGGCCTGTCCACGGACACAGAAGAGGTCTGGCCTTTGTTCAAGAGTGAAGTGGACATGACTTACTTCATTGGTAGGCCTTCACATGTATTATCTCCTCTGTACTCTTCAACAAGCGTAAATTTAATCTGCAACCCTGAGTAGGCCTCACCTTAAACAAACCTCTGGATAGGCCACACCTTATCGTCATCCTGAATCAATCATTTAAAATGTTAGGGACAGATTTATGATAGGTGTATGCCTCTTTTGCGTCACTGTGCGTCACTTTTGTGACGCAGCGGCGGTGCAAAAGATTTGCTATGTGGCGACATATTTACAACTTGATGCATCTAGGCAGATGTGTCATGCTGTAAAGTCCCGTGCCACATGAAACCGATGCAGCAGTGATGCAAAAGATGCACCATGTTGCAAGACAGGCCTCACTTCATCTCCAACAACATACCGTCCGTTTAAACTGTAAACATTTAGGAATGTGTAGGGGGCATGGAGAAGCTGAATCTTTTGTAAATGTCAAAATTATTGTATACAGTGCTCAACTTCTGTGTACTCTTTGATATGCTAGACTCCATCTGCACAATGAGATACCTAAGCAAAGGAAACACAGGCGATGTGATTGTGAAATGAGGAAAAGAAATTCCACATTTTTCAATTACATCACCTGTGTTTGCTAACTTTACGAATCACATTGTGCAGATGAGGTTTAGGCCTGTCCACGGACACAGAAGAGGTCTGGCCTTTGTTCAAGAGTGAAGTGGACATGACTCACTTCATTGGTAGGCCTGCACATGTATTATCTCCTCTGTATTCTTCAACAAGCCTAAATTTCATCTGCAACCCTGAGTAGGCCTCACCTCAAACAAACCTCTGGATAGGCCACACCTTATCGTCATCCTGAATCAATCATTTAAAATGTTAGGGGCAGATTTATGATAGCCGTGTGCCTCTTTTGCGCTGCTGTGCGTCACTTTTGTGACGTAGCGGCGGCGCAAAAGATGCGCTATGTTGCGACATATTTACAACTTGATGCATCTAGGCAGATGTGTCATGCTGTAAAGTCCTGTGCCACATGAAACCTGCGTCAGGTTTCATATAGGCGTTTTGTTGCAGGGTGGGCATTCATTTGCATGAAAGCCCTGTAAAACTAACACAGTGAAATTTAGAAGATTTCACTGAGTCAGCTTTATAGCATTGCTGAATCAAATCCTTACGCCTGTTTGAAACAGGCATAAGGAGTGATGCACCATGCAATGTGTGGCTTCCTCCTGTGCATTGCAGTAGACATGTCGCGCTTACGACGTGATTCCTGCAATGTGCTGCTTTTGCGGAACAGATGCGTGACGCATCTGTGCTGTTTTTGCTCAATGGTGCTCCACATTGTAAATGCGGCACATCATGAGTGGCAGAGCAGCGGTGCACGTTAACTGGTGCATCCCCGGGGATGCGCCAGTTAACATAAATCTGCCCCTTTACATTTAAGTATGAGCAGGGTAAAAAGAGTCGGTGAGGCTTATCGAAGGTTAAGAAGAGATGAGTCCTGTTCACTGAAAACTTGGACATAGGCCTCACCTCCTCAGCATCGCTGGACATGGCTAAATAATAATTGCAAAATGTTACTCTTGTTAAACAATTTTAATATTATAGTCTCTGAGATTTATCTCTTACTCTGCAACATCTTATTGTTGTTCTCTTTCTTTAAAGATAACGACAACATAAACCATGAGTGATAATGAGCAATCAGTTGATCTCGATCTTATCATTGAACTTGTCATTGAAACGTCAGTGGAAGTAGATCCCTTGGATGATATAAATCCTGAGGATGATGAAGAACATGATGAGGATGCCGATTTGTCAGAATTGTATGACATAGGGTGGGAAGCTGACCTGCTTGAGCCTATGGAACTATAAACATTTATTTTTAAAAGTTACTGGAAATGAAAAGTAAAAATGTAAACCGTTTCATTTAAAATTAAACAAAAGTTCAAAAATAGGTTGTGTGTAGTGTCTTTAATAAAATAGTCAAATATGCTCATAAAATTAGTTCAGATTCACATATAAAACAGCACAGGTCAAATGTAGAAGCATTCAATTTCTTTGCTACTATTTGTGAATACTAAATTTGCCAATGCACTAAAAATTATTCTATGTAAAAATGACAAGTAGTGTGTTAAATTTTTGATGACTGTTATTGATTTACTGTTTGATAATAGTGGTTAATAACATTTTTTATTATATTTTACCACAGATTCAACTGCAGATCATTTCAAAATTAAAGAATGCCTTCGAAGGACAGAAGGCGAAAGGCTACCAAACATCAAAGACAGCAGCTTAAAAAATTGTTGCAGCAGACCTCTACAATAAAAACTTGTCAAGTCACCAAGAAAGGTCCGGGTAAGATAAAGAAATCATTCATAAGAAACATTTGTAGAAAAAAAAGTAGTACTACAGAAAAAATTTTAGTCCAGAAAAAGAGAAGCAATTTAAACGGAAAGGGAAGGCCAATCAAAAATGTTACTGCTAGAGCAGGAGATAACTCTGTGCATGGTAGTAGAAGGAAAAATCAGTTTAGGGACATTCGTAGACGAATGTTCCGCAACAGGATAATTGGCAATTTGTTAAAAAATATTAAGAAAGGTCAGCAGAAAGTGGTTTTTTATAAGAGAAAAAAAAAATTGAGAAAGTTATTGATCAGGCATTTGAAATTAAGCGAAAGTTATTTATTTTGATAATCAATAGAATTAGGAAGCTAAACAAGGCAATTTATGATTTCAAAAGAAATAGTAGATGGAAGAGAACAGTTAATCGTAGTAATTTTTGTGAAGTTTTTTCAGGAGAATGGATGCATAGTTCAAGTTGTGAGGCATTTTTTAATGAGGAGAGTTATTTCCAGGATAATGATTTGGTGCATGCAGTTGACACCAGTGGTCGAGCTTATGAGGTGAAAGATGGTTGTCCAGTTGAAAAAGAAAAACTTGTGACAACAGAGGTAGAAGAGGTGTTAGGTAATGAGGTTTTAGGAAGACGTCCTAAGGGACCTGTGTACACCTGGAAGTGTAGTAGTATTTGCAGTGTGCGACAGGATTCCATCAATTTGCTTTGTGATTTTGTACGGACATTTAATAAGAAACGTTTGAAGCAGAAAATGATGTTGTTGCAAGAATTAGATCCTTGCAGAGTGAGAGAAGTGACAGGTTTGCATGGTCATTCACTGGCTTGTCTTTCCAGGAGAGTATGCCAGAGTGTTTTTCATCATTTCAGGATGCTAGCAGTGCATCATAATAAAGTGAGGAAATTAGATAGAATGTTGTATTATGCTAAGAGTCCAGCAGTTATGCTTAAACAATTATGCACTGCTCTTTTGCATGGTTCTGAAATAGATGTGAAGAATATTTGTGAAGAAATTGAGTTTTGTTACTTTGGAAGTAAAGAGGAGAATGTTGAAATTGACCCAGAAGAAGAGGGTAATGTGGAAGATAGTGTACAGGTTTCCAGTACAGATAATTTTCAGAAGGAAATTGCCACGTTTCAGGTGAAATCAAGTGAGAGGCCTAATTTCACTTGTGTGTGTTGTCGACGCACTTATTATAAGATTCAGACTAAGTTAGTGGATTTATATGCGAAAAGTGAAAGGCAAAATAATAGTGAATGGAAGGATTTCGCAACATACTTGATGGTAGAAAATTGTTTTGATTTGGGATTGGATCAACGTGTGTGTACTTATTGTTGTAACAAATTAAATCAAAACCGGATGCCTGCTAGAGCGGTTCATAATAATCTGGAATTGGTTGAGATTCCTTCTGAATTGAAGGATTTAAATACTTATGAATCTATTTTGATTCAAAGTATCCATCCCTTTCAGGCTATTGTAAGAATGGAGCCAAAGACAGGGAAATTGCCTCCATCAGATTTACAGAGAGGATTAAAGGGAAGAGTTGTTTATTTGCCTCTAGATTTGAAGAAAAACATTAATACAATTGGAGTAGAAAAAGTGGAAGAGGAACCTCTGGTTATCTTAGTTAATGGGGTTCCGACAAAGAGTAAGAAAATATGGCAAGATTTAGTGGATGTTAGGAAAGTCAAAAAGGCAACATTGTATTTGAAAAAAACAATAAGTACTATAAGAATGTATATGTTGCAGAAGAGGAAGTAAGTGAAGAAGAGGATAGCGATTTGTGTGCTGGTCAAATTGAGAAAGTAGAACCCTCTAAAAGTGAAGAAATATATGAACATTATAGTGTTCATCCTTTGCATTCCAAGGAAGTCATGGGGAATGCTATTGAGTTGTTTCAAATGAAACAAGCCAAAGGGAGTCCCATTAGTGTTTGGGAGGAAAGTTTGGAAGCTTGGTGTTTCTCACAGCTATTTCCAACAGGTCAAGGAGGAAGATATGATGAGCGAACTCATCAAATTCCTGCTTCTGAATACCGGACTTTACGATTGTATGCAGAAGATCCTAGGTTTCGACAATGCATTCCCTATTTGTTTCATCTCCTGTTTGAAAGCGATCTGTCTGGACTGTCATATGCAGTGAACCACATCTTGAAAAGTGGTATACAGATGCAAAACATCTCGGCAAGTGACTTTATGGATAAAGTCAATGTGCAAGACAGTATTTTGGATTCTCACCTGATTAATCTCATGGCGTGTCAGCGTGGTACTAATGAGTACTGGTACCGTCGTCATGGTGATTTAAAATGTATGCTGAGGAACTTAGGAACTCCCACATGGTTCCTCACTCTCAGCTGTGCCGAGTATGGCTGGGAAGACTTACTTGAATTTCTACGAGAGGCAAATGGAAACATTGAAAATATCGAATTCAAGACACCCGGAGAACTGTGCTCTTTGGATCCAGTGAATGTATGCAGGTACTTCAATCATAGATTTGAAGCTATGATGTCTTTCATCATGAACAAGAAAAATCCACCTCTTGGAGAGGTGTTGGATTTCTTCTGGAGAAAGGAGTACCAAGCAAGAGGTGCTCCTCATATACATATGCTGCTGTGGATCAAGGATGCACCTAAATTTGGAACAGATCCAGAAGACTTAGTAATGAGTTTCATAGAACAGTATTCTACATGTGCTGTTCCAAACGCAAAGGAGGACAAAAGCCTAAGAGAACAAGTTCTACGCTTCCAAAGCCATCGTTGTGGAAAGTACTGTCGTCGTAAATTCAGAAACAAGGACAAGTTCTACACCAAATGTTGTTTCGCCTTTCCACGACCGGTGATTTCTAAAGGAAGAGTGAACAGTTTGATGTCTTCGCTGCGACATAATGTGATGAAGAAATCACCTAAAAACACATACAATTTGAAAAGGAACGAAGAGTCCAAGTACATCAACGACTACAACCCAGTAATTTTGTCCATGTGGAATGCTAACATGGATATACAGTTCGTGGCTGATAACTGTATGGCTGTGGCTCGGTATGTGACATCTTACATCACCAAAAAAGAAAAGACAGAATTGAAGGATATGTGGGAGGACATTTCCCATGAAAAGAGCCTCAGTAAGAAGTTGTACAGTTTCAGTCTGAAGATGTTGTCACATCGAGAAATCGGAGCTTACGAATGTTCTGACCGGTTGTCTTCAGCAAGTCTCTATGCCAAATCCAGGAGTATCGTTTGGGCGAGTCTTGGTCTTGCTGCAACGCGTAATCGAGTTCTGAAACCTGTGCGGGAAATTGAGTATTTGGCGGAAAAGGAGCCAAACAGTACCGATATTTTGAAGACCAACATGTTGGATACATATTATCCAAATAGAAGCAGTCACCTCGAAAATGTTTGTCTGTATGAGGTTCTACAAAATTACATATTCAAGAGGAACATCAAAGAAGATATTGATAAAGGAGTGTATGCTGTAATTGGAAGGGAGGGATGTCTCGTCAAGCAAAACAAATGCCACTTGGTAAACCATCGAAAATTGAGTGGCGAATCTCCTGAAAAAAAAGAGTTTTTCTATTTAGCACTTTTGCAACTTTTCAAGCCTTGGCGTGCAGAAGAGGAACTGCTTGGAGATTTCCTCTGTTACGAAGACTCTTTCAATGCCGCCAAGGAGACCATAGAATGTCCTGTTTTTCTCAAATATCTAGAAATGTTGAATGCGGAAATCGAGCAGGAAGCAACGATTGCAGCCGAGATTGCTAGAGACAGTTCTCAGGACAGTCAGAGTTCTGTTTCATTGAGTCAGGATCCACTAGGAGGACCAGTTATCGAAAATGAAGCTGCCACTGCCATGATTGAAGTGGAAAGAGCCATGGCACATGCTCAGGAGGATGCGGTTAACTTAGAAGACTTGGAAAGAAAACTCAACGTTGAGCAGAGGAAAATATATGACGAAGTTACCAACCAAATTGATCATGGATTAAGTCATGAGAAGAAAGAGTGCTCATGTACGTCGTTGAAGCCTGTCCGACTGTACGTGAGTGGAGAAGCGGGAACTGGAAAAAGTTTCCTCATTAAAGCAATTTCATGTTATTTGCAGAAAAGGACTGAGTCATCGCTGTCTTGTGTTGTCACCGCTCCAACTGGACTGGCAGCATATAACATTAAAGGTATTACTTTGCATCGCCTACTGATGCTGCCAGTGGAGCATGATAACAAATTACAATACCACAAGTTATCTGGAGATGCTTGTTGTGAAGTTTCAAGAGTCTTGAAGAAAATGAAACTTCTTATCATTGACGAAGTAAGCATGGTTTCCAATGTCATGCTTGCCTTTGTGCATTTGAGAATGCAAGAAGTTCTCAAAACAGAGTATGATGTGTTATTTGGTGGCAAACACATCATTGTTTTCGGTGATCTTCTGCAGCTGACACCATTGAAAGGACAACCTGTGTTCAAAATGCTCACGCATGAAGATACCAGGAAGTGCCTAGGGAGCATTGGCAACGTTAATATATGGTTAAACTTCAATTATGCTGAACTGCATGAAAATATGCGTCAGGCGAAGGATGAAGATTACAAGAATATTCTACAAGATGTTAGAATCGGAAAAGTGACCGAGCATGGGAAAGAAGCTTTACATGCACGATTACTGTCAAATTTTTATCCAGAACAAGACGTTGTGCCTGAGAATATTTTTCAGAAAATTACTGAGAAGAAATCTGGAATATGTTTGATGCCAACTCTTGCAGAATGTGCCATCTTCAACAACAAAATGTTGTATTTCGAAAACCAAGAGATTGTGAAACTGGAAGCTATTGACAGAGTAGAGCATATGGGATCAACAATTATTTTGTCTGAGAATTTGAAATCAAAATTGGATTCATTAGAGAAGAGTATATCTAAAACTGCGGGTTTTGAAAAGACTCTGAATGTGTGCTTAAATTGCCGTATAATTTTAAGAAGGAATTTACATGTTGAAAGAGGTCTGGTAAATGGATCAATGGGTAATGTTGTTGATTTTGTGAAATACAGAAATAGGGATGGAATTGAATTTTTTAAAATTAAATTTGATGGCATTGAGGAAGTACAGCTAATTGGTCGTTGCTCTGCTAGGTTTTTGCTTGTGAAAGACTTATATGTTCGCCGTAAGCAGTTTCCTGTTTGCTTGGCATATGCGGTGACAATCCATAAATCGCAAGGTTTAAGTGTAGACAGTGCATTGGTGAATATTGGCAGTTCTGTGTTCAAGGAGGGTATGGCATATGTGGCATTGTCACGAGTCAGAACTTTATCGGGATTGTACTTGATTGAGTGTGATGTCACAAACATTTGTGCGGATCTAGATTGTGTTAAGGAATACAATAGGTTAAGAAGAGAGTATGCGCCACATTTGCCTCAATATCCTTTGTTTGAGAAACGTGTGGTAGGCCGGAAACGAAGAAATGTGACCAATAGTAGGGAGGTTGTAGCAAAAAGACGAAAAGTCGATGAACCAGAAATTATAAGCAGAAAGAAAAAGGATTTTGTTGAAGATGTTGTTGGTTTTCAATTTGAAAACAGTTCTGGTGTCAACTGCTATGCTAATGTAGTGGTTAATGTTTTGTTTTCTCTAGAAAATGTAAAAGAAGAGATTGTGGTCAATTCGGATCAAAGATTTTGCAGTTTGTTGAATTCTGTGTTAGAGAAATGTAGCACTGATAGAACAAAAATAGAAAGTGTGTCTGAAATTCGAAATCTGTTAGACAGATGTTCAGGTCAAACACAATTCTCTCAAAATATTCAGCAAGATTGTCAGGAGTTTTTAATGTATATGCTTGATGTATTGCATGATGAAGGTGTAGATGTAGATCACCTGTTTGGGCTTTCTTATCAATGGCAGCATGACTGCGAGAACTGTAGGGTATCAAGTACTACTAGTGTAGACTCAGAAAAATTTATATATTTAACTTTGCCAGACAGTAAATCAGTGTCCTTTAATAAGCTAGTAAAAGCAGCTGATCACAACATGGAGTGTAGCCAATGTAAGTCTGAAATGTTGTCAACATTATTTATACGAACATATGGCCAGTATGTTATTTTAATGTTCCAACGATGTAGGCCTGATGGAACAAAATTGACAACTTTAATTAAAAATGTTGTGGCTTCACAGTTGTCAATATCAGGAAGGACTTTTGTAACTGCAGCAATTATATATCATGACGGTCCTTCAATAACATCAGGACATTACACAGCTTATTGCTGTTTTTCAATTACATTACCTGTGTTTCCTAACATTACACATCACATTGTGTAGATAAGGTTTAGGCCTGTTCCAGGAGACAGAAGAGGTCTGACATTTGTTCAAGAGTGCAGTGCACATGACTCACTTCGTTGGTAGGCCTGCACATGTATTATCTCCTCTGTAGTTTTCAACAAGCCTAAATTTCATCTGCAACCCTGAGTAGGCCTCACCTGAAACAAACCTCTGGATAGGACACACCTTATTGGCATCCTGAAACAATCATTTAAAATGTTAGGGACAGTTTTATGATGGCTGTGCACCTCTTTTGCGGTGCCATTGCGTCACTTTTGTGAGACAGCAGCAGTGCAAAAGATGCACCATGTTGCAAGATAGGCCTCACTTCATCTGCATCAAGATACTGTTAGTTTAAAATGTATATTTTTAGGACTGTGTAAGGGGCCTGGAGAAGCAGAGGCTTCTGTAAGTGTCAAAGTTGTTCAAAAACTGTTTTTCCTTCAATCTTTTCCCTTGTCTTTTCTAATTTTTAAATACATGTTTTAATATTTTTCAAATGTTTGTTCTCTCTTTCACAGATTGAAAGTATAAAAATAACAAGTGACTAAGTTAACGAAAATTATAAGGTAAATGTTTTGTACTCTTTTTGTTACATTTCTATCACATTTAACTTCTATTAGTTCCACTGCTTCATTTCTTTAACCCTCACTTTCCTGCCTTTGCTACTTCCCTCATTCCTTTCTCTATTACTTACTTACTCTACTCCTTCCACTCTTTTTCTCAGTCCCTCTCTTCTCATAGTTCGTCACTCTTGTTCACTCACTTCGTCTCTATTACTCTCACTGTCTCTGACTGATCACTGTTTCACTATTTGTTCATTATGCTTTTTCTGTGTAGTTGAAGCACACTAAGGGGCATATTATCAACACAGCCAATAAAATTATCGCTGCTTTTATCGGCAGAAAACTGCTGCAAAAGCGGCTTTAGCGGCAGTTTTCTGCTGCAAAAGCTGCTTTAGCGGCAGATTTCTGCCGATAAAAGCAGCAAAACTTTTATCGCCTATGTTGATAATATGCCCCTATGTTATTTACATTTCTTTGCTGTTTCAATCATTCCTTTTCTGTTACTTCTTCTTTTCTGCATTCTGTTTTTTCTCTCTGTTATTCCAATGTTTTAATCTTAATTTAATCATTCAGTCACATTCTCTAAGAAACTCTTGTTTGTTATTCTTCTACTCTCCTTTTTTTCTTTCACTTCATTATCTATTTTGTTTTTCACAATTATACCCTCTTAAATCTTTTCTTCAGTAAATAGATCTATTAAACAGTATCTCTAGTTTACTCCCTATAGCTGTCTTTCTTTTAACATTACTGTCTGTTTACTTCCCTTACACTTACTCTTCTTTTTTTTTTTTTTTTTTTTTTGGTTCGCTCCCGGTTCGCGTACCGGCAAGCGAACCAAAAGAAATAGAGGTTGCCAGAGTGCTAAACATTCTAGCAATTTTTTTATAAAGGGGAGGTAGTTCTGAAAAGAACTTTTTTTTTATTATTTTTGTTGTTTTATATTTTTTTAATTATTTTTCTGAACAATTTTTTACTTTTTTTTATTTTTTGAACGGTTTTATATTTTTTTTGTTTTTTTTGAGGGGGAACAACGAAAAACTGGCATTACAAAGGGCTCAACAGGAGCAAATAAAAAATTATTTTTTGGGGCGTTTTGAGCACTTGTGGTTTTCAAATGCTCTGTTTATCAAATTGATACTCATATTTGCACATGAGAGTAGGTCACCACAATAAAGGCACACTATCTTCATGTGCACAAAATTCTGTTGAATGTTTGGCACCGTTTACCGCGCCTCTGGCCCCGACAGAGTTACCTGTGCCGATGTACTGGCCACAGGAGTTGGTGGGTTGTCTTGGAGGTGACGCATCTCTGCAACGCTGTAATTCAGTGGATGCCACCTCTGCATATGACGGTGCATAGTATAGTTGCCGTAACTATACTTTGTATCTGTGCCTCTAGATAAAACATTTTTACATATGAGGCATGTCACGTGGCGAGCATTCACTTTTTTTTGGCCTCGAGGAAAAGAAAAAACTGCCAAATAAAACTATCTTTGTGGTGAGATATCCGGGGCTCCTCACGTAAAAACTGTCTTGGCTGTACTTCCTCTTCCTCTTCTTCGTCCTCTTCCTCCTCTGGGTTGGGAAGGAACTGTGGAGGTGGTCCTTCCTTCCTAGGTGGTTGTGGTGGTGGTGGGGGTCCACCAGCTGCAGCTACTACAGATGCCATTATTTTAATAAGCAAAAACAGGTCTTCCTCTCACAAAGATGAAAGTCAGAGTGAGGAAAGAAGGTGGGGGCTTTCATCATTTGGAAAAAAAAAAAATTCTAAACCAATGAAAAGTGTTATTTTAAGGTCACATGACCTAGCCTTACATCATTAGGAAACCAAAAGTGAAATGAACCAATAGAAAGTTTTATTAACAAGTCACATGACCTGTTACGTTTACGTTACGCGCTCCGCGCCGCGCCCCGGATCGCTTCCGGGGAGCTGCGCTTCGCGCCTCGGTTCGCGCTCCGGAGCACTTCCGGGTGCGCTAACGCGGCGCATCATAAGACGCATTACGCGGCAACGCGATACATCGCGCTTACGCGACGCGCCCCGGATCGCTTCCGGGGAGCTGCGCGTCGCGCCTCGATTCGCGCTCCGGAACACTTCCGGGTGCGCTAACGCGGCGCGTCATAAGACGCATTACGCGGCAACGCGATACGTCGCGCTTACGCGACGCGTCACGATGTTGTTTTCTAACGCGACAGTTGCGCAAACGGAACGTTTACTGGTTCGCGGACCGGATCGCGGCAGCAATTTGAGCTAACGGAAAGCTAACCGGTTCACGGACCGGGAGCGAAACAAAAAAAAAAAATGTATTAATAAACATATAAAATATATTTTTTGATTTAAAGAAGAATACATTTTAAAGCTTTTGATATTTGCTATTAAAAAACCATTGAAATTCACTGAAAAAACCATAGGTTATAGGCCATATATAGTTAGGAATTAGCATTTACAAAACCTTGAAAATTCACTGAAAAAACCATAGGTTATAGACCATATTTAGTTAGGAATTAGCATTTAAAAAACCTTTTTTTACTCACACAAAACCATTGAAATTCCATATATAGTTAGTTGTACTAACTATATATCGCGCACCCGCAATCCACTGCTGATCATGTCACATATTACATCATTCATGACATGGTCAGTGACATCACTGATGACATCACTGATGACATCTCAAATGACATCACTGATGACATCTCAAATGACATCACTGATGACATCACTGATGACAACATCCAGTGACTGTATGTTTCTGTAGAGTTAAAATATGTCTTACATATTGAAGAATGAGTGGATGTATAAGTGTCTGGATGAAGGATTTAGTAGGTGCATGACTGACTGTATGAGTGAGTGATTAAATGTGTCTCACTGAGTGCATGGGTTAGTGACTAAACTGTCTTAATTTGTGCATCATTATGTCTGTTGTTCTGTAAACTGCTGCATGTGTTGATCAGTAGCTATATGAGTAACTATATGGGTTATTGATTGGTTGCCCAAGTATTTGTATGGGAGACTGAGTGTGTGTGTGGGTGGCTGGGAGGTGTATAACTCTGTGCATAGATGTGTGAGCAGTTGATTCACTAGATGTATGGGTTCAAAAGTGCATGTGGAAACAGCTGTATGGGCGGTTGACTGTGTGCATGAGTGTATTGGTGAGTGAATGGATATCTAAGTGCTACATGTCAAAGTAAGTACATATGTAAAACACAGTACATGTGAGAGTTGACATATATAAATAACTATGCATAAGAGCCAGTGAATGTGTGAGTGGCTGTATGGATCATTGTGAACTTGTATCAGGGATTGTATAAGAGAGTAAATATGTGTTAGTATATGTTTCAATAAGTAAGGTGTGTATAACTGTATAGTTGAGGAAATGGAGGTGTGATTGATTCTTTGCATGACTGACTAGGTGTGTGAGTAACTCCATGGATGAGTGACAGTCTGTGAGTGTCTGTTTACACTGAGTGTATCTAAGTTTTTATTACAGTCTGAAGAGATTCATCGTATTATCACATGAATAATGTCATCAGTGATCTCATCAGCGATGTCTTTTGAGATGTGATCAGTGATGTCATCAGTGATGTCATCGGTGATGTCATTTGAGATGTCATCAATGATGTCATCAGTGATGTCATCAGTGATATCATCAATGATGTCATTTGAGATGTCATCAGTGATGTCATCAGTGATGTCATTTGAGATGTCATCAGTGATGTCATTTGAGATGTCATCAGTGATGTCATCAGTGATGTCACTGACCATGTCATGAATGATGTAATATGTGACATGATCAGCAGTGGATTGCGGGTGCGCGATATATAATTAGTACAACTAACTATATATGGAATTTCAATGGTTTTGTGTGAGTAAAAAAAGTTTTTTTAAATGCTAATTCCTAACTATATATGGTCTATAACCTAAGGTTTTTTCAGTGAATATATATATATATATATATATATATATATATATACTAGCTTACCCGTCGCGCGTTGCTGCGATCTCAGAAGAAAGGAATTTCAAGGAAACTTGTTATGATAACATTCAATTTACATTGTGTCATTTTTCTTGAAACTTATTCTATTTTAATATGGAAAACATTTCAAAGTGTCGTTTTAATTCTATTTATTTATTGGAGTGCTTGTGGAAACACAAGATTTTTTTTTTCCGTCTGGTGCGTATACGAAAAAATCAGAAGGTTTTCTGACGCGTGAGCTGGCCACATACAGTTGTCCATGTGAGAAGCACGGATTCTGCAAATCTAGTCCACACACTGGCAACGATTGTCCTTGTGCTTTGTTGATGGTCATTGCAAAAGCGCGTCGTTTTAATTCTATTTATTTATTCGAGTGCTTGTGGATACACAATATATTTTCTTTCCTGAAACTTATTCTACTTTAATATGGAAAACATTTCAAATTGTTGTTTTAATTCAATTTATTTATTCGAGTGCTTGTGGACACACAAGCACTCGAAACAAGGACTGACTGAAACAAGGACTGACTCGGGTCTCTGAGTGGATGCGCAGTAACTTCCTTAAACTTAATGGAGATATGACCGAGGTTGTTATCCTGGACAAGGGGAGAGATTCATGGGGTACTCAATGTTGGCACAATGAAATGGGTCCTACTCCTCAACCTGTTGCCCAGGTTCGCAACCTCGGATTCCTCATTGATGAGAAGCTTACGATGCGCCAGCAGGTAGTAAAGGTGGCCTCCATCTGTTTTGTCATTCTAAGTTGGCTCCAAAAAATCCTCTGGATGCTTCCTGTCCCCACTCAGAGGACTGTGGTCCAGGCGCTGGTTGTTTCCCGCCTGGACTACGGAAATGTCCTTTACCTAGGAACCGATCTAGCAACGTTAAACAAACTTCAGGTTGTGCAGAATGCGGCTGCACGGTTTCTATGCCATGTCCCTCGGAGAGCCTCTGTTTCCCAAGCACTCTATGATCTTCACTGGCTTAGGATTGCCAGTCGAATTAAGTTCAAGGCTCTTTGCTACATTTTCAAGATTAAACAAGGTGTAGCCCCTGCGTATCTACATGACCTCATCCAAGCTTATCTTCCTAGTCGCTCCCTGAGATCTTCTGGGAAAGGTGATTTTGTGATTCCGAGATTCAGGTTGGTGAAGAAGGGCGGCCGCTCATTCTCCCACCTGGGTCCGAAGTTCTGGAATGCTTTGCCCGCTGTCTTAAAAACTGAAACCAATCTTTTTTGTTTCCGCAAGGGACTTAAGACGTGGCTTTTTCAGTAATGACTTATGGTGGCTCGCTTCACTAATGATTTATGGTTGATCTTTTTTTCCCTGTCTTAATCTGTCCCTTGGCGCCGGGAAACCCACTGCGGGTAGCTGCGCGCCTTATAAGCTAAATAAATAAATAAAGAAAGAAATACACAATATTTTTTTTTCTCCGTCTGGTGCGTACATGAATAAATCAGAAGCTTTTCCGACGCGTGAGCTGGGCACATACAGTTGTCCATGTGAGAAGCACGGATTCTCCAAATCTAGTCCACACACTTGCAGCGATTGTCCTTGTGCTTTGTTGATGGCCATTGCAAAAGTGCGTCGTTTTAATTCTATTTCTTTATTCGAGTGCTTGTGGATACACAATATTTTTTTTTCCTGAAACTTATTCTACTTTAATATGGAAAACATTTCAAATTGTCGTTTTAATTCAATTTATTTATTCGAGTGCTTGTGGATACACAAGCACTCGAAACAAGGACTGACTGAAACAAGGACTGACTCGGGTCTCTGAGTGGATGCGCAGTAACTTCCTTAAACTTAATGGAGATAAGACCGAGGTTGTTATCCTGGGCAAGGGGAGAGATTCATGGGGTACTCAACATTGGCCCAATGAAATGGGTCCTACTCCTCAACCTGTTGCCCAGGTTCGCAACCTCGGATTCCTCATTGATGAGAAGCTTACGATGCGCCAGCAGGTAGTAAAGGTGGCCTCCATCTGTTTTGTCATTCCAAGATGGCTCCAAAAAATCCTCTGGATGCCTCCTGTCCCCACTCAGAGGACTGTGGTCCAGGCGCTGGTTGTTTCCCGCCTGGACTTGTAGTGTAGTTCCTATTATCCCAATAGGCTCTGCGCATTGGAATAATACCTTCAATAGTATAGGCCTAGACCAGACGTTAACTAGGTCTTCTATTGTCGATATTAGACTTAAAGTTTTGGGTTTGCCAGCTAGCTCAGAGTTCACTAGAAACTTTCTCGAATAGGCAAGGAGGAGTTGAACCTCCCTGGATAGACAAGAAGGGATTTAGTTTCTGACAACCATAGAACATGACAACTTTGCTCTCCCCTAATCAAGAGTGTATCTCTAGAGTCGTGTGAAAACAAAAGACAACTTATTTTACTCAGTCAGTACGTGCATTCTTAGTCTCACCAGATTGTAGAGAAAAGGAAGAGGCGGGCGTGTTCAATAAAAGATGTTATTTATTGATCAGTCTCTTTTCTCATACAAGAGAAATGGATCGATATTATCGCAATACTTATGGTTAAGTAAAGTGCATACAATAAAAGCAGAAGTATAAAATAATACTGTAAAAACATTTATATGGTTTCTAAGCCATAAGGTGGTTTAAAATGGATAAAATAGTTACATACACATATACATTTGACTAATCGTACACAACTGGTGTTTCTAACTACGCCTACCCCGGTGTACCTGACCTAAGCCTAATACGTGGGCGGGAATAGAAAGTAGCAGTTTAAGTTAAGTTTGTTTTGCCAAGTGACTGACTCAAGAATTCTCTGCAAGGGGTTATTCAGTTCTGTACCTTGAATCTAGGATGAATGAGGGATGGTATCTCTCGTCTCTGGTCTCGATATTCCAGGCTGCCTGCGAGGGCTACCCGGAAGCGCCGGAGCTGGATTTCTCGGCAGGAGAAAGCAGCGTCTCGTTCTCAGCGCGTCAGGAAGGCGGGGCTGCGCCAGCGGGGTCTGCTCCGCTCTGGGCTTCGGCAAGTCTGGCTGCTCCGATCTCGTCACCACCGCGTGTGTTTGCTTAAGGCAATACCGGTAATATTTATACCTGTAAGGTGCCGAGATTGACGTAAGGATGGACATAGATACGTCAATAAGGATGTCATACGACTTGGTCGTTAGCACATTCTTTTGCTGAAGTTCTCGATGAAATCAAAACAATGGCCGCAGGGTTTTTCCCAGGTTGTCATAGGTTTGATTTGTTTTGAGAACTCCGTATGCCTTATCGGGGGCTGGAGGAATATCGCTTGTCTAATTAGATGGCAAGCGTTATGACCTAATCAGATAACACGTTCCTGTGCCGTAGTGTGGCTTAATCAGATAACGGTTTCTGCATCATGGGATGGCTGCTAGTTAACTTGTTAACCAGAACAGGGTCAGGAATAGGGGGATCAATACAGAACCTATAAGAATACATCACACCCACTCCACGCTAACTATGGCCATGTTTACGAATCTAGGCATAGTAAAACATACTGTAGAGTATCGTGTATACCTTACCACCCCAAAATACATATAATGCATTTCGAATAATGTAATATATGGAAAAAAAATATTCACATGTACTATATGCACTCAAGCTGTAGAATAATGCTAAAGTGATCACGCATATGTATACATTATTGCTAATTGGTATATGAGAATTTACACATGAAATGGCTCTTAATACAGAAGAAAAAGGTTCGAGACCATTTCATTACAGAATATAAATAATTATGAACATACCAGCGGGCAGCTAATGTCTATAAAGTTTCTAAAAATAGAAATTTTAGTTCTCTAAGAATAGTTCTTACTTTAAGCAGAAGATAAGTGTCCCGAAAAATCGTAAAAATATTTTGGGGCTGCTGAAAAAATTGCTGTCCGTGAACTGGAGGGAAAATTGTTCATGTTATTTTGCTATTAAAGTTGAAGGCCAAATTCAGGGTGTTGGGAACGCCGTGTGCTAGCTTGCTTAAAAGTCTCTATTTCTGCTCTGGTGAGAACATCATATCATTTAGACTGTCGAAAAAGCTGTCAACAGCTTCCTGGGAGAGTTCCACTAACTCGGAAAAAGGTGTAACCATGCATTCGTGCGCATGATTGTCTCCATTGACGTTTTGATTAGTATTGCTGACAGAAGGTCGTACCTGATCGATGCTGCTTTCATCTTGAACTCCACTACCCCTTAATCGTAGTGGTGAAGTTTCCACGAATGCCGTCATCAGGATTGGCAGCTGTTGAGGGCAGCACAAAGCATGAGCCCTTATCGGACCCAACAATGTTTCTGCATCCATAGGCGCATCCGATTGTAGCGTCAGACAGGTGTCCAACACGCATTCTTCTCCGCACAGCAGGCACCTTAATACATGTAAAACACATCGATGCCACATTGGTCGAAATGAAAGAAACCAAGTCATGTTCAGGTCTCTAAGCCGGGATAGTCCCAGGATTTTTGATATCCGGTCCCGGTATCCAATGGCTCGGATTGTTTCTTCCCTTGTCGCAGGTGTTTTGTCTGTGACATGGTTTGCCATAACGAAATATTAGGACCAAGAATAGGATTCCTGCAATTAGTCCTAAAATGAGGGGAAGTCCGCCAAAACTCGAATGGACGAAGTCTGGAAAAATACCCAGTATGGCTTTGAATGGTGTTAATGCCATCGAAAATGCTGTCTTAAATACCTTTGAGACTCCACTGGTATCAGAAATATTTAAGATTTCATTCAGGATTTCGGCGAAATGTATGGGGGAATTAGTTGATAACAATGAGTGAATCTCTGCAGTCGTCCTTGCGACTAGGAGATCATACGTTTCTTTTGATGACGTGAGTCTGGTCGGCGTCTGAAGAAGCACTGTTTTCATTCTGCTTAAAGTATCTATTCGAATAGAAGTAATTTTCAAGTTAGGCCATGCCCTTGCCTCCCTGTCTGGAAAGGAGCTGGGGAACAATGAGTGTCCACAGCACATGACCTTCGCAGTCGTAGTTACGAGATAAGGAGTCCCGGGCATAAGACTACAACATCTGCGATCCACAATTAGAATGTAACTCCCGTTATAGAGTCTTTTAAGGAATGGTTCTATCTCTGTTGCAGGTGCGCCTAGCTGGTGACATGAAAGGTTATTTGAGTTCCCTTCACAGGCTCCATGCAAACTAATTCCATTACACAGAAGTGTACCGCTTAGTGACATCGCACAATTATTGCCACTAAGAAACACTTTCTGTCCTTTATTACTGACACATGCATGTGAATAGGGCAAGTTCCATGTTGTCTTAATGTACCCTTTTCCCAATTTTTCGTACATGCCAGCCTGTATATATTTTTGGCAGTATTGAAACCTGAAGGTTGATATTGGAATATTAATTATCCCATGTATTATCCATTCACTGACAGGTCGTTCTGACATTGTCACTGGTAATCTCTCGAGTTTCTCAATGCTCAGGATTGTATAATCAGCACCCTTTTGTGCCATACTGATTTGTTTATCAGTAAGGTTAAAGATATTGAAAAGTGACGTTGTGTTCATTAAACGCCAAGGCACATAGCCTGAACGCAGATTTTGTAACGTCCAGCCAAGCTGTACAATAGAACACAATTGAGACTGACCGTGTTGTAACAGCAGTAAGTCTTGCGATATTATGTCGATTGCTGAAGACACAATGCTGTCCAAAGAAAAAATTCTGGAGGACAGAGTCATTAACCCATTGTCCACTACAGAAAGTGATTTTTCCAAATTAATACGGTCAATTTCCCGTATACTTTCTGCTGTCTCAATTTGAGTAACCTTCCAGGCCTCATTGTAAGCTGCATATACAGAGGCTGCTATGAAGCGTTTTTGACGCTGTTTGCGCGGTCCCATAATGAAATCACGCAAGTCAGCACCATCAGTAAGTAAAGTTAGGTGTTGTTTAATTTCTGTCAGTGTGGAAGTTTGTAGCCATTGAAGGCATAATTTGCCCACACTGTAGGTGGTTATTATCCCTGGGTGTTGTCTTTGGGAATATCTATCGTCTGGCCTGGTCAATTTGAACCCCTGTTTTTTGTTCAGGAATCTGTCTTGACAGTTATTAGTATCTGTTGGCCAGATCAACCACTGTTTCCAATCAGGATGTGTTCTGTTTTGGTTTAATATATAGTTTACGTCTATCTCTTCATCTGTAGAGCTATTGCTGTTCATTGTTGGCTTTGGAATAGACGGTTTATTTAAGTCTTTGATTTTGGCTAGGCCAAGACAGGTAGTTTGTTGAACAGTGTCATTTAAAAATATAATTTGTTCTGGGATCATGCAGGCTCTAAACAATGATTCTATACCTTGTACTTGCCATTCTTTTGTACCCCAAACACTTTTAACTTCAACATTTTTGTCCCAATAATCAAAACCAAAAGTATTCATTTGTTCAAAAAATGAGTCTGAATATATCAATTTCGTGTTTGTTAGCATGGTCTTTGTCCCTGTCGTATTTGACAATTTAAAATAAAATGTTTCTGCATTACTTGTGTTGAACCCTGAAAAGTATGAATATTTGTCGTAAAAGGTTCTTGAGCTTCCTTTTGGAGGGGTTGCACAATGTTCCCATTGATTATAATTTAAAACATTTCTAGGTTGTGCAGATTTATGTAGAAAATGGTTACCATAGTGGTTGTAACAGTACATACTATCATAATTAGTCGAACCCTGCAAATAATCATGTTTGGTAAATTTAGCAGACATCACTAAGTCAGACATCATATTATTTATACTTTCAAAGTCCCAATCATCAGCAAATGAGCTTGTTTTTACAAAGTCACTCAACGAGATCTTAATTTGGTGTGGATATTTTCAGGATCTCAACCGGACCATAAATTTCGTAGTCAGTATTGTCCCATGCTACCCCACCCGGTATAGGATTGGCTGTGAAGTTGACTGAAGAAAGTTCTCTTTTCTCGACGTGTGAAGATGTGTGTGGTTTGAGGATCAAGTTGATTTTCTGACTTGCTGTGTCCATTTTAGCATATTTTCCCTCAATGAAGCGTCCCAAAGTTAGTACCATGATGAGCCAAAGTATGAGGATAAATGCACCAAAGCCCACCCAAAATTCAATCCATGGAGAAATCAGATATGTTTCTTTCAGCTGTTTCAAAAGTTCTTTAGCTTTATCTTTAAAGGTTTTTGTTGATGGCTGTGTTTGTGATTCACTTAGGTCTTCAGAGGAATCATCGAAGTTTATGAAGTAGCCGGATGCAGTTCTGTCAATTGTTCCAATTGCTTCAGGATTACTGTTTTTTGCATATTCGTTTGTTACTTCATTGTAGGTTGGTGTGTCTCTACTAAATGTTTTTATTTGGGTTTTCAGAGGTTTAAGTTCCAATGCATTGTTGCATAGTCCTTGTTGTTCTTCTGTAGGCGTTTCGAATGTGATTAGCCTCTTAGTTAGGACCTCTGTATTGGTAGCAAACCTTGGTGTTCTACTACTTATCGGGAGTCCACTTGGCCTACTGTTTGTTATCGGCCACATGATTGTGGTTTTACCAGGTCGATGGATACAACTCGGTTCTCCTTTTTACCAGCAAGCGGCGGTAGTACAACTGATCTTGTCCCGTTGATAGACAAGACAGGAACTGCTTTTCTGTAAGAAGGCCCAAATTCCTTCTTTACCGCGATCTTTTCTCTGACTAGATCCCCGACTTTTGGAATCCAGACAGGTCTTGCTGGGACAGGTGGTGGTTCTTCAGTGGTTGTTGGCTGTTGTTTCAACTTTATGTTGCTCAGGTCTTTTCTTGTTTTGTTTAAGTCCTGCAAAATAGCCAAACGATCTTTGATATCAAAGCTTTTTTCCTTCACCACTGAAGTCTGACTGTCAAGATCTAAGACTAACATCCTAGTTCCAAACAATAATTCGTACGGACTGAATCCCTTCAGAGAATTTCTTGGCAGGTTATTTAGACTACGTTGGACACTTATTAGATGTTTGACCCACCCAGCTCCCGAACCTAATATCCTTTCTGTTATAGACAGCTTTATGCCTTGGTTTTTTCTTTACACCATCCCGTATCCCTCAGGAAGGAAGTGAGAAGATTCCCGCATTGCTATGCTCATTTGGCCGTGCTTCCCCACAAGCTTGAGAGCTAAAGTGAAAACATTGGTCAAACGTAGCATGCTCCTAGCGTATATGCCATTTAGACTCGCAAATCTTTGTATAACAGTCCAGACGTCAGCCGAGTGCTGGGGATCTACATTATAAGTGGAAACTAGCCTGTATATGTTAATCGGACGCTTTGCTTTTTACTGCTGATCCTTTCTGGAGTGAAACGCCACGGGAGTATACCGTTTCTCTCGCCACTGCGATCTCTGTTGCAGTCCGGGCATTTTTTTACAAAAATGTGATGCTGCAGGCTCATGCCTGGCCGCCAGTACACTGATTGTAGTTCTTCCAGAGAATCTTTTAGTTTGAGGTGTCTGAGACCCTCGCCCATATGTGCGTCTGCATTCAACAAAGTTCTCCTGTCCATGTTTGGAATTACTCTATCCCCCACTCCAGGGATTCGAGCAAAAGGGACGGAGTTTGCATCGATTATGTATGTATAATTGAGTGGATAGTTGATCGGTAGCGCTGAGCAGTCGCCTTTTGATGACGTTTTTACCAGCCAGCACTGTTTCACCGTCAATGTATTTCATTGTACGCTTTTTTCTAGCTACGGAAGCCGATTCAGTTGCTACCGCTGTGGCTGTCTCAGCCAATGAATTCCCTGCAACGTGAACGCCATCACGTTGATGACTCAGTGTATGTATCACGTGAGTCTTTGGTAGTTCTTTTTGTAACAGAACTATTTGTTCCCAAAGCAATTTTTGCTTTATTGTTGCACCTGTGTCATCTTTGTAACCGTTTTGAATCCATGTCTGCAAATCGTTGTTATATGATTTGACGCAGTAATATGAATCGGACACTATGAGTGTCGGGAATTCGCGATCTGCATTATCTAGCGCCATTTTCAATGCTATTATTTCAGTCTGTTGTTCTGAATTAGTTTCTACTGAGTGTGTTCTTGTTAATAGAGGTCTTAGTTTACCTCCGCGCCACACTTTCTTTGTAATCTCACATGTGGGGTTGTATGCTTGTTCTCCCCAAACGGAGGGTTGAGCATGTCCGTCTGTATAGATTACACATGCGTACTGTCGTAAGGGCAGAATGTCGATTGGCAGAGGGAATGTTCTTTCATATTCTAGATTTTTCAATTCTTTTAATTCTGGATCAAAGTAGTATTTTACTTTGTCCGTTGTAATTGAGTTCACCCATTGTATCCATTCCGGATTCAATGCTGTTGTTGGTAAATTACACGGTGTTGTTAATGCCTCAAAGGCTGATTCTGCTGTTCTGACTGTGATGTGTCTACCGTCAGCTTTATCTTTTTCTCTAGCTATTGCGGTTTGAACTGCATGAATAATGTTTTCTTTAATGCTGAATTTCTTTTCAGCTTCTGTGTACAAGTGTGATTTGAATGCAATTGGTACCTTTTCTCCCTCATTAGAGGTCAGGTATGTGAATCCGCATCTTCCTGGGATGACTCGAATCACAAGATTGCGTGTGTTATCACGTGTTTCTAATTTTGTTTTAATTAACATGTCTGTTTGTAATGATCTCAAAATTTCTGTGTGTTTTTGAGTCCAATTGGTTCTTTTAAAATCTGGTTTTATTAGATCATAAAGGGGCTTGACCCTTTCTGCGTAATTTGCAATGTATGTTCTTCCGAAATTTAGGAAGCCTAGAATTGACTGTAGGTTTTTTAGTGTTCTAGGTGCTTGGAGTACGGCACATTTCTCTAGGAAATTGTCAGCCAGGCTTTTGCCTTCACTTGATAATTCATATCCTAAGAACAGGACTGTTAGATGGGCAATTCGAGATTTTTTAAAGTTGAATTTGTAACCCTCTGCTGCGAACCCAAGTATTATGGTGTTCACTCTCTTCAAGTGAGTATCCAAGTCATCATCTGTTAGGTATATGTCGTTGACATAAGATAATGCTTCGTCATCATATGTTTGTAGTAACTCTGTTACTCTCGCTGAGAATAATCCTGGGCTGTTCTTGAACCCTTGGGGTAACCGACAGAATTGTTTTTGAGCGCCATTTATTGAGAACGCAGACAAACATCTGCTCTCTGGTGCTATATTTTGACAAAAGAATCCATTAGAGATGTCTAATGTTGTTTTGTATTTTTTGCGCACTATGTTATTCATTAGCGCTGCACTATGCGAGTTTTGCACTGCAAAAGTTTTGCAACATGAGTTAAGGTGTCTGTAATCCAAAGCTAGACGATATGAATTGTCTGGTTTGGAGACAGGAAACAAAGGGTTGTTCATTTGTGAGGTGCAAGTTTCAATCACCCCCTGGTATTCTGGTTGATCTAGGATTTATTTTACCTGTTTTTTAGCTTCTTGCTTAATTGGGTACTGTCTTTGTGCAGTAGGTTGTGATTTTAACTGGATTTTGTGAGGAGGAGAGTCCTCATCCCATCCTGCGTGATTTTTATATAAAGCAGGAGCTTGAGCTACTGCCCACTTTCTAGCAAGTGTGTATTTTTTATGAATTGGGATATGATTTGAGAAGGCAGGCATAATTATTTCTTCGCCATGAGGGCAGTCCCTGACAAACTCTGGTGGCCAGTCTTTTTCAGCTAGAAGGATGTCATAGCCCTTGGAGAGATTATCCCAAAATAGTCCCCTTATTTTTCTAGTCTTATCCCCTTCTATACGTAAAGTTATTTCATATATTTTGTGAGGTTTGCTAACTCTGGTGTCTGCAGTTTCCACTTGAAGGTATTCATTCGTGTCCACTGTCTCCAGATGATTCATAAGGACTTTGCGAGCTATGCTCACTTCTGCTGCGCTGTCTAGCATTGTCTGAGCCCATTCTCCGTTTTTCAGTTGTGTCCTCAGTATTCTCGGCATTGTTAACTACTTTAATACTGGCTACCTTCTTTTTTGGAAATTGTAATTTTTTATTTGGATGAGCAGGTTCCTTGTCTTTGGACTTGACGTGCCCTTCCCTGGGTTCCGATCGTCCTCTTCTTTCCGATTTCTGCGAGGAAGTCTGAAAAGATTGAGAGGGACGTGTATAAAAATCTTGATATCTATCCGGTTTCTTTATATTATCCCTATTTCTAAGGTTGTATTTTTTCCCAGAGGGCTCACTTTGGGGAGACTTGGGTCCTTGGTCCGGAGATCTTTCTCTCCGCCGAGGAGACCTTCCTCTGGACTGGAATCTCTTTTCTTTTGGATTGGATTGTTTGTTTCCATCCCAGTTCTTTTTTTGACTGTTTAGATTATTTTTAATAAATATTTTTTCAGGACTTTCAATCAGTTGGGGTTTTACTGGTATTCCACCTAAACTATCTCTACCTAGTTCCTCATAGGATTTTTCTATAATTCTGGCAATTTCAGCAGGTTGGTCTGCTATATCTGTTTCTTTTAACCTTTGGCGGATCGCCACGTTTGCTGCTTCTCCCTTTATGTTGGCTAATAGTATTGCCGAGACCTGCTTGAAGTCTTTTAGTAATTTCATACCAAGAGTTAAAGCGGGTTCTGGACCGTATTCGTCTTGAATTTGTTTTAGCACATCTGGTATTACCGAGATGGATGGAACACCATGCGTTTTTGTGTAGATGGAAGCAAAGACTGTACCCCAAGTGTCACAGTCCTCCACGTGTGGTGCGATTCCCATTGGAAGACAGATAGTCAGAATCCTGTGTTTATCCACAGGGGTGGTGTCTGGAAACACCGCCTCTATTTGGGTGATTTTTTGTGCTAACCAGAATGGTATTTGTTCCCTTTTAGCTGGTACTTTACCTAGGCAGGACTGTATGTTCTGTGGTGTAATTTTATTTGTGTTCCCCTGATGAGGGGTCAGCTGTGGAATTTTAATTGCTGGTTGGATTGTTGAAGTCCGCATTACATATTGGACTAATTGTCTATGTACTTTTATTAATTGTTTTAGTTGTATTAGAAGATCTGCTGCAGACATTCTTTCGATGTCTGGATGTGGTGTGTATCCGGCTAGGACCGGCCACGTTGCTCCTGGTCTACCTAATGGACCGAGCCTGGTGATGTAATTGTTGTGTTTTAGGGCGCCATTAAACAAGAGCGCGTGCTCTTGAAATTTAAGTGGTACTTCCACCTCCTCGAAAGGAGTGTATTCATCAGGAGGTTCCTCTGTTTTGTAATAGTGGAAGTGCTTTGTTACAGCATTTGCTGCTGGAAAGTGTATCCATGAATAGAATACCTCTGTCTGCCGATATTCGTGTGCCTCTATTACGAATATGACTGTGCCACCTCTAGGTGTCAGTCCATTTTCTATAAGTTTTAAAGTTATAGATTTCCTTTTGTTGACCGGGATGAGTATTATATCCGGGTCTGCTTCTTGCATAGTATTATCAGCTGTTACGAGTTCAGCTGCTACTCTAGCTATCTCTCTTTCTTCTTCAGTGTCTGACATTTTACTGTCAGGAAGGTTATTTTGTTTGTTTGCAGATCAGGTTTCTTTGGAAACAAAGATTAGATGCACAATATTTTGGAACAGTGTATCCTTCAACGTTGACTAAACCAAGAACCATACATAGGAGTTTTTTCCTGCGAGGTTTGGCGGATATGACCTTTCACCCACTCCAGACGTCTTTGGAGTATTATGAGTAAAAAGGGGTCTGAGTGAAAAAGCACGACTGAGTTACTCTAATGTCTTGCGTTAGTTTTATCACCTATCCAAACACGTTGGGCGCCATGTAGTGTAGTTCCTATTATCCCAATAGGCTCTGCGCATTGGAATAATACCTTCAATAGTATAGGCCTAGACCAGACGTTAACTAGGTCTTCTATTGTCGATATTAGACTTAAAGTTTTGGGTTTGCCAGCTAGCTCAGAGTTCACTAGAAACTTTCTCGAATAGGCAAGGAGGAGTTGAACCTCCCTGGATAGACAAGAAGGGATTTAGTTTCTGACAACCATAGAACATGACAACTTTGCTCTCCCCTAATCAAGAGTGTATCTCTAGAGTCGTGTGAAAACAAAAGACAACTTATTTTACTCAGTCAGTACGTGCATTCTTAGTCTCACCAGATTGTAGAGAAAAGGAAGAGACGGGCGTGTTCAATAAAAGATGTTATTTATTGATCAGTCTCTTTTCTCATACAAGAGAAATGGATCGATATTATCGCAATACTTATGGTTAAGTAAAGTGCATACAATAAAAGCAGAAGTATAAAATAATACTGTAAAAACATTTATATGGTTTCTAAGCCATAAGGTGGTTTAAAATGGATAAAATAGTTACATACACATATACATTTGACTAATCGTACTCAACTGGTGTTTCTAACTACGCCTACCCCGGTGTACCTGACCTAAGCCTAATACGTGGGCGGGAATAGAAAGTAGCAGTTTAAGTTAAGTTTGTTTTGCCAAGTGACTGACTCAAGAATTCTCTGCAAGGGGTTATTCAGTTCTGTACCTTGAATCTAGGATGAATGAGGGATGGTATCTCTCGTCTCTGGTCTCGATATTCCAGGCTGCCTGCGAGGGCTACCCGGAAGCGCCGGAGCTGGATTTCTCGGCAGGAGAAAGCAGCGTCTCGTTCTCAGCGCGTCAGGAAGGCGGGGCTGCGCCAGCGGGGTCTGCTCTGCTCTGGGCTTCGGCAAGTCTGGCTGCTCCGATCTCGTCACCACCGCGTGTGTTTGCTTAAGGCAATACCGGTAATATTTATACCTGTAAGGTGCCGAGATTGACGTAAGGATGGACATAGATACGTCAATAAGGATGTCATACGACTTGGTCGTTAGCACATTCTTTTGCTGAAGTTCTCGATGAAATCAAAACAATGGCCGCAGGGTTTTTCCCAGGTTGTCATAGGTTTGATTTGTTTTGAGAACTCCGTATGCCTTATCGGGGGCTGGAGGAATATCGCTTGTCTAATTAGATGGCAAGCGTTATGACCTAATCAGATAACACGTTCCTGTGCCGTAGTGTGGCTTAATCAGATAACGGTTTCTGCATCATGGGATGGCTGCTAGTTAACTTGTTAACCAGAACAGGGTCAGGAATAGGGGGATCGATACAGAACCTATAAGAATACATCACAGACTACGGAAATGTCCTTAACCTAGGAACCGATCTAGCAATGTTAAACAAACTTCAGGTTGTGCAGAATGCGGCTGCACGGCTTCTATGCCATGTCCCTCAGAGAGCCTCTGTTTCCCAAGCACTCTATGATCTTCACTGGCCATTGCCAGTCGAATTAAGTTCAAGGCTCTTTGCTACATTTTCAAGATTAAACAAGGTGTAGCCCCTGCGTATCTACATGACCTCATCCAAGCTTATCTTCCTAGTCGCTCCCTGAGATCTTCTGGGAAAGGTGATTTTGTGATTCCGAGATTCAGGTTGGTGAAGATGGGCGGCCGCTCCTTCTCCCACCTGGGTCCGAAGTTCTGGAATACTTTGCCCGCTGTCTTAAAAACTGAAACCAATCTTTTTCGTTTCCGCAAGGGACTTAAGACGTGGCTTTTTCAGTGATGACTTATGGTGGCTCACTTCACTAATGATTTATGGTTGATCTTTTTTTCCCCGTCTTACTCTGTCCCTTGGCGCCGGGAAACCCACTGCGGGTAGCTGCGCGCCTTATAAGCTAAATGAATAAATAAATAAATAAATAAATACACAATATTTTTTTTCTCCGTCTGGTGCGTACACGAATAAATCAGAAGCTTTTCCGACGTGTGAGCTGGGCACATACAGTTGTCCATGTGAGAATCACGGATTCTCCAAATCTAGTCCACACACTTGCAGCGAATGTACTTGTGCTTTGTTGATGGTCATTTCAAAAGCGCGTCGCACCGGAAACTGTAAACGTTTATCAGTATTCAAAAGATTATGAGAGCCCTGGGGGGCCGATATTTAAAAAAAAATTATGCCAGAAACCTTCGCGGGAGTGTACTCAACAACTTCCCAAAGTTTCATGGCGATCGGATGAATGATGTAGTAATGCATAAAGGACAAACAGACAGACATACATTCGTTTTTATATATATAGATGTGTGTGAATATATATATATATTTATGTATATATATATATATATATATATATATATATATATATATATATATATATAGATAGATAGATAGATAGATAGATAGATAGATAGATAGATAGATAGATAGATAGATAGATAGATAGATAGATAGATAGATAGATAGATAGATAGATATTTTATTTCAACATTTGGGCAGACAGCTAAGCCTGCTAGGCCTTCAGAATATATTCTAGAAAGAATTAGTACGGAGCAAATCTTTTACCCCTAGGATTTGCCACAGTGGGTAATCAACTCCAAAATCCTTCCCTGCAAAGGTAAACTGTGAGATTCTACATAACAAAATACCTATTGGTAGGCTTTACTGCAGATAAATAACAATCCACTCTTAAATGCCTATTGACTTTAACATTTGCTTTTTACAAATAGTATGTCAGGCCTACTGCCCTTAACATTGCTTTTCATATAAAACACGTCAAAGCTATTGATCCTGTAATACCCTTTACAAGTGCACCAATCAGGCCTGTAGCTGGCATAATTTGCTTTTCATCATTATCAATTTAGGCCTCCTGTTTTGAACTTAAGCTTTCCCTCACGGCAACCATCAGGTATACGGTCATAAAATTACAAAAGTATGTAAAATTATAGTTGGCAAAGCAAAACACTGTCTCTACTAAGACATCCTAAAAGGATTCTCACAGTGCAAAGCATCTATGCCCACAGATTAACCGAAGGGGCAACCATCAGCAAAACCCTGCCTCCTCCGGTAATCTGCAGGATTCAGTGTAACAAAATACCTGCCTACAAGCTTTAGCACAGTGTAATAACAATCCACCTTTAAAAGCCATTAGCACATAACATCAACCCTTGCCTACTATGATAATCTGTGCGATAAAATTTAACAAAATACCTGTCTATGGCATGTAACATAACGTAATAAACATTCACTCTTAGAGGCCGACACGCTTTAACAAATGCTTTTCACAATAAATAAGCCAGGCCTACTGAATTCTTCACGAATATCCATAATAAACAAACCAGACATATTTCATTTGGTATAACACTTCCCTGCACACCGATCAATGCTATAGCTGTTATCATTGGTTGCCAACATAACCAAGTCAGGCCAGCTGTACTGAGCATAAGCATATACATTACAAACCATCAGTCATAAATTGCAAATGTATACAAAATTACAGTTGGCAACGCAAAATACTATTATTCTGAAATTTCCCACAAAGCAATCATCAGGCATGCAGTCAAAAAATTGAAGATGTACACACAATTACAGTTGGAAAAGGATAATAATAGTGCATATCTTCTGTCCCTACAGTTTGTTCAGGTAAGTCATCAATACCAACACCCTGGCCTACTATGGAAATCTGTGATATTCTATGTTACAAAGTACCTGCCTTCAGGCTTTAACACAGTGTCATATCAATCCATTCTTAAAAGTCTATTGCCTTTAGCACATGCTTTTCACAATAAGTAGGTCAGAGCTACTGGTTTCGTCATAACGTTTCTTAATAAATAGATCCTTGGCATGACTTTTCCCAATAAACCGGTAAGGCCTATAGCCTTTTCTATTGGCTTTGCACCTTAACCAACACAGGCCTATTCAAGTGAACATAAACTGGATACCATCATGCATACAATTATAAACTTATAAATATCTATCGAAAAACAGTTTGAAAGCGATATACTAACCCTCCCAATAAGGGCATAACAAGAATTATCAGAGTGGATTTCCCTATGGTTTGTCAGAGTGAATGGCCAACACCAAAACCCTTCCTACACTATGGTAATCTGTGAGATTACATGTAACAAAACACGTGCCTATCGCTGTAATAAAATGTAATAACAACCCATTGTTAGAGGGTTACTGACTTTAACAAATGCTTTTCACAATAAATAACCTAGACCAACTGCCTTTGTCATAATGTTTCATAATAAGCAGACCAGACATATTGCATCATCGGACACAGGGTTACCCAGTGCACCAATCAGAACTATAGCTTGTTATTATTACCAACTCAGGACCACTGTTTTGAGCATAAACTATTCCACAAAGCAACCATCACAGGGAGCAAGCAACACCAAAACTCTTGCCTACTACAATAATCTGTGAGATTCCATGTAACAAAATACCCATCTGTAGGCTTTAATACAGAGTGATAATAATTCACTCTTAAATTCCTATTTATATTAACATATGCTTTTCACAATAAAAATGTCAGGGATATGTTATGTTATAAGGGGCTTCCCAGAGCTAAGAGTAAGACTACCCCACTGATCCATCTCGCATAACCTGCACACTTAGAAGAGATGGATTTTCAGGTTATTACGATATATCTATTCCCTTGGACTTTGGCATAGGGGCAGTGGCAATGCTTTCCATAATTTAGTTGAAATATAACTGAAGGAGCTAGGCACTTGCGCCAGCATCGAGTTGGATAACTTTAGTGTTCTGGGCAGAGAGTATAGCATAATGAGGTATCTAAGATATACAGGTTCAATCTTAAAATAGGCCCGACATACCAAATAAAGAGTCTTGAATTGTATACACTGTCTTACCATTAGCCAGAGCAGGTGGGAGGATATACAATGATGTGTGGAAATGTGGCAAAGGAGCCGGTCACTGAAACGAGCTTGGTATTATGATCGAGATTCATTGCTACAGGTCACCACAGGTCTGTTTCGTTTCTGAGACCGAAGTCTCCGGATGAAACTCTGGGACAAAATGAAGAATGATCAGGTGAATCTAACTCAGGAATTATTAATTGGCTTCGTATTCTTCGTTTCTAAAGAGCCTTTGGGTCCCACTTGCAATTCACAGAAACTCCACCCTCCCTAACCCCAGAGTTGACCTTACTCCTGTAATGCGGGCTTTACAATGCTCCACATTTCCGGTTTTCCATTGCTGTCGTTTACCTTCCTGTGCCTTGTTCTTTGTTGATTTGCTGCTCGGTGTGTTACTTATACGGTAAAAAAAAAACAATTCAGAGACACTACATTTTTTTTTAGTTTGTGAATTTTTATTGAATTGAATAAATATTACAAAATGAAGAAGAATGTAAAGAAATATATATTATATTTAAAATCAAGAGTCTGCTTTTAGTTCTACCCCCTTCAGTGGCTGCGGGATCTGGCAAAATGTTACATGTAGCTTTTATGGCTCATCATTTGTACTTATGGTATACTATTGATTGTTGCCTTCTGTTTCCATGTAAGAATCGTTTTATAATGAAATTATATATATAAATATATATATACATATATAAATATATATATATATATATATATATATATATATATATATATATATATATATATATATATATATATATATATATATATATATATTTATGTTTTTATCGATTCATATTTTATTCAACGAGGCTGGAGTCATAACATTTGTCAATCAGTAATTGGTTCTAAGGACATGCTGAAGGATATCTAATAATAGCGAAAGAAAACAGTTCTGTACAAGTACGCAAATGTTATGGTAGGGGGTCTTGCAGAGAATTTCTGCTTCTCTTTAAGTGATTTACGGCACCCACCCAGGCGTCTAAGAGAGTCTTCTGCTATATATGGGTAAGAAACGTTGAATGTATAACTTCAGCTCACTTTCCACAAATCACCCTACCAGGCTAACTTTCCGTCTCAAGAATCGCTCGAGATGCTACAAGATGGTATGCCCAGTGTCGTCATTGAGAGATGGTGCCCGGGTGAAAGTGGGCGGGGCAGAGCGTTTATTTTGTTGTTTAGGTTCAAACCTAAAGCTGCTTTTTACCCTCTTGCGGCAGTGGTAGTGGTAGTGGTGGGCAGGGTCGGAGTGGGATCGAAAATAGGCCGGGCATCAGAATAAAAGTGGCCCCCATTACCGAATGAAAAAGCTAAACAAGCATTGACAAAGCACTGATAAAGCCAATAGGTCTTGCCCATGCAAGAGCTATAGGTTTGCCAATGTGTTTTTAGCTATATTGTACACTAGCGTGTCTGCTGTTCAGCAGAGCTGAATGTTAGTGGCACAGAGGAGAGTGTCTTAAAGTGGAGTGCCGAAGAGTGAGATAGAGTGGTGTAGAGTGAAGTAGAGTGGCGAAGATTGAGGTAAAGTGTTGTGAAGTGTCGTGGAGTCGAGGGGCATAAAGTGGAGGGGCGTAGAGTGAAATAAAGTGTCATAGAGTGGAGTGTCATAGAGTGGAGTCTTGTAGAGTGGAGTATCGTAGAGTGCAGTGTCATATAGTGAAGTGTCATAGAGCGACTTTGAGTAGAGTGGCATGGAGTGGCATAGAATGGACTAGAGTCATAAAGTTGCGTAGCGTAGAGTGGAGTAGAGTCGTGGAATGGTGTACATTAAAGTAGCATAGAGTAGAGTGGAGTAGAGTCATGGAATGGCGTAGATTAAAGTAGCATAGAGTAGAGTAGCCTAGACTGAAGTGGAATAGGGTGGAGTAGAGTGTCATAAAGTGTAGTGTAGTAGACTGTAGTGAATAGAGTGTCATAGAGTAGAGTGTTGAAGAGTTGATTAAAGTAGAGTGTCACAGAGTTGAAGGGGTAGAGTGGATGGTTTGTAGAGTGGAGGGGCATATATTGGTGGGGTGCAGAGTGGAGTAAAGTGTTGTAGAGTGGAGTGGTGTACAATGGAGTGGCATAGTGTAGCGCAGTGAGGAGAAATGTGTCAGAGTGGAGGGGCATAGCATGGAGTAGGGTAGAGTGGAGTAAAGTGGCATAGGGTATCGTGGATTGTCAAAGAGTGGAGTAGGGTGTTGTAGAGTGGAGTGGTGTAGAGTGGAGTATACATGATGTGTTAGCACACTCCCATTACAGACAACACATTTTCAATTGAATTGACTATTACATTTGCACATACAGTTTTACTGATAGAACTAGACAGTGCCCACATGATAATGTGTGGAAATGGCATATGCTAGTGTTTTGATTTTCTTTGATCCTATCAAAATATTTGTTTTCACCACACATCCGAATTACAAAAAAAATTGCTTTATTTGTACTTTCCTATTTCTGATGAATTCTGAAATATTTGCACGAATTATTTAATGACATTTTAATGACATTTACATTTTGTTGTGTGCAAGAAAAATACCCCAGCATGATTGTCACATAAATTCTCTCACTTTGAGGTCAGAGAAAGAAAAGTAAACACAAAGCTCCCCCAGAAGACAGACCCTGGCATTTGACCTCTGTCTTTGAACGGACAGCAAATATGGCAAGATAAGAACAAAATTTAAAGGCCAGTTTACAAAAAGTGAGGATTCGTAGATGAATACAAGGAGCTATGGGAAACCAGCTTTGCTCTTTGGGAGAGAAAAAGACATGCTGGATATCCTAAAACAAATAAAGCCAGCAAATAGAAAGCCAGAAAATGTGAGTAACAAACCACAAAGGTAATGTTACGCAATGGGTGGAGTGCATTCCAAGGGAAGCTTTCAAAATGCACACAGGAAGTCTTTTCACAACCAGACAACTGCTCTTTCTGGTGGGCTTCGATCTAAAAGTGTCCCACATTTACAAATCATGGCAATGTTGAACTTGTGAAGACATGCTGTATAAGTATTTTACAAGGTATGGGATACTGCATGCATTTGTTTTTGTTGTTGGAAATGTTAGTAGTAATATCAGTGAAATCAACAATAAAAATTAACCCACCAGATCATAAAACAGGCCCACAAGTAGCCAGAAAACTAGCCCCACACATGGCCTTGCCAAATCAGCCCTTCTGGCACTGTCAGATTACCCTACAGGCCAGCCCAACCCTGAGTCTGTGACAATAAAAAAAGGACCAATGGGGGGCGTGGCTAGCGACGGTAGAAGATGGCCGCAGCCTAGAGGAGCTCCGAAGCACACTGACTGATCCCCTATAGATCCTGGCATGAATCCTGACCTCTGAGCAACGAGGTACACCGAAACTGGTACCGCACTGCCTCCGGTCCCGATCGCTGAAAGCAAGGAAATTGGCGCGACCCGCTCCAGCCGCTCCAGCCCAGGAGAAGAATCGCAGCCTGGTCCCGGTGGTGGAACCGGGAGCCACAGTACACGTCAAAGCCGCACGTAGCGACGACATCGGAGGCCCAAGATTGCAGCGGAGTCGGGCGGGAGAGACGACCCACCGCGGCAGCCTTAAAAGGTCCACCAAGGTCCAGATAAAGCGGTCTGGTGCTGCGGGGTGGCAGTGGAGAGCCGCGATCACCTGCGCCCCCCCCCCCCCCCAGAGCCTCTGGAGAGCCTGGGAGAGAGTCAAAGAAGCAGCGGCACGGCGGGAAGCGCTGGTGAGTGCTGCAGCGACATCCAGCAGCAAGGCCTGACCCACCGCGGCGACAGGGGCCAAGGTAGAGCCCAGGGGATGGAAGGAGGACAAGAGGCACAGAAGCAGCGGCGGCAAGGTTAAATAACAGTCCGGACCCCCCCAGGCCAAGTGCTAATGACAAAAGGCTCTAGACGGGTGGCAGACAAGAAATAGGCTTCTGGTGCAGGCACAAGGAAAAATGCACAGGAAAGCTTTGTTGCCCAAAGACCGGGCGAATTCTTCATCGGTGTGCGAGACGCTGTGACAAGACCACCACACGCACGATAGGTGCGCCCTGCGCCACACAGCCCAATCAGTACCAGGGGGTCTAGAATGGTGCAGAGTCACCGAATCGAAAAATACACCGTCGCCAAGGACCAACAAGGGGGGCCTAACATGTCAGATAGTGCAGCAAAGGGCCAGCAGCAAGAACCACCGCAGGAGGTTACTCTTAAGGACGTAATGGCCACCCTGCTACAAATGCAGACATCCATTAGCTCTATCTCCAGTGAGGTGAAACTGCTAAGGGCTGACTTTTTTAAAATGGGATCGAGAGTGACGGAAGTCGAAACCACAACAAAGGCCCTGTCTACAGATACTGCAACTCTACAGAAGCAAGTGCGCCAACTAGAGCTCGTGCAAAAACAGCTATCGGACAAACTTGATGACCAGGAAGGGCGCTCTCGGCGCAACAACGTGCGCCTCGTGGGGGTGCCGGAAACTGTCAGAGGTTCAGCTCTAGACCTATTTGTTGAGGAGTTGGTACAGACGCAACTCTGCCCTCGCGGACTCTCCAAATTCTTCTCGGTGGAGAGGGCACATAGAGTTCCGGGCGGACGGCCAAGCCAGGAGCCCCCCTCAACCTATCCTGGCACGTATATTCAATTTTAGGGACAGGGATGCAATCCTACAAGCGGCCAGGACTGGCCCACCTCTCCGAATAGACGACGGCGTAGTGACCCTGTACCCGGACTACACGGCAGCCATATCGGCTCAACGGCGTACCTTCACGGAGGTTAAGCGAGAGCTTCGCAACAGAGAACTCAAATACGCAATGCTCTATCCGGCCAAGCTCAGAGTCGAGGCTGAAGGGAAAACATGGTTTTTTGAGTCGCCCAGTACGGCCCGAGACTGGCTGGAGGGATGGAGACCGGCGAAAGGGAGCCGCAGACAAAGGCCGGGCAGGCTGAGACGCTCCTCGCAAGAGGCCGCGGGCGGACAGGAGGGCGACACACCAGACCACCAGGATGAGACAAGAAATGGAAGTGAGGTGGAGTGAATCTCAGGGCAGGCCTGGCCGGGACTGTGAAGGGAGATGGTATAATTGATACTACACGGATTTTCAACCCCTCACTGTCCCCCCTACCCATTTTATGACAGGACCTATGGCGGCTGACAGATACTCTGCTGAGGAATCGGCAGGCTCCGGCTACAATTGGCCGGCTGGGAGCAGATGAGGATGGTAGGATGCGAGAAGCAGAACGACGACCCCAGAGGAGGGTCCGAACTGAGACATGCATAGCACCTCAACAGGTTGTACTGAGGATAGCTTATCGGGGACATTTGTGTGGTGGGAACGGACTCTTCCCCCCCTTCATACAAGTACACAGTTATGGGACTAAAGCGCTCTGCTGAGTTGGGCTGGTGGGTAGTTTTGAATCCGCTGGGCAGGGAGGCAGGGAGGGGGGTGGGGGATGGGATCACTTTGAAGATGTTCTTTTGCTTGGGGCCGTAGCCCCCTGGATGTTGTTCTAATGCAGATGATTGTGGATATGACAGGATGCAGTATTAGAGTCCGGAAAAGACGGCCCACCTCAGATCACAATGCCAGACATGAGCCAGGGTGATGGAGACACAGACACGCAAAACCACAGCCCCAAGGGACAGAGATCGCAGTTGTCAATAGTCTCCTGGAATGTTAATGGGTTAGGGGACAAAATTAAACGGGGACTGGTCCTACAGTATTTGAGATGGAAGAATGTGGCGGTGACACTGCTTCAAGAGACACACCTGCAGAGGACATCAGTTAAAGCCCTAAACAGATGGGGATTCAAGATGATAGTCCACTCGGAATTCACATCCGGATCTAGAGGGAGAGGGGTCCTAATAAACAAACGTTTCCCATTTATAGTCACTAACACATGTCATGATGACCAGGGACGCTTTGCGGCCACCACAGGTCAATGGGACGGTAAATCTTACAATATAGTGTTGGTATATATTCCGCCGGCACTGCATCAAGGTGCTTTTGTAGACCTGGGTAGATTTTTTTGGACACTTCCTCGTGGGGAACTGATTATAGGAGGTGACTTTAACGCAGTTATGGATTCTACACTGAATAGGCAACCTCCTAGAGACGCAGGTGGGTCATCTCATAGATTACAGGACTTTGTAGAGGCGCTTGGGCTGATGGATGCATGGCGGACCAGCTATCCAACGGACAGGCAGTTTACATTCCACTCCGGGACTCACAATAGTCTCTCCAGAATTGATTACATCTTCACACTAGCCACCGGAATATTGGGGATGACAGACGTTAGACATCTGCCTAGAGGTATATCGGATCACTCACCAGCCCTCATCACCTACGCACCATTTACCCCACAGACTCGTAGACTATTTCCAATTAGACCCGGTTACCTTCAGGACCATAGATTGCGTAAATCACTCATACAGATCACAAAGCACTATTTTGAAGAAAATCAGCACTCAGTTTCCTCACCGACTACACTATGGGAGGCCTATAAGACAGTGTTCCGGGGTGGCGCAATCTCACTCATCACGGGCAAAAAGAGAGAACATCAGAAACACACTGATGAACTAGAGTCAGGGGTCGCAAGGGCAGAGCAGATGCCCGCATACAATATCACGGAAGAAACAGCCCACGCCTTGCACTTGGCCCAGCAGGCCTATAGAACATATGTACAAGAGGAAGCCTCTGACAGTCTAGCTAGCACTCCACACAAGATATTGGTCAGGGAGATAAAGCAGGCCGATTGCTGTCTTGGTTGGGGAAAAAAGAGAGGGCTAGTAATTGGATAACACAAATACGGACAAAAGACGGTTATTTGGTGTCTACGCCACAACAGATCTCAGAAGCGCTTGCGCAACATTACAAGACGGTATATACACCAGTAGCAGTCGCAACGGTAGACGAGAATCTGGCCTTTCTACACGACATTTGATTATCCACGCTAGACTCAGACGCGATGACTGCCTTAGAGGAGGATCTTACGCCAGAGGAGCTTACACAGGCAATAAGGGCGCTTCACACAGGGAAAGCCAAACACATAGTGCCCCATCTACTGGCGATGTTTACAGACAGCTTCGCAAGTGGAATCTTACCGAGAGACCAGCGTCTTGCCACCATAGTGGCAATCTATAAAGCAGGTAAACCGGTGAATGAATGCGCATCCTGCAGACCAATATCTCTCCTCAATGCGAAGGCGAAAATACTCGCAAAGACCCTGGCCACTAAGCTGCAGCCGCATTTGTTAGAACTTATACACGCTAACCAGTCAGGGTTTATGCCAACCTGTAATATGGCGCTTAATCTAAGAAGGTTGTTCGGAGTAATGGAACGTAGGGCAAACATAACAGAGGACGCAGCTATACTTTCCCTGGACGCACGAATGGCGTTCGACTTGGTAGAGTGGCCCTTTCATTTCACGGTCCTGCAGCGTATGGGCTTCGGGCCAAAGTTCTGTACATGGGTCCGCCTATTGTACACAAGCCCAGTGGTCCAAGTGGCCGTAAAGGGTTATAGGTCGAAAGAATTTCCACTGGGAAGAGGGACAAGGCAGGGCTGCCCACTATCACCCCTGCTTTTTGCGATAGTGTTAGAGCCGCTGGCAGCGTGGATAAGGCAAGACCCCGGGATACAAGGAATAAAATGGGCAATAGACTGGGAAGACCATATCTCGCTATATGCGGACGACATTCTATTATACCTGACTTCCCCAAAGAACTCCATAGACCGCTTATTAGATATATGTGCTGCATATGGGCGTGTGTCCGGATACACCATCAACTGGGACAAATCAGCTACCCAGTGGCTGCGAGTTGCAAATAGTCATAGCTGGATTCAAGTATCCGGGAATATTCGTGACACATGATCGTGCACATTTCACTGAAATAAATTTAACTCAACCCCTGATGAGATTTAAAAAGGATGTTAAACATTGGCGCACGCTATCGTTAACACTACTGGGACGTGCGGCCCTTTTCAAAATGGTGACCCTCCCACGATTTCTGTACACACTACAGAATTCGCCGTTCCCTATCCCCCAGACATATTTTGGAGCAATTAACGCGGAGATCGCAACGCTACTTTGGTACGGTAAAACGCCTCGAATAGCGCTCCAAAAACGTATTAAGGGTTGGTATGACGGCGGGATTGCCCTGCCGGATATCAAAGCATATCATTGGGCTTCCCAGCTGGTCGCGATTAATTGCTGGCTGCACGTTCCACAGGACGACCCAGCGTTTAGACTTGATAGGCACCTATTAGAACCGGCGGGGATAATGAATGCCCTATATAATAGAAAGAAGAGGCACACAATCACGGGTCCGACATTAAACACAGTGCGTACATGGTTCGATGCTCAGCGAGCACTTGGCTGGGAAGGAGTGGTCACGAAGGCTATGCCGGTGTGGGACACCAAAAAACGATGTATGCTGGGTAATACAAAGGAGTTCCGTAATTGGGATTCAATAGGAATTTCAACCGTCGGAGACCTATGGCAGAGGGGAGGGAAGGTCATCTTCGCTCACCTGCAGGCCACATACGGCCTGGCGGAGACAGAGAGGTTTAGATACATGCAGATCACACACGCATTACAGTCCCTAATACCGCCAGACACGAACCCGGAGGACTCCTACCCGCTGGAAGATAGACTCCTAACAGATCACCTCCAGAAAAAAGCTATATCACTGACATACAAGAAAAAAGTAAAGAATAGAGTAGACCCTACAGAGACCCTGAAGGCCAAATGCGAGTGCGAGGTAGGAGATATCGATGAGGCAGAATGGAGAGAGGCGCTTGCTTCCCCTAAGGAGGCTGCTATTCCATCAAGACTCAGGCTAGTGCAGCTGAAAATACTGCACCGTACATACTATACTAGGACACTTCTACACAAAATTGGGAGGGCGGACACGCCACACTGTCTTAGGGAGTGTGGGGAAACGGGATCGTTCTATCATACTATCTGGAGCTGCCCCGTGATTGTGAGATATTGGATGGCGATCATGAGGACACTCTCTCAGGTCACGCAAATCACTATCCTGCAAAGTCCAAGATGCTACCTCCTTAATATATGGGACCCAACAGACTTAAATAAGACGACCCAGGACTGGGTGACGTTAGGAATGACTGTAGCCAAAAGGAATATCACACAGCGCTGGGGCTCCAGAGCTAGTCCCACTCTCACTCAGTGGTGCAGGGATATGGACCTGGCAATGGTGGCAGAAAAATCAGTGTATATATACAGAGGCTGCCCAAGAAAATGGGGGAAGATTTGGAGAAAGTGGAACACGTACAGAGAAGATACATGTGAACCCCCTCAGCCTGAAGACTCTGATTCAGATGAAAATATGTGACTGTACCATGATATGTGACTCCTCAACATGTCTAGGTAGGGTGGGGTGGGAGGAGAGTGTATAGAACAGCGCGATGGTCAATATGACTGTAGCAAAATATGTGATTCAGGTAATTGTCATTTTACAAGTAATGAATGTCATGCTGTCATTGAAATGCTCTGCAATAAATCTCAATAAAAACTGTTTAAAAATAAAAATAAAAGAAAATGTACCAATGACAGCTCTTGTAGGGAAGAACAACAGCTCAGCGAGGACACAGAAGCAGTTATGGAAAATAAGCCTGCATGAAAATTCCTATTTTTGTTGCAAAAATTTCATGAATGGATCAGATTGTGGTTTGCGGGTATCTCACATTAAGTGTAATGTCACTTGAGATACCTAAAGAAGACTGGCTCGAGCAAAAACATTCCTTGACAAGTCTATTTCTCCTTAAACCAGTCTACAGTAGGTAACATTGATTTAAAAATGTGCCACGCAAAGTTTTGTAAACGCTGTTAACATGAAATGTGCACATTTCTTCAATTTATAGAGTGTAATTAAAAATTTGCCTGGATCAAGTTAATATTGACATTGGGACAATAACAACTTAGTGCACTGAGAACCATTTGGGCACTGAAGGCATTGTGAAAACTCACTTGTACTGGGAGATGATGGCTCTAGAGACACTGGGGCAGATGTACTATGATTTTCCGCTGTGTTTGCATCTGAAAAGTGATGCAAATCGGTGCAAAATCTTTTTGTCCGATTTCTGGAAATAACGTGAAAGTTATGCAATCCCAGTCATAGTGCTGCTTTGCATTACTTAGTGCCAAGGGGGAATACCATATATGGTGCATGGACATGCCTATGCAAACACCCAAGGTTTCTAACGGGAAACAACCATTACAACGCAACTTTCACAACGCAATACCATCACAACGCAACTTTTACAACGCAAGATGCATTACAACGCATGCTATTACAACGCATGCCATTACAACGCAGATGCTATTACAGCGCCTGCCTTTACAACGTAATTATTTTTTTTTTAAATTGTATTTAATTTATTTTTATAGTAATTTTAACCCCAACACTATCCAACACTTAACCTACTATTACACTCCCCTGGACTTAGAATAGTAATTTTAACCCATAAACTAACCAATACTTACCCTAGTATTACACCCCCCCTGGAGTTAGAATAGTAATTTTAACCCCTACACTATCCAACACTTACCCTACTATTACACCCCCCGCGAGTTAGAATATAAATTTTAACCCCTACACTATCCAACACTTACCCTACTATTACATCCCCCTGGAGTTAGAATTGTAATTTTAACACCTACACTATCCAACACTTACCCTAGTATTACAATCCCCTTGGAGTTAGGATAGTAATATTAACCCCTACACAATCCAATACTTACCCTACTATTACACCCCCACGTGTTAGAATAGTAATTTTAACCACTACACTATCCAACACTTACCCTACTATTCCACCCCCCTGGAGTTAGATTAGAAATTTTAACCCCTACACTATCCAACACTTACCCTGCTATTACACCCCCTTGATATAGAATAGTAATTGCAACCCCTACACTATCCAACACTTACCCTTCTATTACACCCCCCTGGAGTTAGAATAGTAATTTTAACCCCTACACTAGCCAACACTTACCCTGCTATTACACCCCCCTTGATTTAGAATAGTAATTTTAACCCCTACACTATCCAACACTTACCCTACTATTACACCCCCCCTGGAGTTAGAATAGTAATTTTAACCCCTACACTATCGAACACTTACCCTATTATTACACCCCCCTGGAGTTAGAATTGTACATTTAAACCCCTACCCTATCCAACACTTACCCTACTATTACACCACCCTGGAGTTAGAATAGTAATTTTAACCCCTACACTATCCAACACTTACCCTACTATTACTCCACCCTGGAGTTAGAATAGTAATTTCTACCCCTACACTATCCAAGACTTACCCTACTGTTACACCCCCCCTGGAGTTAGAATAGTAATTTTAACCCCTACACTATCCAACACTTACCCTACTATTACACCCCCCCTGGAGTTAGAATAGTAATTTTAACCCCTACACTATCCAACACTTACCCTACCATTACACCACCCTGGAGTTAGAATAGTAATTTTAACCCCTACACTATCCAACACTTACCCTACTATTACTCCACCCTGGAGTTAGAATAGTAATTTCTACCCCTACACTATCCAAGACTTACCCTACTGTTACACTCCCCCTGGTGTTAGAATAGTAATTTTAACCCCTACACTATCCAACACTTACCCTACTATTATACCCCCCTGGAGTTAGAATAGTAATTTTAACCCCTACACTATCCAACACTTACCCTATTATTACACCCCCCCAGAGTTAGAGTAGTAATTGATACTCCTAAGAGTAAATAAATAAAGAACTATCATTTAATTAAAAAAATAATATTCATTAAAAAAATTAAGCTCTTGTAAAAATTATTTTAAAAAGATATCTTTGAATTTATGATTTTAAAAGAATAATAGAAAATAATTATTCACTTAAAAAAATATTTAAAAATAATTTCCCACGCTTTTACATTGATTACAATATAAAGAAATGTCCTTCTTTTATTTCCATATATGTCTAGGTGATTGCCGCGTCTATCTTATTTGAAGTCATTTTAAGAGTAACGCGGGAGGGAAAAGAAGCCTAAAGGAGCATCCTAAAGGTAAGAATGTTATTTAAAACTAAAATACATGTATTAAAAATTAGTAGTACATTTTCAAATTAAAATTTTTAAAAAGAATAGTTACAAAGCAAGAATGTATAATTTAGTTTATTTATTAAAATACTTTATTTTCAACTTTTATATTCTAAAAAAATTATACAATATTTTTAAAACATATCGGTAAACTTTATGAATAACATTGATTTAGAAAATAAATTAATACTAAACATAAATAGTAACTAAATTGTCCGTTTTCTTTTTTTGTAGCTCCAGATGACTCACAAAGGCAGCCATTTTGAGGAGCGTCGCCGGACAGAGCAGTGGCAAGGAGACCAGCGCTCAGGTAAGAAACTTTATAAGGAGTAGTTTCTTACCTGTAACTCCAGTTCTGTAGTAGGGGTATCTCTGTTATAGTCGTAATCTTGTGAATAGTCTCGCCTATGTGCGTGGACCCGGGAACAATCGAAATAGTCTCTTAAATTGTCTTCTTCTGCAGTCCTGCTTAGACACTTAAGAGAAAATCAAAGACAAATAATGCAGCCTAAAACTACAAGGCTACATTGGCCAGCACTTCATCTTGAAGGGAAAAGGATAGCCAAATATTATTAAATTTTACACACTTTGTACAGTTTCACACCTAGAGAAACTCCCCTTCACAAAAATCCTTTGTCATGATAGAGGGGAAGGGTTGGACAGACAAGCCCCATAGGCTGCTATTATGTGTCTGGAAAAGGGATACCGTGCCTTTAAGGAACTCTCCAGAGACCCTCGGTATCCCAGGATGCACAGCCAAAGGCCTTTTACTTTCAGTTGTTTTTGAAGGTGTATAAAGCTAAGCCTGTAGCATTCAGTACATTATCATTTCATCCACCGGGGAGGAGGGAGGGCGCTTATGAATATTACAAAGATACCCCTACTACAGAACTGGAGAACTGGAGTTACAGGTAAGAAGCTATTCCTTCTGTAGCAGGGGATTTCTGTGTATAGTCATAATCTTGTGAATAGAATGGCAAGCCCATCCCAATAAACCAAACCAGAGGTGGATGAAAAGACAAAAAAAACACTACTGTGCAAACAGATTTCTCAACAAAGCCTGCCCAACCTGAACGTCTGCCCTGGCATCCGAGTCCAGGCAGTAGTGTTTGACAAAGGTATGGACAGACTTCAAAGTGGCAGCCCTACAGATATATGCAATGGGAATATTACGGAGCAAAGCCGCTGTAGCTGCTTTGCCCCTGGTGGAATGAGCCTTAGGCTTACCCCCTAAGGTCTTGTTAGCCTTTTGGTAACATAACTGTATACAGGACACTATCCATCTAGAGATGGACTGTTTAGATGTGGCAAGACCAGTCCTGACTGAACCATAATTGGCAAACAATTGGTCTGACCTACGAATGTCCTTGGTCTTGTCTAAGTAGAACTTAAACACCCTTCTAACATCCAGGGAAGGAAGAGACCTCTCTGCCGGAGAAGAAGGATGTTGAAAAAATGTAGGTAAAGTTAACGTCTGATTGACATGAAAATCAGAAATCACTTTAGGCAGAAAGTTAGGGTGAGTCCTCATGACAACCTTAGAAGCATGATTCACTGTATAAGGCTCTTGGCAACACAAGGCCTGGATCTCACTCACCCTGCGGGCCGATGTTATAGCCACAAGGAAGGCCGCCTTCCAGTAAAGATGCTGCAGAGAAGCCTTATGAATAGGTTCAAAAGGTTCCTTAATCAACCGAGACAGCACCACATTCAGTTCCCATGAAGGCGACGGACGTCTAACAGGGGGAAATACTTTCTTCAATCCCTCCAGAAAGTCTTTAATTACAGGAATCTGGAAGAAGGATGTTTGTGAAGGGCATTTCCTATAAGCAGTTAAAGCTGTGAGGTGAATCTTAATAGAATGGAAATTAAGGTCAGATTGGGCCAAATGCAAGAGATATGGAAGGATGACATCTTCCTTGCAGGAGGTAGGATCCGCGTTCTTGGACGTGCACCAGATGCAGAACCTTTTCCACTTGTAGGCATAGGAAGTCCTGGTGGAAGGTCTCTTAGCCTCCTTGAGTATCTCCATGCAGTTGTCAGGCAAGTTCAAGTGTCCATACTGTGCTATCTCAGGAGCCATGACGCCAAACTCAACGATGAGAGGTTGGGGTGCACCACCTGCCCCCCGAACTTCGTTAGAAGGTCCGGCCAACATGGAAGCCGCAGGTGGGGTTGGAGAGTCCGGTGGAGCAGGTCCGTGAACCACCACTGTTGAGGCCACTCCGGAGCAATGAGGATCATTCGCGCTCTGGATTGAGACAGCTTGATGAGCACTGCCGGAATCAGGGGAATGGGTGGAAAAGCGTACAGAAAGGTGTTCAACCAGCTGATCCATGGCGCATTCCCCAGAGTCCCTGGTTGGTAAAACCTGGAAGCGAAGTCTCTGCATTTTCTGTTTTCGGCGGTGGCGAACAGATCTATGTCTGGAGTACCGCATCTCCCAAAGATGTCTCCTACTACCTCGTCGTTTAGGACCCACTCGTGGTTTTCCTGGACCAGCCTGCTGAGTGCGTCCGCCTGAGCATTCTGCACACCTGGTAGATTGGTAGCCATTATCATCAGTCCTCTGGCTAGCAGCCAGTGCCAGATCACCTGCGCTTCTTGGGACAGTGTGCGCGATCTCGAGCCCCCCTGCTTGTTGAGGTAATACATTGTGGTCATATTGTCCGTCTGCACAAGCAAGGAGTTGGTCTGGAAGAACGGATGAAAGGCTTCCATCTGGGACCACGTTCCTTGGATCTGTAGATGGTCTGAATGCGCTCCCCAGCCATGGAGAGAAGCATCCGTCACAATAGTCTGAATGGGAAAGTCCTTGAAGAAGGGAACCCCCCCTGAGGAGATTCTCTGCTGAACACCACCATCTCAGGGACTGATGAGGGTGTAGAGACAGGTGGATCCTGTCATCCCAGCTCCCTCATTTCTGGTCCCATTGATCCTCCAGACATTCCTGCAGCGGTCTCATGTGGAGGTGTGCATGTGGTGTGAGGAAGATGCAAGAGGCCATCGACCCCAGAAGAGAAGACACCGTCTTCACTGTCATTGATGGAACGGAAATGAGAGCGTGAGCCTTCCGAAGAATTGATAAGCATTGCTCCTCCGAAGGAGACACGCTTGCTCTGAGAGTATTGATGGAGGCTCCCAAGTACTGTAGGTACTGAACCGGATTCGGGCGGACTTGGCCATGTTGATATGCAAACCCAGCTGATTCAACAGAACGGCCATCCTGTTGAAATGCCATTGTGCTTCCTGGAGGGTGGAGGATTTGATCAACCAGTCATCCAGGTACGGGTAGACAAACACCTTGTTCTTTCTCAGGTGCGCTGCCACCACTGCCATGCATTTTGAAAAAGTCCTTGGTGCAGACTTCAGACCAAACGGTAGTACGGTGTACTGATAATGATTGGTGCCGACCAGGAAGCGCAGGAACTTCCTGTGTTTCCATGCAATGGGCACATGGAAGTATGCATCCTGCAGATCTATTGCACAAAGCCAGTCTCCTCGTTGCAGCTGAGGATAAATCTGGTGCAAGGACAGCATGCGAAATTTCTCCCTGCGAATCCATTTGATTGCTTGTCGCAAATCCAGAATGGGCCTGAACTCGTTTTTGTCCTTTTGGCGTACCAGAAAGAACCTTGAGTATAGACCCTTTCCCCTTTGAGACAGAGGGACGTCTTCTATCGCACTTTTTCTTAACAGGGTATCGGCCTCCGCTTGGAGTTCTCGCAGCTGATAGTGCGACGGAACCGGTGGAATAGCTGGAGGAGGGCTGATAAACCGAAGACTGTATCCATTGCAAACAATATTCAGCACCCACTTGTCCTGAGTATTTTTCTCCACTCTGCCAAGTAATTCTGTATGCTTCCCCCCAGCGGAGCGGGTAACGGACGAGGGGGAAGTAACTCCTCAGGGCTTAGACCCAGCCTGGCCCTTATTCGCCGAGGAGGCCTGCTGTCCGCCTCTGCCCCTCTGACGTTTCTGGAGGGGTTGTCGCTGGTATTGCTTTTGTTGCTGCTGCTGTTGGCCAGCTTGGCGACCTTGCCCCTGCTGATATCTTTGGGAAGAGTAACGCCTCTGGAAGGGACAGAATGACTTTCGCTGGTCCTTTGGTTTCTCCAAGCCTACAGCCTTCAGCGTTTCCACTACCACCTTCATGCAGGCCATCTCTTCGTCCGCATGAGCCCCGAAGAGGGTAGATCCTGAAAAAGGCAAGTTAGCAATCCGCTGTTGCGCCTCAGGCTTAAGAGAGGCAAGGCACAACCAGGAATGTCGTCTCAAGTTTATGCCATGGCAGTACCCATGCGCAGCCAGGAGAGAGGTATCCGCCGCTGAACTGATGACCTGCTTGGATACCATCATGCCCACATTCAAGATCTCCTGAAAGTCTTCCCTCCTGTCCCTCAGGAGGAGCTCAATGAATTGCTGCAGGGACTCCCACATGGAGTGGTCATACCGACCCAAAAGCGCTGATGCACTAGCCGCTTTCATCGAAGTAGCAGCTCTACTGCAGACTTTTCTTCCTGCCGAATCCATATGATGTCTCTCCTTGTCTGGCGGGACCGTAGACGAGGGGGCAGTGGAGTGCTGTGTGAGAAGTTAGCCTGGCATATGATGTCCACTAGTTCTAGTGGGCACCTTGTACCAGTCTAATCGACCCTTATTGATGGTGGTTATAAAGTCAACCTTATAGAAAGCTATCCTAGTGGAAGCATGTGCCAGCAGTCTTCAGGCTAAGACTTCAATAGGCAAGTTAAGCAAGTTGTATTACCATATATAATCCCTTGAATACCAAATGAAAGGACACCACACAAGTTATATATCAAATATATATGTATTTAATCTAAACACAACCCCTGCACTCTTTATGAGGTCAGAGGTAAAAATATAATACAAGTCACACAGTTAATACACAATAAGTTGCACAGTATACGTTATGCCCTAGGGGCCTCACTAACCATATACTAAGAAAGTGATATAAGTACCACGTGAGAGTTAGAAAGCAGGCCTAGGGCCTGTAGAATCGATGGGGCTACACTAAGCAACCAAAGGTTAAGAAGTAGGAGACCCGCTGGAGTCGCGTGCAGTGTCTAAACACAGGCGCAGGCTCCCATTGACTTTCTATGGAGTTCGTAAAAGTTACAAAGTTACAAGTTAAGGATACTTCCAGATGGACTAGGACGGAACTCTTTTAGACACTAGGAGGGCCAATGCCCTTGAGACTACCAGAGTACTTGCGTTACCTCAACCACGGAAGCCGGGTGCATAGGTGTCTTTTGATGTCGGGTTTCGTCGCCATTTTCTATGGAGAGCTGCAAAGAAGTGCTGCAGGCGACCAGAGGAAAAGTGTCCAGGTGGAACTAAGGGTGGATCAGAGATGTGAAGAACCTGAAAGCAGAGGGGACAGAGTCTGGGTCACTAGTCAGTGACCAGGAAGGAACCAGGCGATGTCGCGTGCTTGAAGGTGAAGAAGGTGAGTTTGTCTCTTCAGCCACAAGGTCCAGGAGGCATCGACGATGTCCAGGAGCTGGATTTGAGCTGTCCCACAATGGATCACAATGACTGCAGCATTGGTATCTGTATTGGACACAACAAACCTTGACAACTGCAACCCATACAGGATGTCAAGATTGGCTCTGTTGCAGACCAGCAAGGTCTGTGGCGTTTCTCCTTTGCAGGGAAGCTGGGGCAAGCCTGGAGCTACCAGGATCGCAAGTTAGATTCAAGATGGCATCTTTAGGGGGCTCACTAGCCAACAGGCAAGGAGCCGGGAAGACGCATAATGCACAAATGTAAAGGCGGGGCCAACGGGACACTCGCGGAGTGTGGGGGCTTGAGCTTCAGGTCAAATGATACTCGAGGCTGGAGCTTCTTGTACCCCAATGCACAACTTACTGAGGCTTCAGAAAAGGAGTGCAGGTAGCAAAATGCAGGATGTCCAAGATGTTTGGTCCCACGTCTCTCATGTCCTCCATGCATCTCAGCTTTGCTGTGGATGTGGGTCGGGGTCAAAGAAGTCTGGAAGTCCAGTTCTTGAGTTGCAGAGTCTTCGGGATCCAGCGGGAGCCTCAAAAATGCAGACTGGCAAAGTTGCTGTTGGTGCCTGTTTGAACAGGGTGGTCACTCCGTGACCACAAGGGAGATGTCTTCCAGTCAAAATGGAATGTCGAAGGTACAGGATATGTCTTGCAAAGATTCGTCCAGGGTAATCTAAAGTCCTAGGGACACAGCTCCTATACTTATACTGAGTTTAGGGGCTGGACTACCTTTAAGGTCCCTCCTATGGGTGGACCTGGGAAGGGGGTGGTTACACCCCTTTCCCTTTGTCCAGTTTCACGCCAGACCTGGGGTAGAGTGCCCCAGCAACCGGTTTGAACTGGGAAATGCATGGAGCACCTTGTGTGCCCCAGGCAGTGTCTGGAAAGCATTCACTGAATGCAGCCCTCCCTTGCCCAATACACAAAAGCCTGTCTGGGGCGGTGCTGGCACCTCCATGGACAGGAAACCTATTGTCCAGGCCTCCCCTGCCGGAGTTTCGTCCAGCAACAGGAGGTCAGACTCGTGTCTGTGGCAGCAGCATCCATTTTGTGATACTGAGGCTCTGTTTAACTTAGCCCTGCTGGACAACGGCGAAACAGCAGCCCTCATCCTCCTAGACCTCTCCGCGGCGTTCGACACTGTTTGCCACCGCACCCTAGTGCAGCGCCTCAGCAACATCGGAATCCAGGAAAAGGCTCTGGAGTGGATCATCTCCTTCCTCGCTGGAAGGACACAGAGAGTACGCCTGCCACCGTTCAGATCTGCAGCCACGGAAGTCATCTGCGGCGTTCCTCAGGGCTCCTCGCTCAGCCCCACCCTCTTCAACGTCTACATGAGCCCCCTTGCGGCCATCGCACGCCAACACAACCTCAACATCATCTCCTACGCCGACGACACCCAGCTGATCCTCTCCCTGACCAACGACCCCGCCGCCGCCAGAACCAACCTCCACGAAGGGATGAAAGATGTAGCCGAGTGGATGACGACCAGCCGCCTGAAACTGAACTCAGACAAGACGGAAGTCCTCATCCTAGGCTCCTCGCCCTCCGCCTGGTGGCCCCCCGCCCTGGGCACCGCACCCAAACCGACAGACCACGCACGCAACCTGGGCTTCATCCTGGACTCCTCCCTCTCCATGACCAGACAAGTCAACGCCGTCTCCGCGTCCTGTTTCAACATCCTGCGCATGCTACGGAAGATCTTCCGGTGGATCCCCACCGAGACCAGGAAGACGGTCACCCAGGCCCTCGTCACCAGCCGACTGGACTACGGCAACGCCCTCTACGCCGGAACCACCGCCAAGCTCCAGAAGAGACTCCAGCGGATCCAGAACGCCTCAGCCAGACTCATCCTCGACATCCCCCGACGCAGCCACATCTCCGGACATCTGAGAGACCTGCACTGGCTCCCCGTCAACAAGAGAATCACCTTCCGTCTCCTCACCCACGCACACAAAGCCCTACACGACCATGGCCCGAGCTACCTCAACAACCGCCTCAACTTCTACGCTCCCAAACGCCACCTCCGATCGACCAACCACGCCCTCGCCGCCGTCCCCCGCATCCGAAGAGCGACAACAGGAGGAAGGTCCTTCTCCTACCTGGCCGCCAAGACCTGGAACACCCTCCCGACCGACCTTCGCCTGACCCAAGACCACCTCTCCTTCAGGAAGAAGCTCAAGACCTGGCTGTTCGAGCAGTAGCGGCACCCCACCCCCCCCCCAAGCGCCTTGAGACCCTCCGGGTGAGTAGTGCGCTCTATAAATGCCTTGATTGATTGATTGAACCGGGTAAAGCAGTAACATACAGATGTATGACATTACAACGCATGCATTTACATCGCATGCCTTTACAACGCAATTATTACAACGCAGTCCATTACAACGCATAGTGCTTTGGGGCGCTGGATAGTGAATAGTTTAATTTACTATTCCAACTCCAGTCCCCGTGGACACTAGGGAAGGTTATTGGATAGTAAATTAACCTATTCCCTATCCTAGAGCGCCCCCCAGAGCAATGTGTTGTAATAGTTTGCGTTGTAATGGTTGCGTTGTAAAGGCTCTGCGATGTAAAAGTTGCGTTGTAAGTGTTGTTCACCGTAACATACATGTCTTATCCCTCTAGAAGGGTGGAATTCTACCCCCGTCACCAGAATTGGTGGGGGGTAGTATTCCAAAGTGTTTGACACCTTACACGACATGTTTGATAAAGCCAAACCAAAGTTAGCATTAACCGCGAGGATTATAATGCACTTAAGAGTATATGGTATGGCTATATTATAGAACAGCTATAAGGAGATGGTTCTGAAAGCTGCAGAGGGGCTCAGCGCATGCAGGGGCACCCTCTCACATAAAACCAAGCACTCTGCCACCAGGATTGTCGAGGCATACCATAGGAGTGACTTATAGGTGCATATGTGTCAATATATAAGGTAGATATAGGAGAAGAAAATTTGGATATGGAGAAGAAATATTTTTGGGAATGTTTTTTGGTAAATCGATCTTTTTCGAAAGGATTCATTTTTTTCCCTGGGCCAATTATCCCCCAAATTTGCCCGCAGCCGCCAATAACTTCGAGCGGACCCTCAGGAACCTGTATTCGGCACCTGGGCCGACTTTGGCTGCAAGACCCGGCGCGGCTGACACCGGTCTTTCCTACGGCCCGCCTGCGGGGCCGGCACCACCCGGGCCGGCGGGAGGAACGCGAGAGGCCGCGGCTCGGGCCTACCAAATAGGCCCCGAAAATTTCACGACGGCCCTGACAGGGGCGGAGCACCCGAAAACGCTGCCGGGCAGCAGAGGTCCCCTAGCTGCCGAAGGCCGAACCCGGCGCGCTGTCATCCACCTGCCAAGGACCTGACCGGAAGGCGGATCAGGCATCGTCCCGCACCCGTCCCTGCTGGGGGCCCGGAGGTGAGTCGCCACTGCTTGGCCGAGAGGGGACGCGTATGGTGGAGCTGCGACCCTGAACAGACGGCCGGTGGCCCGGCGCGCCCTGCGGCGATCCCTCCGGCGTCCCCCGGGGAGGGCGGTGACATCTCCGACTGGCGGGGGGACGTGAAGGAGTGAGACCCGGGATTGCCAGGGGGGCCCCGACCTGCAACATCCGCCCGGCGGAGAGCGGGCCTCCCCCGGCGGCCACCGCTGACCTGAGGAAACCTTAGGGCAGCTGAGAGCCCGGGAAACGGAGTGAGCCTGCCTGGCCCCCTCACGCCTGGACACCCCGAGTAGACCTGACGGAGCACCTGGGACGGACGCTGAGCCCACACAGAGAGGCTGCCGGGTGGTGGCCGGCGCCGCTCGCTCCCAGCGGGCCTCCCCCCTCGGAATTTGCGGCAACCGACCAGCCGAGCAGATCGACCACTGGGCGGATGCGGCTGACGAGCCGGCAGACCCCCACAACACTGCATGTGGCATAACTCTCCATGACCCAGGACCACATCGAGAGCGGGACGGAGGGGGCAGAACTGAAGAGGAGCGGGGCTGGGCCCAGGCTGGTGACCCACGACGAGCACAACACCGGAGGAAGCCGCTGATTCGGCCCGGAGAATACCAGTTGCCTGGCACACGGGCCTGCCGCGGGGACACCCCTCTCCCGCGCCGTCTGGACCACAGGCAGGGAGGCTCCGCACATGTCCGGCGGAGTGAGAACGCGTACTGGGACAGGGGGAGCCCCACCGAAAGGAAGAACAGGCAAGACGCAGAGCAAGATGGCCGCCGATCAGGTAACTGCGAGGCTAGATAGCGTGCTTGCGGCTATGGAGCGCATGGAACAGTCGCTACAGCAAACTGATAGTGTCGCGATAGACCTCACCCACCTGCAAGACGACCACAGGAAACTAACAGATCGGACCAAGACACTGGAAGGAGTGGTGAAAGAACTTGAACCCAAAGTCACTCAGACGGATAAACTAGTGCAGGACCTCCTTAATAGAGTGGACTTCTTGGAAGAAAGGGCTGAGGATGCAGAAGGGAGGGCGAGACGCAATAACATTAGACTTGTGGTGGTCCCGGAAAATTGGGAAGGGAACCGACCAGCACAACGAGTGGAGGACTGGCTCAGGGACCTACTACCCAAGGACACACTCTCTCCGCACTTCGTGGTGGAGAGAGCGCACAGAGTTCCAACGAGGCCCCGCACCACGGGCATGAATCCTAGGCCACTCCTTTTCAGGATCCTCAATTATAGAGACAGAGATACGGTGCTGCGGGAAACCAGACGACTCGGGGAAGTCCGCATAGACAATGCCAACATCATGTTTTTTGCGGACTACACTATCCAAGTGCAACGTCAACGGCACGACTTCCTCGAGGTCAAGCGGAGACTCAGAGACGCAGGCTTGAAGTATTCCCTCCTCTTTCCTGCCAAGCTAAGAGTGGTGGGGCGGGACAAAACCTACTTCTTCAACACCCCTGAAGAGGCTTGTGAATGGCTGGACAGCGGCACAGAGACGACGCCACGGCAGGCACCAGGGAACGGGACGAGACCGAGAACACGAGGACCGCGCCGCCGCCGTGGGAACAAAGGTCAACAGAATAGGCGCCCGGAGGAAGCATCGCGCCACTCCCCGCCAGCAGACCAAATGCTCGAGGAGCAACGGGATGCACTCCGCAGAATCTCCCAATTGAGCAATTCGCCAGGATCGGAGGTTGCTCTGGACCCTGGCCAGCAGATGATCACTAGCGACGATGAGGCCATCTATGGGATACCGGACTCCCAGGTATCAGTGGAACTCCCAGAGGTCACACCGCAGACGGCGGACATGCTCCACTGATGGCGCTTCAAAACAGATCGAATGCCCTGTTGCACTAACGGGGATGGAGTAGTGAGTGATGGGACAGTCGGATGAGCTGCACACTGGCCGACCGCCGGAATGACTCCCAGGGCCTGGGCGGCAGTTGGCCTGTTCACCACACAGTGAGTACTTCCCCCCAGACCTATGGCCCTCGAGGAAGCAGGAGGGTGGTGGAACAGCATTGCCATGATTGCCCCTGCTCACCCCCCCCCCCCCTGGTCGATGTCGCCGCCTTCCCCGGCTTTGCTACCTGGTCGGGGGAGGCGGTAGCTCCCATTGCCACATGGCTTCTCCATACAGACTTTATGAAGGGTCGGCAGATCTATGCTCCCCGCTACATGGATCGGCTGGAGGGGTGGGTCCCCTCATGGAACTGTCGACGCCAGATTCTGGTGCACTGATTATGGCTACATGTACACTAACGCAATGGGCCCAGGGAAGGGCACTGACTATCCCTTTCATATACCTGATTGAACCGTCCAGACCGTGATTAGCACACGATTCCCCCAGACTTGAAAAGTTGTCCCTCTCCTTTTGAGGATATGGACGGTGGCCCGTTTCGCTACTGCCCTTTTGGTATTTTAGGGGAATTTCCCCATTGTTGGTTTTTGTTGCTAATTGTTTTTTTCTTCCCCTTTATTGAAGTCATCCAGGACTTTATGAGTGTGGTGTGGGGGTTGTCCATGGGAGAGTTAATGGCGGGAGCAGGGTGGATGAGCGCTGGGCAAATGTTTACGAGGGCGGGGGAGGGGAGCATACTATGACGTGATGACGACGAACAAAATATGCACTTGGAATATTAGAGGTATGCACACTCCAGCACGTCGTTATCAGATATACTCGTACTTGAAAAGGCACCAGGTGCAGATCGCACTCCTGCAGGAAACACACTTGAACAAGGCGGAAGTGGTCGCACTACGGCGCAGGTGGAGGGGGCAGCTGTATGCTACTGAGTACTCCTCGTTTGCCCGGGGTGCGTTGATATGGGTGAAGCCAGGTACCCCCTTTGCGTTCACTGATGTCCAAACTGATCCGGAGGGCAGATATGTGTTGGTGAAGGGCCGCATTGATGGGCAACCTATAGTACTGGCATCCATATACTCTCCGAACACGGAGCAAGGGGGCTTCTTGGCACGCGTCTCGGAGAAGCTGGCACCCTGGCATGGAGTCCCCTGGATTCTGGGGGGGGACTACAACACGGTGCTGGATCCCACACTAGACCGCTCGGCCCTGCCTAGAACAGATGCCACATCACTGGGAGCCACAAGGGCACTTACACAGTGGGCGACACAATGGGACCTGAGGGATGCCTGGCGCGCACATAACCCCAACACTAAAATATACTCCTACTACTCAGGGGCACACTTGTTACACGTCCGCCTAGACAGATATATGGTGTCCTCGGAACTGTTGCCACATATAACGGATTCGCAGTACCTGGGCAGAACGCATTCTGACCACAACCCGCACACGCTGCACATTGCTTGGGAGCGCCCACACCCGCCCGTCCCCACATGGCGCTTACAGCCGGCTCTACTCCTAGACGCCCCCTTCCGAGATTCCCTGCAGACCTGCGTGGCGGAGTACTTTGCCGGCAACTCAGGCACGGCGTCCTCCCCGCAGGTCGAATGGGACGCCTTCAAGGTTGTGGTGAGGGGCCACTGTCTGGGCGCACAGGGAGGCATACAGACACAGATAGAGACTGACTTGCACCGAGTAGAAACTGACTTGCTCCGCTGGGAGCGGGAGGCGATAGGGGGAACGGACGACAGGCTCGGTGAGGCCCGTGCGGAACACATGGCGCTACTAGAACGATTGCGTAACGTTAACTATGCGGCACACTCGGCGCGAACGCACCAATTCAGCGACAAACCAGGGAGACTGCTGGCCTGGCTGGTCAGGCAGGAGGGTCGCACTGAGCCGGTGTCCGCCATCCGGACAGCAGTGGGAGAGGTTGTGTACACTCAAAATGCAATACATGGGGCCTTTGTGCAACACTACCAGGCCCTGTATAAGTCCCAGCTGAGAGTCTCGTCGGACGCCATAGAGACCTACCTGGAGAACATCCCGCTACCGCCCCTTACGGACGCACAGAGGGGAGGCCTGGGGGCGCCTTTCACGCAGGAAGAGATGCGAGAGGCGATATTCGCCCTCTCCAATGGTAAATCACCGGGCCCAGATGGCCTCCCTGCCGAATTTTTTAAATCCTGTTCAGAAGTACTGATCCCGGAACTACTCAAAATGTATAATGCCGCGATAGAAGACTCGGCGCTTCCAGCCACACTAAATGAGGCCACCCTGGTTTCGCTCTTGAAGCCAGGCAGAGACGGAACGAATGTGGGCTCCTACAGGCCATTGGCTATGCTGAACACCAATTACAAAATCTTCACCTCTTTGCTGGCACGACGTCTGGCCATGGAGGTCCCGGCCCTGGTACATGCTGACCAAAATGGCTTTGTACCGGCGAGGAGCACTTCGCGCAATATCCGCCGTCTCTTCCGCATACAAGACGCCGCCGTGACACACTGGCCGAGATCGGGCTGTTTGGTTCTCGACCTCGAGAAAGCCTTCGATTCGGTGGAGTGGCCCTATCTGGGAGCGGTACTGGACAGATTTGGCCTGGGGGAAGCATTTGAGGAGATGGTTGACCTGATCTACAAGCGACCCAGTGTCAGAGTGAGAACGGTCAGGTTGCTCTCGGAGGCAGTGCGGGTACGCAGAGGCACCCGACAGGGTTGCCCACTGTCTCCCCTACTCTTCTCGTTGGCAATAGAACCCCTGGCTGCACTGCTGCGTACACGGGGGCGGCCTGGGGGATCCCGCTGGTTGATGGCACACACATAGTTTCGCTATACGCGGACGACTTGCTTCTATACGTAAGAGACCTCACAGCGGTGCCGGGAGAACTGTCGGATATCTTCCGGACCTTTGAAACAATGTCAGGGCTCAAAGTTAATTGGGCAAAGTCAGGAGTGTATTCATTTAGTCAAGACACGCAGGAGTGCGACGTGCAACTGGGCGGAGTCAGGCTGACCTGGTATCCTATCACCTTTAAATACCTTGGAGTGCACATATATAGAGACGCGGAGAACATACTAGAGGGGAACCTAGGGCGAGCTGTGTCCTCTTTACGAGCCCAGATGGCTTTCTGGAAGACACTGCCTCTAAATGTGCCGAGTAGGATTGCTTTAACTAAAATGATAGCATTGCCGAGACTGCTTTATCACTTTGCTAACACCCCACTCTACGTCCCCGCAAGGCTCTTCCGGGACCTTGAAACGATGATCCGTAACCTGATATGGAACACGGGACGCCCCCAAGTGGCCCTGACGAAGCTCTACTCCCCAGTGACGGAGGGTGGGTTGGCGGTTCCTAATATGGAGCTGTATTATTTGGCGGCACAACTGCAATGGGTGACACATTGGCTGAGTGATGCGCATTTGGACGACACTGCCACTTCCACGTCCATATGGACACACACACAGATATGCACGCTGTTCCACCCCTTGACCAAGGGACCGCGCCCACTGCCACTACATGTGGCTGTGGCCCGCAAGTGTTTCCTCCGCAGTTTGAAATTGACCCGGGACACCAAGCCATATGCGCCTGCGGTTCCGCTGCTGGGCACACCCAGAAGAGGTGGAGCGGTGACGACGCGCACGCTAGAGAGCTGGAAGGAGGCGGGTGTGGAAACGATAGGCGACCTTTACGCAGACGGGGCTTTGCTCACATTTGAGGAACTGGCAGAGGGCACGGGCCTGCCGGCGGGACAATTCCTGACACATGCGTCTATTCTGAGGACGTTCACAGACTCATGGGGAGACATTCGGGAGGAGCCACAGTTGCACCACGCAATGCAATATCTACACGTAATGGGAAGAGGCACACACATCATTCACTGGCTGGCACAGGCACTCCTCCTACACACACAACGTTCCACGCAGCCGATACGAGACAAATGGGCTACACACCGTGGTAGGGAATGGACGGATAAGGAATGGACCGTGATTCTAGCTTGCCCAGTGAACATCCCGCGCAGCGCCCGCTTCCGAACCATCCAATTTTATATCATGCACCAGGCGTACTTGTCCCCAGACAGGATCAACAAATACTTTATGATTGACACCGCTGCCTGTCCCAGATGCGACCTGATAGGCGCGGACATTTTGCACATGCTCTGGAATTGCCCCTCTCTGGCCACATACTGGGGGGAGGTGACATCTCTCTTCACACACAGCGCTGGCCCGGGGCTACCACACACTTGGGAGGCCTGCATACTAGGTCTGTATAGAAGAAATAAACCAAACAAGACTAACGCCAGGTTCTGGGATCTAGGCCTCATCACAGCCAAACGGTTAATCACTAAACACTGGAAAAAACGGGAGCCGCCAATCCCTAAATACTGGTGTGCTTCCTTCACTAATTGGGCTAGAGCAGAAAGTGTGGCTTTACATCGGGAGGAGGTTGCGGGCTTGAGGCAGATTCCAATTGCGCAGCTCTGGGACGGCTTTGTGGGTTCCCTCCAAAAAGAAGGCACCGTCAGGGGATTCATATAGGGCCCGACACGAGCGAGATGACACAGAAGGAACAGATGAGGATGCGCTGAGTGCGCGGACAGAGCTTTCCCACCTCCAACAGTAAAAAACACATTCGGAGCGCTGGCCGAGTGACATAACTAGAATGGCGGAGGTTGCCGCCTCCCCGGATGCCCGGAGGGCTGACACCTGCGCCCATGGAGTGTCTGACATACCAACCTGAAGGCAGGTTGGCTGTCCACCTGACACTGCAATGACAACACACAGACACACTAAAATGTCTTCCTGGCCACCATACACGGCGACACTCTCTTACACACACTCTCCCTCCCCCCCCCTCCCGTATACCCACCCCCTGTTTAAACTGTACTGAATACTTGCCCTCCATATATTGATCATGGGCCTGGAGACATATATGCACACCGAATCAGAAGTTAGGACCGTTGCAGGCCGCGTCTCTTTAGCTGACTAATAGGCTATACAACTACCCGTGAGAAGCACTACACAATGAAGGGATGAAAAGAGGGGCTCCAATGTCCCCTAGTGGGCGGAGTACCTCGTGACACGGGCCGACCAAATACGAATGTAAAGTACACACACACTATTGATAAACATCGGAGGTCAGCACACAATACATATAGGTCTCGGATGAACAGCCGCTGATATGTTCCTTGGTGAAACAGCAGAATAAATGGGACACGCCGCTGAGCAATGTTCAATGTACAGAGTTGAAATGTTTTCTTATGTTTAATAAAAACAAAAAAAAGACGTCATTTGAAAGTATATTGTACATAGGAGCGTCTTTAGAGCGCGGATCACTGTCTACTAAATGTGGCTTTAAATGGCCGATATGTGATTGCATATGTGATACCTGCGCCTCTTGGTCCCTTATAGACACAGAAAAGTTGCAGCCGGCCCCAAGGGTTGTAGGCTATGCTATATGTACTGTAATGAGGAAAATTAATAAACGTCTTAAAAAAAAAAAAAAAAAACACTTTTTTTATTATACTACTCTGCTTCATTTTAACATTTCAAATGGTATCTTATTTTCCTTTTGGGAATGAAAAGTAACTTTATTTGTAAAACTATTCAAAATTGTATTTAATGATTTATCTTACTTTCAAGTTTAGTAATTGTTTTCAAATATTCCGCTCCTTGGATTAAAGTCTGTCAAGTTTGCAAAAAACTGTAAAATAATATATATTCCATTAATTTTTTTTTGGGGGGGGGGGGTTATTAATTAAAGGTATTATTTAAGTAGGAATGTATTATACTTACTGGCTTGTTGTGAATGGTTGATATGCTATGCCTCTGTGTTAGTTTTTGTGAGAGAGTGGGAGGAAGCATTAAAAGCGTGTGCTCTCGCTGGTAGTCAGATGACCACTGATTTCAAAATGGTGGACAACCTTTATTTATACCTTGTTTTGTGTCTCACGTTTATTTTCGTAAAAATATTCATTTTGATTCTCGTTTTTTTTTAGTTCATTTCATGTGAGAACTTATAATTTAATTTATTTTTAAAAATGTGCCTGTTTATTGGGTTCATCACTGTTTACTCCTCCATTTTGTTTGCTGGAGGCTCTATTTCTTGTCATGAAAACTGTTGTAGGACTTGTGTTTGAGCAAAACTCATAAAATGGTGGACCGCTTTTAGCTATTTCGTTATTTTTGTTCGTAGAGTATGTTTGTGAACGATTTGTAAATGTATTTATTATATGTATAAATTAGTTTCTGTTTTATGATTTAAAAATATTGTATTTTTATCATATTTTATGTTACTTGATTAATACTTGAGCATTACAATGTAAACCTGAGTATTAATTGTGAAAAATGAGTCCGTTTTAAAAAAATGATGTGCTCTGTTGCAAACCAAATTTTAATACACTTACCCACCCAAAACCCCTATTTTCCCTGCATCCTGTGCCAGGAGTTATCTTACAAATTTAATTAAAAATATATTTTTGGGCGTTGTAATGGTATGCATAGTATTGTTTTGCGTTGTAATGGCACTTTTAATGCATTCTATATATATTGCGTTGTAATGGTATGCGTTGTTAAAACATTTGTTGTAATAGATTTTGCGTTGTAAAAAATGCGTTGTAAAGGCATTCGTTGTAAAAGCATGCGTTGTATCATCATACATCCTTTCTAACGCTAAACCCAATTTACTAAATAAAGTAGAAAAGGTTTAGCGTAAGAAAATAGAGCACCCTTCAACCAGACGGTTTGAAGGAGAAATGCTTTTTTTCTCCTTTATTTTCTGACTTCTTATGTGTGCTGCACTGTACAGCAGATGCAAAGTGGGAAAATGTTAAAAATGAGTCTAAGCATAGTGTGTTGTACTGGAAGGATATCGTTCCAGTGCAAAACATATGCTTCACTCACAGAGACACCCTTGAACTATGGCGCAAAGGTGTCTACGTGGAGCACAGCAGCTAATTTTAGTGCTGGCGCTAGGGAGCAGGGATGAGAGTGCCTTAGTACATTTGGTGCTCTTCTGCTCTCTCCTCCTCAACCAGTGCAGCATTTGCGGCTGCTGCAATGCGCTTTGTGAGAAACTGGTAAATCTGGCCCACTGTGTCAATGAAGGCACTGCACTGTTTCTGATACTGGCACGGTGGATATGGGTAATGGCCACATTAGCACTGGGCGATGGCAGAGACACCGAGGGACCCAGAGATATTGAGAACGCATCTTCCTAGATGCATCACGTTGTAAATATGTCGCAACATAGCGCATTGTTTATGACGCGACTGCGTCACTGAAGTGACGGAACAGCGGCGTAAAGTTGTCGCATTGGACTTGTAAATCTGCCCCTTAGTTTTGTGAGTTGGTTTTCTGGGGTTAGAACAAGGGTTTCCCCAGGGTCATGGATGCACTCTCAAAGCACACTCAGCCGCACTAGGGTGGCCGGGTGCAGAGTGCTGAGGCCCATTGTTATCCAATGGAGGATAGGGGGTCTCAGGTTGGTGGATGCTCACGAGCAGGCCACAAGGTTGTGGGAGCAAAGCTCCTGGACTTAAGTTCAGGGCAAAGGGAGATTCAAGTTAGCATACAAAGCGCACCAACAGCGGCACAGGGGCAGCCAGGTGCTGTTTTGTCGCTGGTTGCCCTGTTATTTTCATAGGGAGTTGCTGGTTTTGGATTTTGCCTGCAGGCTCGGTCCAGGAAGTCTTCCGGGAGAACCAACAGCTGCGCAGGTAAGTTGCAGGGCTCTGGGATGTAGGTGCACCTCAGGTCCTCTTCTCCAGGGCGCAGGGCGGCTGGATGCAGTGGTGTCTTTTGAGGTCAGATTGCACCTTATCGGGCCACTCGCGGTCGGGAGGGGTCTTCGTGCACAAGCTGCAGGCAATGCTGGGGAGTCCTGGAGGAGTCAACCCATGGTGGACTTGGACTCTGGAGTACTGGGGATCCTCTCTGGGACCGGTGGGAAACTTGGACTCAGGTGGTAGGCGCTGGCAGCAGTGGTGGTTCCAGGTGTCGGGTATCTTTGTCCTCAGCAGGCTTGGAGTCATTCTTCAGTGTTTCTTTTTAACAGAGCTGCTGTTCACAGGAGATCTGGTCTTTGTTGAAGGTAGTCAGTCCTCCCAAGGGTTATGGAGGTCGCTGGCTGCAGGACAAGGCGATTTTAGGTGCAGGATTTCTGGAACCCGCAGACGGTCCAGTAGGGCTGAGGCGAAGTCAGCTCTTCTGTGTAGTCTCCCCTGCTGGATGTCTTCTTTCATCCTTCTTTATAGGTTGTGTGAATCTCTCTTCTTGATTCAGGGATGCCCCCTAAATACTGTATTTGGGATGTTTTAGTGGTCTCGAGGTCACTACCCATGGTACCTTTTACAAGGGACTTGCATGTGGCCAGAGAGGTGCCAATTGGGGGTACAAGGTACAGTTTTGGAAAAGAACACAGGCCCTGGGAACCTGATTGGCAGGGACCCAGGGCACATCAAGTCAAAGCGCATCGGAAATCTGGCAAAAAGTGAGGGGGTTACTGCAACAGAAACACAGCTTCCTACAGGGTGTTGACGGCTAATTGTGCTTGGTTCATAATGGTCCTAAATTCTAAATCTATATTCACCCTAATATTTAGCAGGAAGTTTGTGAAGAATTTTGGAGGGAAGGTTCCACTTAAAGTGGCCATTTGGTGAATGATACCACAATAGGTTTTACAACCCAACTAGACCTCATCAAACAAAGAGACATCCCACAATGCTTATTGATGGTGATTGTTGATTAAGTAAAATTGGATAAAAGGACAAGATTCATAGTTTTTCCTTGGGTGGCCCTTTTTGGGAAGTCAGATATTATACCAGGAGAGTACAGGGATAAGCCTATTAGTGTCAATAGGTATTTTGAGGCATGCTGTAGATTAAGAAGAGCTACACAACAGGAAAGTGTGTGTGTTGATGAAGGGGTGATACTCTTTATTGGATGATTCTGAAGGAGCTAACAATGATATTGCACCCAAATTTGAAAGAATGGGTTTATAGTCCTGATTATATAAGGATAGACCTAGCAGTGGTTACAGTGGACAACTCATTGCAGGTAATGAAAGTTTATATCCTGAAGAGAGGGACTTGTTGTGGGTTGTACAAGCCAAGTTGATCCCGGAGAAGCTTTGCAAGACTACAGATGCAAAGATGCCTGGTGAGAGTGTGGCATGTTCAAACACTAGGGCCCACAAATGCACAGAAAGAATAGGGTAGGATGTAGTGGCCTTGTGTTATAGTTCTATCTATCTTTACAACACAACTGAGAGTATAAGGACTATCTGGGTTCTGCTGTAAGGTGCTGGCTTCTAAATTTACACTAATGTAGTAGCTTTGTGGCAGTTGGAACTCCCTGCAGCTGGAGATCCTTGAACTACATAAAAATGCCTCTACCTTGCAACATCACTCAGCACTGACTCTAAAGATGGAACAGACAATCATCAAACACTGTACCAGGTGGAAGGTTCATTGAGCTTTGCAACATTGGAGCATTAGCACAGAGACACAATACACTTTTGGGAATGTTATACAATCAGAAATGCTAGATCTTAAGGCTAGATGCACAAAGCATTTTTTTTGTTGCAAACTCTTCAATTCCGAATTTGCGACTGCAAAAATGATGTTAGCAATATTCTGAACCCTTTTTAAGAGTCAATACCTTTTTTACTGACTCCTAAAATGGGTTGAGAAATGGATAAGTTATTGCTATTTGGAAGGGACGTGTTATAGACGTCCCTTCCATATAGTGATTCTTATCCATATTTATCAATGGGCTAGGGCTGAAATAGGGTTAAAACCTTTGAAAAGTTACTGACTCCCAAGTTGGGGTGGTAACCCATTCGCAAAATGTTAAAAAAGTTTGTTGGGGAGTAGGCAGTGGTCTACAAGACCAATGCAAACTCTCAAGTAAAATTAAAAGAAAATAAAGTATCTTTTTAAACAATTCGGATTTCTAAAAACGGACGTATTAGTGCTTAGATCGGGCCGTAAAAATCTTTACAGGTAGCAAAAACGCTGGTCGCAATTTGCAACCAGTATTTTGCAACCATATATTCATACATCTGAACCCTGGCCTCTTAAATAAATGGTGGCTCTGTCAAAAATGTAATCATGTGATTGAAAAACGTGAACCTCCTTCTAAAAGAACTTAGGGCCTTAATTATGAGTTTTAGAGGAAGGGTAGCAATTCACTTTGCTGTGTTGCCCAATGTCAAAAGGAAAGGGCAGGAATGTGATGTGTTTATTATATATGGCGCATTCCTGTCCTTTCAGCCGGTGCACAAAATGGTGCCTAGTGTCAACCCATGCATCCTCGCATTAAAAGCCATGCAAAGTGGCTTTGCATGGTTTCATAGATATGGGTCTGCCCTCTGCACCATCAGAGAGTCATAAAAAGTGACACACCGGCAGCGCAAGGGGCTTGCAAATAAGCCCCTACGTGCTTAATCACTATTAACTTTGGGACATATTGCATTGTAAATCAATATTTGGAATCAAGAGTAAAGCAAACACAGCATTCTAGTGGCAACCAGAAGAAGAATGGCCCAGTGAGGGGAACTTTTGTTTTCTGAAGGTCCTGTTTGGTTGTGTGCTATAGAACTTCCACTCCTTTCTGACTTCTTATCAATTGAACGCAGATATGGTCAATACAGTATACATTACTTGGGGTCAGAGTAGGAGTCGGTTTGTACAGTGGGCTTATCAAGGTAGATGGTCTGAGCATAAAGTACATTTAGAATTTCTTACATTTAGTCATTAAGAACATTTTTATCCTGAGTATTGTTTGCTCATAATTAATAATGAACGTAGGTTTTAATAGTAAGCGGTGTCTTGGGTACAGTCGGCACAAATAAGCTGTTCTGTGGTTGTGGGTTACGAAATGTATTCTTAGTCCTTTTTATCACAAGCTTTTTCATTTAGCCCAGGATTTGTACTTTGAGGAACGTAGTCCATAGGGTTTCATGTTCTGTAGCTTTTACCTTCAAGTGGTCTTTCTGTTCTACGTGGTTCCAGCTCTTCTGGGCCACTCCCATGATGTCTCCTTGACCAGTATCCCTCAAAATGAAAAGGCATATTTCAGTTTAGTAGCAGGTCTTTTTCTTCTTTCCTTTCTGTTCCTTATTCTTACTTCAGTTTTCCTGTTCTTTTTCCATCTCAGTTTTTAGGTATATTTTGTTATCCCCCTTTTCTGTCAACAAGATAAAAATGTCTGTTTCTTTTTAATTCGGGTCTCCCTTTTCCCTTGATGAGCCAAAGTAATAAAGTAATCACCACCTCTCATTTTGTCCCTATATTTTGTCCTCAAGGGATTTGTGGTGCCTAACTAAATAGGGACGTATGGAGAAAAAATCCTGCTTCTTTAACTAATCCGCTCAATGTCACAGGTTTTTAACCCTATTCTAATTATAGGTTTCAGACCAGTGTACGAAGTGCTTGCTATATCCTCTCTTGTCTTTTACACCTCTGCCCCAGAAATCCAGCCTCTCCTTTCCTTGTTTACTGCCACCACCTTCCCTCACTCACCCAGTGGCGTAACATAGGCCCCCGCAGCACCCACGGTGCTTGGGGCCCAAGCTCCAGGGGCCTCCTCAGCACAGTACCCTAGCCTGTGAGCTCCTGACTGACTCCGAAGGGGGGGGGCTCCATATTTTTTGCAGGGGCCCCTCCACAAGTTTCGTAACGCCACTGCAGCCACCTGACCAACCCATACATGCCAATTCACCAAGAGGCCAGGGGTAGCGGAAGTGATATCGCACGCCATTTGAACTTTATGTTCCCTCACTCACATAAGCAAAAACAACAGGTGATGGACAGAATGCAGAACAATGTCATACATTCACCCCAGTACAGAGATCTGGGCCTAAATCCATCGTTTTTTTGCTCACCATGCCTTTCCAGTTTGAACCCAGCCATATGCAAATCAGTCTTGACCCTGTGCCCCATGGGAACAGTCCAGCCCGAACTGCCAAACCAGGTCCTCCCTGGACTGGAAACAAGCATCCAAGGACCGGTTGTATAATTAATGTTAAAGTTTTTTAATATTGTTTGTTAATTTTTAGCTGTTTTTAAATTAGTCTATAAGTATTTTTAGTGCCGAGGCGGGTTGTGGGGTGTATAGGGGTACAGGGTGGGAAGTACAATTAATTATAATTAATTATTAATTAATAATAATTATTTATTGATAATTAATTATGTTAATTGTGTAAAAAAAAGTTTATGTCACGCTTTAGGTGTGGGTTATGTTGTTTGTAGCAGTTTAGGGTAGGAAGAAATGTACTTATAATTATTTAATAATTAATTTTGAATTACAGTTCATTATTTATTTGATAATTAATTATGTAAATTGTGTAATTAATTTAATTTGTTAATAGTATTTTGGGTGTATGTTATGGTTTTTGTAGGGATAAAGGTTGTAAAGGAAATTAATTATAATTATAAATAATGTATCTTAATTATTAATACCTATGTAATTCATAATTATTTAAATTGTAAAATAAAGACTTTTCTAAAGTTATATATGAGGTGCTGGTTGCTGTGTTTATAGGATTAAATGGTGGGAAGTTAAGTAAATATAATTAAATGTAATTAATGTATTATCAGTTAATTGTTATTTATTGTTTAATTGAAAATCACTTATGTAAGTTATGTAATTTTAAATGATTTAAATATATGTAATGTACATTATTACAGTTTTAAATTAACATATTTAATGCTTACTATGTTTATATTAAAAATGTATGTTTTTGTGTTCGATGTTAGTGTATAATGATTTTTTTAAATATTTTCGTTATTTACATTAAAAGCATAGGATAACCATATTTTTGTGCTCGATATTTTGACACAATATTTATGTCCTACAATATTTGTGGTTTCGATATTTTGCCAGTATGTTATGTCCCTGTAACCTTTGTTTTTTTCCAGTGAATATCTATATAAATATATTTTTCACTGTAAAAACAAAGGATACCTGCAGCCATACAGCCTCTTGCATAATATATGTTAGAAGTAGTATCACTCATTACTAGTACACCTGGGGCCGTATAACGCATTGCCATTGTTTGCGCCCGGTGCGCCTTTAAAAGTCAGTGACTGCACCCATCTGCAAGGGGATGTCTGAGGGGTACATAGGACCCCCTTTCTCCCTCCAGAGGGCTGCTCTCAGGGGGCGCGCTCACTGTGCACTAGAAGGTGCACAGTGCACCTAGAAGGTGGCGCACTGTGAGTGCGCCCCCTGAGAGCTTCTTTGACTCTGCACCCACATCTGTAATATGGCGCGGGCACAGAGACAAAGGGATTCCCTCATTTACGTAGAGCACATCCCTTTACAAAGGAGGGAACACTCTCTAAAGATACGGCTGTGGCTTTAAGAGTGCCAGCGCTATAGGTATTACTGAAGGGGACGCACAAGCGGCTGCGCCCCCTTCTGTAATACCAAGGTGCCCTGGGGCGCACAAAGAGGGCATAAACACCCACTGTGCCCCCGGAGCACTTATTGTAATACGGCCCCTAGTATACTAATTTAACTTTTGTAGGAGCTTGTTTATCAATCATAAACTCTTAGAAAACATGTTCACTCGCAGTGATGTCATCAGTGATGTCATTTGAGATGTCCTGAGTGATGTCATCTGTGATGTCACTGTTCAGTGATGTAATACGTGAGGTCATAAGCAGTGCATTGCAGGAGCGTAAGTTATATTTAGCTCAGGCAACTATTACTGCTGAATTTCTATGGTTTTGTACAAGTAAAATGTGAGTCTAACAATAACGTCCGTGTAACCTTTGGTTTTTTCAGTGAACATATATATTCACTGAAAAAACAAAGGTTATAGGGACGTTATAGTATATTCCCTGAAAAAAACAAGGGTCACAAGGATGCTATAGTTAGACTTACATTTCACTTGTAAAAAAAAAGACAACTCTCTCTTTAACACCCTTTCCTCAACACTCTCTTAGCAGAGTCTCCATTGCAACCCACTAGAACCAGTAGGTCACAAGTTCACAGCACATTTTAGAAGGACCATACTAGTTACAAAATGAACTGCAGAAGTTGAGTTTGACTATACACAATTAAAAGCATGTCCAAGTTTGAAGATTTTTTTAAATTTCTGCCAGAGCCAATCTCAGATCTACTTACTTATCCTTTAGAGATGTTACTTAATTTAATTACCCCGCATACTTACACCATCCAATTGAATATGTGTTTTTTTATAATCTTACACTTGTAACAACAAGAGAGGAAGGGAACGGAAGGAACGCTCCTACTCCCCTCGAGAGAAATCAAAAAAACAACAAAGGAGCGTCATGCCGAGCAAGCATGTAGCAACACCCACAGTCTGTGAGAGAAACCTCGGTGGGTTGTTCAGAAAGCCCTCACTCACCAACCTCACCCTAGTGTGCTACAACGCCAGATTACTGTGGAGCTGTTTTTTTGTGATACGTGAACAGTGAATTAGTGATTTAAAAATGTCCCAATTGTTTCAGAAAAGTGTTTAATAACTCTCAAATGAGGGATAAACCCAGGCCTTTTAATTGTGGTCCTTTATCCTACACCTTGTTTTTATACATGTCCAGTCGGCAAAACGAATACAACTGTTTTTTGACATAAGAAGCATGCCGCTGCGGTTACTGATTGCCAGCGCTGCCAAGCACTAAGGCTATTCAGTCTTGATTCCACCCCATGTCTCTTTCTTATTCTTGTAGGTTTATCATCCTTGATGTTCTCTCTGTCACTTTTCCTCATATTCATCTTCTTCCTTCATTCTCTCCCTATTATGCCTTCTCTCTCTTTCTCTACGTCCAAACCTGTTCACCAGTTGTAACCACCAGCACAAGTTAAGGACTTTATCTCAGAAAGCCTTTGGCTTGTTTTACATGTATGGGTGTATGCTCTAAAGTCCCTTTTTTATTTTTATTTTAGTTGAGGGCAATTGTCTACTGCTCTGTTAGAGTTCAGTGGTTTTTGTATAAGCATGAAAACACACAACGTCTTAGGATCTTTCAGATCTTGGTATATGGGACCAAAGACCTGCCCTGCTGGTGTATCTTCAGTAATAGTAACAAATTCTGGCCAAAAATGTAAACATTGAGACAACAGAAATCAAGACATCCACCATCTGTAATGTGTCCACCATGTTTAATTATTTTTTCCATGTACAAGGCTTGTAGCTTTCTTCACATGGATGTCAACTTTACAAAGCTCTACAAATGAATGCCATTCATCACCGAAATGTGGGTTGAGTACTAATTTTACTGTAAAGCATTGAGCAAAAAATACATTCCTTAGGAAGGTCACAGAAGGACGCGCGTACCATTTTAAAGAAAGATGGGAGCTAAATTACCACCAGTCCCCACCAGACAAGTATTTACATAGCCAATAGTTTTGTGTTTACTAACTGAACAAAAATTCCACAAGTTTCGCTAACAGAAAAAGGGCACAGAATACCAACCGGAAGTGCAAGCTTCCCAAAAAAATGTGCTCAAAAGCACAGTATAGTGAGCAGCATTATATACTTCCATTAATACATGGAATAGGAATAACAGTAGCAGCAACAGCACTGCAAGCTTCATTTCCAGCAACATACTGTGCAAGTGTCAGTCACAAAGAGCTGGGTAAGCACAACCAGCAGCAAGTGCTCTGTTCAATCGTCACCTGTTCAATCGTCACATAACGAGGGTAGAGGAGACAACATGACATGTGTGACGTTATGCTTGGTTCTCTGTAGAATCTCACCATAGGTTCTATGTGGAATCCTCCCTGGTGATGATTCTGAAGTTGTCAGTTACTGAGCAGCTGTGAATGGCTGAGGTGAATAAACCGGACCAGACTTCAACTTGGTGTAAGATCCTTATTTACTTGAGTGAAAGACACCACAACGTGTTGCCGGGTACACTAGTCTAGGGCCTTTTACTACAATAGCAAGAAATGGTCTTTTTGAGGTCGGGCCTGGGCAGCCCATGCCTGCTCTGCAAGACATGCTGTATTCGAATATAGACTTGAAGCTCCACCCACTCTCCGCCCATTTTTTCCATTGGCTTGTGTCATTTTCCTTTGTAAATGCTGGCTTCTGATTCGTACGTAGGCTTGTTAGTCCCGGCTTAGTACCTCCTTGTCTTCATTTGTAACCTCCCATGAGGACTGGCCCTTTTACTTTTGTTACACGGTATGTCTTAGTCTGTAAGCCAGGGGTGGCTGGCATGGCTCGCGGGTGGGGAGGTGGGTGCGGGGGGGGTGGCTCTCGGGATGCTTTAAAAATGCTTTAAAAAAAAAAAGAATATTAAAAAAAACTTACCTTGCCACCGCCGGGTCCCCCGTCTTCTCTCCTGCTGCCTGTGTCTGACTCCAGGTCGGAACAGGAAGCAGGCAGCCAGGCTCCCACCCCTAAGCCAATCACAACCCTCCAATGGAGCGTTGTGATAGGTCTGAGCACCATGACAAGGTGCTCAGCCAGGGGCTGTAGGGGTGGGCATGTTCTCCATACAGGCTGTAATGCAGCCTGAATGGAGAACAGGGGAATGCGCATGAGTGTTTTGGGCGGTCCGAGAAGGCCGACCAAACAGTCATTGCACTACCACTCCTCCCCTGCAGCTCTGCCCCACCCCCTCACACACTGCGGCAGCAGGAGGAAAAAATTAAATGATAATAACATTCCGTTACTATCATTTTATTTTTTCCTTTCTTTGCTGCTCTTGGAGGGGGGCAAAACTCCTCCACCTTAGCGGAGGAGTCGCCCCTGCTGTAAGCACTATTTTCTTTCATGAGTTTCTCCTACTGCAGGCACAACATGCTTTCTTGCAACATTCAGAGCGCCACTTTGCAAGCAACCCAGCATAATGGCGGCTGCTTCTTTGAAATAAAATAGGTCTCGCATTTACAAGAATGTGAGCTATTGGCTTTGTAAATGACAATGCCTTTTATTTATGTGTTAATTATCATAACAGATAAATAAAAGGCATTGTCATTTACACTGCCAATAGCTTAAACTTTCGCAAATATGAGACCTATTGCATTGCAAATGCTTGTTCAATCAGGACGCCTGGGTAGTAGTAGAAAGCAGAAGGTATGCATATTTCTTCTCAAAGAGACAAGAAGACTCTCTCTCTTTCTCTCTCACTTTGTCTCTCTCTCTGGTTATGGGTATTTTTATTAAGCGCACGTTGACCGAAAGGTCTCTTGGTGCTACTGAGGTTGGAACCCGTCCCGAGTATACGCTAACAGTAGGCTTGGGTGAACAGTCAAGTTTTCAGTTTTTCCTGACACCAATGTAGTCTGACGTTAGTCTGATATCATTTGGTAGGGAATTCCAGAGTTTTGGGCCGAGTATAGAGAAACTGAGCCCCCCTTTCTCTTGCGCTTAAATCTAGGGGTTGTCAGCAAATTCATTGAAGCTGATCTTAGATCCCGTTTGGGAAGGTACGGTAAGATCATTGTGGAAATTAATTTAGAGCCCCTCTCTTGGAGCATGTTGAAAATTATGCAGCCTGTCTTGAATATAGACTGCAGAGTCACGGGTAGCCAGTGAAGCTGCTTCATCAGTGGCTTAGTATGGCAGTGTCTCGGTTGCTGGAAAATTAATCTGGCCGTTTGGTTCTGAATCAGCTGCAGTCTGTAGATTTGGTTGGCCGGGAGACCCAAATAGATAGCATTGGTAAAATCCAGCCTGGATATAATCATGGCCAGCATGATCACCATACTTGCCTCCCTAGTAAAAAATCTCCTGATTTTCTTGAAAGTCCTTAGCTGATAAATGCACGACGATGTGACCAGCCTGATCTGTTCAGGCACAGATAAGTTGGCGTCAGTTTTGATGCCCAGACTCTTGACAGAATTCTTAGGGATAGGTGGAGTACCTAATGCAGCCGGCCAGTGTCCTGGCGTCCAGTGGTGGAGTTTGTTATTTGAAATGACAATATCTGTTTTGTCAGAGTTTAGTTTGAAATGGTTGTGACTCATCCACTCTTTAATAAATAGAATGGTATTTAGGAAGAAGGCCTTAGAGTCCTCCATCTCATCTATTGGGAATATCAGCTGCATATTGTCTGCGTAATTATATACCTTTACCCTCCTGCTTTGGAGGGAGTGGATCAGGGGGCAAATATAAAGGTTGAACAGGTGGGGGGAGAGGGACGAGCCTTGAGGTACGCCGCAGGTGGTATTGACCCTGGCTGAATGAAAGGATGCCAGCCTAACGGACTGGGACCTGTCCCCCAGGAATTAAATCATCCAATCCAGGGCCATGCCTCTCATGCCTGCAGCTGCGATTCTATCTGCTAATATGGTGTGATCCACGATTTCGAGCGCAGCCGATAGGTCGAGCAGGACCAATGCCTATGTGCCCCCCTTGTTTGCTCCCTCCTTCGGGTCATCCACTACACTTAAGATAACTGATTCAGTCAAGTGTGATGGCCGGAAACCTGCCTGGTGAGAATCCAAGAATTTTGTCTCTTCGATGAAGATACAAAGGAGTTTTGCTACCTGTGCTTCAAGTACTTTTGCAGGATATGGGAGGAATGATGTGGGTCTATAATTACTCACTTGATTAGGATCTACTCCCGCTTTCTTTTGAAGCGGGACTAGCACTGCCTCTTTGAAAGCATGTGGGACCACCCCATGCTCCAGGGAAAGGTTGAGCAGGGAGAGAAAGGTATCTGGGAATTGTGCAAGAACGTCTTTTGGGGGAGCCAGATTTTACCTTGCTTCTTAATTCTACAGGTCGATCAAAGGTAATGTTCTATAAGCTGGAGAGCATTGCAGAGTTTGTAAATTGCTGATGTGATTTCCAATCTTGTGAACTAGTAGTAATGGAGTTCTGTGTAGCCTTAATTTTGTCCACGAAGAAAGCATTTAGATCGTCACATAAGGCCTGGGAAGTAGTGATGGCCAGTGTGACGAGGTGGGGATTTGAACGTTCTTTAACTTTCTTAAAAATGTCTTTGGATTTATTTTCAGAACTAAGAACACTGTTCATATAGAAGGTTTTTTTTGTCTCCAAGATGGCAGCTTTGTAATCAGTTAGAGCTATTTCATATTGTTTCATTTCTGCAGGAGAATAGCTTCTCTGCCATTTCTGTTCCGCCTGGTGGGTTTTAAGTTTTACAGATTTTAACTCTACGGGAAACCATTTAGAGGCCTTGTGCCGCCTCATACCTCTCTCTTTCCTTTGTAGAGGGGCATGATCTCACTTGCTCTTAATTACCAGTTGGTGATCGCTATCTCCAACTTGTCAACATTGTTTGTTCTAGGCGGGAGTGTGGATTTCAGGGTGTTAAGGAACTTTGGCAAGCAGATGCTTGACAGTTAATTTGTGGACCAACGGTTGGTGGTCCATAGCTGGTCTAATGCATGACCTTTGATGTGTGTGGGTTCAGTTATGTGTCCTTCTAAGTTCAAGTTATTTAGTAAGTTTGTGAGCTCCTTAGAAGCCAGACTCCCCCTTCCTCGGTAGACCAACAATCCAGGTCTCTGGTTTAACAGGATTTTTGCATAATCTATGGTAAAAGGGGTCAAATAGTTAGCCAAATCAGTAGTGAATTCCCCCATTGCGTTGGGGGGTCTATAAATCAGGATACACACCAATGTGGATGTTGAGAAAATTTACTTTAGCGTGAGACTATCTACCAAAGCCACTTCTAATGGGGCAATGGAGGTAACCGAGATATCTTTTTTAACAACTGCTGCTACCCCTCCTCCTCTTTTCTAAATTCTAAAAACTTTCCAGCTGGTGCTTGACCGTGGAGCGTGTGTCTAAATAAACTATGTTTAACTCTATAGGTGCTAAAGGTTTTGCCCTCGGAATAGCGCAGTCGTACAGCATTGGAGGGGATTTCATGCGCTGGGATAGTCATTGGTTTGGCCGGACCAAGATAAAGGAGACCATATCATACTAACTTGTTTAGGTCGAGCTGGTGTTAGCAGCGCAAAGCGCTGCATCCAGCGAAGCCTCTTTTGTTATCCACTTGCTGGGAATGTGGGACAGGGGATGGGCACGCGCAGGGCCGTCGGCGATTTCATCATGTGTGCGCGCACATTCACCCACACGCCGTGCACATCTCCTGTCCCAGATTCCCAGCAAGTGGATAACACATACACACAGACACAAGCGCACACACACACACACACACACACACACACCCACCCCACTCACCGGGCACACGCGGGGCTTCCCTCACTGGGGGGGCGGACCCCGCAATGTGCCCCGACACCCACCCTCTTCACAAAGGAACACAGGGGCCCCACTCACCGGGTCTGTCGGACTCCTCTCGTCCCGCGGTGGTGGCGGCTGCACGGGGTTGGTAGGCGGCGGGGGCCGGCACCGGCAATGTGCCTCGAGCCCCCTCCGCTTCTCTCCCCAGACTCATCGCGGCAGAGGTCCAGGCCCAGCAGCAGGCGGGGGTCTCCCTTAGCAGGGGAGCCCCGCTGGGTCACACGCTGGCTCCCTCCTCATCACAGGAGCGCGGGGTAGGCTCCCGTACGCTTCCTGTCTTTGCTGGTGGCCCCGCCCTAAAGCAGGCAGTCCCGGGCGGTCCCGCCTGGCTTCCTGTGTCTCGCCCGGCACCCGAGCCGCGGCGGTGAACTTCTTCAGCTCTGGGAAATGCGGGGTAGGCTCCCGCTGAAACGCAAAGCCATAGCTGCCAAGGTTTCAGATTGCCATGTGCGACATTTTTAAAATGTCAGTGAAATTATGAGTGACATTCGAACGACTATGAGTGACACTTTATCGCGAGCAAAGATCTTGCAATGAAGAACTAGGGAAACTTATAATTATCAGAAATTCAAGCCATTTGAGCCACAAGAAACGCCAAGAACTTGTTGAATCTGCTGCAGAGCACCAGAAATGGAAGGACACTAGTGGAAAAACATGCAATGGCACCGGTAGTCTAAAGATAATAATACCTCTGCCTCAAGTGAAGTACTCTGGTACTCAAGGATGACAAGACAGAGCAGCCATGCGGCCTGCTGAGATTATGGTCTGCAGAATTAAATGAAATCTGAGATCTCTTGCAGATGTCAACCTGAAGGATGAAGAGACAGAGCAGCCCTGCGCCAGCAGATACTGTGTCTCAATTAATTATCAGATCAATGCGTGGTGCGCTCCGCGCTGTGAAGCAATCATTTTACAACTGATAACAGCGGACAGGGGGCCTCTGAAGGAATGATGATGCAAGTGGTAATGGACCCACTCCTCCCCCCTTGCCCGGCTGGGCCCCCAGAGCAGAGAGGGACTGCTAGTAATCTGTCACGCATTGGCGCGCAGTGCAGAACATTTGACCAAAGTAAATACTTACTCAGAGTTCAGACGGCTGCTGTCTCGGCGGCCGCGGCGTGAGCCTCACAGGGACCCGTGGCCGCATAGCACACTGAATCATGCACTCTTCTTCTCTCCCAGCAGAGTGACTCACTTACTCGTCCCCCGCCCGGCCACACTTTGCGCCAGATATGTCTGCGATGTCTGCGATGCCTCTGATGCGCTGTGGCACGGGCGGCCATCTGTCCTGTCGGTCATGAGTGAACTCACTGCTCGGACCGGCAACTCTGCTGGATTTTATGGAATTTAAATTGCGGCACAGTATGTAGCGGCAGCGCACGGAGGACTGGACTCTCAGTTTGAGTCCCCCGACAGTTTTGACCTCACTTCCTCCAGCCCAGAATGTGACACACTACGGTCACATCCGGATATTGGGCCCCCTGGTGTGCCACCACTCCTGAACCTGCCTGGGCAGGCCCCGCTTCCCGGTCGTCTCTGTAATTGGCAGTGTGAGTGTCACTCTGTGTCTAGTGTGTCTGAAAGCCGCACGGCGCCGGAAATATAATTATGTTGCCAGCACGAGTCAGCTGCCTCACACTGCTGCACACTGCTGCATTACTCACACTGCTGCATGCTGCACACTGCTGCACGCCACACACTGCTGCATGCCACACACTGCTGCACGCCTCACACTGCTGCACCCCTCACACCCCTCACACTGCTGCACGCCACACACTGCTGCACGCCACACACTGCTGCAAGCCTAACACTGCTGCACGCTGCACACTGCTGCATTACTCACACTGCTGCATGCTGCACACTGCTGCACACTGCACACTGCTGCATTACTCACACTGCTGCATGCTGCACACTGCTGCATGCCACACACCGCTGCACGCCACACACTGCTGCACGCCACACACTGCTGCACGCCTCACACTGCTGCACGCCTCACACTGCTGCATGCCACACACTGCTGCACGCCACACACTGCTGCACGCCTCACACTGCTGCACGCTGCACACTGCTGCATTACTCGCACTGCTGCATGCTGTACACTGCTGCACACCACACACTGCTGTATGCCACACACTGCTGCACACTGCTGAATTACTCACACTGCTGCATGCTGCACACTACAGCACGGCTCACACTGCCGCACGCCTCACACTGCTGCATGCCTCACACTGCTGCACGCTGCACACTGCTGCATGCCGCACCCTGCTGCATGCCACACACTGCTGCACGCCACACACTGCTGCACGCCGCACACTGCTGCACGCCTCACACTGCTGCACGCCTCACACTGCTGCACGCTGCACACTGCTGCACGCTGCACACTGCTGCATTACTCACACTGCTGCACGCCTCACACTGCTACACGCCTCACACTGCTACACGCTGCGCACTGCTGCATTACTCACACTGCTGCACGCATCACACTACTGCACGCATCACACTGATGCATGCCGCACACTGCTGCACGCCGCACACTGCTGCACACCTCACACGGCTGCACGTCTCACACTGCTGCACGCTGCACACTGCTGCATTACTCACACTGATGCATTCTGCACACTGCCGCACGCCTCACACTGCTGAAGGCCTCACACTGCTGCATGCATCACACTGCTGCACGCATCACACTGCGCACACTGCTGCCATACTCACACTGCTGCACCACACACTGCTGCACGCCACACACTGCTGCACGCCACACACTGCTGAACGCCACACACTGCTGAACGCCACACACTGCTGCACGCCACACACTGCTGCACGCCACACACTGCTGCACGCCACACTCTGCTGCACACTGCACATGGCTGCACGCTGCACACTGCTGCATTACTCACACTGCTGCATGCTGCACACTACCGTACGACTCACACTGCTGCACGCCTCACACTGCTGTACGCCTCACACTGCTGCACGCCACACACTGCTGAACGCCACACAACACCACCACATCACTCAGGGACACCACCATATCACTCAGGGACACCACCATATCACTCGGGGACACCACCACATCACTCTGGGACACCACCAAATCACTCTGGGACACCACCACATCACTCTGGGACACCACCACATTACTCAGGGGCATCACTCAGGGGCACCACCACATCACTCAGGGACACTACCACATCAATCACAGACACCACCACATCACCCAGGAACACCACCACATTACTCAGGGACACCAGCACATCACTCTGGGACACCACCACAACACTCTGGAACACCACCACATCACTCTGGGACACCACCGCATCACTCTAATACACCACCACATGACTCAGCCCAACCACATCATCACTCAGCACCACAACAGCATCACTCAGCACCACAACAGCACTGTCCTTGCTTGCTACCAACACGCATTGCCATAGCCAATAAGACTCCCATTAGGAAAGTGTAAGCTATTGGCTTTGTGAATAACAATGCTATTAATTTATATATTTTCAAAGCCAACACATACTAAAAAAAATTGTAATTTACAATACCAATAGATCACACTTTCTTTATGCGAGACCTATTGGATTGCAAATGCTTGTTTTGGTTATAGGGTCGATCTTCTGGTTAGCCTTGGGTGCCAGAGAGAGTAATTCCATAGAAGAGTATTTAACTAAACGCACATAGTGGCTGGCCCCTGCCCCGTCCGGCCATGAACGGGTGCAGACGGTATTGCCTTTGGTGCACCGGTGGCGCGCCCACTGCGCGCATCTGCTGGGCGTCTGCGTCCCCATGTGGGTTAAGTGGTGGTCGTGGCTGAAACCACTGGGCGCTACTGTTGTCCTGGCCCCTCCTCCCAGCAACCGGAAGTGTGTGAAAACTGGCAAAAGGTGTCTGCCACTCTCCGCATCAAACGAGCAACCTCACAAGACACCAGCTGAAGCATACGACACCCACACAGGTAAGACAGCTCAATGGTTAATACCTGACAAACAATGCAATCAATCAGTATGTCATGCTGGGCAAAGGACAACCACTCAACATGGTTGTATACATCATATGCCAATTTTCCACTGCACAAACACCAATGCACGTAGTGCACCACCACTGAGCTGTACATCGAACATCCTGATCCACACTCTCTGACAAACCACAGTGACACCACACCACCATGACTCTGGAGAATGAGAAGTCACACAATCAGAAACAAGGCGCAGATTCCAAAATCCCTGTGAACTCACACAAACTGTAGACATGTACTACACCTATGCTAAGAACATAACACTCTCATACATACACACACACAAACACAATCAGCAACAGTGCAAGTTTTTCTCACACAGAGCAAGTAGAAAGTGATTAGAAGCAGTGTGCAAGTTTCCCTCCTAGACATAACATGACCATCACAGCTGACAGCAAGCTTCCCTGACATAAATGGGAAGTGACATGAAGCCCTGCAAGTTTCCTTCACAGTAATGACATGACCAGCATAGCTAAAAGCAATGCAAGCTTCCCTCACAGAGGAGAAGAAAGTGGCTGGAAGCGGTTCAGGATGACCTCTGAGACATAACATAACCAGCACAGCTAACAGCAGTGCAAGCTTCCTTCACACAGGCAGAGCAGCTCCACCATGGTCGCTGTTCAAACTTTCCTCCCACACACAACAGGCAGCATGGCAGGCAGAATGGGCTACAGGAAGGGGCACATGCAGGAAGTGAAACAAGATAAGGTTCAGTGGCTGGATGGACTCATGGAAACTTAGACAGCGAAAGCTGCTCCTTTATACACATTTGTTATTTTTGGGAGATTACACTCTGTCCCCATCTCAACGCTTTGCACAAGGCTTTCTAATTCGCCTATGTTCCTTCCACGGATAGGCAGAGGGTGTAGATTCAGGGTGGGGGTGTTTGGGGTGTGACACCCCCAAATTAATGCATTCTTGGCTTGTTGGTTGGTTCTGGAGGACCACAGTCAGGTCTGCTATCTCTGTATCCGTTTATCTCGCTGCATGAAGACAAGAATGAAAGATAAAACAGTGACCGTTGATGTAAACAGGAGTTCCACAGAGAGACAGAGATAACTGTCTTGAGCCTGAATTTAAAAATGTGAAAAAAGATAACCTTGCCAACTTGTCCAAATTGTTAGATCCTAGATAAATATTTTGTTTTCACTGAGCCTCTTTTTTAATTATCACATATGAGTACACTTTTAAATACCTGAGTGCAGGATGTGGGCTGTGTAAGCACCTCTTATATTTGATTTAGTAGACCATAATGTTGCCCCATTTATAAGAAAAAATCTATTTGATGTTTAGGGTTTATAGTTCTACTGATTTGCCTCTTAGTACACTGATGGCATTGTTCGGGGGCAAGAGGGAGAGAGCCATCAATGTTTCTCAAAACTATCACCTTTAATAAATGCTTACCAGGCAGTGATATAATGTGATGTACTAGGTGAAACATTTCTGCATCCTAAAATCTTAAAGAAATACCCTTTTTTTTTATTTTGAAGATATTGCATCGCATTATTGCATTTTATTTGTTACACGTTATTTATGCCAAATTATTTCATGGCTTGGTTCGAGCACGTAAAAAAAACAAAAGAGGGACCCTGAAAACCTAAATTAAATAAAGGCGAGGGGAACAACCCACCAGGGAAAAATCGATATGAAGCAACATGAAAAGGGCGTCCCTAATAATTGAGATGGACAAAAGAGTTCCAACAATAGAACCAACCAAAAACACCCACAGAACAGCTGTGTACTTTTCAGTATTTATTTTCATAATAGTTCTAACTAATTGTCACATTTTAATAATCATAGAAAAATTCATTTTGCTCATCTGATTACATGTAGACTTTCATTTTGTTTAAATAGTACAAAAAAAGGTGAACATCAGCCCAGACTCACATTACACAATATAAAAATGACACGCAATTCAATCATTCCATCAGTCAACTACTAACTCACTTCCACACACCACATACATTCAAACTCAAACAAAACAATATTCCTTCAAACATGTAAGGGAAAGCGCTTTCCCTTACATGTTTGAAGGAATATTGTCTACATGTAATCAGATGAGCAAAATGAATTTTTCTATGATTATTAAAATGTGACAATTAGTTAGAACTATTATGAAAATAAATACTGAAAAGTACACAGCTGTTCTGTGGGTGTTTTTGGTGGGTTCTATTGTTGGAACTCTTTTGTCCTTCTCAATTATTAGGGACGCCCTTTTCATGTTGCTTCATATTGGTTCGAGCACGTGCTCTTAGAACAGAGCTAGACCCATGGTTTTGGTCTGGCTCTGCACGGCCTATTAATTTGCCTGCGAGCCCTCCTCTATTTGCTACTCCAGCTTAGTATTTTTTGTTTTTTTTGTTTTTTGCGATATAATTTTTTATTAGTATTTCATTATCAAAAACAATGCATATAAAATATATAACAGTATACTAGTCCATATGTGAAATAAATAATAAATTACATGAACTCATTTCAATATACTATGGAAAGGAAAATGTGTAGCATGTTAATGACACTGTCTAGTTATATAAACATTGCATTAGATAAAAGACACTATCTGTAGGTCAACACATTAGAAAGTAAAAAGGTGATAAATCATGACAAATATAGTAAAATCTAACTACTCCAGCTTAGTATGTGGGGCACTCATCCACTAGATCGAATGATTTGTACAAGGCGAGGACAGGTAACATGGAGCCCTGCGCACATGCAACAATTGGACAACTCTACCATCAAGGTTTCTTGTACCAGAGATGAAGAAGAATGCAAGCAGTGTAAATACATTTCAAATAAATGATCCGGGGGCAGGTACTCCAGGCCATAGTGTTGTATGTGACCATAGCCATGAGTTCCCAGGTGGGACGGGCAGGAGTGTAACTTCAGTGGGGATGTTTGGGGTGTGACAACCCTCAAATGCAATTTTGGTTTAGTAGTTGTGTCTTGGGGCCTTGAGTGGGTCTGCTGTCTGTCAGTTTTTCTTGTTCTCATTTCACTAAGATGTTTTCATTTGTTCATTTTTTGGATCAAAATCTTAAATAAATATAGAGACCAGCTTATCGAAAGATAGTAAATCTGCACACATAAAAGTACTCCTTGAATGGGTGAAATGTATTACTTTTTAGAATTCACAAACATTGGCAGTGGTAGGCTTGGAAAGCTGCATTAGTCTCAAGTTTCCATGCACCCTACTGGCAATTTAACACCTAAAAGGTGAGGGGATGAATGCTTGCAAATAGTCTGACCAGTACATAATTGCTTGGGGTAGCATTCCAATCCATCGTTTTTCACTCACTTCACTACTCTACTCAGAGGCCCAGTTAACACAGATCAGTACTGACCCTGTTCCTCATGGAAACAGTCTATCCTGAACCTTTCTCAACTCAACCCCTTCACCCTGCAGGCCACTGCTTTTTAAGTTGGGAAGTTTGAGATTCAAAGCCCTGAATCGTACTAACTAAACTACACCTCTGGGGACAGCGCATGGGTACTCTGGGTAAGGTGGATCATGTGCTATTGGGAGCAGAGCGGCAGGTGTCCTTATTTTGATGTGGCTTCCAAGGCCAGACCCAACATGGAGGTTGCTCACCCAGGCCCTATCACTGTCAATGGGACCAGTAATACTGCCTATAGGAGGATGGATATCTGACTATGTTTACCCCAGATTTTTTGCCTTGTGTTTAGCAGGTTTTCGACTTAGTTGGCCTGGGATCCTGCTAATCAGGACCCCAGGCTATCTGCTCTCACTGTAAAATGGACTCCATGTACTCTAGGTACATCTCCAATTGGATATTTGGTCACCTTATCAGCCCCTGAATAGTGTACCATAGGTACCCAGGGCATAGGTGCATCCAAGGCCTACCAGGGGCTGCAGCATGTATTATGCCACCCCTGGCTGGCCATCCAAACTGACACAACTGGCTGATCACTCAGCTGGGGCAAGGTGGTGTAATCACCCCTTGCTTAGGTATAGTATTCCTATACCTACCCTTATATATAGACACATATGCACCTATAAGTCACTCCTATGGCAGGCCTTAATAATCCTGGAGGCAGAGTGCGTGGTTTTATGTGAGATAGTGCTCTATTATGAACTGAGCCTGTCTGCAGCTTTCGGAACCATGTCCTTATAGCTGTTCTATGATATAGCCATACCATATACTCTTAAGTGCATTATAATCCTCGCGGTTATTGCTAACTTTGGTTTGGCTTTATCAAAACATGTCGTGTAAGGTGTCATACGCTGTGGAATACTACCCCCTCGCCAGTTCTGGCGACGGGGGTAGCATTCCACCCTTCTAGAGGGAGAAGACATGTTGTTCCTACTAATCCCGGGTAAAGTTAACCAGAGCCTCAGCATCACAAAATGGATGCTGCTGCCACAGACACAAGTCTGACCTCCTGCTGCTGGGAACCCTTCCAGCGAGGGAAGCTTGGACAATAGGTTTCCTGTCACAGGAAGGTGCTAGCACCACCCCAGACAGGCCATAGTGTATTGGGGCAGGGGGGGCTGAATGAAATGAGACACTGCCTGGGGCACACAAGGTGTCCCATGCATAGTCCAGTTCAAACCGGTGCTGGGGCACTCCAGCCCCAGCTCTGGTGCGAAACTGGACAAAGGGAAAGGGGTGTAACCACCCCCTTCCTGGGTGCCACCCATAGGAGGGACCTAGCAGGTAATCCAGCCCCTAAATTTTTTATATAGGTAGGAGCTGAGTCCCAAGACTTTAGATTTTTCCTGACTGAAACTAAGAAACGAAACTCTGGACCTTCTACGATCTACTTTGCAAGAAGACGACTGAAGAATCTCCCTTGTGGTCAAGGAGTGACCACCCTGTGCAAGCAGGCACCATCAAGCGATCAACGGTTTGTTTTGTCATTGCTCCCGCCAGAGCCCAAACACAGAGCCTGACAAGACCCAGACTTTAAGACTTCCTTCAGTCCGATCCACAGCCACAGCAAAGTTGAGACCCATGGAGGCGACGTGAGACGTGGGACCGGCCATCTTGGAAAGCCCGTGAATTGCTTTCCGTGCAACTTCTGAGGCACCCTCGAAGTTGTGCATTGGGGATTGAGAAGCCCCAGCCCCGAGCACCAACTGCACCAAAGATCAGCCCTCCACACTCCATGAGTTCTGCATGGGGCCCTTCTGCATTTTCCTGCTTGACCCGTCTGTCCGGTCACTTGCCCGTTGGCTAGTGGCCTCTGTGACGACAAACCTTTAAATTTCCAATGCTGGTCTGGTTGCTCCAGATTGGCCCCTGCTTCCCTGAAAAAGAGAGGCGCCCAGACCTTGCTGGTCTGAACCAGAAGCCTTCTTTGAATCCTGCGTGGGTTGCCTTTGCCAAGGCTTGTTGACTCCAATCCGGAAACCGACACCGCCGACAGCTAGACCCTTTGTGGGACAGTTTGTGCTCAGCTTCTGGTTGTCGTCGACACCTCTTGGTCCACGTGGCAGCTATCCAGGCTGATGAAGGCTGATAGCCAGAAACCGGTCCTTGGATGCTTGATTCCGGTCTGGGAAAGACATGGCTTGGTAGTTCGGACTGGACTGTTCCCCTGAGGCACAGGGTCAGAGTTGATTTGCATATAGCCAGTGTCTAACCCAGGGTGGTGTGGAGTGCAAAAAAACGATGGATTTAGGCCCAGATCCTTGTACTGGGGTGAATGTATGACATTGTTCTACATTCTGTCCATCAACTGTGTTTTTTGCAATTTTCACCCCGAGTGGGCTGGGTATGCTCAGACGTGAGTCCCAGGCTCTCCACACCACTGGAGTCAAGCTATCCAGGCTGATGAAGGCTGATAGCCAGAAACCGGTCCTTGGATGCTTGATTCCGGTCTGGGAAAGACATGGCTTGGTAGTTCGGACTGGACTGTTCCCATGAGGCACAGGGTCAGAGCTGATTTGCATATAGCCAGTGTCTAACCCAGGGTGGTGTGGAGTGCAAAAAAACGATGGATTTAGGCCCAGATCCTTGTACTGGGGTGAATGTATGACATTGTTCTACATTCTGTCCATGAACTGTGTTTTTTGCAATTTTCACCCCGAGTGGGCTGGGTATGCTCAGACGTGAGTCCCAGGCTCTCCACACCACTGGAGTCAAGCTATCCAGGCTGATGAAGGCTGATAGCCAGAAACCGGTCCTTGGATGCTTGATTCCGGTCTGGGAAAGACATGGCTTGGTAGTTCGGACTGGACTGTTCCCATGAGGCACAGGGTCAGAGCTGATTTGCATATAGCCAGTGTCTAACCCAGGGTGGTGTGGAGTGCAAAAAAACGATGGATTTAGGCCCAGATCCTTGTACTGGGGTGAATGTATGACATTGTTCTACATTCTGTCCATCAACTGTGTTTTTTGCAATTTTCACCCCGAGTGGGCTGGGTATGCTCAGACGTGAGTCCCAGGCTCTCCACACCACTGGAGTCAAGCTATCCAGGCTGATGAAGGCTGATAGCCAGAAACCAGTCCTTGGATGCTTGATTCCGGTCTGGGAAAGACATGGCTTGGTAGTTCGGACTGGACTGTTCCCATGAGGCACAGGGTCAGAGCTGATTTGCATATAGCCAGTGTCTAACCCAGGGTGGTGTGGAGTGCAAAAAAACGATGGATTTAGGCCCAGATCCTTGTACTGGGGTGAATGTATGACATTGTTCTACATTCTGTCCATCAACTGTGTTTTTTGCAATTTCCACGTGGCAGTGGAGACAAGCTTCACAACATCACCTGATTGCTTCCTGACATCGCCTGGTTCCTTCCTGGTTCCTTGATGGTCACTGGCTAGTGACCCAGACTCTGTCCCCTCTGCTTTCAGGTACTCTTCATCCTCGATCCGCCCTTGGATCCAACCGGACTCTTCTCTCCTGGTCGCCTGCAGCATCTTTCTCCAAGGCTCCATAGGAATCAACGACGAAACCCGACACACTTTGGGACCTATGCACCCGCTTCCTGTGGGTGAGGTAACGTGGGTACTTCAGGACTCCTGTGAGGATTGATTATCCTAGTGTCCTAGTTTCACGTAGTTTATTCCTAGTCCAGTCGGAAGTGCCCTAAAAGAACTACTTTCTAATTATTTCGTTCCCATTCTAACTCTATGAGAACCCGCGTGTGTGTAAAGACACTGCACACACATCCCGTGGGCCTCCCACTTCCTATCCTTTGGTAGTACAGTGTAGCCCCAGCGATTCCCTAGGCCCTAGGCCTATCCTTTGTTCGTGACGCGGTTCTTATACCACTATTTTAGTATATGGTTCAAAGTGCCCCTAGGGATTACTGTATATTGTGCAGCTTATTGTATGTTGATTGAGTAACTTGTTATGTGCTTGTGCCTCTGACCTCATAAAGAGTTCAGAGGATTGTGTTTAGTAATAAATACATATATTTTTATATATAACCTGTGTGGTGTCCTTTCACTTGGTATTAAAGGGGTTACATATGGTAAAACAGCTGGCTTCACATGCCCTCTTGAGTTTAGCCTAAGACTGCTTTGTCCATGCTACCACTAGGATAGCTGGTCTGTAAGGTTGACTTTACAACCATCACCATAAGGGTTGTTTGGACTGGTGCAAGGTGCCCACTAGAATAGTGAACATCATATACCAGGCCAACTTCTCACACTGCCATTTCAGCCAGTGCCACTATCAACACTCCTGCCCTGTGCCACGCGGCAGTGCTGTTGTGAACAGGCCGAGAGACATTATACAGGAGTCTTGGTAAACATGCACAACCAGGGGAAGGATGAGAAGGATAGGGAGGTCGGTGGCAGAAGCTTCCTTTACGAGATGCCAAATTATTGATTAATGCTGCGCCCTCTCAATGCATCGATCTGAATCATCAAATTTACTCTGTCTCTGTATCAGCAACAGGCAATGCGGTATTATGCAGAGCAACGGAAGCCCTCCTTTATAGGTGACATAAAGCGATGATGGAATCAGTGCTTAATTTGAGCCAGTGGGTGTCCATGGGGGCCACCAGAACTTATTTTTGTGGACCAGAACTTATTATTCCGAATCAGTGGATAAATGCACATTTCAGGAAGCTGGAAAATGAGAAAGATGGCACAAGCGTCACAGAAAAGGGTAAAGCGGGGACCTGCAATACTGAGATAAGAGGGCAGGGAGTGTCTGGTAGTGGATTAAAGAGGCATGAGGTGGCTTTAAGACCACTAGCCTTGGTATTTGGCGCACCAACATGCTCCAGCATGTTTTCTTTAACAAACAAGGCACTGGGTGGAAGGATACAGGGGCATATTAGCAAGGAGTAGCAATATTTATCGCTAAATAGGCTTACCGAAAAAAATTTTAGCGCCGCGCATCGCCGGTTTTTATCTCAGAGATAACGTGCTATTAGCAACGTTTATCGCCAATGTGATAAAAAATCCGGCGATAGCGGCTCAATGCGTGAATATCGCTGGAAATCCAGCGATATTCACGCATTAACGCCAATAGGGTCTTAACCTGAATATCCAACTCCCATTGGATATACAGGTTAAGAACTGGTCTGAGCAGGCGTTAGTTTTCAGTGATATTCGCGCATAGCACAAATTTTTTTATCGCTACGTCTGCCTTGCTAATAGGCGATGGCGAGGTTAGTGACTGTTTTCAGTCTCTGTGTTTTCCTTATCGTCTTGCCACGGGAGTGTTGTTGCTGAACTTGCTGCCTTTCTGCCCCTGTGAAGTCTAGCTCGCCGGACCCGCTGCGCGGGTCCCGCAGCGCCTGTCATCGGCGGGAGTTGGCGGAAGGAGTGGGACTGTGCTGCAAAGGAGGTCCCGGGGAGTGCTGTGTGGAGGCAGGGCTGCGAGCGTTCTAACAGGGACTCCATCTCCCAGGAATCCCTGTGTGCCCAAACCTGTTCCACCTGGGCCGCTCTCCCTGCTTGCCCCACCCACCCGCCTGTCCCTATTTCTCATTTAGCAGGTTCATCTCCCAGCGGCGCGGGAGCGTCCCGGGAGAAGCCCGGGACAAGGGCAGGACCGTCTGTGGCCATCCGTGGTCGGTCGTGGTTGGGTTGGGCCACCCCCTTCGGGCCTCGGACATTGGACTTTCCTTCCCTAACACTAGGTATAGTGGGTTGTCGGTTCACTCAACCAATTAATCCCTTTGCTATATGTGCTGTGTTATTCACTGTTTGTATAGCCTGATCTGCCCTAAGTATGCCCTTACGCTCGGGTAAGGACCGCTCTGTTATTCTGCAGACTTCTAAGGGGGCGGTTTCTGGTCCATTGGATGCATTTATTATTAAGGCTACGGGAATTTTGGAGAAGGAAATAGCCTTTGTAGAGAAAAGGCTATCATTAGACCTCATTAGCGGGAAACGTTCTTCTCTGGGGCCTATTGCTTCTGTAACTAGCCCATTACCCCCATTATCACTTTCTCCAAGTTCTAACATGGTTGCTGTCTTAGTGGATGTTCACAGCAATGCTGAAGGTCCTTCTTTGTTGCATTGTAGTAACGATTCTAATAACGTTGATACAACTGGGAGTAGGGTGGAAGGTAGTGTGCTGTCAGAAAGCCCTTCATTGCTAGTCTCGTCCTCTGAAGGGGACTCCCCGAAGAGTAACCTCCCCGGTAAGAGGAAGCGAAACAAGGGACGGCAGAGACGAGGTGTGTCAAAAATACCAAAAACAGCTTGCCCATCTCAGCTCGTTAATAACCACGATTCAACCTGTGGCTCACAGTACCCCCAGCTCCCTAGTGGTCATGTTACTTCCCCCTTAGCTCCATCTGGGGTTTCGTATCTTTGCCCAGTAAGCCAGAGCAGTAGTGATACTGACATACTGGCAAAAATGGAAGTCTTATTTAAGACACTCCTGTTGCCGGTGCTAGAAAGAACTAGACTTATGAATCTAAAATTAGACGGCCTTGAGAACCTTGCAACTGCCAATTCCTGTTTACTTAAAAAATTGGTGAACGATCATGTAGTACCGCTGGCTCCTGCTATCTCTGGTAATACCAAGTCCCAGGGAAATAATTCTATAATCGCCCAGGCTTCCTCATCCGTCAGGCGACTCATACTAATTCTAACGGGTTGGGATCCAATGGCAGTAATTTAAAATCAAATAGTGCCCCCAATCCATCCTCGGCCACCGTAGCCCATGCTCCACCACACAAGAAGGCTAGATCCAAATCCAATGGCCCGCCACAGCCAAGCTCTTCTAAACCAGCAACCAATAAGCAGGCCCAGACCTCCAGGAAGGGCGAGCCTAAACCTCCCTCCCAGCCCACAGGGAGCTCTAGTGCTGCTGCTGGGCGTGTTAAGCCAAATACTACACAACTTTCAAGGCAAGTTACTAAAAGGGGACCCCCGCCAGCGGACCTACCAATTGATGCTACGTCCTATACCATTGTTCTTACAGGTGTTGCACCTCTAAGGGATGGTCATTCTGAATCCCATGGCGATCTTATGAATAAGGTCGCCTTTTGGTTAAATAAAAATCGTCCCCTTCCACCCTCCTCTTCAACTAAGAAATTGACTGTTCGTAGAGTTGATTGGGTGGGTTATTGTACGAAGGATTTAGAAGGCGACTGTATCCTCAAAAATTTTCGGGACCCCTGGGTGGTAGAATATATCCGTAGGGAGGCCAGGTTTGGGAGCAATGCATAGACCTGTAGGGAGGAACTTGGTAGAGAGGATACCCCACTCCCCTTTCTATCCCTGTCTGTCAAACCGGTTCGAATCTCTGTCTGGCTTAGAGGGTATTGACTGACTGGAATCAGACAACGGGTTAGAAAGCATTTGTAGAGATGCCGAAGGTACTAACTTGGTGGTATACAACTTAGAACAGTGCTATAATGAGGGTTTTAAAGAGAAAGAGAGTGGTATTGTAAGTTCTATAGCTCTTAATCAGACATCCAGCACCCTTTCCAGAATGGATGTAGCAATAGAGGAGGATTTGTGTGTATTAGAGCCGAACACATCTTTTAGTCAGGTTGGGTCGCTCAAGGTCGTTTCCTGGAATATAGCGGGACTAAAGGGGCGAATCGATTCAGAGGACTGGGCAGTTTTATTGACACCTTTGATATTGTCATCCTTCAGGAGAGCTGGGCCCCTGACCCCATATATCGGGCAGGGTATCTTAACTTCTTTAAGCCAGCTATCCAGGGTCCTAAGGGCAGAGCCTCAGGAGGTTTAGTGGTTTGGGTTAGGCAGTCCACTGGGTATAGACCTTCAGAAATTTTAGTGGCCAACCCTGACTTACTAGGAATAAAGCTTAGTAGGGCCAACGAACAGGACATTGTAGTCATAAATATTTATGCCCGAGGACGTCCAGGAGGTCGTAGGCCGGCTATTATGGACGATCTAGATTTGCTTCTCAAGGCAATAGGTAGAGATAAACTTATCCTCGTAGCCGGGGACCTAAATTGCTCGTTTGAACCCTTGTTTAGTGTGGGTAAGGATCTGGGGGCAGAGGAAGACGCTGTTTGGGATATCCCGTCTTTATCTTTAAACAAGGGTGTAAAGGCTACTGAAGCGGCACTCCTCTGGCTAGGGCTGTGCTTGGAGTGGGGTCTGCGAGCAGTTAATGGGCGCACGACCTCCGACAAGGCAGGCCATCCTACCTTTATAACGGGGTCAGCAAGAGTCGAATAGATTATATTTTAGTCAAAATAGAATTTTGGTCTCTGGTGATTGACATGGAGGTTTTAGCTCGCCCAGAGAGCGATCACAACCCCCTTTCGTTAGGCTTGAAGCTCCCAGGCGATCGGGGCGGGCCTCCTAAAACCCCTTGTCTAACATCAGAGGCTATTTTGACCAATGACAGAAGAAGGGTTAGATGGCCTAGGGTAGTCGAAGATCCTACCTTAATAAATGACATAGAGAAGGAAGTCTAGGTAACGTTGAATGCCATGAAAGCTCTCTCATCCCATTTGGGGGCTATCCCTCAGATTAGTGACCTGCATGACCAGTGCTTCTCAAAACTTAAAACCCTCCTTACGCAACCGCCAAATCTAAGGAAAGAAAAGGCACTAGGCACCCAAAATAGATGGTATAATAAGAGTTGTAGGGTAGCGCATTGTAGTCTGATCAGAGCGATAAAATCTAGAGTCACTGGTGACATTAAAATGGCGCGGCAAACTTATAAAAGAGCTCAATGGGCCGCGAAGAAAGAGTGGGATGAGCATCATTGGTCCGAGCTCCTCCTGGCGTGTCAATCATCCAACCAAATCAAGTTTTGGGAAATTGTAAAGTGGGGTAGGAATCCGGACTCCCAAATTCCAGTCAATTATGTCTCTGCTGAAGAATGGGTGGCTTTCTACTCATCCCAGTTTAGGGCTTTGAATGTAGATCACCATACCGAGCAGGTGAAGGGAGTATTCTCGCCTTCCAGCTCTAGCCACACGCTTGTTTTTACCATCTCCGATCAGAGCAGGCCCTCAGTGTAGTACAATCAGGGAAAGCCCCAGGGATGGATGCAATACCGGCAGACCTTTTTAAAATTAATTTACATATTTGGGTTCCCTATATGACCATGCTCGTTAATGCCATCGCTAAAGGGGCAAGGATCCCGGACTCTTGGAAAGGGGTGGAAATTTTACCAATTTTTAAAAAAGGGGACCGATCGGCCCTGGGAAATTACCGCCCGATAAGTTTAATCTATTCAATCCAAAAAATAGCTGCTAGGATGGTCCTCGCAAGAGTTCAGGGGTGGATGGAGCAGGATAACATTCTCTCCTCAATGCAAGCCGGATTTAGATCAGGCACCAGTACCATAGACCAGGTTTTTAGACTAACCATGTTGTACTGGAAGGTTGTTCTGTTGGGAGGAGGAGCAATCTATGCCGTCTTTGTGGACCTCAAGTCGGCTTTCGACCTAGTGCCAAGGGGGAAAATGTGGGATGCTCTTAGATCCATGGGCCTGCCGCCAGAACTCCTGGACATGGTGGTTAGGCTACACGAGGATAACTTTGCCAGGGTGAGATGGGGAAAACAAGGGCAGGTGATGGATAGTTTTCCAGTAACACGCGGCGTCCGTCAGGGGTGTGTGCTGGCCCCCACCCTCTTCCTTTTGTTTATTAATCAGGTAGCGAAGTTTTTTGCTGACTCCCCGACTGATGCCCCATCTCTGGGCGGGACCAAGTACCCGATGTTGATTTTTGCAGACGATACTTTGCTTCTCTCAAAAACTCGAGGGGGGCTGCAAATAGCACTCAACAGGTTTGATGAGTTTTGCAGGGTAAACGATCTGCAAATTAATGTAGGTAAGACTAAATTTATGGTCTTTAGTAAAAACCGCCCCATTAAAAGCTCGGTTAGTTTGAATGGTGCCTGTATCTAACAAGTGGAGGTAATGACTTATTTGGGCGTGACTTTAGACCATCGCCTTTGCTGGAAACCCCAGGTTGAGGCATTATATCTTAAATTTGCATGCCTAACGGGTTGTTTAATCCAGGAGCATAAGAAGTCCCTGACCAAACGCATTGCTCCAATACTTAAGATCTATGGAGCAAAAATAAATGCAGCCACCCTGTATGGTGCCGACCTATGGGGTTACAAAGATCTATCCTCCCTGGTTAAAGCCCAAAACAAATTTTTGCGGAATTTGGTAGGTCTTCCTCAATCTACACCTATCAAATCGCTGTTGTTAGATTTGGGCTGTAAACCCATTAATGAGCTGGCTCGCTATCGTTTGGTGGCATTGTGGCGACGGCTCTGGACTTCTCCAGATCTCAGCCTCTTTGCCAACGAACTAGCCGAGGTAAAATCACTGTGGGGCGCTTCAAAAATTACATGGTTAAGGGAAGTGAAACTGGTGCTGGAAGAGATGGGTCTAAACCAGCTTTGGGCCTCTCCGGGGAGTTCTACGTTCCCCTCTAAACAGGATTTCAAAGATCTGTATTGGGCTTCAGTAAAGCATTCAGCTGTTGCACAGTCTGATGCCACTAGCCTAACAGGTCTTTTCCTGGCTCATAAAGTGACCCCCTCCCTAGAGATCTACTGGGATGTGATTACTAAGACTCTCGACCGGAAATTATATCACCAGCTCCGAGTCGGGTCACTACCTGTTAACTCTTTTACCAAGAATTGGTCTGCCAATTCAAACTATACTTGCCCTTTGTGTTTAGACCATCCGGAGAGTGTGGGCCATTTTTTCTTTGCTTGCCCTGCATATCATGCCCCAAGAATGAAATGGATCAGGCCTATTTGCTGTAGGCTAGAAATTAAAGGGAGCACCGAAGCCATGAGGATATTTCGTACCAACACATCTGAGCTGGTAGTGGTTGGTGTTGCAAAATACCTTGGGTGGGCATGGGTTATTCGAACTAGGAACCCAAACGTATTTTAATATGGAAAATGTTTTATGGGGTATTATATTTATAAAGTCTTTATTATACTGTTTAATACTTTTTAAATGATGATTGCCATGATGGTTTTATCAATTTTCTAATCTTGTCTTTGATACTGTCTGTCTTTTATGATGTGATAATCGAAATAAAGACTTATGAAACTGAAAACAGTCGCTAACAGTTTGGGTACGCCCACTTTGCATGTCATTAGCGATATTAATCGCTGACATGCAAAGCGGGCCCCAAACAACTTGCTATCAACTGAAAGCTGTCTCTAACTGATGTCAGCGACAGCTTCCTAATAGGGCGATGAAATTATCGCCGCTTTGCGGCTGAAAACGGCCGCAATAGCGGCTATAATCATTTCGCCTGCCTTGCTAATATGCCCCACAGTGCTTCAATTCTCTGATCATTGCAATATGTTACAATGTCTAGGCCCTGGTTACGAGCTGGACAGTACTGGTGTAACAGTAAATTTGCATGCATGCAAAAAAATGTGTCCCATTACCCTCTGCTTGTTAGCTAAACCTCTGTGGAAAGGGGAATTACTGTGTGGGATGGATATTTCTGGTCATAAAACAATGTGGCATTACCAATTCTATGGGGTTTAACTTATACATTTACCACTTGTTATAAGCAGGTGGTAAATGCATGTGTAGTCCTCTAGGTGAACTTGGGGGAAGTGGAGGGAAGAAGAAGCTATGTTCTAGCTGGGAGAGCATTGTATTCTCTCCCATCGTTGAAAAAACAATAGGAAATTAGGCTTGGCTGCTGCTGAAGCCAAAATTCCATTTTATTTCCTATTTATTAGCTCTTAAAAACCGGGAATAGCTTTCTCACAACAGGTGTAGATAAACTTACTAACTTATAATCAGGCAGGGCCAGTGCTTAATTTGAACTGGTGGTTTCCGTGCTCGGCGTCGGCACTTAATTGCTGGAAGCTGCACTTATGACAGCTGCCACTTGATGGCTCTGTTTGTGTAATTTAAGCATGAGCAGAAAAACATCTCCTTGTTAATTCAATATACATTAAAAACAACAAATATCTGCAACTCAAGCCTTTCCTAAATATTTGACCGCCTTGAACAGTCTGAGTTATCACACTTATAGCACTGTAATGGTTAGTAGTTGTGTAAGTACAGCGGCAATGTGTGGTGCAAACTGCGGTGGTCTCCTGACGAGGGCCCCGGCACTTGTTTTTTTTTCACAAATTAAGCACTGGCAGTGCAGAATTCCATGCTTTAGTTCTGCTCCTCCTGACTTGTAATCTAGGACCTACCAGCACTGCCACTAGATGCCACAAGGTAAATACATTCAAGAGTAGAGAAAACCATCTACAGTGCCTCATTTGGGTGATAGCAGGCACACACCACACCTGTTGGGTAGACATGCTGTACTGCATTTTGTTACCTATTCCTTCGGCACCGTTTGGAAACAGGTGGCTGGGCTCTGTGATGGTGCATTAGCCGTCGCCATGGTTACAATGATACCCAGAGCAAGGCAGGAATCAACAATCAAACAATGGGTATCATGCAAAGGGGAGCTGAGATATCTGTTTGCCCAGAATAAACAGCTCCAACCTATCATGTACGGTTGGCTTTGGAGCCTCTCCAAGAACACTGGGCTGGGCTGACATGAGCTTTCAAAGGTTTCAGAAAAACTAGTTTCACGCAATTAGATTGGTGGCTTTTAGTAACGGGGTCTATTTATAAAATCTGGGCGACACACATCCTTTGGATGTTTTGAAAGCAGGTGAGTATCTGACGTCACTCCCAAGTTTCCTCCATCTTATACAGATTTATGTGTGGCATTTTGCTCATGTGATATTCTTTGACAGAGCCCTCTCAGTGAATCTGTGAAACGCCATTTTGTAGACATTTGTGTCTGACCTTGTTCTGACCTCTTGCCGCCATAAGAAGATGCTCAGCTGCCATAGGCTCCAGGGGCCTCATTTATGAAAAGTGACGCATCGCTGCGTGAAAACAGCGATGCGTCACTTTTCACTGCGCTCTCCCTGCGACATGATTGATGCGTCATATTTATAATATGACGCATCATGTCGCAAGGAGTTACAGATACGTCAGTATTTCTGACGTATCTGTAGGCGCAAAAGTGACGCATTGCTGGAGTGTGTCACAAAAGTGACGCAACTCCAGCAATGCTTCCTTTCACATGGGGAAAGCTCCATGTGAAAGGGCTTGCGTCAGTCTTACGCCTGCTGTGACACAGGCGCAAGATTTTGACGCAACAGCGTCCTAAAAGTGACGCAGTGAAATCTCATAGATTTCACTGCGTCACTATTACGAGGCTTTTTGCGGGTGAACGCCCCCTCTGCATACATTATACCTGACGCAGGTATAATGTAGCGCAGGGGTTTACAAAGTGACACATCTGCTTAGATACGTCACTTTGTAAATAGTGCGCATCAGGAGGCAAGTTTTACGCCACCGATGCGTCACAAAAAGTGACGCATCGGAAGCGCAAAACGCACGCAAGGCCTCATAAATGAGGCCCCAGGCTTCTCTCGGCTCAGTAGTGCTGATTATAGAAGAGAGGTCTACTCACTAGACATGACCCCCAGTCAGTGGCAGGAGCCAGGGACATCTTAAGGATTTTGGGGGCCCTGGGCCAAACGTTTTTTGGGGGCCCCTGTTCGGAACAGCTTTGGATTTATGTTCCAGCTCTTTTATGCCCTCTTTAGGTCAGGTCATTGACAGTGTACAGGCACTCTGGAAAAATTCTAAATGTTTTTGCATCTAATATTCAGGGATAGTGACTTGTGTTTTCAATATTGTAACACAGCAGCAGCTCACTAATATTACTACAAATAATCTCTGTGACGACCTACCATTTCTCATATGTGAGGTCCGGTTTTGATCCAAAAGAAACCTTTTTATGGATGTTGCATGAAACATAAACACGGGCCTCATTTATGAAAATTGACGCATCGCTGCGTGAAAACAAGGATGCGTCACTTTTCATTGCGCACTCCTTATGACACCAATGATGCGTCATATTTAAAGTATGACGCATCATGTTGCAAGGAGTTACAGATATGTCAGTATTTCTGACGTATCTGTAGGCGCAAAAGTGACGCATTGCTGGAGTGTATCACAAAAGTGACGCAACTCCAGCAATGTGTCCTTTCACATGGGCAAGCCCCATTTGAAAGGGCCTGCGTCAGTCTTACGCCTGCTGTGAGGCAGGCGTAAGATTTTGACGCATTTGAGTCCTAGAAGTGGCAGAGTGAAATCTTATAGATTTCACTCCGTCACTTCCATGACCCTTTCTTGCGTCAAAACGCCCCCCTGGCATACATTATACCTGGCGCAGGTATAATGTGGCGCAGGTGTTTACAAAGTGACGCATCTACCTAGATGCGTCACTTTGTAAATATGACGCACCAACGCACATTTTTTACGCCACTGGTGCGTCACAAAAAGTGACGCACCGGCGGCGTAAAAGTGACACACGGCCTCATAAATGAGGCCCACAATATTTATCTCCAAAATGTCTTTAATAGATTCTCACACATCACCCACATTAAAAATAAAGTGAAGGAAAACAATCCGCTAAAGAATTGTTCAAGGAACTCGGGACAAGACTCTGCAGAACAGAACTGCCTTTATCAGGGGCCCCCCTCGAAGTCTGGGTCCTGGGCCAGAGCCCACTTTGCCCATGCCTTAAAACGTCTCTGGCAGGAGCTACCAATAGAGCGCTCTGGTCAGCAGGGCAATGGTATGGGTTGTACTCCTAATCAACAACACCAACAATATTGTGATACAAGAATATTGAGAACAGAATATCGAAGGGACAAAATATTGAATGATTCGTGCATATAGGAAAGTATACATTTATGTTAGACCTGTCAGCCCTTTGGGTAGTCCCTCCTATTTTTCCTTTTTTTTCTCCTTTTTGCCTCCTAATTTTTCTTTTATTTTTGCGTCCACTACAATTTTTGGTGTTGTCCCTAGAGTTCTGAGTGCCTTCTTATCCCTATAACTTTTTGAAGCCTAGGTGCCCTCTTAACATGGTGAATACATAGACACACAAAATGGTGGCTTGTAACTGTCACATTTTTACCTCAGGGACCTGAGCCATAGGACTTCACTGGGAAGGCTCTAGAACTTTCCAGCTGATTCCAGTAGCCAGGGCCCAGTCTATAAAAGGTCCAGAACCAGGGCGGCCATTTTGGAGTGACCAGAGAGAGTCTGGAGGGAACCTGGTGAGGAGTGAGGCGATAGTAAAGGGAGGAAGGCGCACTGATAGAGGCTAGATCGTCCCATGGGTCGGCTGCCTTTTCTGAGGATGTCACCCTCTAGTTATTGACTGAGCCCCACCACCGGTTTATTGACAATGTACCACATAACCCTTGTAGCGTCCCTGGGAACAGCGTCATTTAACCCCCCCTGTGAGTAGCGGTTAATCGTTGTTCTGGGGAATACATCAGGGAAGCATCCGATTTGGAAGAGACTGTCCCGGTTTTTCACTTTCCCCCTTTGAACGCTTGAGATGAAATCCTGTATTGGGCCTGGCAGGTGAAGGACATCTGACCCGGGAGGAAAGGAGGGTGGAAAGTAGCCGGGTTGTTGTGGGATAAGGTTCTATGATCCCCGCCCGGGTTCACGTCACTTTGCTGCTGCCCGGAGTTAGGGGGATCTAATGACTGACAGGTTTTTCCCCTTTTGGCCGCAATCTTAATTACACTGCGGACATAGTACGAGGAGAGGGGGGAAGTCAGGTGAATTACCGCCCCTGGCCCCAGGACTTTGCTTCGCAGATCGCGGAGAGAAAATTAACCTTACCCTAGTGCGGCTGGCCCGATGAGATCCCCGCCGCTGAACGGTGCCCCTACTGCGGACTGACAGTATCCACGCGCCCCCCCCCCCCGCTGAGGAGATCTAGAGGTAGAGAGGATGCCCGGTCCTAGTCAGAGGAGCGTTGGTTCCTCTGTGGCGGCGTCATGGGAGATCGTACGCTCTACCATGCGAGCGCCGGAAGTAGGGGGGCGGGAAGCAGAGAAGGCCGGCCCGTGTTCAGCACCCACCCTCTCTGACGAGCGAGAGGAGGGCGGGACACAAGGCCGAGAACAACGCTGAGTGAAACGCTGCGCATTCCCGGCCCGGATAGCTGCTGGGAACCTGCAACGTGAGGGCTGGAGACCGATTGAAGCGACAGGAGTGCGAGCGGAGTGAGCGGACACAAACTCAACACAGCAGTCTCCTGGTAAGATCGTGGAAGTGTGGTTAGGAGACCCAGGTGCTTTAAGGGCCTCATTGCCACCTCCGGAGTTAGTAGTGTCCTGCTGAGAGACACGGAGAAGTACAGCAGAGAAGAAGGGGGGGGGAAGGCATTGGAAACCATACTATTTTCCACACAGTTCTGCAGGAGAGGAAAGTTAAGCGGCAGGAAAGTGCCCAGTGTGTGAGAACTGCCGAATACACCAGGGCTTTGTTAAATGACTGAGAACAATTGTCCTCTGAATTTAATGCCCTGGATGGGATAATTACTAGAGTAATTTAATTGCTTTCTTGCCTGGAAACTTGAATTGGTGGAGAAGTGTGGCTCACTGGTTAGAGGAGGTAGATCCTGAAGCAGAGGTCAGACCCGGGACCAGGGTTCAATTCCCGACGTGGCAGGGTCTTGAGCCCAAAATATCCACGGACTCAATAATTCTCGTTTCGGTACCTACTTGAATCACGGGTTCACACTCCGCGGCGGGATGCCTGGCTTCCACCTTGGGGATGCCCAGTACGGGTTTCTCACAGGGAAAAGCCAGGACGGGTTCCCAAGGCAAGCGCCAAGATGCCTACGGGTAATCGAGCGCTATATAAGAACGCATAATAATAATAATAATAATAATTGATCCACATCTGTGTGACAAATGTATGAATGCTAAAGGCAGAGGCCTAGTTATGGTGACAGAATATAACAGAATTGCCTAGAGCCTGATTCTCTTTCAGAGGAGGGAGGAGAGGATAGTAAATTGAGTTTAACTACACTGCTATCCTACTAAGGAATGTTTTGACTACGCAAGAATTGCCAGAGAACCAAAATTCTATGAAACTGGGAAAGTTTACAAAAGCAAGTAATTTTAATGTAATGACATAAATGTGAATGTGGTACTGGTTTTGCAACTAAGAGAAATAACTAAAAGAAAATATAAATATTCTCTACTTTTCTAAACACACCATGGTATTTCCTTTTTGGAGGATGGGCATTGGGTTACTGTATAGGTGCGATGCAAGTATAACACAATTGCTTTGGGATAGGTCTTTCCACTCTGTGCCAGGCTACCCTATGTGGACTGGTAGCCCCAGGTCCAACAATTTACCAATCCGAACTCCACATCTATGTACCTTGAATATGTACTGCACAGGTACACATATGTGGAATCAGGTGTAGAAAACCTAGACTTTACCTATCAACATGGCATCATCGATATTCTTTCCTCAATAGTGGTTTCATCATTCAGGGGGCATAGCACTGGTAGAGTGTCTCTGTGAGGTTCTGCATGTGCATACATAGTGTCTGGCTCCTGTACATAAACCACTTTGTTTGTCAGCTGTCTATCAGTGGGATGTGTGCAACATATCTACGCGCCACATCAACACCAGAGAAGTGATGTGTTAACATATCAATGATCTATGGATTTGGTGATCCTTTGATGCTCACCACGATTTGGGCCAGCCACACACAAGCTTTAGACTCCTTGCATCTGATGCATCATGGATAGGTTCCAGGGCACGAACAATGGCAAAGGGAAAGGTGGCAGAGATACTAGGGGAGAACTCTTCCTCCGACCTAGTCCATGGTGGTCCTAGTATGAATATGAAGTATAGGGAGGGAGTCAGGCAAACATGTGAATTCGGTTCCCAGACCTCCTCAATTCACCATGTTACTTTTAGGGGTACCACTCCTATCTGTTGGGAATCTTGAGATCCGAGCATGACTCTCCCACCTGTCACAGAGGATATTTAGAACTGGGCTTTGAATAGGATGCCTTGATACAGGCTTGGAACTGCAAAGATATTCTTACTTTGGTCTCCAACTTTTTTTGTCTGTAGTTTTATAGAGCCCGAACTCAACCCCAAGGAATCAGAGCACTTTACATGAGCAGTTGTGTTACAGGCGGACACATTAATTTGTTTTGTTAGGCACGGGGAGATTACGTGATTTGCCCAGAATCACAGGATGTTGAGCATCTCTGCCGAGACTCGAACCCGGTTCCCCAGCTTAGAGGTCTGGTCGACCGCTGTAGCCTTTAGACCACATCCTCTCCCCACATCTAGCCACAGATGTCCTCTTGGACTCAGCAGATACTGGAAGAAGCCTTCTTCAGGCAATAGAATGCAAGATGTGAAGCACACGCCTTCTGATCTTACCACAAGACATGATCATCAAGAGTGAAGGCTGCCTGCCAACCTCTACTGGAAGGTTTACTTCCTCCTGCACTGGCCAGAAGAGCTGAGTGCTGGAGACAATTTGTCCCTGTAGCTGAGATGTGCAAATGGTAACTTGAAGTCTCCTGCATGCTATATTATACAGTACTGAACTAGTGCCTCTTTCAAGCTGATGTCCCCGAAGGGAAGAAGTCACATTAAAATCCCAACTGCTGGTTTCTCCATTCGGGGAGACCTTCATCCCATGTGAGTCAAATTCTGTAATCTCCAGATAAACTAGTGAGGGTGGATGGTGAAAGACTTGTGGATCCAGACAGCCCCGTTCCCAATCTGCTTTGACGCTACATGAGTCTAAGGGCCTGATTATGAGTTTGACAGACAGGGTACTCCACAACAAACGTGACGGATTACCCTGTCAAACCGTCAGTTTATTTTGAGTCGGGTAGACTGTCAGGTTTCTATCATCAGTGCTGCAGCTGGCTTTACCATCAGAAACCTTACACCAACATCCTGATGATGTAGGGGCCTTTTGGTGTAAGACCATCAGGATGCCCTCTCTATGTTGGGGATTGCCAAAGAAAACCTGGCGGTCTTGAACAGAAAACAAAATAATAATGCCCCCTACACTCTGAAACAAAACTCCCAAGGTGAAAGGCTCATTAGTATTTTAGTTTTTCAAAAACAAACTACCGCTTTAGAGGTTTATGTTTGAAAAACAAAGCAGTTTCGTGAATAGACTTCCAGAAACATAGCAACTGCTTGCCAAACACTCCATACTTTCTGGGATGACTGAAGAGCCAGCAGTGATCCCACAATATTGTGAGCGGTATTTTGTCGGGGTGGCGGATATAATATCCTCTGTCATCCTGATGGGCAGTGGGCGGCCCCCCCCCAGCCTTACATTAGGAACTAAATCCTTTCATAAAGAGGTTCAAGATGTCAGCTCACTCTCTCCAGCAGCTTGGAGTACCACCAAACCTGGTTGGCCCCCTTGAATAGGTCGTGATTGCCTGCCACAGCCTTTGAAAATGAAAAATGTGTATTTTAGTGACATGCATGTGTTGTAATTAAATGTATGTTAACCATATAGATTACCTGCATATTTTAGGGATGCTCCAAATGTAATTCTTTTTTATATTTAGAGGTTACATGAACATAGTTCAAAGTTCTTTTTCAATTAAAAGGATAGGGTATTGAATGTATATTATAGTTACTTGGTTGTGCTACACTCACAGTTTCCAGATAATACACAACAGAGGCCAGAACACTGTCTTTGATGACCAAAGAAAGACTGAAAGAAGGATGATTTTGGCACATATACACCCCAAAGTAGATATGAAATATGAGTGTCAGTTCTACTGTATGACAAATGAAAACATATATGTTGTAGATACCTATACCTCTTATTGTGCGACACAAAATATGCTAAAGTGTTGATTAAGTGAATATAGTTTTAAAGAGAGGGGCCTGCCCACCTCGGGCATCATTTACAAAAAATTGAAATAGGGTAGTGCCGCAAGTCTTTTTGCTGTGCTGCGCTACGCCAATTTGAAGGGGCAGGAATGCACAATATTTTCAAGAATCTGTGAATTCTTGCCCTTTCAGCCAGCGCCGGCGCACAGTTTGTTGCCTAGCGCTAATGCAGGCACCCTTGCACTATGGAACAAGGTTGTCCGCGTTGTTGCAAGGATTGGTTTTGTGCAGGAAGGAGCACCTTCCTGCACAAAAAACATCCCACTAGGTGTTTCCTCTTTCTAGGTGCGCTGCCGAATGCGGCACACATGGAAAGAGGGAAAAAACAAGGAGAAACGAAAAAAATTCTCCTTGTTAAGCCTGTTCTGGGGAGGCGTATGGTTTTGGCACCGCCCCAGGTTTATGTGATTTTGTACATCTGGAGCATTAAAAAAAAACAAAAAATTTTAATTTTTTTTTTTTTTTTAAAATAGATAAAAAAACATCTTTGCGCTGCCAAGCCTTACTTCATATCAATAGGACCCTGCAAAGCCATGCAGGGTGGCTTTGCGTCGCCTCATAGATATGACTGAGAGCCCTGGCCACCGGAGCATCAAAAAAAGTGATACACCAGCAGCGTAGACCTCTTGTATATAAGCCCAATAGTTTCTAAGCTTTGAAAAATCCTGTTTTGTACAATTGCGATGTTGAGCCCTTGACTGTGTCTCCTCTTCACTATATTATTGCTCTTGGAACAAACCATACATGAGGAGTTATAAATCTGTCTTTTCCTCTACGGCATAGTGAGAAGGACCACACAGGCAGTTGCGCTTGAACAGTTTTTAAAGTGGAAGGAGCTGCCATCAATGTTTCATCACTGAAGTTAGAGAGACTATGAAAAATCTAAGAGTCACACAAAGAACAAATGTAGCAAATGAACCATCCCCATTCAGCAGGAGAGTGGTGGTAAGGGTGTAGTATGTTGCTGCTGGTGCATTTTGGAGTACACTGTCACAAATACATTAATAAAGCATGGTGTGGTGAGGCACTGTCATTTAGCACATTTTTCATTGAAATGGGAACTAAATTTGCACAGTCAGTTTTATTGAAATAACTAAATAGAGAGTGTGGATAATGTGTGGAAACCGGGTTTCCGTGAATAATTGATTAGCATTTGCACATCACACAAGTCAACTGGTTTGATTCATTTCAATTCTATTAAAATCTTTGTTTCCATCACAAGTCAGAATTACAAAAAAAGTGATTTATTTGTGCTTTCCTGACTACTATTATATTTTGAAATATTTACAGTTTGTTTACATTTACTTCTGTGAGCATTTATTTAAATGTTATTGTGCTACAAAATTGACATCATACAGCCTTTCCTTTCACACTCCCTGAACCCAAACAAGATTGTTACATAGTTCACATTACAAAATCGATCCTTTCCCCTTGCAGTCAGAGAAAGGAAATACCAGTTTCCATGCTAAAAGAATAAACAGCACATTTTCAGAAGACTTTCCCTGTTATTTAACCTCTTTGAACACTCAGCAACTGTGACAAGATAAAAACAAAATGAAATGCCTCTTTATTACTCGTTCACATTTAGGATTACAGCATTGTTATTATGGGGTTTCTGTGGCACCTCCCGCACCCCTACTTTCAGCACCCATGCGCCCGGGAGGGCTCTGGAAATTAACCAAGGAGCACAAGGAAAAAGTCTCACTTAGTGACATCACAGCAGATCACACTGTCAGCCACCCAGCTAAGCATATTGGCCACTTCCATCGAGAGCTGCAGGGTCACCCACAACTGGGGCCAAGTATGGAACCAATGGAGTGTCTGTTACCAACTCATTCAGGGTCTCCAACCCTCACTATGAATCCCTTTGACTATTCAGTCAGCCATATTGAACCAACTAAGGCTGCAAAGGTCTTCCTACAACTACCCAAAATTTCACTGTGACCAAGCAATGAAGCCACAATGACACTGGAACAGGTCCCTGTAATGTGGATGGAGGAGAACTTGTCAGTAAATTATGAAAATCTCAGGAAGGGGTATGTCTTGGGGTGCTATTACAGGAAAGGAATGGGAGACAATCTTTCAAGAGACTGGCTCACCCTGCATTTGAGGGTAAACCATTTTAGGTAATCTAAGAGAGATAGGTAAAGATAGAGAGAGAGAGAGGTAAAGAGAGAGAGAGAGAGACAGAGAGAGACAGAGAGAGAGAGAGAGAGAGAGAGAGAGAGAGAGAGAGAGAGAGAGAGAGAGAGAGAGAGATTTAAATGACGGGATCCTTTAAGACAAGGAAGTTTTCTTGATGAGGGAAACCATCCATGTAATAGAAATACATTATGCAGGGAGTCTCTCTAAAATTGGAGAGTCCTAAAATCAACGTACATTTTTCAAGAAGTAGTAAATATACCATGTGCTTCACACTTGTTTAATATGAATGCCCTTGAGTTTATTGCTACACTCTCACCCACCCTTGTCATCTTCCCACCTAAGAATCCAGTTCAGGATGTATCCTCTGGGATCTGCCCTGGGATTCGTACGCCAGTGACCGTGTGATCGAGGGTGTTCGTGGGACTGTAGTTAATGTAGCTGGAGCCTGTTTCCATAGTACAGTTCGTCCTCTGCAGGAACTGCAGGAAGTTCTCATGGACAGAGGCTTCCAGGCTGGAGACCTCCTGGTTTGTAGGCCTACTAAAGAAGTGTTGACCCAACTTAGACAGCTCTTCCCTGATCTGACGGTTCAGGAAGCCATACAAAAAAGGATTGATGGCAAAGGAGGAGTAGGCCAGCCATGTGACCACTGCTTCTCCTTGGCCTATGTCCATCATGGGTGGATTGAATGAAAAGTGAAGATGGAAGGAGAAAAATGGAAGCCAACAGAACAGGAACTGCCCAACAATGATAATCAGAGTGACAGCAGCTTTCCCTCCTCCGAAGATCCGTTCTGGGGACAGCCGGTGTGGCTGATTCCTAGTGGTGATAATTGTTGCTTGACTGTGCACAGAGTCGGACCTTCCATGGGAGTTTGATGACCAAGAGGGCACTGGTCCATGCTGCAGTGACGCTAATCGGGCAACCCTGTAAATACTGCCGTAGACAGCGATGATGACAATGGAGGGAAGCATGAAGCAAAAGATGCTGAAGACAATGATGAAAATGCTCTTGTATGTGCTAGGGCTCCAGTAAGCAGAGCACCGTCTGGGACCAGAGTCACTCAGGTGAGGTGACCACCCGAGTAAGGAAAAACCAGCAAACAGGACGGCCTTCACCCAGATAAAAAAGATCACTGTGCCCACCAGTCCGAGCGTCATCCTGAGCTCATACCTCATTGGGTGTACAATGTAGTAGTACCTTTCAATGCTGATGGCGGAAACTGTCAGAATGGAGGCACTGATGAAACAGACGTTCATAAATATGAAGGATTGGCATTCTGTCACAGTGAAGTCGTCCATATTGAAACATGTTGAGGTGGAAGCAATCCCTAGTGGCATGAGGAGGACAGCCGATAAGAGATCCACCAGGCAGAGGTGACCCACAAACACAAACTTCCTCAGCATTGGGTTCTTCAGAATGACTACAATGACCGAGAGGTTGGCCAATAAGGCTGTTAAGTTCAGTGCGACCATGAGGACAGTACAGAGTACACCTTGGAACACGAAGTCCCCTGAGATGGGAAGAAGTATGCCAGCCTCCTCTGATCCATTGGATCCAGTTCCGTTCGCCATTCACCTGATGGGATTACGCCAAGTATCCAATACGCTGGGAGCAAAAGCAGTCTTGAGTGGAAGATCATGCCAGCAGCATCCCAGGAACATACACAGCTTCAGTGCCAAGGACCAGTGACTCTTAGGATTGCACTAAAGAGAAAAAAAGAAAAAAATCAATGCTCGGAACCGGACAGTATTATTTTGATGGGGGTTGAGAGGGACACAGGACGCTGCTCTACCCCACATCTGAAGAAGATCATGGCTAGGTGTGCATAGTGTCTGAAATCTCTTCACACATTAAACAAGCATTTTCAATGCAATAGGTCTCGCATGTGTGAGAGTTTAAGCTATTGGCATTGTAAATGACAATGGGCCGGATGTAGGTCGGTCGGTAACGGCCGAAAATCTGTATTTTCGGCCGTTACCGACCGAGATTCACAAAATGGTATGTAGGTGCAGGTATTTTACAGATTCGGAAAATTTACCGATCGGTAAATTTACCGAATCTGTAAAATACCGAATCGGTATTTTTTACCGATTTGGTAACAATGAGATGCAGGTGGGACTCTTCTGAGTCCCACAAGCCTTACAGAATCGGTATTTTACCATGAAATCCAACTTCATGGTAAAAAACCGATTCCGGTGTGCATGCACATGTGTGCATGCACACCTGTGCCATATGACAGGCAGACCTGCCCTTAGGGCAGGTATGCCTGCCACATGGCCCCCGAACCTTTTTTGGGGGTGCTAGAGGGTGTCAAAGTGACACCCCCTGCACCCTTGTCAAAATCGGTATTTACCGATTCTTTAAATACCGACCGGTAATGCCCCATTCATTCCTATGGGCTTCAAAGCCCATAGGAATGAATGTGACATTACCGGTCGGTATTTACAGAATCGGTAAATACCGATTTTTACCGATTCGGTAGCAGGAACATCTGGATGTTCCTACATCTCAACCCCTTAGATTTACCGATTTTTAATTACCGAATCGGTATGATTCGGTAATTTAAAATCGGTAAATCTATTTTACCTACATCGGGGCCAATGCCTTTTATTTATGCATTTTTAAACCTAACACACATATAAAAGGCATTGTTATTCATAACGCCAATAGCTCTAACTCTCAAAAATGCATGACCACTTTAATGGTGGCCGCGCCCCTATCTTTATACGCTGCTCGCCGTATTCAGGTTACAGTGAGCAGCATCTAAAGAAGGGGCATGGACAACATTAAAGTGAAAGCGCTGTTTTGGGCGCTTTCACTCCAAAATATAAATAAATAAATAAAAGTTCTGTAGTGTGGCCGCTAAAGGTAAAGCAGACCGTGCTGGAAAATTAACTAAATAAAAATGTGTGTCTGCCATACTAAAAGCGGAGTGCGCTGCAAATTAAATAAATAATAAATGTGGCCGCTATAGTTAAAGCGGACCGCGCTGCAAATTAAATAAATAAATTAGCGCGACTCCTATAGTTAAAGCAGACCCGAAGCTATTACTATTAAAAATATAAAAGTGTGCGGCACCGTGTAACAACACATGTAAAAAGTCCAGTCCTTATGGGAGGTTACAAATGTAGACAAGGCAGTTCCAAGAGGGGAGGGATTACTAAGACTATTCATGAATGAAAAGCAACGAATTATAAAGGACAGTAACAGGAGCCAATTGAAAAGATGGGTGGAAAACGGGTAGAGCTTCTAGTCCACACCTCAATACAGCATGACTCGCAAAGCAGCACATGCGCTGCCCAGGCTCAACCTAAATATTCACCACTTAAGAGAGAGGTATCATTGTTTGCGACCTCTTTGCCCCAGTGCTGGACAGAATTGGGTCTATGTCGCTAGGTTGGAGGCTGCAGAACTAAGAGATTTAAGTTTGAATCCTGGCTCTCCCACTTCAGAGCAAGAGCCTGCTTGAAAAACATATTGTCCCTGTGCTTCGAAACCCTTATCAGCCACAAGTGGGAATTCTTGGTGGAAAGCAGTATTACAGGCTACAAAAAATGAAATGGACATCAAGTAAACATAGTCATTTATCTATTCGCAACCACCTCTATGTCCAATCTAAGGTCATGAACAGCCGCAGCCCGTGGAGGGAGTTGCGGTGGGGCAGAGATGCGAGGCGGGGGAGGGACAGGGTGGGGGGTGCTAAAAACCGGAATATGGATAATTGGAGGTAAGTAAACAATTTAATTATTAAAATGAATTTCGTAGCGCGCGCAGCATTGTTTTTTGCGATGCAGGGCACGCTACGAAATTCATTTTATTTATTAAATTGTTTACCTAACTCCAATTATCCATATGCTGGTTTTTAGCAACACCCCCCCCCCCCCCCCGACCCTGCCCCACTCCCGCCCCTCTGCCCCACCGCAACTCCCTCCACGAGCCGAGGCTGGTCATGAAGCCCAACCACTTTCCTGTCCACTTTAGGTCAACCCTCAATATTTGAGTCCTAAAACTTTGCCCGGGGCCTTTTTTCAAATACTTAGACTAGAGATGATGGCCATTTATTGCCTTTAAATCATTTTATTAAATGTTACTCACTACATTTTTTTAAATGTACAGTGATGTGACATTTTCTTTTTTGCAAAGCAGGAGTACACACTGAGGAATTCTGGGTACTAGTGGAAGGTGACAGCAGGAGCAAAAGAAACGGACAGCTAAGGTTTCAAGGCAAAAATCATATTGTTATATATTTTAGGAAAACAATTAAATTATAAAACAGTTTTAATCAGGCTGCAGGCCTTTCCACATTGTTGGAGCCAAAACAGGGATTGAGTAACTTTTCTTTCACTACTGGTCATTTCTCTTAAGTTTGAGCAAGAAAGATGGATGCAAATCTTCAGATGGAGCATATTAGAGATACTCGGCATAATGTGTCAAATGGTTTTTCCCATTCTGTGTCTATAATGTCGAAATGAGTTTGCACATATAGGCCATGGTCTTGTGGACTAAGAATAAGGCGTTTTTTCACAGATATAATGCCGCTATTTTTGGCGCGCCATGCGTACAGTATTTGTGTAATCTTGGGAAAATCACTTCATCCTCTTAATGCTCAGCTCCCAGATCCATCATTTGGGAGCACTCATTTTCTTAGTGCAATATAAGAAATTGGATGTCAAACGTATTGCTCGCTTTGCAACTGGATTCAAGCTAGCCTAGCTGATATGGGGTGTTACCATGAAGCCAGCTTCAGGATGCTTGTTTCCGGTCCAGGGAAAACCTGGCTTGACAGTTCGGGCTGGACTGTTCCCATGAGGCGCAAGGTGAAGTCTGATTTGCATATAGCGGAGTCTGAACTGAGGTGGCGAGGTAAGCTAAAGAACGATGATGGATTCAACCCAGATCTGTGATCGGGAGTGAGTGTCTGAAATGTTTCAGCGCTCTGTCCATTGTCTCGTTGTGTTTGCTTTGTCACCCTAAGTTGGCAGGGTATGCCCAGACGTGGGTACCTTGCTCACTTTGCCTCTGGATTCAAGCTAGCCTGGCTGATGAGGGGTGCTACCCCGAAACCGGTACCAGGTAAAAATAAAAAATAAATGGTCTTAGGATTCCTGTTTCCTGTCCAGTTGTCTGAACTGGGGTGGCAGAGTGGGCTAAAGAACGGTGATGGATCAAACCCAGATCTTTTGACTGGGTGTGAGTGTTTGATTGGTTCAGATGCTCCGTCCATCACCACCCCCTTTTGTTCCGGTCCAGGGAAGACCTGACTTGGCAGTTTGGGCTGGATTGTTCCCATGAGGCACAGGGGTCGAACCCTATTTTGCAGATAGCTGGATCTGAACTGTGGTGGCAAAGTGAGCTAAAGAACAATGATGGATTTAACCCAGATCTGTGACTGGGTGTGAGTACCTGAAAAGTTTCAGCGCTCCGTGCATTGTCTCCCTGTGCCACAAACTATACATGGATTTGTATAGCTCAATTTAAAGTGCACTGAGGTGGAGTAAGAAGCCTCCAACTGGAGGACATTGAGTTGTGGGGTGTGGGACCAAGCATCTGGAATCCAATCCTGGATTCCCCACTTAGACAAAGTAAGTTCCAATCCAGGCTTCCCAACTTCGCCACACTGTATGATCCTAAGCACATCGTTTAACTCCCCGGAGGCTTCAACTCATATCTTTGCTAAAATCGACAGGACTTAAAAGAGTGCTATTTATAGATAGGGAATTAGGCAAACTAGCGTCCCTTCCAATGCAAAGATGCTCGGGTGTTTTACGAGCGTCTCGCGCTTTCTCGTCGTGCCCCACCATTGGCAAATAAAGCTCTGATTGTGGCACAGGAAGTGCGTGATCTCCAGACAATACAATAACGACGTCTCGGCTGGGCAGCTTGTACTATGAAGGGAAGCCGCAGAGTTTGTTCATAGAAAAGAACTCCTGGTACGTGGGCGCCAAGGGCAATTCAACATGTCGCCTGAGCTATAAAAAAAAAGTCATCGTTATTAAGTCAAATATAGAAGAACTATGTTGTACTAGTTTTCTTGTTAAAATTAGTACTCCTATTAGGTGGGGTAAACCGTATTTGCAGACTGCAGTGGTAGAAGCAGTCTTCATCTGACTGACGCCCGCGTGAAATATTTTTTTCTGCCACTGACTTTTCTTTCTTTCATCTTCCACCTCGTGCGCCCTTTCTTCGTTGCATGGTCCTCCCTTCCTTCCTTTCTTCTCTTCGTTAGAACTGTTAAACAGTGTTACGTGGTGTAAGCTATGCACTACCACCAGCATGACGTGCCCTTCCTTTCTTTCTCCAGGACCTTCAAACTCGCTTCCTTCATGGGAGTCCCTTCTCCCCCAATCTCTCTCTTTCTATGTTGTGCCCCCCTTTAGCGCTTGGGATGAGCTTCAAACAGCTCGGTAAGCGCTATACAAGCAACTATCATGCCGCATCATGACCTCAAAGAATTCCCGCGCACAACTCTTCTACGAGAGTATTACAGCCTGGCAGGGAATTACGGACCAGCCCAGGGCTTTAAGTGGGATGAAAGAAATGGGGGGTCTCTCATAGGGGCGGGGCCACTGTAATAAAGGCCGTGGCTTAAAACACTTAGGGGCAGATTTACAAGCCCCTTGCGCCACTTTTGCGCCACTTTTAACATGGGAAAAGTGACGCAAAAGTGGCGCAAGGGGCTCCTTGCGCCACTTTTGCGTCACTTTTCCCATGTTAAAAGTGGCGCAAAAGTGGCGCAAGGGGCTTGTAAATCTGCCACTCAGTACACAAATCTGTATTTAGGATGGTGTGCTGCCCCACTGGTATTCTGCTGCTTCTGTCCATTCTTCCAGACATTTAACACAAGTAATGTTACACCCACAAGAAGACAGGACTATTGGCTTTGTCAATGGTTATTAGTTGCACAAGATAAATAAGCAACAACTCTCATTTCGTTGTATATAATATTGAAAATGCAACTCACTAGTGTGGGCGAGGTTGTGGCATAAGGCTAGAGCTGCCGACTTTCGAGCTGAGAAAGCGAGTTACATCAAAAACAGTGACGGTTGTACTATTGGAGAGTTACGTTTTTTTTTCTCGCAACCTGTGGGTAAAAATGGATAGTCCGATAGCGGTACCTGCTTTTAAAAACTGTCGGTGCTGAGCACCGGCAGGACCCGGCCCATTTTAAAGCTGTGGACACACACCTTACCTGAGTTGTCCGTGTTCTCAGAGACTGGCATCCTCGCACTCTCCACTCCGGCTCTTCTGCTCACTGCCCCCCTATACCGGGTGTCCTCCCTCTCACCGGCCGTGCAAGGACCGAGAGCAGAGCGGACAGCGCCCCTCGCACTGGTAACCAGATAGACCCAGCGGATCCCAGCTGTGGCTCTTCACGGACCGCTCATCCGAGCACTACCCTGGCGCTGCTGTCAGCTCTGCCCCTCCCGCGAGCAGCCGCCACTCCCCCTCCCTTGACATGCTCCGTTCTCCTTCCTGTCCCAGCCTGCTTCATCATCTCCACTGCTTCTCGCTCGCTTTTCAATGTGTAGTTTAGCCTCAATTTCACATTTTTTTCCTGCAATTCCCACCACCCATTCGTTACCTAACGATTCCCCTCCATCTCATTCTCTTCCTCCAGGTCCCTACCTTGTTCCGTCGTCTATCCCACATTCCCGACCTTTTCTGTTTTCACGCCCGAAGTCACTTACACTCCCTGAAGTCACTTGCACTCCCCCTTCCCTCTATGCGATTTTTCACTTGTTCTCTTGTGTCTGCCCTTAATAGCAGCCCTCCACTTTTTTTTTGCAGTTTTATATAGCACGCACTCGACCCGAAGGTATCAGAGCGCTTTACATGGCCTCCAGTTGCATTGCAGATGGAAACATCCTTTTTTTTAAATCTTATTTTTAGGCAGTGGAGATTAGGTGATTTGCACAGAATCACAGGATGTTTGAGCCTCCCCTTGGACTCGAACCTGGTGGTATATTATCAAGACAGAACCTGGGGGCATATTATCAAGACAGACGATAAAATTATCGCTGTTTCAGCGGCAGAAAACTGCCGCTAAAACGGCGATAATAGGCTCTATAATATGCTCTATGGAATTCCAATAGAAGCCCATGTTAGATGTCCTTCACATTTAACATGGGCTTAAATTGGAATTCCACAGAGCATATTATCAAGCCCATTATCGCCATTTTAGCAACAGATTCCTGCCGCTAAAACGGCGATAATTTGTATCGCCTGTCTTGATAATATGCCCCCCCCCCGGGGGGCCATATTATCAGGCAAGGGCGATACATTATCGCCGCTTTTATCGGCAGAAAACTGCCGCTAAAACGGCGATAATGGGCTTGCTAATATGCCCTTGAGAATTCCCATAGAAGCCCATGTTGTGGTGTTAACATGGGCTTCTACGGGAATTCACAAGGGCATATTATCAAGCCCATTATCGCCATTTTAGCGGCAGTTTCCTGCCGATCAAAGCAGAGATAATGTATCGCCCTTGCTTGATAATATGGCCCCAGGTTCCCCAGCTTCAAAGTCGGCCGCTTTGGCCTTTCTAACAGCTCTCCACAGCTCGTGAACTCCCCTCGGTACTAGCCCCAACACACCTGCTCTGTGCCTAAAGCTCCGTGTCCAGTTTTAGTCACCAGTGAAAGGCGCGCAATGACGCGCATCTTCACTTTTCCAGTTACATTTATTATTGTCATTACAATTTCGCAGTACTGCTCACTAGACGGAGCGGTAGTTTGGTCCGAGCGCAGCGTGCGATACACATGTTGTCCAAGAGATGACGTTGCAACCGCAAAACATCGAAAACTGTGCGTGAAGTGGAGAGACGGTCGTGCGGTCCTGGATGCGGCGGTAATCACGGGGTGGCCTCAAACGGCCTCGGATTGTCTTTTTGCAAATTGGACGGGGCCGTAATCGCCGAGTACGCCGAAGAAAAGCTGCTCACATAATTGGTTTCGGACCAGATATCTTACAATGCATGTTTGGCCGCGGTTTAGCTTAATTATGGGAGGCCTAGATAGGGACGAGTCCAGATAAGACCGTCCAGCAGTTAGATCCCAGCCGGCAGCCGAGCTGGTCTCAGCTGCAAACAAGTCTGGGAGTTTTCCTACCCAGGGCCAGCTGTTCTATAGTTTACACCACCCCTCAATGCCCGAAGTGCTCAGTTTGCATAGGTGGTGGGCCTTAGCGCTCATCATTGGAGGCCAGAGCTTATTTTTCAGCATAGGCTTTTGTTTGACCCAGAACAAGAGAGAGAGAAAAGCAGGAAGGGAGAATGATGGAGGAAGGCAAACATAGGAACATTGGTGCTGGAACAGTTTTCAGAGTGGGGGGTGCTGCCATCGGTGTTATGTCACTGAATTCATAGGGATTGTGAAAATCCAAGCTTGTCCCAAAGAACAAGTGAGAGGATGTGGTCTGACGGCTAGATTGCCAGCTTTAGAGCTGGGAAACCAAGGTTCTGAGCCTCAGGGTCGCATCCACATCCTGTGATTCTGGGCAAATCACTTAGGGCCATATGTAGGAAGCCTAATTGTGCTGGCAAATGCTGAAATTCGCAGAATTTCAGCATTTGCGATCGCAATTAGGGCAGTGTGCTATGTAGCACACAAAAACCCACATGCAAAATAAGGAATCGCAAATTGCGATTCCTTAAATGCAATGTAGGAAGCACCCAAATTGTGCGGCTTTTGACTTAAAGAATCGCAAAATACCACCAACTTCAGTTTGGTGGTATTTTGCGATTTCTTTGAAAAATGCACTTTTTGGCATTTTTCAAAGTGCCATGTGGGTCACATACATGCCCTTAGGGCATGTATGTGGGCCACATGTGCATACATGTCAATTTCAGGGGTGCAAAAGGTTTCCTATTGACACCCTTACAACCCTGAAATTGCATTCTCAATTTGCGATTCTCTAATAGAGAATCGCAAATTGAGAATGTCTTCCCACTCATTCCTATGGGCATTCTAGCCCATAGCAATGGATGAGAAGGTAGTCCTTATTTGCGAATCGCAATTTGCGATTCGCAAATAAGGAATAATTGGGATTGGCAAAAAAAATTGCTAATCCTACCTACATTTCGTTTTGCGATTCTCTAATTGCGATTCCCAAAAAATCGCAATTTGAGAATCGCAAAACAAACATTACCTACATATGGCCCTTAATCTCCCTGTGCCTACCCAACAAATGAACGTGCCCTTGTGTAACATAACCAGTGCTCATGTAAAGTGTTCATGTTATATAAATCTGCAAAAAAAAAAAAAAAAGTGCAGCAAATGAGCCAATCCCGTTATTCATCAGAGATGTGCTACATGACTGGTGGTGCAAATATATTACTAAAGCATGGTGTGGTAGCAAACTGTCATTTTCAGACACACATTTCTAGTGAAACAGCCACTAAATTTGCTCTGGAACACATCTTTACTCAAAAGGCCATAAGTGCACAAACTGTGTGGAAATCTGGTTCTAGCAAATATTTTTCCTCTGTACAGCACCAAGTGAAGGGTCTTGATTAGTTTTGATCCTACTAAAATATTTGTTTCCATCACACTTCAGAATTACAAAAGAAGGAGCTTCATTTGTGCTTTCCTAAGCGTTGATATGTTTAGAAATATATGTGCAGTTCGAGATTTGTTGTGTGTTAGAAAAAAATGTAAAATTCTTCAGCCTTTCCTTTAACACTATGCAAGATTGTCACTTAGTTCACATTACAAAATCCTCCCACTTTGCAATCAAAAAGAAAAGTAAATATCAATCTCCGTGCTAAAAGAGTGAGCTCCAATTTATCAGAACACAGAGTCAACCATTTGACCTCTACAACAAGATAACATTTTAAGGAATTTTTGTTGCCCATCTATCTTTTGATCTCCAATCTAGTATACTCCCCGGAGGTGTGCCTTTTGGGCCTCTTCCTGAGACCAAAACCCCAAAAAATGGGTCACAGGTTTGTAGATCTGGCTTTCCTCTTGGCTAAGAGACGAATAGCCCTTAGGGGGAGGCACATCCGAGTCCCTTGGTCGTAGATTGGGAAACTGATGTATCCTGTTGTTCTAGAGCAGAGGAGAAGGCCTTGATCAGGGAGGAGAAGATTATGAAGAGGCGCAAGCCATTGGCTGAGCCGTGGGCGGACATACTGCGAGCATGGGACACACGCAACACGCCGCATAGAGAGTCACAAACAAGCATGACTGACTCTGAGGGTCCAGGATAGGCACACAACCCATAATAACTAGCTGACTAGTATGGTGCTTGGGCGAGATTGGGCCCCGAGGGAACGGACTGGGTTAGCCCCTCTATATCTGGCCACTACTAGGATGCCTCCATGGATATGTCGGTTGCTGGTCACTGCCCCTAATTATATGGGGCTCTCTTGGTGTTCCCCTCTTCTCCCCCCCCACTCTGGAGGCCCCCAACCTATTAGTAGAGCTAATCAAATTGCATTTGTTAATGGCAACGACCAAAGAACCCTGGTAGGCATGCAAGTGTTAGTTGTGCATCAAGTTTATGGATGCACTGAGTTAGTTTTCCTCCTTAGTTCCTTTTTTACATTAGATTTTTCTCTTTCTCCTGTTTATTTTCTGAACTATTGTATGGCAGTCACATATGCACCCAAAAACGTAGCTATATGTTTTTTAGGGAGGATAACAAACCCAGCCATTCACTCTCACGCACGCTGCCACAGTGAGAGGTTAATTTATTGTTAACATAAAGCCAGAGGCGATGATCATGTTAGAATTAACAACCATGATCTCACTGATGTAGTGGGCTGATATCTTGACTCAGAGGTACATAAATAATGTGACAGCAAAAGAAATGTTAGAAATTATGTCTGCAATAACAACCCTGCTACGGATATGAAACTGTAATTAATGTGGAAATGTTACTTTTCTCCAAATGCCAATAAAACAGATCTTAAAAAAAATAAAAAATGAAAAATCCATCTTCTGAACTTCAGCATGGTTATCTTGCGGGTGCTGCTCAATAAAATCGACTACTTGTGAGAGAATCTCAACAGGAGCTAACAGTTTAGAAGAGAAAGTAGAACCTCAAACAAGGTCCTCTTTTCTAGAGGAACTGAAGAGAATGCGTTTTTTGGAAAGAGAGCAGAATTTTCAAACAAGATGAATCTCAGACAAGACAAAGAACACAAAGAGGGAGAAGAATAACAGAAAGGTCAGTGATAAATAGAAGGCGGAGTCAAAAGAAGATCTCAAAAGAAGCAGTTACAGAAGAAAATGAGAACCATGCAATAAATCTATTGAGTAGTGAATTAAGAAAATCTGAATTGGAAAACCCAAATAAAGGTTTATCATTTGCACCAAATAGACATGGAAATACTCTGGGGGTTAAAGTAGATTAATTTAGGTTTGTTCATAAGAGTAAGTTGAAAAAAGATTTTGAGAACAACCCTACCAAATATAAATCTGTATCATATGTATTACAAAATTCCACTGTAACAATAGGTGATCTGGAGGATATATAATTGCTTTGTGGTTCACAAAAAAGGAGACACTTCTGATTTGCATTGTTTAGAGACTTTATTGAATGTGGAAGAGACCAACATTACTGACAGTGGCTTAAAAGAAAAATCAACATTTATGTAATAACTACCTAATGATAATTTAATTGGTGTTCTTCATAAATGCATGTTACAAGATTTGAGTAAAATCAAATGAAATAGACATCATGAGAACCTGACAAATAAAAATGGAACTTATAGCTTTGCAACCTGATTTATCAATCATTATGAGAAAAGCTGACACGGGTGGTAAAGTGGTGGTGATGGACTTTAAAAGTTATAACTATGAAGCTTTAAGACAATTGAACACTAAGTCAGACTACTGTGCAACAAATATTCTAAAGGTAAAACCAGCACAGGTTGAGTTACATACATTGCTGATAAAATGGTTTAAAGGGACTGTACAAGACATGGAAGAATACAAATATCTGGACCTAAAGACACCAAAGTTTTCAGTAGTTTATATTCTTCAAAAGGTACATATAGGGGAAACATTTCCTCCATGTAGGACCATAATCTCAGGCATTGGTTCTTTAACAGAAAGAGTGCCCGAAAACATAAATATTTGTCTTGTACAAATGGTTGTAGAGGTTCCATCTTATGTGTATGACACAAAATATGTCCTCAGGAGACTTTATGATGTGACATAGGCAAAGGATTATCTTCTTGTAACGTTAGATGTCAAAAGCATTTATACCATTATGGATCATAATAGAGGCATTAATGCTTTGAAAATATTGTTTGCAGGGAAATCAACCAGTTATTTACAACAAGTAAACTTGTAAACATGATTGTTGAATTCATTAAATTCACTATGCATAATACATTTTCTTTACCACCAATTAGAATTGTATCAACAAATACGAGGAACAGAAATGGGGTCTAGGTGTGCTTTCTCTTATGCCAACCTTTTCATGGGTTGGTATAAGAAAATCTAACAAATAAGTATCAATCCATAATATTATGGATCAGATTAATTGATTATATCATTATGATATGGCAAGGTCATGCAGAAGATCTAAAAGATAATATTCAGTTTCTAAATAATAATGACTGTATCATTAAACTCATACCAGAATACAGTGATACTTGCATCCATTTTTTAAATCTGGATGTGCATATTAAGGCCAACAAAAAATTACGTAAACCATTTAGAAAACCTACTGCCTTAAATAGTACTCTTCACTACAATTCGGGTCATCCTTATAGTCAGAAGAAAGATATACCATATGGGGAACTTTTAAGATTAAAAAGGAACTGTAGTGAACCAGTAATAATTAGGAAGAAAGAGAATCTTGCTACTAATTATTTTATTTAGAGAGCCTATCCTATGAGAAATCTAAAGTCAACATATCAGAAAGTCAAGCAAATGAGGAAAGAGAGACTTTTATGTGATAAACGTAACATTGGTTAAAAAGATAATATAGGTAAAATTAGATTCACCACCACAAATAATTAAGAACACAAGCAGATAGTAAAGCTTTTTAAACAACATTACAGTATCCTTAAAAATTATGATTTTTTTTTTAAAAAAGATCTTTTTATTAATTTTCATCAAACAACCATAGTAAAACCATTAATTAATGGAATATAACAAATGCCAGTACACTCCCGCATTCTTCATCCAGCTGCGTTCGTTACACATAGATTATCATTATAAATAAACAAGTCAGTCATTTTAGAGATTATCAAAGTATATACAGTACTTTCATGGTACGTCAGGACAGTTTATAGTTCGTAGTCATTTACAACCCTGTTTGTGCAGCATTCTCTTGGCAATACTTTGTTAAGTAGCTCCAATAATCCTTTGGTCTGGATTTAGTTGGTAGTTCCTCCTCGTATGTTAACAGCCTATCTCTGCAATATGTCATGTCTTGTAACCATTGTTTAGGGTCTGGAGCGGTTTTGCCCCCCAACATTTAGATATCTGTCTCTTGGCCATTAACAGAGCAATTGCACAAAATTTACGTTTCGCCGCTTTAACAGTTGATAGAAGACCCAACAAACATACCTTCATGGAGCAGTCAATTCCCACCCCCACCATACTTTTAAGCATATCTGTTACCGTCTCCCAATATTTGTGTACTTTCCCACATTTCCATGCAAAATGTGCAAAATCCGCCTCCTGTTCCCCGCATCGTGTACAATTGTCGTTTTCACGTATACCATATTTATGTAGTCTTGCCGGAGTGTGGTATGTTTGATGTAGATATTTTAAATGTATAATACACAGGTTACCATTCGGCGTGAGCAGCTTAATTATTGTGCAGGTAGTGTACCACTCTTTCTCTGATATCGGATCCAGTAACACCTCGTTCCAGCGTAGCATTGCTTTCGTTGATGTGAATGGGATCTCACGTTGTACAACCGTGTGTAGGCGGGAGACTAGATGTGTAGTGTTTGAGGAAGTGATTATTAGTTGTAGCGCTTCCAGGCTTGGTGGTTCGGTCGGGTAATCTGCATATAGATCTTGTATAGCTCTCTGCAGTCTGTAATAGGTAAAGCGAAACAACAGTGATTGATTGCTAATGTAGGACAAGTCGTTCACTTGGCGGAACTTCCCGTCTTCATATAAGTCCCTGAATGTATCTATTCCTACGCTTTTGAGCAGATCCATACCTACTTTTTCGTTAGTGACTGATAATGCGGGATGGCTGTGGAGAGGTAGTGCCGGAGCGTATAGTGGTAGCTTATGCGTTAGGCGCCCCAGTGCGTTCCATGCATGTGCGGTCGCGTCAATTGTGTTAATGTCCGCTGAGTGAAGTGGTGGACGTTTATATGTAATTATTGCTGTTAGGGGTATCGGTAGGGCATCTCCTTCCTCCACCGCTGTATGCGTTAAATAAGGTGTTGTGTGGTACCAGTATGCTGCGTATTGCGCCTGTGCACAGAGGTAATATAAGTAGAAGTCTGGCATGCAGAAGCCACCTTTTTCGTATGGAAGCATCAGTGTCCTTAGTTCTATGCGTGCTTGTTTACCCGCCCATATGAGTTTTAGGACTAAGGTGGTTATGTTTTTGAACACTGTCTTCGGGGGTGTTATTGGTATATTGTTAAACAGGTATAGGAGTTTAGGAAGGATATTCATTTTCACTATTGCAATTCGATCAGCCAATGACAGCGGCAGCTGTATCCATCTATCAATTTTTTCTCCTATCTTATCCAATACTTTGCCATAATTTGTACGTATTACTTCCTCTGGGTCTCTGCTGTACCAGACACACAAATATCTAATCGAATCAGTTTGCCAATCTAATGGGAAGTCTGTGGTATGTGGCGTGGTATTGTCGGTAAGTGGGATTATGGAGGATTTATCCCAATTGATCTGTAAGCCTGAGTGTTGTCCGAACCGTATGTATTCCCTTAATAATGGGTTCAGGTTTTGCTCTGGGTCCCTGATGTATAGAAGCATGTCGTCTGCGTATAGTGATATGTGTAACGGTCTGCTAGGGAAGTGTAGGGCTGAGTGATTATGCGTTTGTCACAATGCAAGCTAGTGGTTCTAAAGCCAGTGCGAATAGTAATGGTGATAAAGGGCACCCTTGTCTCCTGCCACGAGCAATATTAAAGGAACCCGAGATATATCCATTCACACGTACTCGAGCGACAAGGTTCATGTACAAGAGCGTCACCCAGGTTATAAATCTTGAGGGAAAACCCATACGTTGTAAGATGGTCAGTAAGTAAGACCACTCTATCGAGTCGAAAGCTTTGGCGGCATCTAGCATGACCGCCACCGCCTTTGTATTCGGGGTTAAGTAGTGAGATACTGCAAATAGTGTTCTGGTGTTATGCGAGGTCGCTCTTGTTGGTATAAACCCTGCCGGGTCCGGCAAAATTAGATTTGCCATCAGGGGTTGCAGGCGAACTGCTAAAATCTTCGCTAGTATTTTCGAATCTACATTTAGTAATGATAATGGTCTGTAGGATTCACACATTTCAGGGTCCTTATTTGGTTTTAGGAGGGCTATTAGTACCGCTTCTCGTAGTGACGGAGGTAGTGTTGCCTGATCAAAGGCATTTCCGTACATCGCGACCAAATGGGGGGCCAGAATATCCACATAAGCTTTATAAAATTCACATGTATATCCGTCTGGGCCCGGTGCCTTACCATTGGGTAGCGTTTTAATGATATCTGTCACTTCCTCCACAGTTATAGGTAGGGATAGATATTCTCGCTGACGGTCCGAGAGCCATACAATAGCTACGTCATGCAGGTAGCGGTACGTGTCTTCCGGAGGTGCTATCTGTTTAGATTTATATAATGTGCTGTAGTTATGTACGAAGCTGCGCAGTATGTCTTCTGGGTGTGTTAGAAGTGTACCTTTGTCATCACGAATTTGTGTCACCGTTTGTTGTCCTTTCCCCTCGCAAATTTTCGTTGCTAACACTCTGCCCGGTCTACCACCTTCTCCAAATTGTCTAGCGATTGGGCGTTTAGTGACATACTTCAATTCATCCGTTACGTAACCTTGGTGTTCAGTACATGTCTTTCTAATTTCGCCTAATAGTGTGACGTTCTTTGTACGTTCATACTCTGTTTCTAGTTCTTTTAGCTTGGTTTCACATTTGGTGATTTGTCCTCTAATGTCTTTTAGAATGCCAATTGTAGTACTCATACAGAACCCTCTCAGTCTCGCTTTAAATGCCTCCCAGAGTGTACCTGGGTCGTCTACTGTCATGACATTGAAGTGAAAGTATTCTTTGATGGCTTTAGTTATAGTGTCAGTATATATCGGATCTAGAAGTGCTTTGGCGTTGAATTTCCAACTAAATGGAGGTGGTGTGTAGTGTGGTATCTGCAGCGTCATTATAATCGGGTTGTGGTCGGAGAGTGTTCTAGGTAGAGTTTTCAAAGTACACGCCCACAGTAATGTGTTATCTGTGCCTAACCAATAGTCTATTCTGGACCAACTCCCATGTGCCATATTCACGTGTGTGGCCCCCGTCATATCCGGACATTTCAATCTTCATTTGTCTTTGAGGGACAGCTCCTCCATTATATCTCTTAGTTTCCTTCTAGCCTTCTTGTGGGGTTCCGATGATGCAGCCGAGCGATCTAGAGTGTCGCATATCGTCACATTAAAATCCCCCCCCCCCCATATGATGTTGGTGTCAGTAAAGTCGAGCAAATGGCTCCATATTTCTTGAAAAAATTCGGGAGCGTCTACATTTGGGCCATAGGTGTTGACCAACGTCACATGTTGTCCCCTTAACCTCCCCGATACGATAACATATCTGCCATTTGTATCTAGGATGGTCCGGCTTATTTTAAAATTGACACCTTTCCTAATTAACGTCATTACTCCTCTGGAATAGGAGGAATATGTAGCAAAGTGGCTGGATTCCGCCCACTTCGTTCCAATTTTCCTACACATCGACGGGGCAATGTGCGTTTCTTGCAAGAGTGCTATATCTATATTATATCTGTCAAAACAGGCAAATATTTGTCTAATTTTTTTAGGATTGGTAAAGCCCCGCACATTCCAGGTTAGTAGGTTCAAACTATGTTTACCTGACGTACCTGTGCTGTAATGTAGTATGCAAATGAGCGCATGGTACTGCCATATCGATCAGCATAGCATTCAGTGGTAAAATGACATTTGACCCTTTTTGTTCCAACCTTAATACAACATGGATATCAGCAATGCATCTTAACTGTCCTGGCACCTGCGAAGGAACTAAAACCCAAGCTGCCCCAATCCCTCCCACTTCAGCATCCCAATTTTGCCAAAGCCATAGTACCCTATAACTTGTTTGAAAAAACATAACTTTGTGGGGATCACCCATGTAGAGGTCCGCCGGTGGCACAGTTCACCATCCCATAAAAAGGATGGGGGCAGATCTATTTCTTTTGATCAGACCATTTGTGAAAAGTGTAGGGGGCATTCCTTGTGGACTTAACACTTTCTTAGTATGTAGGTCATAACAGAGTCCGTGAACTGTCCTTTAAGGGCATACCTTGTGCTAGTTTCAAGTTTCCACTGAGTGGCTTCTGCCACGATCAGTCCTTACCCGTACGTGTCCAGTCTATTTGTATTTTGTGGATTACGATGTAACACATATATGGTAAAGTATGCAGCTTGTCTTTGTGTGGTAGTGTGATGGCAGTTCCTCTAGCCGCATTACCATCAGCTTTGTCTTTATACAGTGTAACCACAAAATGTTCTTACTATTATCCAGCAATTGTTCTAACCCTTGAGGGACGTGGGTGAGTAGTTAGCCACATTTCTGTGTTGCTGTACATTTCACAACTGTAGTCAGTGGTTTGATACCTTACCTTCAGTCAGAATCTGGTTGTCTTTCTCTTCTGTTCAACTTTTTCCCTTTGACTGCAGTTTTTTAAATGAAATCCATTGCAGCCTTTTGGGCGTGGCTTGGGCGCCGACTCTGATGGCGGCGTGAGCCCGGAGCTCCGTCCAGGATCCCGTAATTCTCCTGATAATCCCTGCCCCCGGAGCAGGCGCAACGACCGGAGAGTTCGCCCCCCGCACCAGACTCGCGGAGGCTAATGTTGCGGGACCGGCGGAGATCCTGAGGTGACGGGGAAAGCCGGAGCGGAGCCCCTGCGAGATCGCGACTCAGCGCCTAAGATGGCGGCGGCGACCCCGAGGCTGCGGTGACGGAGGTCGGCGAAGCTGCCTGGAAGTGCTGCGGGAGGAGCGGCTGCCGGCGGACGCCCAACGGGACGGCGACCTACCAGCACAGGAGGGGCCGGCGGCATCCGCGTTGAGGGGAGCGCTCGCCGGGTCGACGGCGGGTGGGCTGGTGGCCCTTCCCCCACTGCTGCGCAGGTCCGAGAAGCGGGCTGCCCTTCGAGGTCGGGGCCATTGCTGGCGATTACCGAGAGGGGGAGGGGGTGGCCAGCCCGGGGGCTGCCGAGTGTTGGTGCGCTGCAGTGGACCCCTATACCCATCAGTGCACTGATGGGCAGCACTGTGTCAACTTCCATGGTGGTTGCAGCTGTGTAGACAAGGATCGCTGTCAGGAGCCATATGTGCAGGTTTCGGACGACCGCTGCCTATGCCCACCCTCCAATATAGCGTGCCGCGACCAGCCCTCCTCCATTGTGTATCGGTGCATGAGCATCACAGCAGACCGGAGTGTGCCATCTGACATCTTCCAAATCCAAGTGACCAGTGTGCATCCAGGGGCTTACAATTGCTGAGGTGGCCCAGCTGCCTGGAGGGAGACCCCGGGCTGCGCCTGACCTTTGGCTGGGCCTGGGAAGCTGCGGGCAGAGCTGCGGGCACGCAGTGGGGCGGCCCTAAATAGGGATCGGGAACACGACCGGAGAGAACGACGGAGGCCGCTGCCTCGAGACGCTGGGGGCTCTCCCAGGGCCTGACCCGGTGGACTGCTTTGAGGGGTCCGCAGAGGTGGCGAGCTTGGGGGCCCACTCCTTTTCTACACTTTTGGGCCCCCGGCGTGGGCTGGCAACGGGACGCCGAGTGGTGGAAGGCGGCCCGCTTGCGGAGGGGCACAGTGGGTTGCGACCCCACATGGCAGTATAGCTGAGGCCTGCGGGAGGCGCAGGGCTGTGCTGATCCTGGGAACACTCATGGACACTGCTCCTTATTTGTCACCGGTGGTGCTTCCTTACGCCGGATGGCCCTCGGTGGCGTGCAGCGAACCTGCTCCGGATATAGGTGCTGTGCTGCCCTAGGGCGATAGTCTGACCTGCGGATTGAGGACTGTAGCGGTCCAGTTCCCCATCGAGTGCTGTGTCGAACATTTGGGGGTTCTATCAGATGGCGGATGTGGATGGCAATATGGCGGCTGGAAGGAGCCAGGGCGCGACGGCTGGGCCGGACGGGGCGGACGCCCGGCAGGATTGCCCGGATACCTCAGCGCAGGAACGCAGGTTGAATGCTCGCCTGGATGGCATATTGGAGGCGATTACTGCGACCAAAGAGTCATTGCACCAGGACATAGGCCAGGTGGCTACGGGGCTGGGTCTCCTGAGGGCTAATCACGCCAAACTGTCTGATAGGGTGAAAGACAATGAGTCGCTTCTTCAGGAGCTTAAGCCTGCGGTGGTCACCGCGGAACATAAACTTTCTGATATCCTGGCCCGACTGGCGACGCTGGAGAAACGTGCGGAGGACTCAGAAGGACGCAACCGCCGGAACAACGTAAGGGTGGTGGGCCTGCCGGAAAAGATTGAAGGGGACGATGCGGTGCGGTACATGGAGGATTGGTTCAGATCCACGGTTGCTCCTGAAGGCTTGTCCCCGTTCTTTTCTGTTGAGAGGGCGCATAGGGTCCCGTCTCGTCCTCCCACGCAGGGCCGTCCCCCCCGACCAATGATAGCCAGGCTTCTGCACTTCAGGGACAGGGACCTGTTGATACAGAGGGCGAGGTCGGCGGGAACCTTCCAGGTGGACAATAGCCGAGTGACTATCTTCCCGGATTACACCCAGGAAGTTCAAAGGAATAGAGCGACCTTCCTTGCGGTCAAGAAAGAGCTTCGGGAGGAGGGTATTCAATACTCGCTGCTGTTTCCGGCCCGGTTGAGAGTGATACTGGATGGACAGACTCAATTTTTCCACACCCCTGATGAGGCTTGGTCATGGCTGGAAAGGTATAGGATGGGGACTGACCGCCAACACAAGGATGGGAAGGAGAGGAAGAAGCCGACGCAGGTCCGTAAGTCTCAAAGGATCCGCAAACGCGACAGGCTAAAGCAGGCGCTGGAGGAGGAAGCGCTGGCAGCGGAACGGAGGGGAGCGTTGGCTGCCACGGCGACGATGACGGGCTCGCTGCACCGGGAGTTGGAGGAGGACTCGGAATCGGAAAGCGGAGGCCGCAAATCAGGTGGAGAACTTTCCGAGGCGGACAGCTCTGTGGGACCATCGGTCACGCCGCAAACGGCGGATGGGCTGTTTAATGTATAAGTGTGGGGGTGCGCTGAAGGCTCTTCGGTAGTGAACATTTGTCCAATTGGTCAGCGTTTAGCAGGTACTCTGTTGTAATTTTTGCATGGGGTCTTGGGCGTGGGGAGTGGGTTGGCCTGCCGCGGGTTGGTGGTGAGTTACCCCCCTATTTCCCTTACGGCTTCTGTGGCGGCTGCCACAGATTAGTGAACTGTGTGTATTGTTGTGGGTTTGGATGGAGGCTGAAGCGCCGTTGTTAGGTCCTGTCCTGGGGAGTGGGGTTGGGGTAGTTTGTTGGGGTGTTGGGGGGGATGGGTGTGGCTGCAATGATGTGCTGGGTTGGTTGATGCGGGTGGAGGGGAGGAGAGACAGCAGCGATGGGGTCGTTACCTGATGTGAAGTGCTTAACATGGAATGTTCGGGGACTCAGGACAATGTCTAAGAGATACAAAGTGCATGCTTATTTAGTGAGGCGGGGTGTTCAAATTGCAATGTTACAGGAGACTCACTTAACCAACCTTGAATGTGATGCTTTGCAGAAAAGGTGGCGGGGCCAAGTGTTTGGAACCTCTTATTCGGCGTTTGCGAGGGGGGTGCTAATATGGGTCAGGGCGGGGGTCCCATTCCAGGTCACGGATCGGGTGGTGGATCCCGGAGGTCGTTATGTGGCAGTGAGAGGGAGGCTGCATGGTTCTGAGTTGGTGTTATGTTGTGTTTATGCCCCTAATGTTGAACAGGCCCGTTATTTTGATGTCCTCTCGGGCTCCTTGGCCCAATTTCTGACGTGCCCCATTGTTCTGGGGGGGGCTTTAACTCCATCACAGACATAGAGTGGGATAGGTCCCACCCGCCGCTAGCGGAATCCCCAGTGCGTAAGCTGTCGGAACGCAGAAGGGACTGGCAGAACAGGTGGGGATTGCTGGATGTGTGGAGGATGCAACATCCTACTGATAGGGACTATTCCTTCCATTCGGGGCTGCACGATCTGCATGTCAGAATTGATTCTATATTGTGTGACGCCCACATGGTGGCCATGGTGACCCATACTGAGTATTTGGCAAGAACCATCTCGGACCATAATCCTCTGCTGATAGCGATCAGATGGCAGAGAGCAAGGTCTGAGATCCCTACCTGGAGATTACGGCCGGACACTTTAGAGGACCTGGTGTTTGGTGAAACGGTTAGACAGGGCTTAACGCTGTATTTTGATGAGAATGAGGGCTCGACTGCAACGAGATCGCTGGAGTGGGATGCAATGAAGATGGTGGTGCGAGGTGTGTGCATGGGCAGCTTCTCGAATGTAAGGACATCCGTTCTGGCGGATTTGGGGAAAGCGGAATGTGTGTTGAGAGACATTGAGAGGGATAGGCCGGAACGACCTGATTTGCAGGACCGACTGCTGGAGGCGAAGGAAGTGGTGGCAAGGGAAACGGAAAGATTGTGATGTTATGACTTTAAGCTATACCTCATAAAGGTCCATGCGGAGCGGGATAAGGTGGGCACGTTGTTGGCAAAGCTCGCTGACCCAGTGCCGAGGAGTGGCCCGATTATGTGCATCAGAACCGAAACGGGGGAGGTGGTCCATTCACCGGAGGCCATTTTACAGCGTTTTCGGCGGTATTACACGGGCCTATATGATACTCGGTTGGAGGCGGGTCCCTCGGCTGTCAGTGATTATTTACACGAGATACAGCTCCCAAGGTTAGACGAGGAGCCGGCGAAGGATCTGGGGGGTCCGATCACTCTTATGGAAATCCGAGGGGCTATTAAACAGATGGCCAGGAACAAGACGCCGGGGGTGGATGGGCTACCTGTTGAGTTTTATGCACAATACGTGGATGTACTGGCGCCCAAATTGTTGGCGGTGTACTCGGAGGCGATGGCACTGGGGCGCCTCCCCGTTTCCATGAGAGAGGCGCTAGTGATCCCGCTTCTGAAACCGGGTAAGGATGCACTGGAGGTGACGTCCTACAGGCCACTGTCTATGCTGACGGTTGACTACAAAATCTTGAGTCGTATATTGGCTACCCGACTGCTCCCGCATATGACCATGTTGGTGCACGGTGACCAGGCGGGGTTTATCCCTACTAGGAACACCGCCATTAACACTCGCAGACTGATCGGTATACTGCAGGATGCCCTGGGCTCGGACGGCGCTTCGGCTGTTCTGTCAGTGGATATTGAGAAAGCCTTTGACAGCCTTGAGTGGTGTTACCTGGATGCGGTGCTGGAGAGGTTCGGACTCGGTGAGGGGTTTGTGGGCTGGACGAAGGTACTGTACTCGTCGGCCACGGCCAGGGTGCGAGTGGGGCCACTTATATCGTCTGCTTATCCGGTGCGTAGAGGAACTAGACAGGGCTGTTCGCTCTCTCCCCTTTTGTTCGCTCTTGCGATGGAACCGCTGGCGGCACAGGCCAGAACCGGGGAATCCTTTCTTGGCATCCGCTGCGGCGAGAGTACTCACTATATTTCCTTATATGCCGACGACCTGTTACTTTACTTGGAGGACACGGAGGTGGCCTTGCGTGGGGCCATGAGACTGCTCTCTTCCTTTGGCGGATTGTCGGGGCTCAAAGTGAATTGGGGTAAGACCTGTGTTTTCCCGCTGCGAGCGGAGGCTCAGCGCCCTGCTCTTGCGGCGAACGTAGTATGGGAGGGTAGGTGCTTTACGTACTTGGGAGTCCGGATCTACCATGATGCGGAGAGCCTACTGGAGGGGAATGTGGGGCGGTGTATCAGGGGATTGCGCGGCTGCATGTCCTTTTGGGCTACTCTCCCTTTGTCGGTGCAGGGACGGGTAGCGCTGTTGAAAATGGTGGCACTCCCTCGACTGCTGTATTACTTCAGGACATTTTGTGAAGTAACAAGGGCCCCCTGGTAAGGATGAGAATCCTGGGTCAGGGAAAACATACAATGTGAAGGTAAACACCCAGGCTATCTGTCTAACAAAACACTAGCTATGTATTCAACTGCACCATTACCAAAAGTGGAGAACTTAAACCATAACACAAACAATCATAATGATATCAAAAATAGTGTGTTTTAATAAAAACAGGGATACATTTTTACAATGTAGTTATACAGTTATGATGAATTGATGATAGAAAATGATATACTTTTGTATTAAAAAACAAAAATTAAAAAACATTAGAAGGACAGTGATACATGTCCTATCTATTGTTGCTGTGGCTGTTGTATGTCAGTCAACGCGTTTCGACACGTCGTGGTGTCTTCCTCAGGACATTTATAGTTTCAGCCAATTTATCTATAAAGAACAAAGTGATATTAGTTCTTATTTTTACTAAAAACAGTGTCACGGTTTACAGTTTCATTCTGTCCATTCATGATTAATGATAACGAACCCCAGAACAATTATTCATTTCATTTCTGTTATTTGATTCACTTCAGTTAGCATTAAGATATCTAGTGCAGTTCATTATTTTATCTAGAGTATTACTTAATACATAGCATAGTGTACGAGAGATGCATTATTACTGGAGGTATCCTAAGGTGAACAGGCCTAGACAATTACAATTTTAATATGTTCTATTTTGTCTATAACATACATTTGTTTCGCTGTTGGCATTCTTTAAAAATCCTGTTCAGATTTCATTCAATAACATCAGTTTTTTATCCTTCTATCAAAAAAAAGGAGAGAAAGACCCAGAAAAAAGTTTAAGCAGCAAGATAAGGGAAAAAGAATTTGAGGTTGCAGAGATACAAAGGTTCAATCATATTTTTCAGAGAAATTCAAGTATTAACCTCGACCACGCCTACAACTGGTGTCCTATATTATTCTACGTTACTAATATTACGTTTCTATTCCCCCCAACACTGTCTTCAATTTCAGTTTGTCTATACCTATTTTTATTCTCCCAGAATATTAAGATTCCCATGTTTTTACCTGACACAGACCTCTGTTTAGACGGATCGTCTGTAAATTTCTTCAGTTTAAAACAGAATAAGTGAGGCACCGTTATTTTCTTCCTTTAAAAAATGGCATGTGAAAACCTGCAAAGGACATAATTTTGTGTTCTTTAATAAAAACTCTGTTTATTTTCTTGGCACGATAGAGAGCGGCATCTAAATATCCTGATTTTCTCTTTATATCATGTCGCATACCTCAGTGTTAAGGATCCACTGCTCCCATCTCACTTAGCCTTTATTCACACTTTCAGTGGTTTTCTTTGAGCAAACGAATACTTCTTGGCTATAGATAAAACCATATATACTAAACGTTATGTTGAGACATAAAGCTCTTACTGGGATACATATAATTTGGCTTTATAATGGTATCTATCTCACCACATGTAAAGAAGTCTTCCAAATATTCAGGGCGACACACCATAGGGCAGTAACTGGTTAATTTTCAAGCTAACCCGCGTGGTGACAGTGAAAGATTCCAGCTCTCCGCGAACAAATACAGCGTTAACATGGAACTATTAGGAGAAAATAAAATGGATAGCACGTTTAATTATTCTGACTTTTCTTTTACAACAAGCTCCTGTCAATGCCCCGTGGATTAGGAAAGCAGCCTGTATTCATACCTTAGTAATTATGTTTTTAGAAGAAACACCGTTCGGAGTTTAGATCTTGCAGGCAACGCTGCCGTCGGACGGGTCTCTTCGTTTCTCCCCTTCTAACCGCGGAGACCAGCAGTTTGTTTTGCTGAGCGCTCGCTTCTATCAGGGCTCTAATCTTTGGCAGAGTCCCTGGGAAATTTAAGCCATAGTTTCATCAGTTTATGAGCTATTTTAAAGCTATTGCGCTTAGCAAGTAGGGGTCAAGGGGACCATTTCTTTTGGTGCTTACCTCTTTGGCGCTCTTTCTCCCTCACGAAATGGTCCAATCAACGGGCGGCTTGTAACGGCAAAAACGAAGGGATTCACAAACCGCAATTCAATTGGTATTTATACTCTACCTTCGTGACATCATTTCCCTAAAGCTCCTCCTCTATTTAAAGCTACATTCTCCTTTTTACCCATTTTGTTTTTTTGAAGCAAAAAGGATAAATAAAGAGTCTTCTAGCGTACTCCTTCAGATTCATTTTTCCTCTTTGTACACCAGTTAGTGCCTCATCTACTTAGTTTAATAACATCAGTACCCTTATATGAGAGAGGTTTAGGGGTTTTGATGAACAAATGATCATTCTATTAAGATGGAATTAAGTCTGCATTTTAGTACATTGATTCACACGGTTCTCTAGGGGTCTTCTATTTCATTTGATAATTATATCATATTATAGCATTTGCCCACGGGCATTCTAAATTCAGACCACGTTCGTATGTGTCAAGGGTGAAAATCCAGTATAGTTCTCGCTTTTTCCAAATTTTTTCCCCTCCTTTGTCATTTGGCAACTGTATTTTTTCTAAGATTCGCCATTTTATTTCTTCTGGAGAGTGTCCGAAGTCCAAGAAATGGCTAACTAAAGGTGCTGTAACTTTTTTCGTTTTTATTGCTGACCTGTGTTCAGTCAGCCTTGTTTTTATTGCTCTTCCTGTCTCGCCAACATATCCTAAGTGGCAAGGACATGTAATAAGATACACCACATTTTGTGTGTTACATGTTGTTGGACCTGGGCCTCTTGGCAGGGTCATCCCTAAACTTTTTGCCTTCCTCCAATACTCTCTCTGACCTGTTTTTGTTGGTTTAATGACTCTGGGCACTTTGCCACTGCTGACCAGTGCCAAAGTGCATATGCTCTCCCTACTGAAAAGTGTACATGTGATTGATGTCCATGATTGGTTCATTGGATTTACTGTTAGTCCCCAGTAAAGTGCACCAGGAGTGCCAGGGCTTGTGAATGCCAATGCTGCTAGTGGGCCTGCAGCGCTGGTTGCGCCACCCACAGAAGCAGCCTTAAAATGTGTCTAGGGTCTGCCATTGCAGAACCTGCGTGCAGTCTGGTACTGTCACACTGGCTGGGCAAGTGCACACACTTGCCAGCCCCTAAAACCTTCCCTTAACTTCATATTAGTCACCCCTATGGTAGGCCCAAGGGCAGGGTGCATTGTAAGTGTAAGGTAGGACATGCCCTGATGTGTGTGGCATGTCCTAATAGTGAATTACTGCCAAATTCGTTTTTCACTATTGTAAGGCTACCAGTTCCCTTTAGGCCAGATAGGCTGCTGGAATTATTACACTCTATAATCCCAGCAGGCTCAGGGAACATGGTAGAATTTAATGTTTAGTATGCCTGAACTCAGAATAATAAAATACTTCTTTTAGTAAAGTTTATTTTAATATCCTGTGTTTGCAAATGCTACTTTTAGAAAGCTAGCATTTGCTTGTCTAACCATTTCAGCCCGCCTCTGCTTTGTGTGTATCTGACTGTCTGAGTGTGTGAGTGACAGGGCTGGGAGTTGACAGGTTGTGAATAGCAGGATGACACCCTAGTGGGGGGTGGGAGTTTCCCTGAATGATGCATCAGGCTGTGCCCCTGCCTCCACAATGCTGGCTCCGCCCTCCTGGGGAGCGACTGATGACTCAGCCTGCACCTGGCCCAGGAAGGACCGAAGCTTGTCAACAAAGTGCTCAGGCTGCCCCTGTCCTCACAATGCCGGCTCCGCCCCCCTGGGGAGCGGCTGATGTGCCTGCCCTCACACTGAATGCAGAAGCAGAAGTACCCACCACAAGTGCTCAGGAACTGAGAGCAGTTAGGCAAAGGCCCCCCTGGCCTGTAAGAACAAAAGAAACTGGGTATAAAAGTAGGAGCCCTGCTCCTTGTAAATTAGATCCTGTTTGCGCAAAGAAGAAGCTCTGCCTGAAGAGAAGGACCCTGGAAGCTGCATGGAGAAGTACTGACTCTGACCCAAAGAGACTGGCCTGTGGTGGGTGCCTTGCTGCTGAAGGAGAGCAGGAGAAGAAAGACTGAAAGACTTTGCTTTAATTTCAACTTGTGCCAAACTTTTACCAAGATCTCCAAGGGCTTGCTATGGAACTTGCCCCCTGAACTGCGCCCCAGGAACAGTGGCCGCTACCCCCCCTGGAAGAGGAACTGCTGCTGAGGATTGTGTCCCTGCATCGCTGCCCCGGAAAGCTGAGTGCGCTTTGCCCCCATCGTGCCCTCTGACCAGCCTGCGCTGCCCCTGTCCTGCCAAGCACCGTGAGCTCCTGCCGCCGAGCCGCAGCTCGCACAGCAAAGGTCAGCGCCGCCTGACCCAAGCACCGTGACTGCCTCCCTGAGCCGAAGCTCTCAACGCAAAGCAGAGGACTCGTCCGGTCCAATCACCACGATCTGCTGGCCCCCGCCCGTGGAAAGTACAGAAAAGACGGACCAGAAGCGTGGGCTCGCCTTCCATGAGAAGCCCTGCTGTCAGTGACCATCCAATCTGCTGCCCCCCTCTCCAGGACCCCAGGACTCTGCCCTTGTGAGCCTGTGTCCCCCGGAGCACCGCCAGCCTGAAGAAAAGCGACCCCGTGGCCCCCGCGTCACCCCGCCCTCCAGGACAGCACCGCCCCGCTGGACGACAGCCTAGAGCCGTCCGACCCGAACCGCCAAGGAAAGTCAAGGTACTGTGCCTCACACGCAGCGCACGGCTGCACTCTGAAAAGAACTGGGCGCTTGAAACTTGCCTTTGACTGTCCTCTTTTAAGGTTCACCCAAGAAGTGTGCACATCAAAGTAGCTGAAGTGTGCACGTCATGATATGTGCTTGAACGGAGCCTGCAGTGTGCGCCTTGAAGTCCTGACGCCTCGCACTGCCAGCTCTAAGCCTCTGTCTGAGTGATTGGCCCCCGAGCGCCTTGGCTGCAGCATACACCCCTCCTGCCTCTGCCCCCCTCGTGTGAGCCTTGAGGCTGGGCGCCCCAGAGGCATAGAGCGCGCTGAGAGCAGTGCGCTGGCAGTGGGATTGCTTGTAGCCTTGTACCAGCCATTCTCAGTGTTCGCGCCGAACGCCGTCTCACGCGAGATGCGTGAGGTTTAGCAGGGCATCTACCGCGAAGCAGCACAAAGCGAACTAGAGCGCTACGAAGCGCATAGAAGGACTAAGGAGCACCATACCTTCAGGAAAGTGGGCAGAAGGCCCTAAATATTGCTATAAAGACCTGTGACATAATCAGAGAGTCACTGGAACCACTTTTAGAAAGTAAAAAGACTGTATTTACAAGGCACTGCTGGAAGAGTATATATGGTCTATTGAAAGTAACTGGAACCATTTCTTGAAAGTGAAGAAACTGTATTTACAAGCCTGCTTAAATCTATATATATAAAGATATATTTTTACTAAAATACAGTTTGGTGTCATTGTGTGGTGGGTTGGTTGTGATGGTATGATATTGCAAATGTTTAACCCTATGTGCCCCAGAGATTAGCCTAGACTGCTTGCGCCACACTACCTAGAGGGTAAGCAGAGGTTGTTCTTGAGGGTAACCCTTCGCCCTGACGGGGAAGAGAGAGGCCCTGCTTGTCGCTAGTGCTGCACTGCGCCAACCAGAGACTCCCCCTTCCTACATTGGACGCAGCGGTGAGGATCGCGAATTTACATTTGCAGTGTTTTTACCTTAACTACTGACCATTGCACGGTGATGACAGTCCAGTAACTAAGCCACAGACTTTTTGGATTTATGATTTGCGAGAAGAGATCTCCATGTGTTTTTGAAGTCAAGCCTGTGTCAGTGAAAATGGAAAGGGCAGCATCCATTTCTTCTATTGACTGTGATTGGGAGAAACTAGAAAACTACACCGGGAAACAGCTCAAGAGCTTCTGCAAAAATTTGAACATTTCCATGACCGGACTCTCCAGAAGGGAGCAGTTCCAAAAGGCGCTGAGGGCCTGGGTCAAGGCAAGGAATGCCCCTGGAAAGAATATTGAATTTGAGGATGCAGAACAGCAGCTGGAGGGACCCCTGACTCCAGAGTGGAGGGGTGCAACCTCCCCATTGGGTAGCAGTGTTTCTGGCCGAGGTCTGTCGCCAGAGGAGCTGGCGGACAGACAGGCAACCCGAGATCATGAAATGAAGTTGGCGGAGCTGAAATTGAATTGCCAACTGGAGCTAGAATCTAGGAAGTTAGCCCTGGAAGAAATGAAAATGGAGCTTGCGCATGACTTAAGAATGAGGAAACTTGACTTGGAGCTCGAGGGGCGTGAGGCCAGGAGGGCTTCAGCCCAGCAACAAGAAATGTGTGTAGCTCAGAGATTGAGCTTTGCTGAGTTGGAGGTGGAGTCCAGCTCAGATGGTGGCAGCAACATTAATGTAACCAGTGCAGACAGCATAGCGCGCGCACCTAGAGGTATGGCACCTGACTTGGAGGGGGTTAACATACACCAGGAGGTTCAAGGGCATGAGGTAGCTCCAGTAGTGCGCAGCGTCCCTGAAGGGAATAGGGTAGCTGGCGTAGGAGTTCATGGTCCTAGTGTTGGGAGGGATTCCCCCATGGTTGAGGTCCTGGTGGGTGAGTGTAAGGACCGCCCAGAAGAGTGTGGGTTGTGTGACAGAGACAGTTCGCTACTGTCTGGCCAGTCTCAGAAGAATGGTGTGGAGTATGTGTGTGAGGCGCTGGATGGTGAGGTGAAGGATAATTTGGTTAACCCTGCTAGGGGGCTGTGTAATCCAATTGTGGGGGAGCCTACTTTAAGTCCCAGTTTTCCAGAGCTATGCCAACACCTGTTTGAGAGTGAGTTCTCTGACCCCAGGGAGCTCACGTTGGAGGCAGACCTTGTGGTGGATTCCAGGGGGTCTGGAGAGGCATTGGGGTGTGATCCTGTGGGGAGTGGCTCAGGTATCTTCCAGCCCAGAGTGGTGGAAGTGGCGCAGAGTAGCCCAGCTAGGTCCTGTAGTAGTGAGAGGGGTGTAGGGCCTCACGTCCTGTCCTTAAGGGGAAGGAGTGAGAATGGGTTTTGTCCCGGTAGTGCCCAACCTCAGTCTCAGAGCCTGGATGGTTCTTTAAGGGAACACCAGGTGGGGAGCCTAGGCTGTCCGGATGAGTCACCCGCTGAGGGGGATCCCCCAGTGGCTAGAGAACGTGGAGGCTCTGTAAGCAGAGCTCCAGTAGTTCTGGTGTCTGGCAGTACCGCTCCAGTTGGGAGGGTGCAGAAGTCCAGAAAGAGGGGCGAGAGGGGGAAAGAGTCCCCAGTGGAAGAACCAGTGGGTCAGGGGCCAGCCAGCAGGGCTGCGTCCCCAGTGAATGACCAGGGTGACACCACTTCTGTCCTGGGGGATCTTCCCGCACTGTCAGAGAGACAGGGGTTGGGAGATCTGCGCCAGGCAGACTGTCGCACGACACATGAGCTATGTGCCACCCTCAGGGGGGGCAGGCGTGCTCCCCGGAAAGTCCTGGTGCGCCAGGCAAGTGTTCAACTGCAGGGTTGGGTCCCTGAGTTGGAGAGCCAGGTTCAGGTGTTGTCTGACCTGGAGGGTGGGACCACTGTAATCAGTGCCCTGACCCATGTCGCTTCTAGGGGTACCACTCCAGGTGGGAGTAGGCAGTACTCTGGAAGGGGGTGCAGAGGGAGGGAGTCCTCGCCTCTGACCCCGGTGCGGCTTGAGGGTTTAGACCCTAGGTTTAAGGGCCAGGTGCAGGGTGTCCCCCCTGACCTGGTGCCCCAGTTGCAGGATAGCACCCCTGAACTGGTGGGCGAATTGTGCAGGTCTCCTGCCACAGGTGCCCTGACAATTCTGGAAGGGGGTACCACTCCAGGTGGGAGGGTACAGAGCCCCGAGGTGGAGGACCGGGTGTGGGAGAGCCCACCCCAGTCTTTGGTCCAGCCGCCAGGTACAGGCCTGGGGCTGGTGGGTCAGTGCCAGGATGTCATACCTGACCTAACAGGAGGGAGAGTGGACAAAGGGTGCCAAGCACCTGGGGCTACCGCCCCCCGCTCTCTGAGGCCACAGAGGTTTGAGAGCCCTGAGAGGCATGAGGCCTGGGTCTCAGCCCTGACTACTGTCAGTGGCCACTGTGATTTGATGACTGCCTGTTGGGACACACCTGGGAGCGAGTTAAGGTTAGAGGCTGCACAGGTGGTGTCCACAGAGGAAGAGAAGGGTGCCCCATGGATTAGCATGGTGGACCCTGAGAGTATGGACAGAGGATTTGAAATAGGTTCAGTTTGGCGTAGAACTCGAATGTGCCCCTGCTGTTGCGGGCCAGGTCCATGTTCTATCGCCCTAAGCAGGGAAGCCCATCACAGTGGTGATTGGTCTACCCTGCGTTTTGGCTGGAAGGGGGTTGTGTTGGACCTGGGCCTCTTGGCAGGGTCATCCCTAAACTTTTTGCCTTCCTCCAATACTCTCTCTGACCTGTTTTTGTTGGTTTAATGACTCTGGGCACTTTGCCACTGCTGACCAGTGCCAAAGTGCATATGCTCTCCCTACTGAAAAGTGTACATGTGATTGATGTCCATGATTGGTTCATTGGATTTACTGTTAGTCCCCAGTAAAGTGCACCAGGAGTGCCAGGGCTTGTGAATGCCAATGCTGCTAGTGGGCCTGCAGCGCTGGTTGCGCCACCCACAGAAGCAGCCTTAAAATGTGTCTAGGGTCTGCCATTGCAGAACCTGCGTGCAGTCTGGTACTGTCACACTGGCTGGGCAAGTGCACACACTTGCCAGCCCCTAAAACCTTCCCTTAACTTCATATTAGTCACCCCTATGGTAGGCCCAAGGGCAGGGTGCATTGTAAGTGTAAGGTAGGACATGCCCTGATGTGTGTGGCATGTCCTAATAGTGAATTACTGCCAAATTCGTTTTTCACTATTGTAAGGCTACCAGTTCCCTTTAGGCCAGATAGGCTGCTGGAATTATTACACTCTATAATCCCAGCAGGCTCAGGAAACATGGTAGAATTTAATGTTTAGTATGCCTGAACTCAGAATAATAAAATACTTCTTTTAGTAAAGTTTATTTTAATATCCTGTGTTTGCAAATGCTACTTTTAGAAAGCTAGCATTTGCTTGTCTAACCATTTCAGCCCGCCTCTGCTTTGTGTGTATCTGACTGTCTGAGTGTGTGAGTGACAGGGCTGGGAGTTGACAGGTTGTGAATAGCAGGATGACACCCTAGTGGGGGGTGGGAGTTTCCCTGAATGATGCATCAGGCTGTGCCCCTGCCTCCACAATGCTGGCTCCGCCCTCCTGGGGAGCGACTGATGACTCAGCCTGCACCTGGCCCAGGAAGGACCGAAGCTTGTCAACAAAGTGCTCAGGCTGCCCCTGTCCTCACAATGCCGGCTCCGCCCCCTGGGGAGCGGCTGATGTGCCTGCCCTCACACTGAATGCAGAAGCAGAAGTACCCACCACAAGTGCTCAGGAACTGAGAGCAGTTAGGCAAAGGCCCCCCTGGCCTGTAAGAACAAAAGAAACTGGGTATAAAAGTAGGAGCCCTGCTCCTTGTAAATTAGATCCTGTTTGCGCAAAGAAGAAGCTCTGCCTGAAGAGAAGGACCCTGGAAGCTGCATGGAGAAGTACTGACTCTGACCCCAAGAGACTGGCCTGTGGTGGGTGCCTTGCTGCTGAAGGAGAGCAGGAGAAGAAAGACTGAAAGACTTTGCTTTAATTTCAACTTGTGCCAAACTTTTACCAAGATCTCCAAGGGCTTGCTATGGAACTTGCCCCCTGAACTGCGCCCCAGGAACAGTGGCCGCTACCCCCCCTGGAAGAGGAACTGCTGCTGAGGATTGTGTCCCTGCATCGCTGCCCCGGAAAGCTGAGTGCGCTTTGCCCCCATCGTGCCCTCTGACCAGCCTGCGCTGCCCCTGTCCTGCCAAGCACCGTGAGCTCCTGCCGCCGAGCCGCAGCTCGCACAGCAAAGGTCAGCGCCGCCTGACCCAAGCACCGTGACTGCCTCCCTGAGCCGAAGCTCTCAACGCAAAGCAGAGGACTCGTCCGGTCCAATCACCACGATCTGCTGGCCCCCGCCCGTGGAAAGTACAGAAAAGACGGACCAGAAGCGTGGGCTCGCCTTCCATGAGAAGCCCTGCTGTCAGTGACCATCCAATCTGCTGCCCCCCTCTCCAGGACCCCAGGACTCTGCCCTTGTGAGCCTGTGTCCCCCGGAGCACCGCCAGCCTGAAGAAAAGCGACCCCGTGGCCCCCGCGTCACCCCGCCCTCCAGGACAGCACCGCCCCGCTGGACGACAGCCTAGAGCCGTCCGACCCGAACCGCCAAGGAAAGTCAAGGTACTGTGCCTCACACGCAGCGCACGGCTGCACTCTGAAAAGAACTGGGCGCATGAAACTTGCCTTTGACTGTCCTCTTTTAAGGTTCACCCAAGAAGTGTGCACATCAAAGTAGCTGAAGTGTGTACGTCATGATATGTGCTTGAACGGAGCCTGCAGTGTGCGCCTTGAAGTCCTGACGCCTCGCACTGCCAGCTCTAAGCCTCTGTCTGAGTGATTGGCCCCCGAGCGCCTTGGCTGCAGCATACACCCCTCCTGCCTCTGCCCCCCTCGTGTGAGCCTTGAGGCTGGGCGCCCCAGAGGCATAGAGCGCGCTGAGAGCAGTGCGCTGGCAGTGGGATTGCTTGTAGCCTTGTACCAGCCATTCTCAGTGTTCGCGCCGAACGCCGTCTCACGCGAGATGCGTGAGGTTTAGCAGGGCATCTACCGCGAAGCAGCACAAAGCGAACTAGAGCGCTACGAAGCGCATAGAAGGACTAAGGAGCACCATACCTTCAGGAAAGTGGGCAGAAGGCCCTAAATATTGCTATAAAGACCTGTGACATAATCAGAGAGTCACTGGAACCACTTTTAGAAAGTAAAAAGACTGTATTTACAAGGCACTGCTGGAAGAGTATATATGGTCTATTGAAAGTAACTGGAACCATTTCTTGAAAGTGAAGAAACTGTATTTACAAGCCTGCTTAAATCTATATATATAAAGATATATTTTTACTAAAATACAGTTTGGTGTCATTGTGTGGTGGGTTGGTTGTGATGGTATGATATTGCAAATGTTTAACCCTATGTGCCCCAGAGATTAGCCTAGACTGCTTGCGCCACACTACCTAGAGGGTAAGCAGAGGTTGTTCTTGAGGGTAACCCTTCGCCCTGACGGGGAAGAGAGAGGCCCTGCTTGTCGCTAGTGCTGCACTGCGCCAACCAGAGACTCCCCCTTCCTACACATGTCCATAGGTCTTTTGCTTTTATTTCAACATTGTTCAGGGTCATTGTTTCTCCGAAGTGGATATTCTTGCATGATTTGCATGAACCACAACTCGATGTACCTTTTATTGGGTTATTCTTTGTAAAAGACCTTTGCACAAATGGTGGATTTTCAGGACTTTTACTAAATCTGGAGCGGACAATCTGATCCTTCAGGTTTTTATTGCGCCTGTGCGCATACATAGGTTTGGACATTTTTTGTTGAGTATTGTTCAGGTTCAGTAAGTGCCAATTAGAATTAATAATTTGCCTAATGGTCCCATCTAAGGTAGAGTGTTTGGTTATACAAACCAGGTTCGGGGCTTTTTTCGTTCGTTTTGAATTCAAGAGGGCATCTCTGTCGTAAAACCTAGCTCTCTTGTAAGCCTCTCTGACTAGGCGACGAGGGTACCCTCTTTGGATGAATTTAGTTTTCATATTCTCTGATTGTAAGTCATAATCTCTTAGATCGGTGCAGTTGCGCCGTACCCTAAGGAATTGGGAAAACGGAATACTGTCTTTTTGACATTTCGGATGGAAACTTTTGAAGTGTAACATAGTATTCCTAGCGGTCGGTTTGGTGTATAAGTCAACCTTTAGGGTGCCTTCGTTATTCTTGATAAAAATATCAAGAAACTCTACCTTATTCTTGTTAGTGTGGGCAGTGAATCTCAAGTTCACATCTGCTTCATTCAGCCACAGGAGAAATTCCTCAAGGGTCTGTTCCCCATTGGTCCACACAAAGAAGATGTCATCTATGTAACGGTACCAATGGGAAACAGACTCGAAGAAAGGGGCCATTTCATTAAAAATGTTTTTGGTTTCAAAAGCAATCATATATATATTGGCTATTGACGGAGCCATTGAGGCTCCCATGCTGACTCCCTTCGTTTGTAGGAATAGTTGTTCTCCGAATTCGAAACAGTTCTCTTTCAGCACTAGAGTAAGACATTCCCTTATAAAATTACTACAGCAAGGGATCTGGTGTTCCTCAATAAACCATAGTGTTGTTTCTATGGCTCCGATTTGTGGTATGTTACTATATAATGACTCGATATCAAGAGTCACTAGAATGTCTCTCTGTGGGTTGAATTGGAGATTCTCAACTTTTTTTATGATGTCACCTGTGTCCTTAATATAGGAGGGTGATAAAGAAATATATGGGCGCAATATGTTGTCCAGATATTTAGAGATAGCTTCCAAAGGGGTCCCTATCGTTGATACTATTGGACGATATGGAGGATCTTCTTGGTTTTTATGGACTTTGGGTAGTCCGTAGATACATGATACTTTCCTCTCGGATTTATTTAAAAAGTCAAACTCTTTATTGTTTATAATTCCTGTGTCTAAGGCTTTAGGACTATTCCCCCACCTTTATCGCTACTGTTAAAAGTAGCGATAAAGGTGGGGGAATAGTCCTGATTGACACTGCAAGATATGAGAGTAAAATGTTAGAGATGCTTAATGATCCGACATTCTATAAAAAGATTAAGTTGAACCCCACAAATAGGATAGTGAAAACAATCAGCAAAATAACAACTAAAGCCTTAGACACAGGAATTATAAACAATAAAGAGTTTGACTTTTTAAATAAATCCGAGAGGAAAGTATCATGTATCTACGGACTACCCAAAGTCCATAAAAACCAAGAAGATCCTCCATATCGTCCAATAGTATCAACGATAGGGACCCCTTTGGAAGCTATCTCTAAATATCTGGACAACATATTGCGCCCATATATTTCTTTATCACCCTCCTATATTAAGGACACAGGTGACATCATAAAAAAAGTTGAGAATCTCCAATTCAACCCACAGAGACATTCTAGTGACTCTTGATATCGAGTCATTATATAGTAACATACCACAAATCGGAGCCATAGAAACAACACTATGGTTTATTGAGGAACACCAGATCCCTTGCTGTAGTAATTTTATAAGGGAATGTCTTACTCTAGTGCTGAAAGAGAACTGTTTCGAATTCGGAGAACAACTATTCCTACAAACGAAGGGAGTCAGCATGGGAGCCTCAATGGCTCCGTCAATAGCCAATATATATATGATTGCTTTTGAAACCAAAAACATTTTTAATGAAATGGCCCCTTTCTTCGAGTCTGTTTCCCATTGGTACCGTTACATAGATGACATCTTCTTTGTGTGGACCAATGGGGAACAGACCCTTGAGGAATTTCTCCTGTGGCTGAATGAAGCAGATGTGAACTTGAGATTCACTGCCCACACTAACAAGAATAAGGTAGAGTTTCTTGATATTTTTATCAAGAATAACGAAGGCACCCTAAAGGTTGACTTATACACCAAACCGACCGCTAGGAATACTATGTTACACTTCAAAAGTTTCCATCCGAAATGTCAAAAAGACAGTATTCCGTTTTCCCAATTCCTTAGGGTACTGCGCAACTGCACCGATCTAAGAGATTATGACTTACAATCAGAGAATATGAAAACTAAATTCATCCAAAGAGGGTACCCTCGTCGCCTAGTCAGAGAGGCTTACAAGAGAGCTAGGTTTTACGACAGAGATGCCCTCTTGAATTCAAAACGAACGAAAAAAGCCCCGAACCTGGTTTGTATAACCAAACACTCTACCTTAGATGGGACCATTAGGCAAATTATTAATTCTAATCGGCACTTACTGAACCTGAACAATACTCAACAAAAAATGTCCAAACCTATGTATGCGCACAGGCGCAATAAAAACCTGAAGGATCAGATTGTCCGCTCCAGATTTAGTAAAAGTCCTGAAAATCCACCATTTGTGCAAAGGTCTTTTACAAAGAATAACCCAATAAAAGGTACATCGAGTTGTGGTTCATGCAAATCATGCAAGAATATCCATTTCGGAGAAACAATGACCCTGAACAATGTTGAAATAAAAGCAAAAGACCTATGGACATGTAACACACAAAATGTGGTGTATCTTATTACATGTCCTTGCCACTTAGGATATGTTGGCGAGACAGGAAGAGCAATAAAAACAAGGCTGACTGAACACAGGTCAGCAATAAAAACGAAAAAAGTTACAGCACCTTTAGTTAGCCATTTCTTGGACTTCGGACACTCTCCAGAAGAAATAAAATGGCGAATCTTAGAAAAAATACAGTTGCCAAATGACAAAGGAGGGGAAAAAATTAGGAAAAAGCGAGAACTATACTGGATTTTCACCCTTGACACATACAAACGTGGTCTGAATTTAGAATGCCCGCGGGCAAATGCTATAATATGATATAATTATCAAATGAAATAGAAGACCCCTGGAGAACCGTGTGAATCAATGTACTAAAATGCAGACTTAATTCCATCTTAATAGAATGATCATTTGTTCATCAAAACCCCTAAACCTCTCTCATATAAGGGTACTGATGTTATTAAACTAAGTAGATGAGGCACTAACTGGTGTACAAAGAGGAAAAATGAATCTGAAGGAGTACGCTAGAAGACTCTTTATTTATCCTTTTTGCTTCAAAAAAACAAAATGGGTAAAAAGGAGAATGTAGCTTTAAATAGGGGAGGAGCTTTAGGGAAATGATGTCACGAAGGTAGAGTATAAATACCAATTGAATTGCGGTTTGTGAATCCCTTCGTTTTTGCCGTTACAAGCCGCCCGTTGATTGGACCATTTCGTGAGGGAGAAAGAGCGCCAAAGAGGTAAGCACCAAAAGAAATGGTCCCCTTGACCCCTACTTGCTAAGCGCAATAGCTTTAAAATAGCTCATAAACTGATGAAACTATGGCTTAAATTTCCCAGGGACTCTGCCAAAGATTAGAGCCCTGATAGAAGCGAGCGCTCAGCAAAACAAACTGCTGGTCTCCGCGGTTAGAAGGGGAGAAACGAAGAGACCCGTCCGACGGCAGCGTTGCCTGCAAGATCTAAACTCCGAACGGTGTTTCTTCTAAAAACATAATTACTAAGGTATGAATACAGGCTGCTTTCCTAATCCACGGGGCATTGACAGGAGCTTGTTGTAAAAGAAAAGTCAGAATAATTAAACGTGCTATCCATTTTATTTTCTCCTAATAGTTCCATGTTAACGCTGTATTTGTTCGCGGAGAGCTGGAATCTTTCACTGTCACCACGCGGGTTAGCTTGAAAATTAACCAGTTACTGCCCTATGGTGTGTCGCCCTGAATATTTGGAAGACTTCTTTACATGTGGTGAGATAGATACCATTATAAAGCCAAATTATATGTATCCCAGTAAGAGCTTTATGTCTCAACATAACGTTTAGTATATATGGTTTTATCTATAGCCAAAAAGTATTCGTTTGCTCAAAGAAAACCACTGAAAGTGTGAATAAAGGCTAAGTGAGATGGGAGCAGTGGATCCTTAACACTGAGGTATGCGACATGATATAAAGAGAAAATCAGGATATTTAGATGCCGCTCTCTATCGTGCCAAGAAAATAAACAGAGTTTTTATTAAAGAACACAAAATTATGTCCTTTGCAGGTTTTCACATGCCATTTTTTAAAGGAAGAAAATAACGGTGCCTCACTTATTCTGTTTTAAACTGAAGAAATTTACAGACGATCCGTCTAAACAGAGGTCTGTGTCAGGTAAAAACATGGGAATCTTAATATTCTGGGAGAATAAAAATAGGTATAGACAAACTGAAATTGAAGACAGTGTTGGGGGGAATAGAAACGTAATATTAGTAACGTAGAATAATATAGGACACCAGTTGTAGGCGTGGTCGAGGTTAATACTTGAATTTCTCTGAAAAATATGATTGAACCTTTGTATCTCTGCAACCTCAAATTCTTTTTCCCTTATCTTGCTGCTTAAACTTTTTTCTGGGTCTTTCTCTCCTTTTTTTTGATAGAAGGATAAAAAACTGATGTTATTGAATGAAATCTGAACAGGATTTTTAAAGAATGCCAACAGCGAAACAAATGTATGTTATAGACAAAATAGAACATATTAAAATTGTAATTGTCTAGGCCTGTTCACCTTAGGATACCTCCAGTAATAATGCATCTCTCGTACACTATGCTATGTATTAAGTAATACTCTAGATAAAATAATGAACTGCACTAGATATCTTAATGCTAACTGAAGTGAATCAAATAACAGAAATGAAATGAATAATTGTTCTGGGGTTCGTTATCATTAATCATGAATGGACAGAATGAAACTGTAAACCGTGACACTGTTTTTAGTAAAAATAAGAACCAATATCACTTTGTTCTTTATAGATAAATTGGCTGAAACTATAAATGTCCTGAGGAAGACACCACGACGTGTCGAAACGCGTTGACTGACATACAACAGCCACAGCAACAATAGATAGGACATGTATCACTGTCCTTCTAATGTTTTTTAATTTATGTTTTTTAATACAAAAGTATATCATTTTCTATCATCAATTCATCATAACTGTATAACTACATTGTAAAAATTTATCCCTGTTTTTATTAAAACACACTATTTTTGATATCATTATGATTGTTTGTGTTATGGTTTAAGTTCTCCACTTTTGGTAATGGTGCAGTTGAATACATAGCTAGTGTTTTGTTAGACAGATAGCCTGGGTGTTTACCTTCACATTGTTACTTCAGGACATTGCCTATCTGGATCCCGCAGCGGGTTTTTCAGGAACTGCGCTCATTGGTTATTGAGTTCCTATGGGGACAGGGTAGGCGCAGGGTGGCGTTGCACACCATGACTCGGCCCAAACTTGAGGGGGGGATGGCAGTGCCGGATTTTGAATTATATTATCTGGCAGCCCAACTCCAGATTCTGACGCAGAATGTGGCTAGGGAGTTTAGGGGTCCTGACAGGGTCCGGGGGATGGGTATCCAGAGACACGTCCTCTCTTATATTGTTATGCAACAGCGGTTGGCATTGCGGGGGCTTACCTTGGAGGAAAAAACCCTCCGACTCTGTTGGAATAGGAGCCTGAGGCGGGCACGGGCGGTGCGGCCGTATGCCCCGGAGATTCCCATTGGGATGCTGACGGCTCTACCGCATGGGGGTGATTGGTCTCCGCTGGTGGTGTGGGAAGAGCTGGGGCTACAGGTGGTGGGAGATCTGTTTGTGGAGGGGGTGTTGGCCCCGTTTGCGGTGATCCGGGAGCAGTTTGGTCTCCCAGATGGGGATTTTCTCCTACACGCGGCGGTTACTACGGCAATACGGAAGCATTGGAGGGGGGGACTGATGGAGCCGAGCACGACCATGGCCTGCCAGTATGTGGTGATGGCTGCGGGTACAATCAAGGCAGTGACCTGTCTCCAGTCCCGGATGTTGAACGACGGGCTGGAACCACTCGCGGTGTTGAAAGCTAAATGGGAGGACAGTGTGGGCAAGCCTATTCCGGATACCGAGTGGGGCCACATTCTGGCTCGGACATGGAAAGGTAGCAGGAACGCCAGGTTCCAACAAATACATTTCTTCCTTTTGCACAGAGCGTATCTGACCCCGGGGAAGCTCCGCCGGCACTTTAAGGTGCGAGACGCGGCATGCCCGAGATGCCTGGCTGGGGAGGTTGAACTGGACCACATGATGTGGGGTTGCCCGAGGTTGGGTACGTATTGGCCCGAGGTGGGCGCCCTTCTGAATGCGGTTACGGATAGGGAAGTGGAATTTGACATGGCGGCTTGCCTCCTGTTGTGGTTTCCCCACACGGCGAAAACGAAAATCACGAGCAAGTTCATTGATTTGGGGCTTATGTTAGCGCAGAGGGAGATCACTTGGCGTTGGAAAACCAAAGAAGGCCCGGCTGTGGGACGTTGGACGAATGAGTTGTTGAAGTGGTCGAGGTGCGAGAGTGTATTGAGACTGCGGCAGGCCGCGAGACTGGGGAAGGAGAAGGGCTTAGAGGCAGCTAGGGCTTGGGAAACGATAGTGCAGGCTTTGGGCGATCACTTAACGGTAGACACAGAGGAGAGACTCTCGGAGGCTGAGTTCCAGGGAACTGGTAACACGAACATTTGATAGGTATTGACGACGCACAGATATTTCCGATGCACATCATCGCCACCCACATCAGCAGCAGTTAGAGGGAGGGGGGGAATAGAGGAGTACGTAGATTACCCTGGTAGAGCAGAGAGGTAGATGGCGCAGTGTGTTCACTGAGTGGATTGGCCTGTTGCAGTAGGAGCGGGTTAGGCTCTGTGGATCTACTGAGCTGGAGAGTTGTTAATGTGATGGGTACGAACCCTCTAGGGGGCATTTGGGGGGGGGGGAGTTGTGGTTGAGGTTACAGAAAATGCGGAAACTGGATTGTGTTGTTGACCTACCGTCCCTATGTGCCAAGCGGGGAGACTTCTCTTGCCCGCTGAATTTACGCCGCCCTGCCTCCGTGATGTGGGCTGATGGGCTGTGTACTGCTGAGGTTAAATGTGGTATCTTGTATGGGGACGGGGCTGGTGGTTGACATTCTCGATGTTTTGTATGTAATTCTGCAATAAAAACATACTTTCAAAAAAAAAAAAAAAAAACTCCATTGCAGCCTTTGGTGTAGGGAGAATCGTCGTTTTTCCATCCCAGGTAACCTTCAGTCGAGCCGGATAGAGAATGGCGTATGATATCTGCAATTCACGTAGTTTGGTTTTTGCTTCGTTGAATTCTCGCCTTGCCTGTTGCACTGTCACCGTGTAGTCCGGGTAGAACTCCAATTTGTTTCCCTGATGCTGAATCTCTCCTTTTTCACGTGCTAGCCGCAAGATGGTGTCTCGATCTCTATAGTTGAGCACACGAGCGACCACGGGTCTCGGTGTCGCACCCGGCGGGGGTTTTGGTGCCAGAGAGCGGTGTGCCCTTTCTACTATATATATAGGTGACAGAGATTCTGCTCCAAATATGTCTTTGCACAGTTGTTCAATGTATGTCTCCATACGTCCCGTGTTAGTAGTTTCAGGCAGACCTGCGATACGGATGTTGTTCCGGCGAGATCTCGCTTCCAACTCCTCCGCCTTAGTCTTGATGACCTCCAGAACTTTCTCCAGGCCAGTGCATCTGGTTGTTGTGGAATGTGATTCATCCTCCACCGCCGATATGCAATTTTCAGCTGTTTCCAATCTTTCCCCATGTTTGTCCATTATGGCCGCCATGTTATCCATCCGTCTAGTGAGATGGTCCAGCTTGCCATTGATATCTTGTAGATTGGCGTGGATGGCTTTAAGAATACTTTCCAGGCTACTATCACCCGTGGTTCCTGTTTCTGCATCTTCATCCGATGGCTCAGTCAGACCTTTTGGCGTTTTTCGCGCTTCAAAGGTGATCTTCGATTGTATTCTGTCCGGTTTGGCCATGGTGTGTGTTGGACCCGGCCTCGTGGCGTGGTCCTACCCCTCCCGCATGGCGGGCCCCGGACGACATCGGCCCTCCATCCAGCCCGAGTCGGCCTCGGGCACACCTCTGCACGCCCTCCAAACCACCGGATCCGCCACCCGGTGGCCCACAACCACTGACACGGCACACTCGGGCCGCCCCAGCATTACCGGACCGGTGCCCACCCCGGACCCTCATTCCAGGCCCGACGCCATCTTGGGCCCGTCACGTCACAGACACGTGGTCCCGGACCAGCCACGGCCCCAGCGAGCCCGCCATCGAGGCACCAAGAACCCTCCGGGTGGTAGAGTGGCCACTCAACCAGAGACAAGGAGAGGGGAGTTTCGATGGCTCTCCAACCGTCCCCGGATGCCTGGTTTCGATCGGCCTCCCTGAGCGCTGGCCCCACCCCCTGCTGGGTGTCTGGACACCATCATCCCGGCCCCTCTGACCCCCAGGCGAGAGGGTCCGGACATCAAAGGACTCCAGACCTATATCTGGGCCAGCCCCGGAGTAGGACGGCAGTTGTATCCCGGAGTCGAGAAGCCCTGCTGACGCTGTCGCGGCTGACCCTGAGACGAACTCCCCTTGCTGCTCTACCTGGAACCTGCTGGCGCTGCCGCGGTCCATCTTCGCTGTAACCACCTTGGAGCCTGCTGGCGCTGCCGCGGTCCACACTCGCTGAACCATCTTGGAACCTGCTGGCGCTGCCGCGGTCCACACTCGCTGAATCATCTAGGAGCCTGCTGGCGCTGCCGCGGTCCACACTTGCTGAACCATCTTGGAACCTGCTGGCGCTGCCGCGGTCCACACTCGCTGAATCATCTTGGAACCTGCTGGCGCTGCCGCGGTCCACACTCGCTGAATCATCTTGGAACCTGCTGGCGCTGCCGCGGTCCACAATCGCTGAACCATCTTGGAACCTGCTGGCGCTGCCGCGGTCCACACTCGCTGAATCATCTTGGAACCTGCTGGCGCTGCCGCGGTCCACACTCGCTGAACCATCTTGGAGCCTGCTGGCGCTGCTGCGGCCCAACCTTCCGGAACCCCCCAGCTCGAGGATTGAGAGCTGTGCGTAGGGTCTCCTTGCAACCGACCATCTATAAGACTGTCCCTCTACCTTGCCCCTTGCCACGAGACTTTCCAGATCTCTGGATCTGCTGTATATATTGAAACGATACTTATTGCCCGATAAAGATTGAAAACTCTATCTACGTGTGGTGTATATTTGTAGTGGTGTGGTTACTCTGCTGTACGATTCTAGGAGAGGGCCCTCCCGTTGGAGGCCTCTCGACGTCGCTCGGTCCCTTCTCTGAAGGAGGGGTAGACCCAGGGGTGGTCAGTCAGACACCTTCTGCCTCCCCCGGGTTCGCCTTTCTAACATTGGTGGCAGCGGTGGGATCCGAGCCAACGCAAAATCGTACAGAGAGTGATCTACCCGCTACGACGGAAAAACACACAGAGACCATGACGACCCAAGGAACCAACCTACCTGCCGAATTCCAGAAAGCGAAGATAGAAGAATACAGCCACAAAGAACTAAAACAATTCTGTACAGACATGGGTATCGCTACCACTGGCCTGAGCACAAAAGAGGACTTCAAATCGGCCCTACAAGCCTGGGTGGAAACCCGAGACAGACCACCCCAAGAGGAGAATGGCCCGAACGGGCAACAGGAAACCAGCGCACCCCCGACGGGGGAAAGAACCGCAACACTAAACGCGGACCTCATCTATGAAGACACTCGAGAACGAGAGCGCAACCGGCTACACGAAGTGGAGCTTGCACGACTCCGGCTAGACGGAGATCTCCAGCTAGCGGAGAAAAAGATAGCCCTCGAGCAACTACGGCTGGAGGGGGATCTAGAAGAGAAACGGAGACAACGTGACCTCAAAGAAAAACGACTAGCATATGAACACGAACGAGGCCTGAGAGAACTAGAAATCAAGGCCAAGATCAACGAAGATAGCGCGGCCGGGGCCAAGACCTCGGCCCCTCCTGTGGACACCAAGGTTCACCTACCGAAAGATGTAGTCAAAGAATACTACAAGAACGATGATATCCAACAATGGTTCAAAGCCTACGAGGTGGCCATGACCGCCCATCGGGTGCCCCTGAAGGATTGGGGCGCCGGCCTGTGGGGAAAGTTCGTCAACGAAGGGAGGGACGCCCTGCTGGAACTCCCTGACACCGAAATGACCTCCTATGAACACATGAAAACGGCCCTACTCACGCGCTACGGACTCACCCCCGAAATGTACCGGCAGAGGTTCCGAGACTGTAAAAAAATCCCCGGTACCACTTGGGTAGAATATGTGAACTTTTTTAGCAGAGCCTTCGAGGGGTGGGTCAAAGGCAGTCAGGTCACTACCTACCAGCAGTTGGTCGACCTGATGTTATGGGAGCACCTCTCCAACAACTGCTTCATTGAACTACGACAGCACCTCCTCGACAGCAAGTTGACCGAGCCGCGAAAGCTAGCGGTCGAAGCAGATCGGTGGGCGAGCAACCGCGTCCACCGGAACACCACAGGAGAATACAGACGAGGGTCCCCGGGGAACCACCGGCCGCGAGGCGGCGGGTCTGGCATCAGCCGAGGCCGAGACCTCCCGCCGGGGTCTTCGCCCGCCTCCTCTACACCAGCCTCCAGCCCGAGGGGGGCTCATCCAGCCCGACCGGGGCCATGCCCCAACGTTACGTGCCACAGATGCCAGCGGCTGGGTCACTATGCCAATGATCCTTGCTGCCCCATGAACCAGCGGCCCGGCACCACCGGGCCCCCCGGTCGACAAATCACTGCAGCCGCTCTGAGCGAAGAAAAGGATGGAGAAGAAGAGGTCCCTATGGAACCAGAAGAATGGGAGTCCGCGGCCATGTGCCTCGCCTCCCTGGGCGACAAAGACATGATCCCCCGAGACCAGATTCCGATCAACACCCAGAAGTACCGCCAGTGGGTCACCATCAACGGACGCCGGGCCGAGGCTCTCCGTGACACGGGGGCCAGCATAACCGCCGTCCGCTGCCATCTGGTGACCCCAGAACAAATCTTGCCCCACGTTCTGTGCCCTGTCCGGTCAGCGGACAATTCCGAGAGCCTGTGCCAGATGGCTCGCATCCCCTTCGAGTGGGGAGGAGTGTCCGGCATGCTGAAAGTCACCGTCCGAGACGATGCCCCGGTGGACTGCCTCCTAGGGAACGACCTGGAAAGTTCCCCCTGGGCACAGATCGAGCGAAGAGAGCATCTGGGAATGCTAGGCCTTCCTGAATGGGTTTGCGTAACGACCCGATCCATGTCCACCCGGGAAGCCGTCCCAACCGAAGACAATCTGCCCGAAGAACCTGAATGGCCGGCACCTCCGCCACCCGCCACTGCCACGGCTGAACCCGAACTGGAGACGCAGGGCCCCAGCCATGAAGAACTTCCCGAGCTCGGGCCCCTTCCCGAACTAGCCCAGTGGCGCCAAGAAGGGGGCCCTACCCGCGAGCAGTTCCGTCGGGAACAAACAACATGTCCTTCCCTTGAGGGACTCCGACAACAAGCCGCCACGCAAGCCACAGGAAACTCCTCGGGGTCCCACTGGATCTATTGGGACCAGGACCTCCTGTACAGTGAACAAAAGATTGCCGAGCTGGGGGCCGGCCGAGTGCTAGTCGTCCCCCTCCACTTCAGAGACTTTCTCTTAAACCTGGCACATGATGTGCCCCTCGCCGGGCACCTGGGGCAGGACAAAACCTACAGCCGCCTGGTGACCCACTTTTATTGGCCGAGGATGCGCCGCGATGTGTACAACCACTGCCGAACCTGTCCGACCTGCCAAGCCAGCGGAAAGAGTGGGGGGGAAAATCAAGGCCTCACTCCAACCGTTTTCCGTGGTGACCACTCCCTTCGAGCGAGTAGGGATCGACATTGTGGGCCCCTGGATCCTCCAACCTCTCAGGGGCACCGCTTCATCCTCGTCCTGGTGGACCATGCCACCCGCTACCCAGAAGCTATCCCCCTCCGGACTATCACAGCCCCCGTAGTGGGTCGGGCGCTAATGGGGATCTTCTCCAGAGTCGGCTTCCTCCGAGAGGTCGTCAGTGATCGGGGCACAAACTTTATATCGAAATATATGCGGTCCCTGTGGCAACAGTGCGGGGTCGCGTATAAGTTCACCACCCCGTATCACCCTCAAGGGAATGGACTAGTGGAGCGATTTAATAGGACCCTGAAAGGAATGATCAATGGCCTAGAAGGGCCCCTCCGGTGCAAATGGGACGTTCTGCTGCCATGCCTCCTGTTCGCCTACCGGGAGGTACCCCAGAAGTCCCTGGGGTTCCGCCCCTTTGAACTATTATATGGACACACGGTGCGAGGCCCCCTCAGCCTGGTCAAGGAAGGCTGGGAGCTGGCTGCCTCCGATACTCCGCCCGATGTTTTCCGATACCTCTTGACTCTCCGCAACCAGACTCGGAAGTTCCGGGAACTGGCCGAAACCAACCTGAAGGCCAGTCAAGAGGAGATGAAGCGCTGGTATGATGAAAATGCCTCGTCCATTGAATTCGAGCCGGGCCAGCAGGTCTGGGTCACATCCCCGGTCGACCCCGGCGCCCTCCAGGACAAATGGACGGGGTCCTTCAATGTGGTGGAGCGCAAGAGCCCCGTCTCCTACCTAGTGGACATGGAGTCCCCCCGGAACCCCCTCCGGGTCCTACACGCCAATCAGCTCAAGCCCCACTTTGTCCGCACCGAACTGAGCCTGTTGTTGGCTACCGATGACGGAGCAGAGGACGACTCCGAGCCTCTACCAGACCTCCTGAGCACCTCCGAGAAAGATGGCTCCGTCGAGGGAGTCTCCCTCTCTCCCGCGCTGACACCCAAACAGCGCCAGGACTGCCAGAAACTGCTGGGTCAATTTGCGAACTTATTTTCCCTCACCCCCGGAGTCACCCAGTGGTGTGTTCACGACGTCGACACCGGGGACAGTCCGCCCGTGCGGCACAGAGCCTACCGAGTCCCCGACCGAGTCCGGGCCTGCATCCAAGCCGAAGTTTCCAAGATGCTAGCCCTAGGGGTAGTCGAGCCCTCAGACAGTCCATGGGCCAGTCCCGTCGTCCTGGTCCATAAGGCCGCCACCCCCGGGGTGCCCCCGGAGCTGCGGTTCTGTGTCGACTACCGGGGACTGAATGCCGTCACCAGGACCGACGCCCATCCCATTCCCCGAGCGGATGAACTGATCGATCGCCTGAGAGCCGCCAGGTACCTCAGCACCTTCGACCTCACGGCCGGATACTGGCAAATCGGCCTCACGCCAGGGGCACAAGAACGATCCGCTTTCTCGCACCCCGATGGCCACTTCCACTTCAACGTGATGCCCTTCGGCATGAAGAATGCTCCGGCCACCTTCCAGAGACTAGTGAATCGGGTGCTGGCAGGGCTGAAAGAGTTCAGTGCCGCCTATCTGGATGATATTGCGGTGTACAGCCTCTGTTGGGACGAGCACCTGACCCACCTCTGGAAGGTCCTGACGGCCCTCCAACGGGCCAGACTAACAATAAAAGCCAGCAAGTGCCAGATCGGTCAAGGGTCCGTGACCTATCTGGGACACCAAGTGGGGAGCGGCCAAGTGGCTCCCCTTCAACCCAAGATCGACGCCATCCAGGCCTGGGAGCCCCCCGTCACCCAGACCGCCGTCCGAGCCTTCCTGGGGCTCACTGGATACTATCGGCGGTTCATAAAGGACTATGGGAGCATTGTGGGGCCCCTCACGGAACTAACCTCCAAGAGACTACCCCCGAAGGTGCACTGGACCCCCGAGTGCCAAGTAGCCTTTGAGACACTAAAGACTGCCATGTGCACCGCCCCGGTGCTCCAGGCCCCCGACTACAGCCGAGAGTTCATCGTCCAAACTGACGCCTCGGAACACGGCATTGGGGCCGTACTCTCCCAAATGAACTCTGACGGAGTCGACCTTCCTGTGGCCTTCATCAGCCGGCGCCTGCTGGCCCGAGAACAACGATGGAGCACCATCGAGAGGGAAGCATTTGCCGTCATATGGGCCCTAAAGAAGCTCCGGCCCTACCTCTTCGGCACCCACTTCCGAGTACAGACCGACCACCGGCCCCTGCGGTGGTTGATGCAGATGCGGGGCGAGAACCCGAAGTTGCTACGTTGGTCCATCTCCCTCCAAGGGATGAACTTCACCGTGGAGCATCGCCCTGGCAATGACCACGCCAACGCTGACGGCCTCTCCAGATTCTTCCCCCTTGGCGAGGAGAATCCCCAAGAAGATGGGTGACTCTCCCCTGCCTTCAGCTGGGGGGGATGTGTGTTGGACCCGGCCTCGTGGCGTGGTCCTACCCTTCCCGCATGGCGGGCCCCGGACGACATCGGCCCTCCATCCAGCCCGGGTCGGCCTCGGGCACACCTCTGCACGCCCTCCAAACCACCGGATCCGCCACCCGGCGGCCCACAACCACTGACACGGCACACTCGGGCCGCCCCAGCATTACCGGACCGGTGCCCACCCCGGACCCTCATTCCAGGCCCGACGCCATCTTGGGCCCGTCACGTCACAGACACGTGGTCCCGGACCAGCCGCGGCCACGGCCCCAGCGAGCCCGCCATCGAGGCACCAAGAACCCTCCGGGTGGTAGAGTGGCCACTCAACCAGAGACAAGGAGAGGGGAGTTTCGATGGCTCTCCAACCGTCCACGGATGCCTGGTTTCGATCGACCTCCGGCCTCCCTGAGCGCTGGACCCACCCCCTGCTGGGTGTCTGGACACCATCATCCCGGCCCCTCTGACCCCAGGTGAGAGGGTCCGGACATCAAAGGACTCCAGACCTATATCTGGGCCAGCCCCGGAGTAGGACGGCAGTTGTATCCCGGAGTCGAGAAGCCCTGCTGACGCTGTCGCGGCTGACCCTGAGACGAACTCCCCTTGCTGCTCTACCTGGAACCTGCTGGCGCTGCCGCGGTCCATCTTCGCTGTAACCACCTTGGAGCCTGCTGGCGCTGCCGCGGTCCACACTCGCTGAACCATCTTGGAACCTGCTGGCGCTGCCGCGGTCCACACTCGCTGAATCATCTTGGAGCCTGCTGGCGCTGCCGCGGTCCACACTCGCTGAACCATCTTGGAACCTGCTGGCGCTGCCGCGGTCCACACTCGCTGAATCATCTTGGAACCTGCTGGCGCTGCCGCGGTCCACACTCGCTGAATCATCTTGGAACCTGCTGGCGCTGCCGCGGTCCACAATCGCTGAACCATCTTGGAACCTGCTGGCGCTGCCGCGGTTCACACTCGCTGAACCATCTTGGAACCTGCTGGCGCTGCCGCGGTCCACACTCGCTGAATCATCTTGGAGCCTGCTGGCGCTGCCGCGGTCCACACTCGCTGAATCATCTTGGAACCTGCTGGCGCTGCCGCGGTCCACAATCGCTGAACCATCTTGGAACCTGCTGGCGCTGCCGCGGCCCAACCTTCCGGAACCCCCCAGCTCGAGGATTGAGAGCTGTGCGTAGGGTCTCCTTGCAACCGACCATCTATAAGACTGTCCCGCTACCTTGCCCCTTGCCACGAGACTTTCCAGATCTCTGGATCTGCTGTATATATTGAAACGATACTTATTGCCCGATAAAGATTGAAAACTCTATCTACGTGTGGTGTATATTTGTAGTGGTGTGGTTACTCTGCTGTACGATTCTAGGAGAGGGCCCTCCCGTCGGAGGCCTCTCGACGTCGCTCGGTCCCTTCTCTGAAGGAGGGGTAGACCCAGGGGTGGTCAGTCAGACACCTTCTGCCTCCCCCGGGTTCGCCTTTCTAACAGTGTTCAGCAACGGAGTATCGTGTATTGAAATATTTGAAAGTGTTTATGTGATACCAACATTGCGTAAGGGCCAAACAGTGTAGATGCACAAACTGAGGCGGAGTGGTCACCAGTCAGTAGATGTGTAATGCTCGCAGGTCTGAACAATGACGTCCGCGACTCTCCTGGCAAGGAGCGGTGGTTTCTTTCTTTGGGGGGATGTAGCGATCCTCTTTAAGCTAATGAAATAGAGAGTTCCAGGTGTTAATACGCAGCGCCGTTACCATCTGCTTCGTTACTACTGTTAGCAGTCTGTTCCAAATGCGATGTACTCACAGGAGAGGTGTTTCGTCAACTGGTGGCAGGTGGTTATAATTGCAGTGACTGTGTCTTGCGTGTCGGTATGTTAGCATGGAGCTTTGCATTGGCAACGGGTTACATTCGTCAGTGCGGTGGGGGATGGGCTCGCAGCGTGATGTGGGTTCCTTTGTGTATACAACCGGTACTTTCACACAGAGCCAGTGTCCCAGTCACTTCCCAGTGATTCGTCAAGTCCGATGAGTGCTTCGGTCTAATTTCGTGTCGGTTGTGTGGAATTGTCACCGTTTAGTGGCTTCTCTGCGCTCCGAGTGCCGCCATTTTGTGAGTTTGCCTGGCACGATAATGTGCGTTGTAGCCAGCGTTGATGCAGTTCAATAAAGCAGGGCATTAGTTGCAGTGTCATGTGCCGTTACTGTCCCGCACTCGGTGAGCGCATGTGAAACTATGCCCTATGCAGGTTAGCGGTCTAGTGGCTGCTGTCTCCCCTCCTATTTCTAGCACGAAAACAGCTGCCCCGGTCAGACTAACGCGGCGAGCAAGGCTGCGTGGGTGTAACAGCGCTATCGCTTGAATTACGCTTTTTAACTATTGTGCCAGCTGATTAATAGCTGTATTTTAAAAAATTTCATTTTATAATCTGTGCTAAGTGTTTGTGTATTGTTTGGTGCACAGCAACCTGCTTACCTGATTGTTCCGCTCTAGACCCCGTTCCGCCCCGGCATTGTGCCGTTTGCGCGGAGGGTCGTTCTCATGAGCGCCACCTTTTGATTTACACCACTTCCGCCCTGAGTCTTCATCTGCAGGTTAGCGGTCTAGTGGCTCACGCCACCCTGTATAAATGGTGGCCTGGCGGCAGCGGACGAGCGCAGCGGGAGCGCCGACTTCGCGCCGAAGTCGCGCACAAGTCAAGCCCGTCTGCGCCCGTCCGCGGCCGATCGAGGCCCGGGGCCACGCATGCTGCCTGTCGTACTACTTATTCCTCTCATGAACTTCGCTCCCTACACTCCTGCGCCCCCCTTGCTCCTCATACAGCTGTTATTGCTCAGAAATACGGCATTCTGTCCTCCTTCCCTTCTGTTATTCCCAGCGCCCTCCCCCCTGCCATCTCCGCTCTCAAATCTGTTGTTCCCATATCCACTAAGGTCTGTTCCTCCGGTACCCGCTCTATCTCAGTAGTCTATCTTAATACTCGTTCTCTCCCAAAACATCAACTTGATGTATTCCAACTTCTGGAGTGTGGCAATATTGACATCTTGCTCCTTGTAGAAACCTGGCTCCATGCGGATTCCTATCCCGATATCCTGGCTGCTATACCCTCTGGCTACTATATTCTGCATTCGGATAGGATCTCTGACAGACCGGGCGGTGGAGTTGCTGCCATCATCCGCTCCAATCTACTACTTACCTCTCTGGCTACTACCCCCATACTGAACTCTGACATTCTTACACTGAAACTCTCATCACCCATACATTCTCTTATTTGTGTTTTAGTTTACCGCCCTCCTGCTCATTCGCCTTCCTTTCCATCTTTGTTTGGCAATTTTATTTCGCAAATAGCCATTAATTCCGCCAGGGTTCTGATCATTGGTGACTTCAATTATTGGCCACTAGATCCTTCTGAATCCCCCTCTTCACTTGAATTTTCTGGTTTTTTACTCGGCCTCAATTTTTTCACAACATATCTCTGTTGCTACTCACAACAAGGGCCACACTCTGGACCAGGTTTGGACCACCAACCTGGACATCTCCCCTCCTTTGGTTTATCCTTGTACCTGGTCCGATCATTCCTTTATTTCCTTTTCTTTAAAACTTTTAGTACCTGTTCGCCCTCCTTTAGTCTCTAATTTCCCGGCACGCAATTGGAAGCATGCCGACATTTCCCTTTTTCACTCGACTCTCGCTTCCACTCTTCCCCCTGTTCATTCTGACTTGAACTCTCAAGCAGTCGCCCTGGACCAGTGGCTGGCTCTCGCCAGCGACGTGGTTGCTCCTGTTAAAACCATTAAAGCCAAACGCCCACACGACGCTCAGCGCTGGTTCACTGACCAACTGAAGGCTGATAAACTCTCACTTAGACAGGCTGAGCGCCGATGGAGGCGTAACTACGACCCTTTGCTAAAGTCCACGTATACTGACCTACTCAAATCCTATAAAAAATCTATTATTTTGGCTAAATCTTCCCATTATTCCCAGAAAGTTATCAATTCCGCATCTAAAACAAAAGAAATCTTTTCTATCGTGGCTGAACTTTCCTTACCTGACCGTGTTACCCCTCAGCCTCAACCTTCGCAAGCTTTGTGCGACTCCCTTAATTCCTTCTTTATCAATAAAATCTCTACGATAAAAAACAACATCCCCCCTACCACTCCATCGCAGGTCAGTGTTCTCCCCCTTTCTAATCCTCACTCTTTGTATCAATTCCCCCCTATTTCCCTGGATAACTTATTTTCACTCCTTCAGACCGTTGGCTCGGGCTCTCCCAATGATTGTTGCCCTCCGCAAATTCTAAGAGATGCTTTTATGGCCTGTCCCGGCCCCCCTCTTGACCTTCTAAACCGTTCACTCTCTACAGGCTCGGTCCCTAATGCTTTCAAAAGCGCTGTAGTGGTACCCATCTTAAAAAAACCTGGATCTGACCCTGCGGTCTTGGGCAATTACCGACCTATCTCCCTCCTTCCTTATCTGGGGAAGGTCCTAGAGACCTATGTCACCCGTTGCCTAAGTACTTTTATCGAGGAAACTTGTTTCCTCGATGATCAACAGGCAGGTTTTAGACCGGCCCATTCCACGGAGGCAGTGGTGGTGGCGGTGATGGACACCCTGAGGCGGGGGGCTGATAAGAACTTGGCGCAGGCCCTAGTGCTTTTAGATCTCTCGGCCGCTTTTGACACGGTCGACCATGTTATTTTGGTCGACCGTGTCAGAAATGCTGGTATTTCGGGCCCGGCCCTGTCTTGGATTGTGTCCTTTCTCCATCACCGTTCCCAATCGGTACAATTGTCCACTTTCTCTGCTCCCCATATCTTTCTTTCCTGTGGTGTCCCCCAGGGTTCTGCGCTGTCCCCTCTATTGTTTAATCTTTATATGCAGCCCCTATTAGCTTCTCTCCGGCACTCTTCGGTTACCATTTTTAATTATGCAGATGATCTGCAACTGATTTTTCCCATTGACCCCTCCCCTCTTTCTTGTTCCAATTTCCAGACCATAATGCTTACCATCTATGAATGGATGAACTTCAGTCCGCTGAAGCTCAATCCTAGCAAGACTGAGCTTGTGCTGATTGGTGGCTCTCCGCATCCTTGGACTTCCAATTTCTGGCCCCCTGCCCTGGGTCTTCCCCCCTGTCCAGTCAACTCCATAAAGAGCCTTGGAGTCACTATCTCTAGTGATCTTTCTATGCGGCCGCACATTAATGCTGTCACCTCGGCCTGCTTTTTCCACCTTCGCAGAGTCGGGAAGATTCGAAGGTTTCTCTCTTCAGAAGCTCTTACTTTGGTCATTATGGCCCTGGTTACCTCACGTTTAGACTATGCCAACTGTCTATACGTGGGGGTACCCGCTTATCATCTCCACCGTCTCCAACTGGTGCAAAACCAGGCAGTCAGATTAATTTTTCAGCAGCCCAAACATCAACATGTTACGCCAATGTTGAAGACTCTACACTGGCTTCCGGTTGCACAACGCTGCATCTTTAAAATGGGTTGCACTATCTTTAAATCTCTCTCTGCTTCTGCTCCTGTCTTTATCTCTCTCTGTCTGCGCCCTCACGTCCCTTCTCGACACCTTAGATCTTCTGGCCACAATCTCTTGATCACTCCTAGGTTCAAACGCAAGAAACATGGAGGTGCCTGTTTTTCCTTTCTTGCTCCGTCCACCTGGAACTCCTTCCCTCTTTCCATTCGGCTCACTCCTGATTATTTTCCTTTCCGCAAATCTCTGAAAACTTATCTGTTCTGTCTTGCATTCGATTAGCTGTTTCCACCCACTTGCTCCTCTGCCCACTGGTCTTGAGCGCCAAGAAACCAATTGGTGTATGTGCGCGGTACCAAATACCTTTAACATAACATAACATAACATATGCCCTGGTAGTTCAATACTTCGCTGTACACATGGGTCAGAGCATTGTTCGGATTCAGCGTTTTGAGGATATGGGCGCCGCCATTTTAAGTCCCCCGATTCCGCCAACGCAGTGTGTACGTTACTCTAGCTTTTTGGAGCTCCACGAAATATCTCCGGTGTCGGAGGTAGCTCACCTGCAATTCTGTGTGTCTGGCTTTCGTACACAGCTTCAGGCCTTCCGCGAGTCGTCTTGTGGTCCGTAGGTGCTCCTCCGGAGCTACGGGGGATTAGTGGACATCATGTTGTCTCGGACCCGGCGTTACTTCACCAGCGCCATTTTCAGGGAAGGAGAGTCTGCAGCGGTTGTTAGTTACTCTCTGGCCATGCAGTGGAACTTCCCATCCACTTTGATGCCCGTTTCGGTGGTTTTCGGTCTGTTTTTGATAATTTATCGCGTTAGAATCGTATCTGCCCGGCGGAGCTGCTTGCTCAAGCGGCCATCCCGCTGTGCGCCCCCTAGCGCCTCTCCAAAAATTATGAGGGTATTAATCGGTTTATAGGATACTACCCCCTGATCCCATATCATAGAGCAAAACCTTTGCAAACTATTGCGAGTCCGAGTGATACTAGCCATTATGGTCAAGGAATTGCCAATAAAAACTGGCTCCCAAGGGAACCGAAAGGTGTTATGTTTGGTTTGCATGTTGCAAATATGTGTTGAATGGAATTCAATAACTTAATGTCAATAATATGTTAAAAGAATATAGGATAGAATCTTTTATGAATTGTAAAAACAAAGATTGTGTCTGTTTTTTCAATGCATTTGTGAGACATTTTACATTGGTGCAACCACTAGAAACTTAGATGGCAGGACGATTTAAGAGCAATTAAAAATGGGGATAACAATACCCTATTGCTGAAGATTTTACTTCAGAGCATCATGGAGCGGGTCTTAATGTCATTAGGTTGTGGTGGATAGAACATGTGAAAGGAAATAGAATTGGAGGTGGTAATGCAAATATTCTATGTAAACGTGAAGTCTGGTGGATATAAAAGTTGAGTGCAATTGAATCCGGCCTCAACATAGAAAATTAATTTTGGCACTGCCTTAAAGTGCTTTACGCTGAGCATTTTATTTTCAAAATATATTTTTGGGAAGTGACATATCACCATGTTAGGTGAACCTATAGGCCTAAAAATCTAGAGTTTGTTTTCCTTTTTGGGGTATGGCTAAAATAATGGACAGCGCTAGGTAAGATGAACTGATTTGATGCAAATGTATTGGTTTGATTCCCTTTATGATACTACTTGGGAAGACATAACTATTTTTTCTTTTTTAATAAATTAATAGGTTGATTGTTATACGTGAAGACTAGTGGACCTCTTTTTAAGCTCATTTTGAATTCATAAGATAAACATTTGTGAGTTCAATTCCTTTTATGATACTGCTTGGGAAAGTGAATGTTTTTTTAGTTTTTTTACTGTTAATAGGTTGATTTTGTTATTATATGTACAAAAGAGTAGTGATTTATGAGGTCTTTAATATTATTGAGACATTGGAAATTCATATGCTGCATGTACAAAAGGAAAACCTGGATTATGAACTTTCAATTGGTGGATGGTTTAGTATCTATTTAAACAGGCATATTGTATGTTTATTATCTATAAATGAAAATGCAGTTGCATAACATGGTATGTGCTCCTATCTATGTGTATATCTAAAGGCTGAAGCTCATAAGTAAATGATTAATATGGGATTAATCTTCTATGAGATTCGTAATAGTTGCAGCCTTAGTGGTATTCTCTTGTTGTTTGTTGATGTTATTTGCATTCAAAGGCTTTAGTTGAGAGCAACTAAGTTTAGTAATGACAATAGGATTAATGCAGAATTAAAAATAGGCAAAAGTAAAAGATTTTTTATGTGATTTATCTTTTTTAGAAAGAAACACACTATAAATAAATAATGTGTCATTATAAAATTAACTGAAGAAATACGACTGAATAGGGGAGATCAGGGAATCCAATGAAGGGCATACAAATAAAGTGGATTATGAATTGTTTCCCGTTGAAGCAGGGTAAGTGTCATGATAAAAGATTAAATCTCTAATTTATGAGAGCAGTTGTTTGATTCGTTTTGAAATAGTTATGGGAATTAGATTTTTCATTTTTTCAATTTTCATTGTAAATACAGAGTTATTTTCTCTGGAAAAGAATATTAATAAAATAGAATAAGGTAATTTAGTTCTATGATGGGATTGTGAAGTGGCAGTTACAAACTACTGGACATTCCATACATGATTTAAGTAAGCGATGCATGTCTGTATGAGAATGGTGGAATAGTCCTATATTATTTTATTTATTTCAATTAAAAGGTGGAACACGAAATAACAAAAGTTGGAGACTGACCCCAAAGAAATAGAATATATGTTTTGTTAACAGGATTTATCGCTCAAAGTAACATTGCACAATATGGAATATTCTTTTGAGTACATAGAAATCTTGAGATGGAACATGGGACAAAGAAAGAGGACATTTTATAAGGGATGTGTATTAATCAAATGTAACAAAAAATATTTTTACATATTAGAATATGCACTCACTGTAACAACACTTATAGTTTGTAGGTAAGGAGTAAACACAACAAAAATCTCTTTGAAAATATAAAGTTGTTAATCCTTTGGCATGATTATTATGTTGGTCTGTTTTTATCGCTTTAGTATACATGTAGTCTTGATCATTGTAAAGCACTCTGTTACCCACAAGGGTCATGTTTGCGCTATATAAAACTTTATAAATAAATTAAATTAAAATAAAATCCATACGTTTCATATTTCTTTCATATTAATTACTTAACAGCCCTGAAGAAGCATCTGAGTTTGAAGCCACTAAACAATTGTTCTTAGCTTTTGAATATTTTTGTGAATATCAAACATAGACTTAAATAAGATCTATGGCTCTTTTTCCAATATCCAGCCGGACAAGGGAATATTTATTTTCAAAATTTTTGACAAGGATTCATGAATACGTGAAACACGAGACAATTTACAAACTGGGTACAAGCCTGTACCAAATAGAAGGGAAGGAAAACAATATAAAAAAAGAAATTAACAGGCAAACAGAGCGGAGCAAAAGGTGGCTTACAATACAATACAATCTCGCGTAAGCTCAAACCAACAGTTATTGCAGCACATTTTATACAGATGAAAAAATGCAAAACTGTTAACAGTTTTGCATTTTTTCATCGGCTTGTAACCACTTTTTAAATTGTCTCGTGTTTCACGTATTCATGAATCCTTGTCAAAAATTTTGAAAATAAATATTCCCTTGTCCGGCTGGACATTGGAAAAAGAACCATAGATCTTATTTAAGTCTATGTTTGATATTCACAAAAATATTCAAAAGCTAAGGACCGTTGTTCTTCATAAAATTCCCACTCACCCGAGGTCCGCAGCTACCTAAACGGGTCCCCTTGTTGATTATACTACTAAACAATTGTTGGCTGAATGTGCGTGATCAATAAATTTGACAAATTACCTTATTTTGTTGAAAAGCATCAATACTGGCAGATCATATTGAAATGCAGGAAATTAGATTGAAGTGGACAAAATAGTGGATTCATTTAAAAGGAGTTAATTTTGATGGATTATCAGTTGTTTGGATAGAAGATGTTATGTTGATGAAAAATTATCTTTTTGATGAATTATTGTCTTTTGACGTACCATTGACGTACCATTGATTGATGAAAAAGTTTCTGTATACTAACGGAATTGTATCAATAAATACCTCTAAAACAGTACGTGTGAGTTGAAAGGATTGTGTAAAATAAGCACAGAAATGAATGGTGAACATTTATAAAAAAGACTAGTTGGATTGCTGAACAAGTTTCTTTTTGTGACTCTCCGCCTAATGTAACATTTATTGTTACAATGGAAATTGGTGCTGCAGCACTCCACGCACTCCTACACGGAGCACCTTTGCAGATAAAGTAGAGACAAAGAAATAAAGAAAGAATGAGGGATGCACTTACCGGAGCTGCTGTAACATTTTTTCCTGCCGTGAGGGGAACGGCTCTTTTCTGGTTGCTGGGCGCAGGAGCAGGACCACGGAACCAGGAGCGGGGCATTTCGGAATACCAGCGCCGCCGTGAGGGAAACGGCTTCTGAAGACTACAGCCCCCAGAGTTCCCTGTCCGGCGCAGGCGTGCTGACGCCATTGCAGGGACGGCTTTGCTGCACTAAATCGCTCGGGCGAAGTCCGGGACAAGGGCGGGGCCATCTAGGGCCATCAGAGGCCGAAGGAGGCCGGGCTGGGCCACTCCCCTTGGCTCTTACAAGGACAAGGTAATTGCGGTCCTAAACTTGATATTGAATTGTTAAAATCGCGCCCCTTCTTTTAAGTGTACAGCTGTTATTTATAGGTTTGTCTTTTACTTGGATCCCAGGTGCTCTCAGCTGTGCCTGAAAATGAGTACGCGGAAAGGTGCTGCTGGCACACTTGATGACTTTATAAGTAGAGCAGAGTCAGTATTGTGCCGTGAGATCGAAATAACGCAGAGAAGGCTTTCACTTGATCCCTCTAATCTCCCAACATAGAGACAATCTATTAATCAATCCCTGGAAACTACTTCACACCAGAATGAGGGCAGATGTTCCCAAAATTCCCAGACCAGTCTGAACAACTTAGTGACTGAAATATCTTATAAGGAACCAGGTGTAGCTGGGATTTTTACAAGATTACGGCCCCAAAAAACTGGAGGAGCAACTAAATGTAAATCAAAGACTGTGGCGGAAGAGAAAAAATCAGGTGAAAAGAAAGGGCAGCATGGCACAACAGTGAGACCTAATAATGGGAACAGTAACATGCATGAACCTGAGGAGGTTATATGTAGATCAATTGGGATCCAAACTGATATTGACTACTGTTGGAAACCGGCTATTTCGGGTAGGCTAAGGCTGAAGCCAAAGCCAGGCCGAAACCACCATTCCAGTCAGGGCAAGGAAGTCACACGCCAAGATAACCCCTGCTCACCCTCTAGGTAGCTTGGCACGAGCAGTCTAGGCTAAACTCGGAGGCGATGTGTAAAGCATTTGCGTCAGCGCACAACAGCAACAACATACTAGGTACACCACAAAAGAGACTCCACACAAGGTTATATTAAAATAACTTTTGTATTGTCAAAACATATCAGATAGAAATTACACATGTACATTGTGCCAACTGGCACGGCAATATTCACAAGGGATTATTTACAAGACAGGGCCACATGGGCCACTGTCTGAATCAACACTTTGCAGATATAGAAATACTTGTCAGTAATTAGAATAAAAGTATAGAAACTTCACTGTAACACAAAGTAACAGTTATAGATCACACCCAGTAACTACTGGGAACAGGTAAGTACCACCTACGCAACCCTAAACCCCTTAGGAGACTGTCACGCAGGGGACCAGGACCTCACTAGGACCACCTGTACTAAAAAGAACAACCCCCTAAGTATCACACAGCATTTAGGGGTCTAAGAAAGAACACATTACCCATGATGTATGAAACACATTCAGAGGAGTAGTAAAGGAAAACCCCCTAAGCAGCACACAGCGTTTTAGGGGTCTAAGAAAGGACACATTACCCATGATGCATAAATATACATTCAGAGGAGTAGTCAAGAAAAACACATAATGCATAAACCTACACATTCAGCGGTGTTAAGAATAACGCACATGATGCAATAAAATTACATTCAGAGGTACCCGAATAATACAGTAGCGCAATAGTCACATGATGTCTAAAAACATTCAGCGGTGCAGGAATAAGACATGATGCAAGAAATCACATTCAGAGGTGCAAGAACCATACAATTGCGCAAAACCTACATAAGCCACCACCTGTGGCAGTCCCTAGGCCAACTGGCCTTGTTGGGGCTAGAGCGCCCTGAGTCTCAATGTCAGGGGCCTAAACGATGCAGGGGCCCACTACTTGCTGGGCCCCTGGTAACACTCACAAGGGCCTAAACGTTGCAGCTGGCACTAAGTGCTACGCAGCTGGGAAGGCCTGGCACCACAGTGCCCTCGCTATCCCACACAGGGACTCTCTCTCCCTCTTGCGCCTAAACGGTGCAGCTGCCCACTAATTGCTGGGCAGCTGGAGAATCATCAAAACTGCGCCAGGGCCCTCACTGGCCCTCAGGCGCAAACTGCGTCACGTGGGAGCCACACAGGCTCTGGCATTACACACGCACACCGTTGGAGCCACACAGGCTCTTGAAAACAATGGTGTCCCCCCAAGAGCCTCACTGGGCTCTAATCACAATTAAGGGGTCGTTGGAGCCCTCCCTCGGGGGCTCGACATCAGCACCTGGCCCCCGAGCCTCTCTGGGCTTTAGACTACGTTGGGGCGACCCGCTGCCAACCGGGGCCGCCCTGACTCTGTGCCCCGAAGCGGCACCAACACCCAGCAATGCGGGCCCTCAAGAGCCCCTCGCGGGCTCTGTAGCCCCGGTGGGGCGACCCACTGCCATTCGGGGCCGCCCTTACTCGGTGCCTCCACCGGCACCGCACGGAGCTTCCTCCCCCGCAGCCCTTCACTCACCGGCTCTTCTGTGCGGCGGGGGGCGGGCTCCGGCGGCATCTGCGGAGCTCCTGCTCCACGCAGACTCTCCTCGCTTTCCCCGGTCCCCCGTCTCGGGACCGGGACCCAGGGTGGAGCCAGCAAGGCTCCCGGCGTCAGTCTCCTCTCGCGGGGGCGAAGGCGGGGCTCTCCCGCTCACATGGGAGCCTCGCAGCTCCCGCGCCGGACTTCTCTCTCTCGGCAGGGCTCCCTCGGCACACGGGAGCCCGGTCAGCCGGCCGCCACGTTTCTTCCTCGCCGCCTCTTCTCCTCGGGGCTCCCTCAACCCAAAGGAGCCCCGAGAACGGCCGCCATCTCCCGGGGGTCTTCCTCTCCACCTTCTCCAGCTTCCAGGAGCCAGCCACTCACAGCGCGGCTCCTGGACCAGGCCCCCCTCGAAGGACCAATCAGAGCACGGCTCTCTTCGGGTCTCGACCAATCCGGTCGCGGCCCCTTCGTGGTTGCTTTTCTTCCGCGGGAAAATCGAGGTGGGCACTCGTAATTACTAAAACAAATACGGGCATGAAACCTCAGCGCGTCCAGCGCTACCAGCGGGCAAAGAGCGCTCCTAAGCGCTAGGAAAAGTCCAGATAAAGCGCTCTCAAGCGCTTGGGGAAAATGAAGCGCTCCCAAGCGCTAGACCACAGGCAGAGCGCTCCCAGGCGCTCAGGGGGAAGCACAGCGCCTCCAGGCGCTAGGAACACAGCTCCAGCGCTCTTCCCCAGGGAAATGCAGCTTCTCCATGCTGCCAAGGCCCCAGAGTTTCCCAGGGGGCAAAGCCAGGTCCCCCCATCAGCCCAGGCAGGCAGAGGGGTCCCCCAGGAGTCCAGGAAAGTCCATCAGGAGTCCAGGGGCTGGGCAGGACTCAGGGATTCCCTGAGCCCAAGCAGCAGCACGCCCCTGGCAGATTCAAGTCAGAAAAACAAGAACAACTTGGAAGGGAACACAGCCCCTTCTTATACACAGAAAAGGCTTTGAAGTCTTTTGAAGTCTTTGTGTGAGCGAGCCCTAAGCCCTGGGTGTATCTGGTTTCCCTCCCCTGTCAGCCTCAGGTCAGAGGTGCCAGGGGGCCATCTGGAAGGGAGAGGCAGCAGGGTGGGCTGACAGGCACCGCCTGGTACCACCAGAGCTCTTCCCTCCCATCCGTGACAGCAGATGGGGGCCTTTCATCTATGGCTGACTCAGACCCCCTCCTACTCACCAGACGGTCCATCTACCAGCAGGCCCAGGCATGCCTGGGCCAGGCCCATCAGCCAATCACACGCCAGCAGACTCACTACACAATTATGCCAACTTCTAAAAGTAGCGCTTCTAGACTAGACACAGCCATGCCGCATATACCATTCTGCAGCATTCATTCTCATGAGTTTACACATATCAAACTCGACCCTGCACTCCCCATGCAACAGGAATCTACCATGGGCATACATATTCCCCATTCATTCCTATGGGAGGGCAGGTCACTTACCATCCATACACAGAGAGCACACGCACTTTACACTGTACCACAGTGAAAAAGTGCGCAGAGGCCTAAAATCACCAATCCAGGTTCCAAAAACAGGCTAGGAAAAAGCAAAAAGTCACGGGGTGAACCTGCCCAAAGGACCGGGTCCAACACATCCCCCTTCCAGCCAAAACGCAGGGTAGACCAATCACTACACTGATGGTCTTCAATGCTTTGGGCGACAAAACCACGGAAACGGGCCTGCAGGGCAGGGCCACCTTCCAGTTTTTCGCCACTCTGAACCCACAGGGATTTCCCTCAACAAAAGCTCTCTGACACAACTAGGATACCCCACTGGTACACACTAGTCATCCACAGCCAGGACCAGGCCCTAGGCCATCCAAATATCACAGGTCCTAAACAATCCACAGAGTGGGGGCAGAAGCCCCTGGCACACAATAGCCAATCTCCACTCTCTCTCTCAGGGTAGCTACACTACCACTGATCCTACAACCTAGGGACCACACCCCCAGGCTGACCAGAGGTCACGGCAAGAATGCCCCACCCTACCTCTACTCCACCAATGTTAGAACTGGGGGTCTCTAGTTGGCCGAGGTAAGTACCTTAGACCAAGTAGGGACCCTTGCTTCTCGTCAGGGTGAAGGACTAACCCTCACCGGGAAGCACTCACCAGAACACAACTCTCCTACCAGATCAGGACCTCACTCCGTCACTGGTCTATCACCTGGAAATTATTTCACTTCTGAGGTACAAAGCACACAGCACAGTCCCTTTTCAAGCAGGTGGGGGGACACAGCACACAGCAAAGCCCCCTTTCCTCTACCTTAGTGGAAACAACAAACTGCAGGTGGGCCCCAGAACACACAGCAAGGGCAGCCCCCTCAGTCTCTTCAGCTGATCTACTTGGGTAGAGATTCCTCTTGACCTGGAAGTTTCCTATTCTCCCAACCTAGGATTTAAACCCTCAAGTTGCACCGGGGTCAGAAGTACACCGTCCTTCTGCACCCCCTTCCAGTTCTACTATTACAGGCCCAGTATGTCTCAGGCTATACAGAGCACACGCCAGCGGCGTAGCAGCGACACACTCTCCTCCCACCGGGGTCAGAAGTAAGGACACCGTCCCTCTGCACCCCCCTCCAGAGTTCTGCACCCTCCCACCTGGGAGCGGTACCCCTGGAAGCCAACAACCGGTCAGGACACTGATTACCGATGCCCTTCCCTCCAGGTCAGGCTGAACCTGAACCTGGCCTCCCCCCTCCTCGGGGAACGACCTCCAGAGGCCCCACAAATGGTCAAGCACTCTAGACGGTCAAATGCCCAGCGAACCAGGACTTCTGCACCCTCCACTTAGGAGCGGTACAGCCCAACACTAGGACCGCCGGAGTTCTGATTACAGACACTCCCCGTCCTCTAGACACAGGAAGATCCTCTTCAAATGACTTGTAAGTACAGCCTAGGCCCCTGACCTGGCGCTCCCTTAGGGAACCCTCCAGGCCCTGAGACAGGGTTTCGGGCCACCGTGGGACACACCGTCCCACACTCACTCCGCCTCCACTGAGACAGGACGCGAGCCCCTACACCCCTACCATCCTACTGGGACCTAGCTGGGCTACACATGAACCTCTTCACCTACACAGGATCATCAGATACACAAGCCACTACTATTAGAATCACTCCCTAATGTCTCTGTAAGACATCCAGCGCACCGCCAGACATCCACCTTCTTGTCCAATGCCTCTGCAGGACGTCCTGCACACCACCAGAGGTACACCTCACATGCAAGCTCCTTAAAAAAAACTCACACGAACTCCTCCAGTTCAAGACACCACTCATCCACACACTCCCCCTCCAGACTGGTGAGACAGTTCCTCACTGCCTCTGACTCTCAACCTGTCACCCTCTTACTGAGCACCAGGCACCATACTCTGGGAACTGGGAATGGGACTACATGCACTGGACACATTTAAGCTGCCACCACTGGATCCTACCATACGGGGAATCCAGACACACACACTACACTCAGGGAATAACCACCCTCCTGAGCAAGCAATTTCTCCTCCACCCTCCCTCTCTTCCATCTACCCACACAGGGACAGGAATAGGAGTTGGACACTGGACCCAGCAAGGGATTACTAATCTATGGGAACCTCCCCTCTCTACTGGCGTCCCGCCCTGTCATTTTCTCTCACCTGCCCCTAAACATAAAGCGCAGGAACACCATCTGAAAATGACACTCTTGAGGAAAAACAAAATCAAAAACAATAATCCCAAATATGTGACTATCTGAAAAACGCAGAGTTTTTGTAATGTAGCCAGTTGTTGCTATGGCACTGTGCAAATACAAGTCCAAATCCGTACCGCTGACCCACCAATGTTGGAAACCGGCTATTTCGGGTAGGCTAAGGCTGAAGCCAAAGCCAGGCCGAAACCACCATTCCAGTCAGGGCAAGGAAGTCACACGCCAAGATAACCCCTGCTCACCCTCTAGGTAGCTTGGCACGAGCAGTCTAGGCTAAACTCGGAGGCGATGTGTAAAGCATTTGCGTCAGCGCACAACAGCAACAACATACTAGGTACACCACAAAAGAGACTCCACACAAGGTTATATTAAAATAACTTTTGTATTGTCAAAACATATCAGATAGAAATTACACATGTACATTGTGCCAACTGGCACGGCAATATTCACAAGGGATTATTTACAAGACAGGGCCACATGGGCCACTGTCTGAATCAACACTTTGCAGATATAGAAATACTTGTCAGTAATTAGAATAAAAGTATAGAAACTTCACTGTAACACAAAGTAACAGTTATAGATCACACCCAGTAACTACTGGGAACAGGTAAGTACCACCTACGCAACCCTAAACCCCTTAGGAGACTGTCACGCAGGGGACCAGGACCTCACTAGGACCACCTGTACTAAAAAGAACAACCCCCTAAGTATCACACAGCATTTAGGGGTCTAAGAAAGAACACATTACCCATGATGTATGAAACACATTCAGAGGAGTAGTAAAGGAAAACCCCCTAAGTAGCACACAGCGTTTTAGGGGTCTAAGAAAGGACACATTACCCATGATGCATAAATATACATTCAGAGGAGTAGTCAAGAAAAACACATAATGCATAAACCTACACATTCAGCGGTGTTAAGAATAACGCACATGATGCAATAAAATTACATTCAGAGGTACCCGAATAATACAGTAGCGCAATAGTCACATGATGTCTAAAAACATTCAGCGGTGCAGGAATAAGACATGATGCAAGAAATCACATTCAGAGGTGCAAGAACCATACAATTGCGCAAAACCTACATAAGCCACCACCTGTGGCAGTCCCTAGGCCAACTGGCCTTGTTGGGGCTAGAGCGCCCTGAGTCTCAATGTCAGGGGCGTAAACGATGCAGGGGCCCACTACTTGCTGGGCCCCTGGTAACACTCACAAGGGCCTAAACGTTGCAGCTGGCACTAAGTGCTACGCAGCTGGGAAGGCCTGGCACCACAGTGCCCTCGCTATCCCACACAGGGACTCTCTCTCCCTCTTGCGCCTAAACGGTGCAGCTGCCCACTAATTGCTGGGCAGCTGGAGAATCATCAAAACTGCGCCAGGGCCCTCACTGGCCCTCAGGCGCAAACTGCGTCACGTGGGAGCCACACAGGCTCTGGCATTACACACGCACACCGTTGGAGCCACACAGGCTCTTGAAAACAATGGTGTCCCCCCAAGAGCCTCACTGGGCTCTAATCACAATTAAGGGGTCATTGGAGCCCTCCCTCGGGGGCTCGACATCAGCACCTGGCCCCCGAGCCTCTCTGGGCTTTAGACTACGTTGGGGCGACCCGCTGCCAACCGGGGCCGCCCTGACTCTGTGCCCCGAAGCGGCACCAACACCCAGCAATGCGGGCCCTCAAGAGCCCCTCGCGGGCTCTGTAGCCCCGGTGGGGCGACCCACTGCCATTCGGGGCCGCCCTTACTCGGTGCCTCCACCGGCACCGCACGGAGCTTCCTCCCCCGCAGCCCTTCACTCACCGGCTCTTCTGTGCGGCGGGGGGCGGGCTCCGGCGGCATCTGCGGAGCTCCTGCTCCACGCAGACTCTCCTCGCTTTCCCCGGTCCCCCGTCTCGGGACCGGGACCCAGGGTGGAGCCAGCAAGGCTCCCGGCGTCAGTCTCCTCTCGCCGGGGGCGAAGGCGGGGCTCTCCCGCTCACATGGGAGCCTCACAGCTCCCGCGCCGGACTTCTCTCTCTCGGCAGGGCTCCCTCGGCACACGGGAGCCCTGTCAGCCGGCCGCCACGTTTCTTCCTCGCCGCCTCTTCTCCTCGGGGCTCCCTCAACCCAAAGGAGCCCCGCGAACGGCCGCCATCTCCCGGGGGTCTTCCTCTCCACCTTCTCCAGCTTCCAGGAGCCAGCCACTCACAGCGCGGCTCCTGGACCAGGCCCCCCTCGAAGGACCAATCAGAGCACGGCTCTCTTCAGGTCTCGACCAATCCGGTCGCGGCCCCTTCGTGGTTGCTTTTCTTCCGCGGGAAAATCGAGGTGGGCACTCGTAATTACTAAAACAAATACGGGCATGAAACCTCAGCGCGTCCAGCGCTACCAGCGGGCATAGAGCGCTCCTAAGCGCTAGGAAAAGTCCAGATAAAGCGCTCTCAAGCGCTTGGGGAAAATGAAGCGCTCCCAAGCGCTAGACCACAGGCAGAGCGCTCCCAGGCGCTCAGGGGGAAGCACAGCGCCTCCAGGCGCTAGGAACACAGCTCCAGCGCTCTTCCCCAGGGAAATGCAGCTTCTCCATGCTGCCAAGGCCCCAGAGTTTCCCAGGGGGCAAAGCCAGGTCCCCCCATCAGCCCAGGCAGGCAGAGGGGTCCCCCAGGAGTCCAGGAAAGTCCATCAGGAGTCCAGGGGCTGGGCAGGACTCAGGGATTCCCTGAGCCCAAGCAGCAGCACGCCCCTGGCAGATTCAAGTCAGAAAAACAAGAACAACTTGGAAGGGAACACAGCCCCTTCTTATACACAGAAAAGGCTTTGAAGTCTTTTGAAGTCTTTGTGTGAGCGAGCCCTAAGCCCTGGGTGTATCTGGTTTCCCTCCCCTGTCAGCCTCAGGTCAGAGGTGCCAGGGGGCCATCTGGAAGGGAGAGGCAGCAGGGTGGGCTGACAGGCACCGCCTGGTACCACCAGAGCTCTTCCCTCCCATCCGTGACAGCAGATGGGGGCCTTTCATCTATGGCTGACTCAGACCCCCTCCTACTCACCAGACGGTCCATCTACCAGCAGGCCCAGGCATGCCTGGGCCAGGCCCATCAGCCAATCACGCGCCAGCAGACTCACTACACAATTATGCCAACTTCTAAAAGTAGCGCTTCTAGACTAGACACAGCCATGCCGCATATACCATTCTGCAGCATTCATTCTCACGAGTTTACACATATCAAACTCGACCCTGCACTCCCCATGCATCAGGAATCTACCATGGGCATACATATTCCCCATTCATTCCTATGGGAGGGCAGGTCACTCACCATCCATACACAGAGAGCACACGCACTTTACACTGTACCACAGTGAAAAAGTGCGCAGAGGCCTAAAATCACCAATCCAGGTTCCAAAAACAGGCTAGGAAAAAGCAAAAAGTCACGGGGTGAACCTGCCCAAAGGACCGGGTCCAACAACTACCATTTGAACAAAAGTAAACATGATGGGGGGATGGAAGGGGAAGATCGTACAATGGTGGACATTTTTTAAAATGCCCTAGATCTGATACAGTCCCAGATAGATGAATGTTTAAATCCAAAATTGATAGTCTTTGATAGTAAAATTAAACAACTAGATCAGATGACTGTGAAATTATGTTCAACAATAGAAGATGGCAATAGGATAATTGAGGATGGGGCTCGTTTATTATCTAACTGGAAGGCCAAACATACAGAAACCGTGGAAGTCAGCAATGATGTACAAAGTTCGAAGCAACCAGATTCTGATTTGGCTAACCAAGGTCAGGCAGGGAGTAGTTTAAAGGGAGTAGTGGATGGCATGCCCCAGAACGACACCCCGGTATTGCCTACTAATAGAATGGACGTCATGGGGAATGGAAATACGACAGCAATTGTCCATGGTCCAAGGGGGACTGATTTCATTCCCAACACAGATATTCTGAGATTACCACCAGCCGCATGTCCCTACGTACTAGTGTTATCAGGTGTACCTGTCCTAACAAGAAATCAGGAGGAATCCTGGGTTAATCTCAGGAATAAAGTAGTGGATTGGCTCTCTAAACACAAAAAAATTAATCCATACAAAATGAGTGAAATTCTGATGGTAAGAAGGGTTGGGTGGGTAGGTGTCTCAACCAAAAATATACAAGGTGATTGTATCGGTGTGACTTTTAGGCACCCCCACATCGTCTGCAAATTACTGAAAGTAAATGAGGAAATGCCTAGTCTAAATTCTAACATCCTTGCCCTACCTTTAGGATATTTTTATAAACCAGCTGCAATAGAACATATCCAGAAGTTTGGGACGTTTGCACTTCCAGGAATCTCAAATAGTTTTGATGTATTATCCCCTCTGGAGGCGGTTGATTGACCACAAATGACCAACCAAAAAGATACAGTAGTGGAAATGGAAATGGTTCACATAGAGTGCCTTTTAGAGGAGAATATTAATTGTCATGAGGCCTCACTGGAGGGGAATTTACAAGATGGTTGTGAAATCACATTCCCTGTTCCTACACTAAGTTCATTGTGTGAGATAGCGATGATTAGGGGAGTAAATAGTACAGCAACCATGTCAAGTGACGTTTTACTCAATTCCATGTGTCCTGATTATAGCCTTGATTTAAAAATGATATCCTGGAATATAGCTGGTTTGGGCAGAAACGTTAGAGACCCAGAATGGAATAGTTATATTAACACAAGCGATATTTGTATTCTCCAGGAAACCTGGGCCACAAAGAACATACATAGGGTAGGATATAAAACCCTTCAAACCCACGCCGTTCCGTCAGTGAGAGGACGGCCTTCTGGTGGACTTGTAATCTGGGTAAAAGTGACACTGAACATTGGTGTCTCTCAACTACGTATTGATTCACCAGATATAACTTGGAATCAAACTAGTTGCTGAAGATAAAAGGGTCCTACACCTATATAACGTTTATAATAGACCATGTCCATCATACAGGGAGTCACCTACAATAAAAAAACTGGACTCAGTTTTAAATGTATTAGATCCAGGAATAAGTATAATACTAGGTGGCGACCTGAATTGTAATTATGAACCTATTATAGGGTTAGAGAACCTGTTAGAGGATGAAGACAGCGCTAATAATATACCAACATTGAATAGTAGTGGGACGATTCCGGGGACAACCTTAATTCTTCAAATTACTAGAGTAATGGCTGGTCATGGTATGAGGGCATGTAATGGACGTCTACCGTCGGATTATCCTAAAGCCCCAACCTTTTTTAGAAACAAGAGCCAGAGCAAAACAGATTACTTTATTTTATCATCGGATATTTGGTTGTTTGCCGTAGATATGGAGGTTAGACCAAGAACAGAAAGTGACCATCGTCTGCCCGAACTTGGTTTTTGTAGGAACTTTCTGCTGAGCCAGAGTGAGAACAGAAGTATATCCCATACTAACCCAGATGACATCTTAGTCAGCAACAATCGTCGCACAGTCAAATGGGCATACATACTGGAAAATGGAGACCGGTTGGCAAATATATGTAGCTTCCTTACCAACAGTTTCAAAACATATGATACCTCCCAAGATCGGCAAAACACATTCTTAGATTTACACATGAGGTTATTTAAAGAACTCATCCCATTAATGACAAAAAAAGCAAAAAAGATGGGGGGAACTGGTAACTCTCAGTTAGTAGGGAAATCTTGGTTTAATAGAGAATGTCGTAGTGCCAAGCTGATCCTGGTCCAAGCCATAAAAACTAACGACATTTTAGCAGTTAAAGAGGCCAGGGCCGAATATAGGAAAAATCCAAGAGAAGGCACAATCTTCTTGGGATGAAGAAATTTGGTCGAGTATGTTATCTGCCGCTAAAAAGAAAGACCCAAAAATTGTTCTGGGAAATAGTGGTTAAGGGAAACAAAAAAGAAAAGGGATCTTGGGAGGTCTTCCTTGATGAGACTACCTGGATTAATCATTTTGCTAAACTATATGATGTCCCTGAAGGGGATCAGGCCCTTCCTGGTGTTAATTTATTGCCAAGTTTAAGCAAAGAGAGTTCAGTCCTACATTTTGATATGAAGGAAACAGAATCAGCAATTAACTCAGTTAAGAATGGGAAGGCCCCGGGACTTGATAAAATACCAGGTGACTTATGCAAACATGAAATCAATATCTGGGCGCCCTACATTAACCGCTTATGTAATTTTGTAGCTGCAGGTGCAGATCTCCCAGACACTTGAAAAGGGGCGGAAATAATTACTATTTTAAAAAAGGGTGATAGGAATGCTCCTTCAAACTACTGCCCCATTAGTTTAATTGATATCTTACAGAAGATTTATGCAAGGCATGTTTTAAACCATATAAGTATTTGGATAGATGAAGAACTAGTGCTTACTAAGTTTCAAGCGGGGTTTAGAGCCAAAGTAAGTACTATCGACCAGGTCCTAAAGTTTTGTTGCCTGTTTTGGAAATATGTTACCCTAAGAAAAGGACACTTGTGTGTAGCTTTTGTAGATCTTCGGGCGGTGTTTGATTTAATCCCCCGAAAATTGTTATGGGAGACACTTAGGCACCAAGGGCTACCGGCTAACCTTCTAGAGCAGGTCATAAAATTACACAGAAAAAACTATGCAAGGGTTAGGTGGGGCCCAGGTGGGGAGCTAACTAGGCAAATACCAATAAAGAGGGGAGTTTGTCAAGGATGCGTGTTGGCCCCCACGTTGTTCTCCCTATTCGTCAACAATATCCCATGTTGTATGGAGGATTGTAGTAACGACTCTCCAAAATTGGAGGGTGAGAGGGTCTCATCCCTCCTTTTCGCTGACGATACTATACTTATATCCCAGACGCCCCAGGGTCTACAGATTTTATTGGATAAGTTCCAGACATATTGCAACCAAAAGGGCCTTCAGATCAATGTAAAGAAAACTAAATATATGGCTATAAACCCCCATAAAAAGTTTAAGAAAAATCTGATGTTAAATGGACACATGTCCGGAACTTTAGTTATCTGGGTGTTTCCCTGGATCCTAATCTAACATGAAAACCCAGATAGAAAAAAATAAGATTACATTTACTCAAAATCTATTACCAATAATGAAAAGACATGGTAATAGCCAAAACAAAGCAGTTTCACCAGCCCTAGAGATTTTTAAATGTAAAGCACAATCTGCTGCACTATACGGGGCAGAATTATGGGGACACATGTGTAAGAAATCCTTTGAAACTAGTGAGAATAAATTCGACAGGGCATTGTTAAGATTACCGTTTAGTACGCCGCTGGTACCACTTTTCCTAGATCTCAATATGAAACGTACTGAACATCATGCAATCCTAAGACCCCTGATGCTCTGGGTTAGACTTTTGTCGACCCCCGAGCTGGTAGATTATAAGGATGGTCTAAAAGAAGTAATGGAACTGGATTGCAGTAGTAAAGTCCAATGGCTTAGGCATGTTAGATCTTGGTTAGCAAAAATAGGCCTGGCACATTTTTGGAACGATCCATCTTCATTAAACCAAACCTCGAAGAAAAGTTTAAAGTTGTCTTTTTGGGCATATGTGAACCATGATGTGTTGAATGGAAGAGTATATGGATCTTTTACAAATAGTTTTTTAATGTTTAAAGACACAGCACTCTACGAAAGCTTCCTAGATGAGATTTACCCACCACTTGCCAAGCCACTTTATATGAAATATAGATATGGCACTCTGAGGACAAATGCTTGTGAATCAAGGTGGGCTCAAAATAGAAATGATGAATGTATCTTATGCCCGAGCCAGGTAAAGGAAGATGATTTACACATCTTGTTCTTTTGTCCGACCTATGCTGTACCAAGGAAAAGATGGATCACACCCCTTTGCCGAAACATAGGCACAAGATCACACAAAGAGGCTGGAAGAATTTTAAAAACTGACACCAGGCAGGTTATCGTCTTTGGCATCAGCAGATTTTTGCTAGCCACAAACTTTATAAGAATTAAAATGGGCTTAAATTTATAGCAGAACTTCCTTGTTTTTAAACTCTTGGGAAGCATTTTTAATACACTGTGGCAACGATTAGGTAGAATAACCTTGATAGAACTTTCCATTATTGTTAGTGTGGGTTAGTCATCTACTTATCGATAACATTTATATATATTTATTCCTTGTACATGTGCTTTATATTGTTATTACTCTTTTTTTTTATCTACATTTTTTTAATGTACCATATTAGCCCATTACAGTAAGCATTGGCTAGTTGTGCATCCATGAATGAATTTTATAATATTTATTTATTACTTATGCCTTTTTATATTCCTAATTATTTATTGATGTTTTAATTGTAACCATATCCGCCCCTTAAATTGTTATAAGGGATTACACCATACTATTCTGTACCCTGTTGCCACTCCCTATCATGTCAACTATGTCCAAATGAATTGTGTTTTAAAAAAATAATAATAATAATTGCACATGTATTTTAATGTGTCTTTTATAGTACAAATGTACCGAAATAAAGATTGATTGATTGATTGATTGATTGATTGAGAAAGAATAAAAAACCCTTCAAGAGTAATATAGTGACTGGGGTTTTGGAGTGGTAGAAGCATGAGGTATGAGGCGGAATCAAGACTAGGTGTTCACCAACCTCGTTCTTTGGCAAAGCTAGTAAAAGACCAAACCTTCATATCTGCTTTTCAGAAATCAAGTTGTGATGCCTCTCCCTCAGACAGACACATGGTGCAAGTACCTTTTAATCTAGCATTTGGAATTGGAAACATATCCCCTCTCATCTGAATTCTGCTGTGCCACAACAGTTTGACCAAGGCAGGTGTCTAACAAGTGTTCTAGATGTTACAAAGTTTCATAAGGTTGGGCTGACATTGCTCAATTGTGTGACTCTTTGTTCGCTTTTGAAAGCTACAGTCTTCATGTTGTTTAGATTAACCTTACAGCTGAATGGTTTATGTATATCTGTGTGGTGTTTATTTATTTTTCTTCCAGTTTGAAGGAATTTGATGGTTAGTCCTGGGTGCCAGATTCAAGCAAAAGCCTAGGAAAAAATACAAATGTGGATCTTATCAAAAAAATTGATTGCACTGCAGAACATTGAGGCCGTGATGCACTAATATCGTTGATAGAAAACCGAGGGGCAAAATATGGAAAAGGAAGTGCATATAGAGGAAGTATAGATTTACTATTCTTATCTCCACATCTACGCAACTTGTGATATGTATATCATCAAGTTTTAACATGTGGAATTAGGTATGGAAAATCTACATTTACTTACCTTTCAATATTTTCTCTTTGATATGTGTCCATGATATGTGGTGCTAATGAGATTCATTCCTTGTTAACTAGTTAATTTCTGTTTGTGCCTATCAATCAAAGGTGCACTTGCTAATACATCGGCATCAATGCCTTTTTTTTCTGCCAATTTATTTAGTGAGTACATCTGGAACCTTTCACTGATATGGACATACAAAAATGCATTTATAAAATAAATTGCTGCAAAACTGTTTTAATTAACATGTGCTGTCAGTAATAAATGCATCTATGAATGAGTCCCTGATGAAGTCTAATGGTAGGGATGAAACATATTGGCTTGGCTAACACCTTGCATGAGTGTAATTAAAAAGAAGAAGCCAGAATAAAAGATTTGAAAATATCTTTGTCTTGGATGGCCTTCTTAACGTTGCTGATGGACTGATTGTGAGCTTCTCTGTGACCATCATTCCAAGAATGCAATAAGTTGATTATTAGGACACAAAACAGTGATTGCTGATCATTTGGAGTGCTTCCCAATATTCCTTTTCTTGACAGCGATTTATTATAGAAGGTTTGTTGGCAGTTGGACCTCAGGGAGTAAGCATCTATAGTGGGATACATTACGTAATAGTCTAGTTCAGTGAAAAAGGATCCACTACTGATAATTCAGTGTGTTCTTCTTTGTAGTTGTCTCTGTATGATATTTCTGTATGTCTGCTTTCCTCCCTTATTCAATTCCATGACCAGCTACTTACCTGCCATATATTTATACAGTCCATGTTCTTGTTGGATTTGGATGGCGTTTTGTTCCTTTTAGGGTATGCTATCTCACCCAGCTTTCATCAATCTGGTTCTGCTGCCTTGACACCTGTGTTGCTATGATAAGCCTTTTTGTCCATTTCATAGTTTGTTTCTACGCTTGTTTTCCACATTTTATGACTGTGCTTGGATACATCTCCAAGCATGTCATTTCTGTGCAGTATCTGTGCTGGGGTTGATTTCCACAACATTTTGGACCTGATTAGGATGGGGGCCGCTCAACATAGTGTCAGTGGTCCCTCATGCCCAATTACAATGCGACAGCCACTGTGGTGGTCGCATTGTATACGTTCTCCATTGCGGTGGGTGCTGCTGGCTGCAGCACCCGCTGCAATTGAAAAAAAAACAGGTTTTGCATGTCCCTACACTATGTGGCAGGCACCTTACGGTGCCTGCCACATGGTGCAGGGAAATGTACAGGGGCACCATAGGTGTCCCCCAAGTGCAAAACAAAAGTGCCCCTAGTCAAGGGGGGCCCGCAACTGGCCCCCAAAGTCCATCCTCGCCAGCCTTTCCAGTGCGAATGAACCACCATGGAAAGACTGGCGGGGATCCAGCCTCTTAACCTGGCGGACGGTGCCTGCTAGGCACTGCCACAATTTTGAGGATGGGGAGCAGGTCCGACAGGCAATCGTAATGATTGTCTCAGTCGGACACGTGGCGGGCGGGCTTTTTGTTCACCAGGCACACCGTCTGCCATCCTGATCTAGCGGGCGGTAGTTGACCACACAATGGCAGTGAACCCACCACTGGCAGCCTGCCGGTGGTGGGTTCACCGCCATCCTAATCATCCCCATAGGTCGTATTTTGTGTCAGTTGTGCCAGAGTAAGTTTCTATAGCATTTTGTTCCAAATCTGTTCCTTTTGTGGAGGAAAATCTCCACCAATCAAAAGTTCCATACCCTTGTTGGGTGTGGGTACCATTTCCCTCCTGTTTTGAGAACTCCCTTGGGCTATCTGACCTCTAGTCGACTGTGATGGAACACCTTTTGTAATTGCTGTGTTCTTCTAGCTGGACTCACAAGGTCTCAACCCAGAACAGTGTTGCTGAGTTGTCTAGCAAATATTTCAGTCCTCTTTGGTGAAAGTTAATGTGGTCATGTAGATGTCACCTTTCATAACTTTTTTAATGCAGTGCAGTCTGTACATCTAGTATTTCTCTGTACGTCATTGCACTTCAATGGTGACTGCTATGGAAATTGATGACTCTTGGCATGCATTGATGCAGGCTGGAAAGACATTTCCTAGTCTGTAAATCTTATGAGTTCTTCTATTTCTTTATAGTCGAGGTAACTGGTGCAGGTTGGTGACCCAGTGTGGAACACTAGACACCGAGCACCAGACTTCCCTCTGGACTAGGCGGACCTCTTCAATATGCTTGCTGTTCAAAACTAGTTTCATCACCTTTCTCTAGACGACTGTAATTCAACATGATGTTAAAGTAAGATTTTTTTTAAATCCTGGGACCGGTTTGGTCAATTTTATTACATGTTTGTTTATAGGGGCATTCTCGGTGTTGTGCTGAAGCCATTCCCACTTTTATGTAAGTACAAACCTATTTACTGTTGTAAACCCTGTAACTTGCAAACTCAGAGGGTTTGCAACCACAAATGGTATTTTGCTATGCACTAAACCTATCTTGCGAGGGGGAAAAACATTTTGAACTTTCAAAATGGGTATACAAACGGTAGGAAAAACTGAGTGGTAGGAACATGGCGGCGGCAGGCTGACGGCTGCTGCGGGGCTCCTCACACTGGAGGCACCACAGGCAGCTTTCGTGTGAATTTCCCTATCGGGCTGACCTTTTTTGAAAATATGCAGTGAGGAGTGGAGGGCACTATTTTGGGAGTTGTTTTTAGGGCATTTCTAAGTTTTTTCCACCGTCTTTGTGCTTTCCTCAAAGGTTGGCAGTGAGCGCTCTCGGGCATTAGGACACCGGGGGAATGCGTGAGCGGCGGTACGCTGGGAAGCGGAAGGCGGGGAAGTTGGATCGAGTTGGCGTCTGCTGGAGGACTGAAACAGTTGTTGCAGTAAACACTGGGACCCTGTCCCGCCCTGAAGGGAGGCGAAACCAAGTAAATCAAGTAAAACCTCGAGATCAAAGTAGAAGCGACCTTTGGCACCGCTCCAGGGGGGCACTTCTCTCCCGCTTTAGAGGTCCAGCGTGCTGGGGACGTCTTTCAACTCTGAGCTCCTTGGGAGAGTGGTACAGCGGTAAGGAGGTTCTGAGAGGGGAGGTCTGCATGGAGGCAGATACACTGACAGTATCTGTAGCTGTAGATGTTTTAGCCGTTCCACCAGTAGTTACTCCTGTATTTTACCAAGTTGGCTCCAGCATTATCAAGGGTAGTGATATAGAGGTGGGGCAATCACTAAAGACAAGTCAGAGCGTTCCCATTGCTGGCCCCAAACAACTTGTGCACCCTGTACCTAAAGAGAGAGGGGGGAGACTAGGAACAGGTATCAGCTCAGGTCGAAGCAGGACTTGAGGAGGCAGGTGATTTGGGATCTAGTAGAGACAGGAGAGAGAGGGGGTCCCATGCCTTTATCCCCATACAAGCAGAAAAAGAAGGGAGGGACAAGGAAAGGTGGAACAGTCAAGGTGATTAAGCAGCTCCAGGCTAAGAAGAGCACTCCTTCGCTTAAAAGTTATTTCCAAATAATGGAGCAGGTGGCAAATTCTAAGGAAAAGCCAGGAAAGAAGTCAGGAGTAAAAGCAGTAGGCGCAGACGCAGAGGCAGGAGTGGAAGGGGTAGAAGAGGTAGGAGAGGAAGGAGCAGTAGGTGCTGGGACCATATTTCAATCAGATAAAGAGGCTGCTCCCCCTATCTTGCCCCTGAAGAATAGGTATGCTGTACTCGAGTCGGCCCTCAACGAGGAGGGTTTAGAGGCTATGGCACACCCCGGCCCTGACGATAGTAGTATGCTTAGCTTTCAGGGGTCCTCCTCTTCTTCACTAGTAGCACAGAGGCCTCCTGCTGCACTAGCTTCTGCAAGTTCAGCTCCTGTTTTTGCGAAATGCCCTGGCCCCATTGAGTTCTGTGGCTCACCCTATTCCTCAGACTCCCCAAGCAGTTTTAACTGAGCCCCCGCTTCAATCCTTTCCCCCTAGTAATTTCGTCACCCAGAACCCTGCCTCACCTGCTAATCAGGTCCCGGCTGTGGTTGAGGGCGAGAGGGATAGACTTGGTTTCCTATTCCAAACACTGAGGGAGGACTTATTGGAAAAGTTTGTGATTTCTGAGAGCAACTAAAAGGGACTGCACGACAGATTTGATGCACTAGAGGCTAAGCTGGAGGGAATAGCGGCTCGAACTAGTTCGTTGGAGAGTAAAGTCACTTCGCTCTCAGAAACAACCACAGGGAACTCTAAGGATATTGATGCTCTCAAGGCACAAAATCGAACACTTATGATGGACATGGAGAGAATGGAAACACAAAGTCGGTGGAATAATCTAAGAATCCTTAAAATACCAGAAGGAGAGGAAGTTGAGGACATTAAGGGGTTTGTCTGTAGGTTACTACAGGAAGGTGTATTGAAGGATCGGTTGGACATCGACCTAGAGGCCGAGATTCAGAGGGTGCACAGAGACCCCTTTAGGTTGCATCCGGACCGCAAAGCACCAAGGAAGATTCTGGTCTGCTTTCAAACCTACAGGGTTAAGGAACTTATTCTCAGCAGATGTCTCGCACGTCCTTCTCTCCATTATCGTGCTAACCCCTATCAAATTAGATCTGATATAGGGGGGAAGACAGCTCAAAGACAGTGGGAGTTGGGCTCCAGAATGCCAGAACTTCGCTCTCCGGCAGCTCAAGTTCAAATGATATTCCCCGCCTTACTTAAAATTATGTGGAACAACAAGATGTTTAGCTGTAAACACCCTGAGGAGGTGGACGAGTTGCTATTAAAAATGAGGAAATAGCTAGTCTTAAGTAAAAATCAGTTCTAAGTAATTAAGAAATAGTAAAATGACAACTGAATAGTATATTGCACCTCCATGAAATTGAGGCAGTCAATTATAAATGTACATTGGTGCACACACTCACACACATATAGTTAGCAGGCTAGATATAAGAATGTATAGATCTTTCTTACCACAGGTGTTAAAAAATATATATATATAAACATAAAGGGTGAATGTAAGTAAGGGATTAAACACATAAATATAATATATTAAAAATGAGAAGGATGGGTCAATCAGTAGGGAAAAGAAAAAAAAATTCACGTAGGGTGGTGTCTCGGGAGTGCGGAGCCCCCTAAGGCGTGCTCACGCCTGACATGTTGGGAGGGTTCCTCGGGGAGGGGAGGGGTCGTGGGGGTGGGGGTGAAATATAAAAATGTTCTCATATGCCATAAGTCCTTATGTTGCTAGTTTAGAAAGTAAATGTTGGCCACTGCTGGCTACTGGTGTAGTTGTATTAGACAATAGTTTCTGGTATGGCAACCAGTAGTAAATTCCTTTCCTGGAATCTGAATGGTATAGGGAGCCGGAAGAAGCAATGAAGGGTGTGCGAATTCTTAAAAAATATTGAGGCCCATGTATACCTTTTACAAGAAACCCATTTAGAGGCGGAAGTGTGTTGTCAAGTGTTTGCAAAACTTAGCTGGGTACAGGAAGTTCTCTGTTCCAAGCAAAAGGGTTCTACTAGGGGAGTAGCTATAATTGTTCGTGCCAAAAGGGGATTATTTTCCAGAATTGGGGCACCGATCAGTCCGGGCGATGGTTGGCGGCAGTCCTCTCTATGGGTAGCACCACCTTTTTCGTGTGCTGTTTATTATGGTCCTAACGAAGACAACCCTAGCTTTCTTCGAAAGTTAGAGGAGTGTATGATTCAGCACACGGTTCCAGTTATATTAGGGGGCGATTTTAACCATATATTAGACAGTAAGTTGGACCGTACCTCTAAAACTAAATATTATCCCCCAAATAAATCCCTTTTAGCTTTGAAGAATATTATGAAGGATTTTACCCTACAGGACGCCTGGAGAGTTAAGCACGGTACCCTTAGAGAATATTCCTTTTATAGCAAAAAGTATAGACAATACTCCAGAATAGACCTTTTTCTTTTAGACCAAGTACTCCTCCCTGATATTATTTCAATCTCATACATTCCAGCAGGTCTGTCAGATCACTCTGCGGTTGAGCTAAAAATCAACTTTAAGACTAGCCCTTTAGAGTTTAGATGGACCTTAGACAGAACAATTCGTTTAGATGAAGAGATCAAAATCAAAATTAAGGAGAGTGTGTCGGAGTTTTTTCTATTTAATAGTGGTACAGCCTCAGAACAAACAGTTTGGGAAACACTTAAATCTTATTTAAGAGGTATTCTTGGCTCACAGATGGTGCTGAAAAGAAAACTCAGGAAAGAAAAAGACATTTATGATCTTGATCTGATAAAAAATAGGGAACAACAACTACAGTTAGCGGTTTTGGAGGATAGAGGAAGGATTCCGGCACTCGAAAAAGAACTTTTAGAGTTGCAGATAGGCTTCAAAGCACGAGCCGATAAGATAATTAAGGACAGATGGGAAGTTAGTAAGCTTCGGAATTTTGAATATGGAGAGAAGTGTGGTTCCCTCCTGGCCTGGAAAGCTAGGGCTGAGAGGAGCAGGAACAATATTAGCTCATTAATCCAGCGAGACTCAGGGATGCTCCTAAAAGAAGATGTTGCGATTAGGAGAGAGGCTAGAGATTTTATGGAGGAATTATATCAAGAAGATAGCAGACATGGGCTGGAAGAGCTGGAGCAGTGGTGGGCTCTGAGGGATCTGCCCCAATTGAGCGAGTCTGATAAAGCTTCGTTAGTCACCGAGATTACCGAAGGGGAGATACGGGCCCAGTTGAAAAAGATGTCTAGAAACAAGGCCCCTGGTCCGGATGGACTTCCGACGGAGGTGTATAAGGACAATCTGGAGGAAATCCTACCCCCACTACTGGTACTATTTAACAAAATATTCATCCAGGGAGAGCATACTCCAGCTTCTTGGTCGGAAGCCACCATCACCTTGATATCAAAACCGAACAAAGATCCCAAAAAAATCGAGTGTTACAGACCTATTTCCTTTCTTAATTCAGATTTAAAAATGTATTCTGGCATATTAACATCTAGATTGGCAAAAGTAATTAAGTCCATAATTCATCCAGACCAGAGGGGGTTCATTCCAGGCCGTCAACTTAATGAACTTACGTTTCAAGTTGTTGGTGCAATAGACACAGCGATAGAGGGGAGACTGCCGCTTGCCATAGTTGCGATTGACGCAGCAAAGGCATTCGACCAGGTTAACTAGCGATTTTTATGGAAAACTATGGCTAAGTTTGAGTTCCCAGCTACATTCATTAAAGGGATTGAGACATTATATAGGAGTCCCCGGGCCAAAGTACTGCTCAACGGCAGTCTGACTAAATGGTTGAATATTTCAAGGGGAACGAGGCAGGGTTGCCCTCTGTCTCCCCTCCTCTTCGATATTTATATCGAGCCCTTTGTCTGCTCCCTGAGATCAGACCCAGTAATTACACCGTTTAAAATGGGGGACTTGGTGCTGAAGACAGCATTATACGCGGACGACCTTCTCCTTTATACGACCAATCCTGTTGAGGCCATTCCCAGGTTATTTGAACTGGCTTAAGATTACGGTAAAGTGTCGGGGTACAGAATAAATAAAGATAAAACAGATATAATGAGTTGGAACAACCTGGCCCCGATACCAGACGCTAAACTAAAAATCAGATACCTGGGAATGTACCTCACCCATAAACTGGAGGATGTTTCGAAAACTAGTTGGCAAACGGTGGTAAAGGAGGTAAGGAAGCTGTTGACCAGATGGAACACTCTACCTCTTAACATCTACGGTAGAGTGAATCTAGTCAAAATGATAATCCTGCCTAAAATCACCTTTTTATTTAACTCCATTCCTCTAAATTTTAATAAAAAGGATATTTCTAACCTTCAAGGGAGGATCGGTTCTTTCATTTGGGCCACTAAGTCCCCCAGGATTGCCTGGAGGAAATTGAGAAGGGGCTAGAAGCTAGGCGGGTTGGCTCTCCCCGATTTACTTTTCTATTGTTATGCTTTTCAGTTTAAGAATTTTAGACTTTTGGCAAATAAGTTGGACTCTTCATCGCATGGTCGCCTCTTTCAGGCTATGTTATCGGACCTGCCACAAGGCTTAGATTTTTTCTTATATAAATTTGGGGACCAGAGGTTTTTTAAAAAGGTCCGTCTAAAGCTTCTACAGGCAGCACTCAATACTTGGCAATCAATAGGTAAAATTTTGGAGATCCCCTACTATCATTCTCAGGCCCCAATATGGGACTCTCCGGGTACCCCTGATTGTCTATTAGATCGGCTGGCTCTCCCACTGAGAGCAGCAGGTTTTAAGAAATGGGGGGACCTGTGTAATAACTCGGTACTTCTAGACTGGGAATCCCTATCGAATTTAACAGAAGGCTCCATTACAAGATTTAAATTCTATCAGTTGTCTTCTTGGTGGGGGAGACAGTGCTGGGCAAGGGATGAGGAGACCCTAATCCTGGAAATAATTAGTAGGGGGAGAGGATGGAAGGGGGAGATTGCATTTTGGTATAACACATTAGTGGGAGCGAAAGATAATTTGGAAGCTGAAATTACCAAGCTTTGGGATAATTTCCTAATTCAGAACCCCGTAGAGATGTTGAAGGTTTGGACAGATGCATTTATAATCTCACAAAAAATTATAAAACCATCAAACCTTAGAAGGAATCACCTGTTTACGGCATATAGGGTGTACTGGACCCCAGCGAAATTATCCAAGATCTCAGCAGAAGAATACTATTGTCCAAGATGCAGGCTCCCAGCCGCGGACGACAGGCATATGTTTGTCGACTGCCCAGAAAATACGAGTTATTGGAGACAGGTGTGTGGGTTCTTAGAGGAGGTAGTACTAACCTCGATCACCTGTAGCCCCAGACTGATTCTTCTTGGCCTTCCCCAGGACTATGACATTAGAAACAGCACCTCACAGTTTATCTTTTACGTTATTGTTATTGCAAGGAGGGAGATTTGAAGGGAGTGGAAGTCTGTAAACCCTCCCAGATTTGCAGACTGCCTGAGGAACATCATGCTGTTAGCCGCTTAGACATGTTGTGTGGCGGGGAAAGTGACATTAAGATCTAGTCTTCATTAAAAGCATGGTCTGAGAGATAACACACAATGAGTCCAATGATTATGCCAGAGGTTTAGTGGTCCTGTCCTCCCAAAGAGGCAAGATACATCGATAATGGGAGTTGGATTAGGAGACGACCTACCTCTGGGTGACCTCCGCAGGCTATCCACAGACTCCAGGGCGGAACAAGTTGGTTTGTGCTAGTGGCCCGGAGAAAGCCCATCTAGAGTTGATTTTTTCTGGTGGCATTTATGAGGACAACAACAACAAAAAAATGGGTATACAAACCACTTCGGAATCACAATTATTAAGAGGCATGAAAGGGGCATCTCCTCCTAATTGGGATTTGGAATGCTAAATATCAATCATTTGCAACCGAAATTGAAAATCATGGGAATTTTACTGACTCCTCAAAGGATGTGGTAACAGGTTTGCAAAGGAGAAACTGTAAAGGGGAAGCTGTCCTCACTGGACAGCTTCCCCTCTGAGAATCGTATTCAGGGAATCACTGTGTACTTCCTCGTGTATTCACAATCATGATTTTTTTAAAGATGCACCACTATCTTTAAGTAACATGGGCTGCTTAGAAAATGCTGCTTGTAAATGCAAACACACACTACTTTTTTAGGGCTCGGCCTACGCATCACGAAGTGGGCGGAGCTTCGAGCTCCTAATGTTACAGGAAAAAAAAGGTATCTCTAGGGCTCTGGCCAGACACATTCCTTAGTGTTTTCTGGCATCTGCCTAGTGATTCGTCTTCGCTGTGCTGTGTATTTTGTAGCGTTGACGTGATAGGCTGTAAGTAATTTACGCGTGCCCGATGTGGCATATTCTGTGCGAGAACGAGCACGGCAGAGTGATTAATCTTAATTAGGAGCTGTCAGAGTGCCCGTGTAATGCAATCCAGATGGTGCGAGCGCGTTCACCATTGCATTGCATGTATCATGCGCGCGTTTAACATTTACCTTTCGCGCACGGGAGTCCATTCAAGTTTACTCGGCTAATTTCAATGTTTGAATAGCTGAAATGCTTTTACCGAAATTTAAAATGTTTGTTTGGAATAAAAGGTTTACAGTTTTCAGCTAGCTTGCAGCTCCTTGTTTGAACACGGAATGTAAAGCGAGTTTGTTTTAGAGCACTGATGTGAGGTGATAGTTCAGGGTCGACGTGGTGGGTGCTTCGGGCTGGCTTGCCAGTTTGTTTATTTAAGTGGCTGACATGGTAAGTGGAATAACGAGGGAAGAACACGGTACCAGCTGTATATTTGACTGTCACTCTTAGCTGCGATAAAAATAAGTGGGAAAGTGCATTTTCGGATGATATTGAACATTCAACTCATTTCAACGGGTGGCGAGTTCAGTAAGAGGTAAAGAGTGCGATTTCCGTGGCGGTGCAGAGTGGCGGTGCAGAGTGGCAGTGCAGAGTGGCGGTGCAGAGTGGCGGTGCAGAGTGGCGGTGCAGAGTGGCGGTGCAGAGTGGCGGTGCAGAGTGGCGGTGCAGAGTGGCGGTGCAGAGTGGCGGTGCAGTGCAGAGTGGCGGTGCAGTGGTGCAGAGTGGCGGTGCAGTAGTGCAGAGTGGCGGTGCAGAGTGGCAGTGCAGAGTGGCGGTGCAGAGTGGCGGTGCAGAGTGGCGGTGCATAGTGGCGGTGCAGAGTGCAGAGTGGCGGTGCATAGTGGCGGTGCAGAGTGCAGAGTGGCGGTGCAGAGTGGCGGTGCAGAGTGGCGGTGCAGAGTGGCGGTGCAGAGTGGCGGTGCAGAGTGGCGGTGCGGTGGTGCAGAGTGGCAGTGCAGAGTGGCAGTGCGGTGGTGCAGAGTGGCAGTGCAGAGTGGCAGTGCGGTGGTGCAGAGTGGCGGTGCAGAGTGGCGGTGCAGAGTGGCGGTGCAGAGTGCAGAGTGGTGGTGCAGAGTGGCAGTGCAGAGTGGCGGTGCAGAGTGGCGGTGCAGAGTGGCAGTGCGGCGGTGCAGAGTGGCGGTGCAGAGTGGCGGTGCAGAGTGGCGGTGCAGAGTGGTGGTGCAGAGTGGCAGTGCGGCGGTGCAGAGTGGCGGTGCAGAGTGGCGGTGCAGAGTGGCGGTGCAGAGTGGCGGTGCAGAGTGGCGGTGCAGAGTGGCGGTGCAGAGTGGCGGTGCAGAGTGGCGGTGCAGAGTGGCGGTGCAGAGTGGCGGTGCAGAGTGGCAGTGCGGTGGTGCAGAGTGGCAGTGCGGTGGTGCAGAGTGGCGGTGCAGAGTGGCGGTGCAGAGTGGCGGTGCAGAGTGGCGGTGCAGAGTGGCGGTGCAGAGTGGCGGTGCAGAGTGGCGGTGCAGAGTGGCGGTGCAGAGTGGCGGTGCGGTGGTGCAGAGTGGCAGTGCAGAGTGGCAGTGCAGAGTGGCGGTGCAGAGTGGCGGTGCAGAGTGGCGGTGCAGAGTGGCGGTGCAGAGTGGCGGTGCAGAGTGGCGGTGCAGTGCAGCAGAGTGGCGGTGCAGAGTGGCGGTGCAGAGTGGCGGTGCAGAGTGGCGGTGCAGAGTGGCGGTGCAGAGTGCACAGTGGTGGTGCAGAGTGCACAGTGGTGGTGCAGAGTGGCAGTGCAGAGTGGCAGTGCGGCGGTGCAGAGTGGCGGTGCAGAGTGGCGGTGCAGAGTGGCGGTGCAGAGTGGCGGTGCAGAGTGGCGGTGCAGAGTGGCGGTGCAGAGTGGCGGTGCAGAGTGGTGGCGCAGAGTGGTGGCGCGGCAGTGCAGAGTGGCGGTGCAGAGTGGCAGTGCAGAGTGGAGGTGCAGAGTGGCGGTGCAGAGTGGCGGTGCAGAGTGGCGGTGCAGAGTGGCGGTGCAGAGTGGCGGTGCAGAGTGGCGGTGCAGAGTGGCAGTGCGGCGGTGCAGAGTGGCGGTGCAGAGTGGCGGTGCAGAGTGCAGAGTGGCGGTGCATAGTGGCGGTGCAGAGTGGCGGTGCAGAGTGGCGGTGTGGCGGTGCAGAGTGGCGGTGCAGAGTGGCGGTGCAGAGTGGCGGTGCAGAGTGCAAAGTGGCGGTGCATAGTGGCGGTGCAGAGTGCAGAGTGGTGGTGCAGAGTGGCGGTGCAGAGTGGCGGTGCAGAGTGGCGGTGCAGAGTGGCAGTGCGGTGGTGCAGAGTGGCAGTGCAGAGTGGCAGTGCGGTGGTGCAGTGCGGTGATGCAGAGTGGCGGTGCAGAGTGGCGGTGCAGAGTGGCGGTGCAGAGTGGCGGTGCAGAGTGCAGAGTGGTGGTGCAGAGTGGTGGTGCAGAGTGGTGCTGCAGAGTGGTGCTGCAGAGTGGTGCTGCAGAGTGGTGGTGCAGAGTGGCGGTGCAGAGTGGCGGTGCAGAGTGGCAGTGCAGAGTGGCGGTGCAGAGTGCAGAGTGGCGGTGCAGAGTGGCGGTGCAGAGTGGCGGTGCAGAGTGGCGGTGCAGAGTGGCGGTGCAGAGTGGCGGTGCAGAGTGGCGGTGCAGAGTGGCGGTGCAGAGTGGCGGTGCAGAGTGGCGGTGCAGTGCAGCAGAGTGGCGGTGCAGTGCAGCAGAGTGGCGGTGCAGTGCAGCAGAGTGGCGGTGCAGAGTGGCGGTGCAGAGTGGCGGTGCAGAGTGGTGGTGCAGAGTGCACAGTGGTGGTGCAGAGTGGCCGTGCAGAGTGGCAGAGCGGCGGTGCAGAGTGGCGGTGCAGAGTGCAGAGTGGCGGTGCAGAGTGCAGAGTGGCGGTGCAGAGTGGCGGTGCAGAGTGGCGGTGCAGTGGTGCAGAGCGGTGGTGCAGAGCGGTGGTGCAGAGTGGCGGTGCAGAGTGGCGGTGCAGAGTGGCGGTGCAGAGTGGCGGTGCAGAGAGGCAGTGCAGAGTGGCGGTGTAGTGCAGCAGAGTGGCGGTGCAGTGGTGCAGAGTGGCGGTGCAGAGTGGCGGTGCAGAGTGGCGGTGCAGAGTGGCGGTGCAGAGTGGCGGTGCAGAGTGCACAGTGGTGGTGCAGAGTGGCAGTGCAGAGTGGCAGTGTGGCGGTGCAGAGTGGCGGTGCAGAGTGGCGGTGCAGAGTGGCGGTGCAGAGTGGCGGCGCAGAGTGGCGGCGCAGAGTGGCGGCGCAGAGTGGCGGCGCGGAGTGGCGGTGCAGAGTGGCGGTGCAGAGTGGAGGTGCAGAGTGGCGGTGCAGAGTGGCGGTGCAGAGTGGCAGTGCAGAGTGCAGAGTGGCGGTGCAGAGTGGCGGTGCAGAGTGGCAGTGCAGAGTGGCAGTGCGGCGGTGCAGAGTGGCGGTGCAGAGTGGCGGTGCAGAGTGCAGAGTGGCGGTGCATAGTGGCGGTGCATAGTGGCGGTGCGGCGGTGCAGAGTGGCGGTGCAGAGTGGCGGTGCAGAGTGGCGGTGCAGAGTGGCGGTGCAGAGTGGCGGTGCAGAGTGGCGGTGCAGAGTGGCGGTGCAGAGTGGCGGTGCAGAGTGGCGGTGCAGAGTGGCGGTGCAGAGTGGCGGTGCAGAGTGGCGGTGCAGAGTGGCGGTGCATAGTGGCGGTGCAGAGTGCAGAGTGGTGGTGCAGAGTGGTGGTGCAGAGTGGCGGTGCAGAGTGGCAGTGCGGTGGTGCAGAGTGGCAGTGCAGAGTGGCAGTGCGGTGGTGCAGTGCGGTGGTGCAGAGTGGCGGTGCAGAGTGGCGGTGCAGAGTGGCGGTGCAGAGTGGCGGTGCAGAGTGGTGGTGCATAGTGGCGGTGCAGAGTGCAGAGTGGCGGTGCAGAGTGGCGGTGCAGAGTGGCGGTGCAGAGTGGCGGTGCAGAGTGGCGGTGCAGAGTGGCTGTGCAGAGTGGCGGTGCAGAGTGCAGAGTGGCGGTGCAGAGTGGCGGTGCAGAGTGGCAGTGCAGAGTGGCGGTGCAGTGCAGCAGAGTGGCGGTGCAGTGGTGCAGAGTGGTGGTGCAGAGTGGCGGTGCAGAGTGGCGGTGCAGAGTGGCGGTGCAGAGTGCACAGTGGTGGTGCAGAGTGGCAGTGCAGAGTGGCAGTGCGGCGGTGCAGAGCGGCGGTGCAGAGTGGCGGTGCAGAGTGGTGGTGCAGAGTGGCGGTGCAGAGTGGCAGTGCGGTGGTGCAGAGTGGCGGTGCAGAGTGGCGGTGCAGAGTGGCGGTGCAGAGTGGCGGTGCAGAGTGGGGGTGCAGAGTGGCGGTGCAGAGTGGCAGTGCAGAGTGGCGGTGCAGTGCAGCAGAGTGGCGGTGCATTGGTGCAGAGTGGCGGTGCAGAGTGGCGGTGCAGAGTGGCGGCGCAGAGTGGCGGCGCAGAGTGGCGGCGCAGCAGTGCAGAGTGGCGGCGCAGAGTGGCGGTGCAGAGTGGCGGTGCAGAGTGGCAGTGCGGCGGTGCAGAGTGGCGGTGCAGAGTGGCGGTGCAGAGTGCAGAGTGGTGGTGCAGAGTGGTGGTGCAGAGTGGCGGTGCAGAGTGGCGGTGCAGAGTGGCAGTGCGGTGGTGCAGAGTGGCGGTGCAGAGTGGCGGTGCAGAGTGGCGGTGCAGAGTGGCGGTGCAGAGTGCAGAGTGGCGGCGCAGAGTGGCGGCGCAGAGTGGCGGCGCAGCAGTGCAGAGTGGCGGTGCAGAGTGGCGGTGCAGAGTGGCGGTGCAGAGTGGCAGTGCGGCGGTGCAGAGTGGCGGTGCAGAGTGTCGGTGCAGAGTGCAGAGTGGTGGTGCAGAGTGGTGGTGCAGAGTGGCGGTGCAGAGTGGCGGTGCAGAGTGGCAGTGCGGTGGTGCAGAGTGGCGGTGCAGAGTGGCGGTGCAGAGTGGCGGTGCAGAGTGGCGGTGCAGAGTGCAGAGTGGTGGTGCAGAGTGGCGGTTTATAGTGGCGGTTTATAGTGGCGGTGCAGAGTGGCGGTGCAGAGTGGCGGTGCAGAGTGGCGGTGCAGAGTGGCAGTGCAGAGGTGGTGCAGAGTGGTGGTGCAGAGTGGCGGTGCAGAGTGGCGGTGCAGAGTGGCGGTGCAGAGTGGCAGTGCGGTGGTGCAGTGCGGTGGTGCCGAGTGGCGGTGCAGAGTGGCTGTGCAGAGTGGCGGTGCAGAGTGCAGAGTGGTGGTGCAGAGTGGCGGTGCAGAGTGGCGGTGCAGAGTGGTGGTGCAGAGTGGCGGTGTAGAGTGGCGGTGCATAGTGGCGGTGCAGAGTGCAGAGTGGTGGTGCAGAGTGGCGGTGCAGAGTGGCGGTGCAGAGTGGCGGTGCAGAGTGGCGGTGCAGAGTGGCGGTGCAGAGTGGCGGTGCAGAGTGGCGGTGCAGAGTGGCGGTGCAGAGTGGCGGTGCAGAGTGGCGGTGCAGAGTGGCGGTGCAGAGTGGCGGTGCAGAGTGGCGGTGCAGAGTGCAGAGTGGTGGTGCAGAGTGGCGGTGCAGAGTGGCGGTGCAGAGTGGCGGTGCAGAGTGGCGGTGCAGAGTGGCGGTGCAGAGTGGCGGTGCAGAGTGCAGAGTGGTTGTGCAGAGTGGCGGTGCAGAGTGGCGGTGCAGAGTGGCAGTGCGGTGGTGCAGAGTGGCAGTGCAGAGTGGCAGTGCGGTGGTGCAGTGCGGTGGTGCAGTGCGGTGATGCAGAGTGGCGGTGCAGAGTGGCGGTGCAGAGTGGCGGTGCAGAGTGGCGGTGCAGAGTGGCGGTGCAGAGTGCAGAGTGGTGGTGCAGAGTGGTGGTGCAGAGTGGTGGTGCAGAGTGGCGGTGCAGAGTGGCGGTGCAGAGTGGCTGTGCAGAGTGGCGGTGCAGAGTGCAGAGTGGCGGTGAAGAGCGGCGGTGCAGAGCGGCGGTGCAGAGTGGCGGTGCAGAGTGGCGGTGCAGAGTGGCAGTGCGGTGGTGCAGAGTGGCGGTGCAGAGTGGCGGTGCAGAGTGGCGGTGCAGAGTGGCGGTGCAGAGTGGGGGTGCAGAGCGGCGGTGCAGAGTGGGGGTGCAGAGTGGGGGTGCAGAGTGGCGGTGCAGAGTGGCAGTGCAGAGTGGCGGTGCAGTGCAGCAGAGTGGCGGTGCATTGGTGCAGAGTGGCGGTGCAGAGTGGCGGCGCAGAGTGGCGGCGCAGAGTGGCGGCGCAGAGTGGCGGCGCAGCAGTGCAGAGTGGCGGTGCAGAGTGGCGGTGCAGAGTGGCGGTGCAGAGTGGCAGTGCGGCGGTGCAGAGTGGCGGTGCAGAGTGGCGGTGCAGAGTGCAGAGTGGTGGTGCAGAGTGGCGGTGCAGAGTGGCGGTGCAGAGTGGCGGTGCAGAGTGGCAGAGTGGCGGTGCAGAGTGGCGGTGCAGAGTGGCGGTGCAGAGTGCAGAGTGGTGGTGCAGAGTGGCGGTTTATAGTGGCGGTGCAGAGTGGCGGTGCAGAGTGGCGGTGCAGAGTGGCGGTGCAGAGTGCAGAGTGGCGGTGCAGAGTGGCGGTGCAGAGTGGCGGTGCAGAGTGGCGGTGCAGAGTGGCGGTGCAGAGTGCAGAGTGGTGGTGCAGAGTGGCGGTTTATAGTGGCGGTGCAGAGTGGCGGTGCAGAGTGGCGGTGCAGAGTGGCGGTGCAGAGTGCAGAGTGGTGGTGCAGAGTGGCGGTGCAGAGTGGCAGTGCAGAGTGGCAGTGCGGTGGTGCAGTGCGGTGGTGCAGAGTGGCGGTGCAGAGTGGCGGTGCAGAGTGGCGGTGCAGAGTGGCGGTGCAGCGGTGCAGAGTGGCGGTGCAGAGTGGCGGTGCAGAGTGGCGGTGCAGAGTGCAGAGTGGCGGTGCAGAGTGGCGGTGCAGAGTGGCGGTGCAGAGTGGCGGTGTAGAGTGGCGGTGCAGAGTGGCGGTGCAGAGTGGTGGTGCAGAGTGGTGGTGCAGAGTGGTGGTGCAGAGTGGCGGTGCAGAGTGGCGGTGCAGAGTGGCGGTGCAGAGTGGCAGTGCAGAGTGGCGGTGCAGAGTGGCGGTGCAGAGTGGCGGTGCAGAGTGGCGGTGCGGCGGTACAGAGTGGCGGTGCAGAGTGGCGGTGCAGAGTGGCGGTGCAGAGTGCAGAGTGGTGGTGCAGAGTGGTGGTGCAGAGTGGTGGTGCAGAGTGGCGGTGCAGAGTGGCGGTGCAGAGTGGCGGTGCAGAGTGCAAAGTGGCGGTGCATAGTGGCGGTGCAGAGTGCAGAGTGGTTGTGCAGAGTGGCGGTGCAGAGTGGCGGTGCAGAGTGGCAGTGCGGTGGTGCAGAGTGGCAGTGCAGAGTGGCAGTGCGGTGGTGCAGTGCGGTGATGCAGAGTGGCGGTGCAGAGTGGCGGTGCAGAGTGGCGGTGCAGAGTGGCGGTGCAGAGTGGCGGTGCAGAGTGGCGGTGCAGAGTGCAGAGTGGTGGTGCAGAGTGGTGGTGCAGAGTGGCGGTGCAGAGTGGCGGTGCAGAGTGGCTGTGCAGAGTGGCGGTGCAGAGTGCAGAGTGGCGGTGCAGAGTGCAGAGTGGCGGTGCAGAGTGCAGAGTGGCGGTGCAGAGTGGCGGTGCAGAGTGGCGGTGCAGAGTGGCGGTGCAGAGTGGCGGTGCAGAGTGGCGGTGCAGTGCAGCAGAGTGGCGGTGCAGTGCAGCAGAGTGGCGGTGCAGTGGTGCAGAGTGGCGGTGCAGAGTGGCGGTGCAGAGTGGCGGTGCAGAGTGCACAGTGGTGGTGCAGAGTGGCAGTGCAGAGTGGCAGTGCGGCGGTGCAGAGTGGCGGTGCAGAGTGCAGAGTGGCGGTGCAGAGTGGCGGTGCGGAGTGGCGGTGCAGAGTGGCGGTGCAGAGTGGCGGTGCAGAGTGGCGGTGCGGCGGTGCAGAGTGGCGGTGCAGAGTGGCGGTGCAGAGTGGCGGTGCAGAGTGGCGGTGCAGAGTGGCGGTGCAGAGTGGCGGTGCGGCGGTGCAGAGTGGCGGTGCAGAGTGGCGGTGCAGAGTGGCGGTGCAGAGTGGCGGTGCAGAGTGGCGGTGCAGATTGGCAGTGCAGAGTGGCGGTGTAGTGCAGCAGAGTGGCGGTGCAGTGGTGCAGAGTGGCGGTGCAGAGTGGCGGTGCAGAGTGGCGGTGCAGAGTGGCGGTGCAGAGTGGCGGTGCAGAGTGGCGGTGCAGAGTGGCAGTGCAGAGTGGCAGTGCAGAGTGGCAGTGCGGCGGTGCAGAGTGGCGGTGCAGAGTGGCGGTGCAGAGTGGCGGTGCAGAGTGGCGGCGCAGAGTGGTGGCGCAGAGTGGCGGCGCAGAGTGGCGGCGCAGAGTGGCGGCGCAGAGTGACGGCGCAGAGTGGCGGCGCAGAGTGGCGGCGCGGCGGTGCAGAGTGGCGGTGCAGAGTGGCAGTGCGGCAGTGCAGAGTGGCGGTGCAGAGTGGCGGTGCAGAGTGGCGGTGCCGAGTGGCGGTGCAGAGTGGCAGTGCAGAGTGCAGAGTGCAGAGTGGCGGTGCAGAGTGGCGGTGCAGAGTGGCGGTGCAGAGTGGCGGTGCAGAGTGGCAGTGCAGAGTGGCAGTGCGGCGGTGCAGTGCGGCGGTGCAGAGTGGCGGTGCAGAGTGGCGGTGCAGAGTGCAGAGTGGCGGTGCATAGTGGCGGTGCAGAGTGCAGAGTGGCGGTGCAGAGTGGCGGTGCAGAGTGGCGGTGCAGAGTGGCGGTGCAGTGTGGCGGTGCAGAGTGGCGGTGCAGAGTGGCGGTGCAGAGTGGCGGTGCAGAGTGGCGGTGCAGAGTGGTGCTGCAGAGTGGCGGTGCAGAGTGGCGGTGCAGAGTGGCGGTGCAGAGTGGCGGTGCAGAGTGGCGGTGCAGAGTGGCGGTGCAGAGTGCAGAGTGGTGGTGCAGAGTGGCGGTGCAGAGTGGCGGTGCAGAGTGGCAGTGCGGTGGTGCAGAGTAGCAGTGCAGAGTGGCAGTGCGGTGGTGCAGAGTGGCGGTGCAGAGTGGCGGTGCAGAGTGGCGGTGCAGAGTGGCGGTGCAGAGTGGCGGTGCAGAGTGGTGGTGCATAGTGGCGGTGCAGAGTGCAGAGTGGTGGTGCAGAGTGGTGGTGCAGAGTGGCGGTGCAGAGTGGCTGTGCAGAGTGGCTGTGCAGAGTGGCGGTGCAGAGTGCAGAGTGGCGGTGCAGAGTGCAGAGTGGCGGTGCAGAGTGGCGGTGCAGAGTGGCAGTGCAGAGTGGCGGTGCAGTGCAGCAGAGTGGCGGTGCAGTGGTGCAGAGTGGCGGTGCAGAGTGGCGGTGCAGAGTGGTGGTGCAGAGTGGCGGTGCAGAGTGCACAGTGGTGGTGCAGAGTGGCAGTGCGGCGGTGCAGAGTGGCGGTGCAGAGTGGCGGTGCAGAGTGGCGGTGCAGAGTGGCGGTGCAGAGTGGCAGTGCGGTGGTGCAGAGTGGCGGTGCAGAGTGGCGGTGCAGAGTGGCGGTGCAGAGTGGGGGTGCAGAGTGGCGGTGCAGAGTAGCAGTGCAGAGTGGCGGTGCAGTGCAGCAGAGTGGCGGTGCAGTGCAGCAGAGTGGCGGTGCAGAGTGGCGGTGCAGAGTGGCGGTGCAGAGTGGCGGTGCAGAGTGGCGGCGCAGAGTGGCGGCGCAGAGTGGCGGCGCAGAGTGGCGGCGCAGAGTGGCGGCGCAGAGTGGCGGCGCAGAGTGGCGGCGCAGAGTGGCGGCGCAGAGTGGTGGCGCAGAGTGGCGGCGCAGCGGTGCAGAGTGGCGGTGCAGAGTGGCGGTGCAGAGTGGCAGTGCGGCAGTGCGGCGGTGCAGAGTGGCGGTGCAGAGTGTCGGTGCAGAGTGCAGAGTGGTGGTGCAGAGTGGTGGTGCAGAGTGGCGGTGCAGAGTGGCGGTGCAGAGTGGCGGTGCAGAGTGGCAGTGCGGTGGTGCAGAGTGGCAGTGCAGAGTGGCGGTGCAGAGTGGCGGTGCAGAGTGGTGGTGCAGAGTGCAGAGTGGTGGTGCAGAGTGGCGGTTTATAGTGGCGGTGCAGAGTGGCGGTGCAGAGTGGCGGTGCAGAGTGGCGGTGCAGAGTGCAGAGTGGTGGTGCAGAGTGGCGGTGCAGAGTGGCGGTGCAGAGTGGCAGTGCGGTGGTGCAGAGTGGCAGTGCAGAGTGGCAGTGCAGAGTGGCAGTGCGGTGGTGCAGTGCGGTGGTGCAGAGTGGCGGTGCAGAGTGGCGGTGCAGAGTGGCGGTGCAGAGTGGCGGTGCAGAGTGGCGGTGCAGAGTGGCGGTGCAGAGTGGCGGTGCAGAGTGGCGGTGCAGAGTGGCGGTGCAGAGTGGCGGTGCAGAGTGGCGGTGTAGAGTGGCGGTGCATAGTGGCGGTGCAGAGTGCAGAGTGGTGGTGCAGAGTGGCGGTGCAGAGTGGCGGTGCAGAGTGGTGGTGCAGAGTGGCGGTGCAGAGTGGCGGTGCAGAGTGGCGGTGCACAGTGGCGGTGCAGAGTGGCGGTGCAGAGTGGCGGTGCAGAGTGGCGGTGCAGAGTGGCGGTGCAGAGTGGCGGTGCAGAGTGGCGGTGCAGAGTGGCGGTGCAGAGTGGCGGTGCAGAGTGGCGGTGCAGAGTGGCGGTGCAGAGTGGCGGTGCGGCGGTGCAGAGTGGCGGTGCAGAGTGCAGAGTGGTGGTGCAGAGTGGCGGTGCAGAGTGGCGGTGCAGAGTGGCGGTGCAGAGTGGCAGTGGAGAGTGGCGGTGCAGAGTGACGGTGCAGAGTGGCAGTGAGTGCAGAGTGGCAGTGAGTGCAGAGTGACAGTGAGTGCAGAGTGACAGTGAGTGCAGAGTGACAGTGAGTGCAGAGTGACAGTGAGTGCAGAGTGAGTGCAGAGTGACAGCAGAGTGAGTGCAGAGTGACAGCAGAGTGACTGTGACAGCAGAGTGACAGTGAGTGCAGAGTGACAGTGAGTGCAGAGTGACAGTGAGTGCAGAGTGACAGTGAGTGCAGAGTGACAGTGAGTGCAGAGTGACAGTGAGTGCAGAGTGACTGCAGAGACAGTGTGTAAGGGTGCAGGGTGCACATTGTGTGAGTGTGCAGAATGAGTGTGCAGGGTAAACAGTGTGTGACTATGCAGGGTGACATTGGGAGTGTGCGGGTGAGCAGTGTGTGAATGTGTAGGGGCAGTGTGTGAGTGTGCAGAAAACACCACACACACATAATGCACACACAGACCACACACCTCAGTCTCTCAACACCACACACTTGTCACCACTCAACACAACACACTCACCACCACACTCACTCCCCAGGCTCACCCCCACAGACTCACCACCACACACTCACCAGCACACAGAAAACAACACACACAACAACACACACAACAACACACCCCCAGCCGTCAATGAATGCTTTCACCATGCACAAACACCAACAACCATCATCCATCTGTGCACGCTTTTACCAAGCACACACCCACCAGCCGTCAGTGCACCCTTCCACCAGGCACACACACCTCCAGCCGGCAGTGCACTTTTCCACCAAGCAATCGCAGTATGGTACACTTTACTTTTAAACATATTCATATAAAGCACAGCATGCCACCATTGGTAAAATTACAATTCAACCAACATATTTCCACTACACACCACATGCACACACTCCATAACACATGGCAAAAAGACATTGGCATTTACAATGCCATTAGCTCAAACTCAAATAAATCCGAGCCCGATTGCATTTCTAATGCTTGTTTTCTTTTTGCTAATCACTCCATTAGAGAGTGCATGTATTTTTCAGCTGTCTTCCTCATGTACTTCTCTTCCCACCTCTGCACCCACTCCGTGTTATTCACTCTTGCTTGTGTGTTTCACTCACACCCTCTGTGTTGTGCTCACCCTTGTGTGCTTCTGCCTCTCTGCATTGCTTTCTCACCTGTGTGCTTCTCCCTCATGCGCCACATTACTCTCTGTTGCCTAATCGCTTCTACACCACGCTCTGCGTTGCCTTTGTCGTGTACTTCTCCCTCCACCCTCTGTGTTGCTTCCACCCCCCTGCCATCCATGTTGCTCACCATCCATGTGGCTTCCTCCCACCCAGTTTGAAATAAAAATGTCCAACTTGGATCAGTAATAAAAAAAGAAAAAAAGTGCATGTGTAATTTTATAGATAGCGTGCATGCGTAGAGAACGCGCCTACAAAATGACACTTCCGGCCGCATCACAGGTTTTTTTCTTCTCATATCTAGCCATGTTACACAGCATTGTGGATGCTGTGCAGCATCACTAAACACCACTGGCAGTAGATCACAAAGGCGACCTATTGGATTTACCACTGCTTGTTTTCTCACTGCAGCGTCTTGGTTCACTTCATCCTGCTTGATTACTCTGTTGTTATGGTGGGGTGTCTTGTGGGCATCTCCTTTAGTCCCAGCATCTATTTACACCAGTTTTGTATTTTCATGGTTTAATGTTATTTTGTATCCAAGGTTCTGATGCATATCTATACTACTATTATATACTACTAATATATAATACTATTATAAAGGAAGAACTTTGAACCTTTGAGGTGGGTAAACTCGGGAACCACAGCGCCAATCCACACACCCGATACATCGTTGTAATAGTCAGGGTGTGCAGATGGACATTGTTGGAAATGGGATCCCCGGCTGGCCAGGGCTTTCGCCAAAGTCAGTCAGAGACCACCACACCCAAGTCAGGGCAAGGGAGTTACACGCCAAGATAACCCCTACTCACCCTCTAGGTAACGTGGCGCGAGCAGCAAGGCTAAACTTGGAGGCGATGTAGGCTAAGTATTTGCGCACGCACCCCAGCAACAACAACCAAAGGCCCACCACAAAGGAAACTCCACACAAGGTTATAAAAAAATAGCCTTTGTATTACACCAAAACACATTAGATAAAACACACACTTTACAATGTGCCAGAGGCACGGGCAGAATTTACAGGGGATATGTACAAGACAGGGCCACCTGGACCACTGTCAGGAATCAGAAATAGCACTTTCAGAAATAGCACTTAGTACATAGAATATAGCACAAAATAAAAATAGAGCACACAACCAGTCACTACTGGTAACAGGACCTCACTAGCACCACCTGTACTAGGGAGAAAACAACCACCTATGTATTACAATACCTGTAGGGGTGTAAGAGGAAAACACATGATGCAATGCATAACATACATTCAGAGGTGTAAAAGGCACATGACGCATAATCAATACATTCAGAGGTGCAGAGAAAGTACAATTGCGCCAAACTCACGTAAGTCACCACCTGTGACTGTCCCTAGGCCCTCTGGCCTTGTTGGGGCTAGGACGCCCTGTGTCCAAAGTGTCAGGGTCCTAAACGTAGCAGTTACCCACAAAGTGCTGGGCAACTGGCGCAACAATGTTTGAGCCTGCCAGGGCTCAAGAACAACAGTGGGGCCAATGGGGGAGCCTCTCTGGGCTCTTAAACAACAATGGGGGCTCAAGAGCCTCTCTGGGCTCTTCAAAACGACTTTGGCGCCTGGAGCCTCTCTCCAGGCCCTAAGAAATAAATGTGGCCCTCCAGAGCCTCACTGGGCTCTACACACGAAATGCTGCCTTGGTGGAGCCCCTCACGGGGGACTCAACTTTGCAAATGCCCCCTGAGCCTCTGGGGCTTGTGAAGCAGAAATGCCCAACTGGCCACTTCGTCAGAGTCCCGCTCGGGCACTCAGGTACAAACAATGCCCAGGGAGCCTTTCACTAGGCTCCACACCGCGAGCACGGGAGCGCGCTACTGGGGAGGGGGGGCGGACACTGTGTCCCGGTGCCCCTCTCTCCCTCTCTGTGGCCACACTCACCGGCTGTTGGCTCTCTCTGGACTCCTCGTGCTGCAGGGGCTCTGTGAGGCAGCCGGGACGTCCTCTCTGCTGCGGGCTCCTCCTACTGCCTCCTGGCGGCACTCTGGGGCTCTCCCTCGGTCGGAGCTTGGCTCTCCTTCTTGCCGGGCCGCGGGCGGGGCTCTCTCACCCTCGAGAGCCTCGCCGAGGACAAGACGCTGGCAGTCTCCTTCTGGCTCTCCCCGGGGCTCTCCCTTCACATGGGAGCCCCGGCAGTCAGCTTCCGGCTTCCTCCTCTGGTGCAGGAGCGCGGGGTGGGCTCCCGTCAGCTTCCTGTTGTCCCGCTCGTCCCGCCCCCGGCCTGCCTGACTTCCGGCCGGGCGGCGGCGGCGATATGGACGCAGCAAAATGCGGCAAGGAGCGGGGCAATGCCGGGTGGGCACCGGCTGTGAAGATAACGCGCTCCCAAGCGCTAGCCCACCATAAAGCGCTTCCAAGCGCTAGGGGCGAACAAATACAGCGCTTCAGGCGCTAGGTGCCCAACAAAGCGCTCCCTCAGCTCTAAATGCAAAATAAAGCGCTCTTAGCGCTAGGAGGGAAAAGGAAAGCGCTATCAATCCAATTCAGCACCCCCAGGCGCTATAGGACAACAAAGTCCAGCAAAGGTCCTTCAGCAAGGCAGGGGGGGGGCAAGGCTGGGCCCAGAGCCAGCTCACTGGGTCTCCAGGCAGGGAGACACTCCAAGTGGCGGTCCTCTGGCCCAGCAGCAGCAGCAGCCCCCTCAGGATCCTGGAAGAGAACAACTTCAGTGGGGACACAGCCCCATTTTTATACAGTGCATTCCTTTGTTCAAGGGTGTAGAGTGGGGGCGGAACCAGTCGCAGCTGGTTCTTGAGTACTCTGTTTACCTCAACCACCCTCTCTATTCACTGGCAGGGCTTGGGTCATTAGACACACCACAGGGGGGCGGAGCCAGCATTGTGTGGGGAAAACCCAGCCCATCCAGGACACAGGTACACTCCTCCCACACATCACTCATGCTAATCTCCCACTCACCACCGGGCAGACCCATCCAGACTTCCTGGAGCCTGGCATGCCAGCCAGCTCCAGCCAATCACACGCCAGCACCCTCACAGCACACGTACAGCCATGTCTAGAAATGGCGCTTCGCTACTAGACACATACATGCTGCATACACCGTTGCGCAGCATTCACTCTCACGAGTTCACACATACCAGACTCAAGCCTGTACACCCCACGCATCAGGAACTACCAGGGACACATACATTCCCCATGCATTCCTATGGGCGGGCAGGCCTAGCTCAGCACATGCACTCAGAGTGCGCACGCACTTTCCCCTGGGACACAGTGAAAGTGCGCAGAATCCCAAAATCACCATCTCCAGGTCACCCTTTTCCAGCAAAAAGTCTAGGGGTGAACCTGCCCTAAGGGCCAAAGTCCAACATAACCCCCTTCCAGCCAAAACGCAGGGGAGACCAATCACCACCGTGATGGACTTCCCTGCTTGGGGCGATAGAACACGGACGCGGGCCCACAACTGCAGGGACACCCTCCTGTTCTACGCCATGGTGAACCCAGGGGATTCCTTCTAAACACACTGTCTGGACCAACTGGGCTACCCCACTGGTACTCCCAAGTTGTCCGCGGCCAGGACCAGGCCCTGGGCCACCCAGGTGCCACTGGTCCATGCCAATTCGCAGAGCGGGGGGTAGTAACCCCTGGCACATAGGAGCCATTCTCCACTCTTCCTGTCTGCAAGACAGGACTAGACTGCCACTGGTTCTCCAGCCTAAGGCCTACAACCTCAGGCGGACCAGGAGTCTCAGGGAAGGCTCTCCTCCCCTTACCTCTTCTTCTAGGGTTCCTCCTCCACCTGCGAGGGGTACCCCTAGAACGCCATTCCAACCCAGGACTTATCCACTCAGGTTGCACCGTGGTCAGAGGTGGGCTCTCCCACCCTCTGCACCCCCTTCCAGAGGTCTGCCCTCTCCCACCTGGAGAAGTTCCTCTGGAAGAAGAACCGGTCAGGACACTGGTTACAGTCGTCCTACCCTTCAGGTCAGGCTGACCCTGAACCTGGCCTTCCAACCTCTGGTCTAAAACCTTCGGTGGAACAATTGCCTGGCACTCCAGGACTTCTGGGGACTTACACTCCATCCCCCTGAGGCTAACAAATGTCACATCTGTTGTGTGACTGTCTGTCTGGCGCAGATCTCCCGCCCTCTGTCCACCTGACAGTGCGTGACGATCCCCCAGACCAGAAGTGTTGTTACCATGGTCACTACACGGGAACCTAGCCCAACTGGGTAGTCCCTGACCCACTGGTCCTTCCACTGGGGAACTCCCCCAATCACTCCTCACTCTGGACTCCTGTACCCTCCCTACCGGAGCGGTACTGCCAGACTCTAGAACCACAGGAGCTCTGGTTACAGACACTCCAGGTCCTCTACTCACTAGGAGATCCTCCTCAAGTGGACTAACAGGACAGCCTAGGTCCCCAACCTGGTGTTCCCTCAAGAAACCACCCAGGTTCTGAGACAGGGCTTCGGGCCTCTGGGGGCTCTCAGCCACCCACTGACTCCTGCTCCACTGAGCCAGGCAGTCAGCCCCTACACCCTTCTCACTAACCAGGGACCTAGCTGGGCTACACTGAGCCTCTTCCACCACGCTGGGCTGGAAGATCCCTGACCCACTACTTTTGGAGTCACTCACCAATGACTCTACAGAACCTCTGGTCCCTTCCCAGCGGTCTGCTTCCTCTGCCAGCTCACATGGTTCAGACAATCCTTCTGCCATTGGATCAGGTTACCCCTAAGTTGGGACTGGGTGTCTGACTCATTCACTGCAATGTCTCTCTCTTCGCAAAACTCTCTCAGTTCATGCAAAAACAGACCCCAGACATTAAAAGCAGACTCCATCTTGGCAAGATGCTCACAGACACGTGCAACACAGGGGACTGAACAATCTGAAGTAAGAGGACACAATTCCAAAACTTCAACAATCTCCTTATCAAAGAGAACTCATACTCATGCGTCCAGGAAAAACACACCATTCATCCACACACACCCTCCCCTCGGATCGGTAAGGCAGTTTCTACCACCCCTGACTTCTCAACCTGACCAAAAGCGACACAGGTACCAAACTCTGGAAGCAGGGCGGGGGACAAATGTACTGAACACAATCAAATGACACTCTTCAGGAGAAGAAAATAATGAAACTTCCAAAACAATACAATCCCCTAAAAATGTGGTCATCTAAATGCAGAGTTTTGTGGTATGGCCAGTTACTACTAAGGTACAACGCAAACACAAATCCTTATCCCGCCGCTTGCCGCCAATGTTGGAAATGGGATCCCCGGCTGGCCAGGGCTTTCGCCAAAGTCAGTCAGAGACCACCACACCCAAGTCAGGGCAAGGGAGTTACACGCCAAGATAACCCCTACTCACCCTCTAGGTAACGTGGCGCGAGCAGCAAGGCTAAACTTGGAGGCGATGTAGGCTAAGTATTTGCGCACGCACCCCAGCAACAACAACCAAAGGCCCACCACAAAGGAAACTCCACACAAGGTTATAAAAAAATAGCCTTTGTATTACACCAAAACACATTAGATAAAACACACACTTTACAATGTGCCAGAGGCACGGGCAGAATTTACAGGGGATATGTACAAGACAGGGCCACCTGGACCACTGTCAGGAATCAGAAATAGCACTTTCAGAAATAGCACTTAGTACATAGAATATAGCACAAAATAAAAATAGAGCACACAACCAGTCACTACTGGTAACAGGACCTCACTAGCACCACCTGTACTAGGGAGAAAACAACCACCTATGTATTACAATACCTGTAGGGGTGTAAGAGGAAAACACATGATGCAATGCATAACATACATTCAGAGGTGTAAAAGGCACATGACGCATAATCAATACATTCAGAGGTGCAGAGAAAGTACAATTGCGCCAAACTCACGTAAGTCACCACCTGTGACTGTCCCTAGGCCCTCTGGCCTTGTTGGGGCTAGGACGCCCTGTGTCCAAAGTGTCAGGGTCCTAAACGTAGCAGTTACCCACAAAGTGCTGGGCAACTGGCGCAACAATGTTTGAGCCTGCCAGGGCTCAAGAACAACAGTGGGGCCAATGGGGGAGCCTCTCTGGGCTCTTAAACAACAATGGGGGCTCAAGAGCCTCTCTGGGCTCTTCAAAACGACTTTGGCGCCTGGAGCCTCTCTCCAGGCCCTAAGAAATAAATGTGGCCCTCCAGAGCCTCACTGGGCTCTACACACGAAATGCTGCCTTGGTGGAGCCCCTCACGGGGGACTCAACTTTGCAAATGCCCCCTGAGCCTCTGGGGCTTGTGAAGCAGAAATGCCCAACTGGCCACTTCGTCAGAGTCCCGCTCGGGCACTCAGGTACAAACAATGCCCAGGGAGCCTTTCACTAGGCTCCACACCGCGAGCACGGGAGCGCGCTACTGGGGAGGGGGGGCGGACACTGTGTCCCGGTGCCCCTCTCTCCCTCTCTGTGGCCACACTCACCGGCTGTTGGCTCTCTCTGGACTCCTCGTGCTGCAGGGGCTCTGTGAGGCAGCCGGGACGTCCTCTCTGCTGCGGGCTCCTCCTACTGCCTCCTGGCGGCACTCTGGGGCTCTCCCTCGGTCGGAGCTTGGCTCTCCTTCTTGCCGGGCCGCGGGCGGGGCTCTCTCACCCTCGAGAGCCTCGCCGAGGACAAGACGCTGGCAGTCTCCTTCTGGCTCTCCCCGGGGCTCTCCCTTCACATGGGAGCCCCGGCAGTCAGCTTCCGGCTTCCTCCTCTGGTGCAGGAGCGCGGGGTGGGCTCCCGTCAGCTTCCTGTTGTCCCGCTCGTCCCGCCCCCGGCCTGCCTGACTTCCGGCCGGGCGGCGGCGGCGATATGGACGCAGCAAAATGCGGCAAGGAGCGGGGCAATGCCGGGTGGGCACCGGCTGTGAAGATAACGCGCTCCCAAGCGCTAGCCCACCATAAAGCGCTTCCAAGCGCTAGGGGCGAACAAATACAGCGCTTCAGGCGCTAGGTGCCCAACAAAGCGCTCCCTCAGCTCTAAATGCAAAATAAAGCGCTCTTAGCGCTAGGAGGGAAAAGGAAAGCGCTATCAATCCAATTCAGCACCCCCAGGCGCTATAGGACAACAAAGTCCAGCAAAGGTCCTTCAGCAAGGCAGGGGGGGGGGCAAGGCTGGGCCCAGAGCCAGCTCACTGGGTCTCCAGGCAGGGAGACACTCCAAGTGGCGGTCCTCTGGCCCAGCAGCAGCAGCAGCCCCCTCAGGATCCTGGAAGAGAACAACTTCAGTGGGGACACAGCCCCATTTTTATACAGTGCATTCCTTTGTTCAAGGGTGTAGAGTGGGGGCGGAACCAGTCGCAGCTGGTTCTTGAGTACTCTGTTTACCTCAACCACCCTCTCTATTCACTGGCAGGGCTTGGGTCATTAGACACACCACAGGGGGGCGGAGCCAGCATTGTGTGGGGAAAACCCAGCCCATCCAGGACACAGGTACACTCCTCCCACACATCACTCATGCTAATCTCCCACTCACCACCGGGCAGACCCATCCAGACTTCCTGGAGCCTGGCATGCCAGCCAGCTCCAGCCAATCACACGCCAGCACCCTCACAGCACACGTACAGCCATGTCTAGAAATGGCGCTTCGCTACTAGACACATACATGCTGCATACACCGTTGCGCAGCATTCACTCTCACGAGTTCACACATACCAGACTCAAGCCTGTACACCCCACGCATCAGGAACTACCAGGGACACATACATTCCCCATGCATTCCTATGGGCGGGCAGGCCTAGCTCAGCACATGCACTCAGAGTGCGCACGCACTTTCCCCTGGGACACAGTGAAAGTGCGCAGAATCCCAAAATCACCATCTCCAGGTCACCCTTTTCCAGCAAAAAGTCTAGGGGTGAACCTGCCCTAAGGGCCAAAGTCCAACAGACATAGGCTATATAAACGTAATAAATATACGTTATTTAAAAAATTTACTGAAAAAAAAGTAGTCCCTTGGAAGAAGCGCCGGCCGCGACGTGCGGCCCGACGTGAGGAGCGCAGGGAGGAGCGGCGTCCAGGAGTGCGAGGAGGACCGGCAGACATGGCGCGGGGAGGAGCGGTGAGGAGCGGCGGACAGGTGGAGAGGAGCGGTGAGCGGCGGATGAGGTAGGTTATTTATTTATTTATTTTGGAGCGGTGAGCGGCAGAAAAATGAAGCAAAAATGAAAATCGCGAGCAAGAGGAAGCAAACGGAGCATTACAAAAGTGAGCCAAATGGTGCATTACAGGAGGAAAAAGTTACGTGTGCAGGTTACAAAAGCGTACATCGCGAGCAAGAGGAAGCAAACGGATCATTACAAAAGTGAGCCAAACGGTGCATTACAGGAGGAAAAAGTTACGTGTGCAGGTTACAAAAGCGTAGAAAGTAAACATAGAGGTATAGGAGGAAAAAGTGACGTGTGCAGGTAGCAAGAGGAAGCAAACAGAGCATTAAAAAAGTGAGTCAAACGGTGCATTACAGGAGGAAAAAGTTACGTGTGCAGGTTACAAAAGCGTACAAAGTAAACATAGAGGTATAATACTGCAATATATGGAGAAAGGCTCCGGGGGACCCACGGACAACGTCTAATTGCTCCTGGACAACGTCGGGACAGGCTGCTAGTAGTTATGTAAAGAAATATTCTTAATTGAGTTTATAATTTGTTGTTTTCCTACGGTTTTATGGCTCTGAGGTTTTCCTTTGAGAATCCTTTTCAATAGGCTGGCTCACAAGGTCAAGAATGTCTGAGAAAGGCCTTTGGTTGCTTCTGATAAATATTTATTCTCAGACATTTTCTGAAGTTTGGGTTTTTATTTGAGTACTTTTCTATCCCAGGTTTGTTTGTAATTTTATTTTCTTAACCTTTTGCGCACCAGACTTCACATCCTAGTAAGGTTGACATTTTACCTTTGATCCCATAACGCATTGTATTGCTCGGCTCCTGTTTTAGGGCTCAGTTGAGGAGCACTGACAACACACCCTTCTCCTCCACTAATGGTGAACTCAGAAAGAAGTAGAAGCCTGGGGTGATCAGAAACTGAAAATTAGATGCAAAGATTGATCCTGCTGTTTCAGATTTCAACCCTGCCCAAAGAGGAGAGCATAAAGCTTGATTGAGGTGCCAAGGAGCTTTAGGGACAGATTTTCAAATAATACATGCAGTACCTCACCCAAGCTGTGTTGTGTGACAGGTAGGGAGCAGGAGAGAGCCATATCTACAGAAATTTCAGCTGCAGAGCGCCACGCACACACCTTAGCGCCATAGCGCTAGAGTGTGTGTGTAAGTTTAGCATAGGTTTTGTACAGGAAGGATACCCTTCCTGTACAAAATACCATGCCTAGACAAGTTTAAAAGCGTTTTCTACTTTGCATGTGTGGTGCACAGTGCCGCACACAAGCATAGTCAGAAAAGAAAGGAGAAATAAAACCATTTCTTCTGTTGCACCTCCTTTGCAGTGAGTTATCTTTTGGCGCTAAACCCTGTCAACAATACTCCATAGATAGGGTTTTGTTTGAAAAGGCATTGGTGTTTATATGGGAACGCTCATGTACCACCCATGTACTGCCTTCTTAGCGCTAAGTAACGCAAAGCAGTGCTTTGCGCTGCTTTGCGCTACTTTTAGGGTACTTTCAAGGCAGAACCAGTTTTGCACTGGAAAGTAAATTCCAAAAATATCATTTTGTGCTGGTTAGCTAACCCAGTGCTAAATGTTTGAAAATCTACCCCTTAATGTTATCTTGAGCTATTTGTTATGAGAATGGCTTGATGGGTGAATGACACACTTTGCTGTTTCAATCAGTACTTTTCTCGTCAAATTTTATCACACTGGGACACAGGTTCAGCTGGCCATGGTGATTCTTTGGTTAGTGGAAAGCAATAATGGAAATGGGCTGGTACTGATTTGCGCGCTCACCCAAAACTTTGCGCTTTGTACGTTTCAAGTACCTGAACTGTTTCTTGGCATAGCCAGCACTCAATGCGTGTGTTAAGGCTGGCAGCTCTTACTCCTGAAGGCTGACATGCCCTATGCACCAGATGGCTTATAGCTGTGAGCCATGTAATCCGCCTCAAGAATATTCATCAAGCCATGTTAGAGAGCTCTACAGGCGTCTCAATACTGCTGCATACATGCAATTTGTGCCACGATAGAGGAGGCTTTGTAAGAATTCTGGGGGGCTTATTGACAAGCCTATTGTGCCGTCGGTGCGTCACTTGTATTGATGCACTGACAGTACAATGGACTTCCCATATTTACAAGGTCACGTAAAGTCGCCCTGAGTGACATGTCATGGCCTTGTAAATATGCTTCCCTTTCACGCATAACTCTGCGTTAAAGGTGCTTTCCATGGGTGTTGCTGTGGGTGTTGCTTCGCTACATCCATAGAACTTGACGCATTCCCAGATTTACAACATTTTGTAAACCTGGGAATGTGTCAGAATCCTAAGGAGGTGCAACGAGGAGATATACATTTCTATGGGTGCTGCATTCTGCAGCATGCATAGAAAGAGGAAAATGCCTTTAACAATTTTTTTTTGTGCAGGAAGGTGTCCGTTCCTGCACAAAAACATAATTTCTCCAGCGCAGGTACACTTGCAACATGATGCAAGGGTGTCAGCACCGGTGCACGGCTGCTGTTTGTACGCCGGTGCAGGGAAAAAGGACAGGAATGTGTCATATCTTATTCATATGGCGCATTCCTGTCCTTTTATTTTGACATACAGCAATGCAGCAGGAAGGCCTGCGGTGCTGCGGTGCGTCAAATATTATAAACGAGGCCCTGGATGTCTTGGGAATTGTAGACCAGTGCTTTAGGCAAACCAACATGGATGTTGTTGGAACTTTGTAAATACCTCAGTAGAGATGTACAAGGAAGGAAGTTAAGTGCTTCTTCTAGTTTCAGACGCGCGTAAGCATTCTGATACTGGAGTTTTGTTTTATTTATAATGCACATAGGACTACAGAGCCCAGAAAGCATAAGAAAAATAAGTGGTGGATCTATTACTCACCATGTCTGTCATGCATTAACTTTGCAGGACATGAAAGCCTCTGTTCTGCAGAGGGAGTTATACATGATTTTTGCTCAGTACAGGTTGTTAGAACTGAGTGCATTACACAGCTCTGTATTCCATTTTGCACTATCCTTGTTGCATTTTTAGTTTTGCAAAACTGTCAGAAGAAAAGTGCGAAAGAAAAACCTACAGGGATTAGAATATGCTTGGCAGGGAAGCTTCTGTGTGTAGGACAAAATGGAAGGCACAGGTATGACTGCAATCTTGTGATCTAAAGAGACTTGATATAATGTAAAGAACATCTCAACGTTACTGCCATGGGTACGGGCCGGCTTTAGCGCTGGTGGTACCCAGTGCGGCAATCTCTTGTGGCGCCCCCAACATAAAAACCTCCTCCTCCACCAACTCCCTCACTTCCATGCTCTGCCAGTGCCCCTCATCTCTACATAGCCCCTCTCACATACATTTTGTTTGTTTTATAGAGCCATTCATACCATTGTAGGGTGTCAGAACACATTAAATCAGACACACATTATACAGAGCCAATGATTCATACATGTGTAAATCTGTCTATAGGAAATGCTACACTAAACAATGAGGATTACAGGGTATAGGAATCACATGTCATCCATACTAGTAGGCAGTATATATTAAGAGTGTTTGGTCTCGAGAAGCATAAACTCTGGATTTAAATCTCCTTCCAGGTGGGAGCAGACATGCCTTCCTTGCCCGCTCTGCTCCAGGCAGCGAAGGCATGTTTGCTCCCGCCTGCCAGGAGATTTAAAAATGATCCTGCCAGGCGGTAGTAAACATAGTTTTGTTTCCCAGCCCCTGCTAAAAGAGAGAGAAAGCAATAAAGGAACTAATTATAAAAGGAGCAAAGGAGAGGAAGAAAAAAAACAAGGAAAGAAAGAAGAGGATAAAAAGAAAGTGAGAAAAAATTAGAGCGAGAAAATAGCAGACAAAAGGATGAGAGAAGAGAAAGATACAGAAATATAGAGCAACAAGGAGAGAAAGAAGGGGAAAAAACTTAAAGAAAGCAAGAAGGAAAGAAAGATTTTTTTTTTTACTGAATGACATCAAATGTAGTGGTACTCTCAGTAACGCATCTTTGGATGTAGTCAAATAATCCGCCAAATAGGTTACTGCCATTGACTGTAATGAAATCATTCTCTGACAAACTCATTGTCGGAAGGCTATTAATTTCGAGGAAGCAATACTTCAGAGATGCATGCGCTCTTATCTGAGGCATTTATTGTCTGGTTTCTTATCAGGCGACAGCACAACTTTGTTTATATAACAAGAGGTTGGACTGCATGCTGTTCAGTGCTGCCAGCCCGGCCCTGGTGTGAAGAGCAACACTGGCAGGCAGCTAGTTGAAATGGTCCTGAACTCGAACTATAGGCATAGAACTACACCAAAAGACTCTGTGACCTACACAGTGGCAGCTGTTCCTGGGCAGCAGTGGTGGCAGGGAGGATAGGGTTTAAAAAAACAAAAACAAAAAAGATCACTTACCTGCCGGCCACCGCTTCTCCCCCGTCCTCTCCATCTGTGAACCGGAAGTACACAGGCTAACAGATTGCCCTAGCCAATCATGGAGCTGCTGCCACCAGTTCGGCACTTAAGCAGGGACTCCAAGCCTGAGCATGTTCTCCAACCAGGATCCGCAATACAGCTGTGTGGAGAACATGCTAAGTGCGCATGACTGTTTGGCCGGCACAAGACGGCCAGCCAAATCGTCATGCGAACTTAAGTGCACTCACCTCTCCTCCTCCTGTTGGCTGTGACGACAGTGAAGCCCCACCCCAAAACTGGGTTCAGCAGGGTAAAATAAAATGATAACGTCGGGTAATTATCATTTTATTTTTCCATTTTTGCACTGCTGAAAAGCAGTAGGGCATTGCTCCTCCGCCTTAGCGGAGGAGCTGCCGCTGGAGCTACTGGTGATCAATATGTTGGAGAATCCTGGATTAAAGGTTCCAGAAAGCCTGACGTCTGACACCCTTCAATTAAACTACGATTCTACCTCTAATATACCCAAAGAAGGCCCACAAGAACCAAGCTGGAATCTTGCAGTACAGAGGGATGCTTCATTATCAACTCACACAAACAGAAGTAGGTTACACATAAATTGAATGTATCACAAACAAAACAACACTTCAAGGGCAAAAGCGTTCAGGGGTTAACCCCCTGGTTCAACTATATTAACTGTCATTTGAGCGAACGAGAATCTGCTCCTTCATAGGTCCTGCGGTTTCTTAGGTTCTTCTCATATCACCAACCATGATTGTGTTTCCAGTTGTAATCATGGGTGTGTTTACTTGGTGTAAATGTTGAGCAGTAAGCCTTATTCTTGCTTTGAAAAGGCACAAACACTCAGAGCTATGTTGCCCTTCCGGCCTCGATTCCAATATGTAGGCAGGGACGTTTTAAGGCATGGGCACAGTGGGCTCTGGTCCAGTGCCCCAGCCTTTCAGAACGGTGATGGATTAAACCCAGATCTTTTGACTGGGTGTGAGTGTTTGATTGATTCAGATGCTCCATCCATCACCACCCCCTTTTGTACCGCTTTTGCCCACCATAAGTGTGGCAGGGTATGATCAGGCGTGAGTCCCTTGCTCACTTTGCCACTGGATTCAAGCAAGCCGGGCTGAAGACGGCTGGAATGCCAGAAACCGGTCCTCGGAAGCTTGTTTCCGGTCCAGGGAAGGCATGGCTTGGCAGTTCGGGCTGGACTGTTCCCATGAGGCACAGGGTCAGACTGATTTCCATATAGCCATGTCTGAACTGGGGTGGCAGAGTGGGCTAAAGAACGGTGATGGATTAAACCCAGATCTTTTGACTGGGTGTGAGTGTTTGATTGATTCAGATGCTCCGTCCATCACCACCCCCTTTTGTACCAGCCTTTCAGGGGGCACCCTGAAAAAGCCAGTTCTGTTCTGTAGAGGTTTCCCCTAATGACCTTGAATAATTCTTAAACACATTGCTTGAAATACCGCTTTCCTTTAATTTTATTTTTTAATGTAGGTGAATTTTGAGAGTCTATTACAGACATTTTGGAAAGAAATGTGTTTGTTTTATGCAACAATCATAAAAAAAGTTTATTTTAGATTAAAACGGAACCTCATATATGAGAATTGGGAGGGTGTGACAGAGATTATTTGCAGTAATATTAGGGAGCTATTGCTTTGTTACAATATTGAAAACACACGTCATTATCCCTGAATATCAGATGTAAACACATTTAGAATTTGAACAGTGTTCCTATGCACTGTCGATGGCCTGATTAAAAAGGGTTTGAAAGAGCTGAAAGTAGATCATAAATTCAAAGCTGTTCCAAAGAGGGTTCCCCAAAATGCGTTTGGCCCAGGGCCCCCAAAATCCTTAAGATGTCCCTGTATCTAGGTATGACCAATTGGAGAAATCCAAATATGTGCCTCGGTGAAAATAACCAAACATGTAACAGTACATCGCACAGAGCGCCCATATTCTGTGTAGTATACTATAATGTAGCTCCTAACAGGTCTTGCCAGTAAGATACATCGCACACAACCATTCACACAACCAGTAATAACAGGCCCAGAATATTTATAACTGCTGGGCAAAGTGCATGTTACCTGCCTAAGAAATTGGTGAATGTCTTGAAGCAGACATCTTCCACAGAAAAACCACACACAACACACCCAGCTAGAAATAGACCAGAACACAATACCTCAAACAGATCAACACAGGATTACTAACAATCCTGCTCGAAACAGAAACCCTGGCAGCACATGTTCAGTGAGGCACTCTCAGATATCTTAATGGGCAGAGTGTGTGATGTACAAATGGCAAGAACATTAAAACATAACATGCACATATTCTACTACCAGCAGCCTCAGCTGATTGACAAAGAATACTGTGAACAGGCACAGATTGGTACAAGTGACATGGCAAGGGACCTTGACCAGACGTCTCCCTCCTCTACAACACACTGTAAAAGCCCTATAAGGTATCGATCAAAGATGCACATTACCATGGCCGGGCTTATAAGGTGGCACACCCAGACAATTGTCTCTTAGAGACACATGAGAAGAAATCTTCAGGCTGCAAAAAGCTGGAAAATGAGCATATTCAGAGATAGTGGTAGGTCTAAAAATAGAATGCCTAATTGGTCAAAGATAGTCCATGCCACCTCTGGGAGCAGGTGTCACTCATAATTGGCAAGACAATGCCTGGTGAGATTGTCTGCCCTGGTGTTGAGAGTAACTCATAGGTCTATGTTGCCTTTAAGTATTTTAACACATACTGTAATGTTTTTTAAATTTCTAATTTTGGCGGGTGTAATATGAATTATATTTGATGTGATATAGTATGTGCTTTTATGGATGTTATATGACACAAAAGAACACAGGGGGTCTAGATGCCAAATAATCTGACAGGGCTGCCAAAATGGACTAACACCGTCGCAGGGGTGCCTAAGTCACCTAAGGACAGCCTCTAAAATAAGGGTGAACACCAAATGTGGCGGAAAGCAACAGACACTGTAAAGACACCAACACAATATCAGAAAGTGGTTGACAAAATCCACGCCATCAGGTAAAGGGTTACCATCAAACAGACTTGATGATCAGTCATATCATCTGGCCCACCCAGGTGTGAGTTGGCTAATCCCCTGATCATTGGGATAAACACGCCACACCGGTAGTAGTTGGTCTTGGATTTGGTCCACCAATCAATAAGGGATGCTGTCTAATAGCTGATCTTTGGTGGTGTGTAGTGAAATTACAGTGCAACAAAAGACAGAAGTGGTGAATTAAAATAGGATGATGTGTCCTCCATACATCAATTTTATTCCGTAGCCGAACAACATCCCCTAATTAAAAACCAGAACAGTGCAAAAGGAGACAGCAACAAATTTCTGTCTAAAGAGGGGCCAACATGTTTCTGCCTAGCGGGCAACCTGTCCCATGGCTTTCATCAGGGCCTCTGTTCTATGAATAGTTGCACGTGTTATTTGAGAAATTGTGACTAAACTAAAACGTACCAAAAAGTGAAAAAATAATAACACAGGTTGGAAACGATACAACCTGTACCAACCTAAATACACAGATCCTTCATGTCAATTGAAACGATTATTCCCAAGAAATATATAGTAGTTAGTGTCACAATCACAGTATCTACCATTCCTCTAACCACAGTAGTGTCACCCTAAAATCATTAGCAACAAATAAACCAATTTTGCTCACCTGTCTTGCCAGGGGAAAGGACCTCACCTCACCTGGACCATGCTCAGGTTCTTCGAGGCCCCGCACTATGGATAAATGAAGCAGAACAGAGAGTGGAGACACCGTGAAGCTATTACTTGCATAGTCCAAAACATGTCCAGCAAGTCCCTCTGTTATACCTGTCAACTTTTTCCACTTATAACAAAAAGAGATTCTTATCACCTGATAAAAATGAGACCCTAGTCTCCATTTATCCCACTAGAAGCATGGTATTCCTCATTCCAGTATCTCTTAGAGGATGGAATTGCTCTTAATCATATTTGGTTACCTATGAATGTTGTTATTTTGCCAAGGGAATCTAATGTCTCACACCAAACACTCTGTATTCAAACAAATATAAATTCAAATTCAAATAAATTCAAGATCTCCAGCCAGCTTAGAGTAGTGTCTACTCCAACAGCTCAAGCTGAATTAAGGGGGAAAGTCTAGCCCATAAGATTTAGCTAACTGGTATCAGAGCGAACCCTTGCCTTACCTCTCCGTCGGTACCTCAAGCTCACTTCTGAGTCTTGGGGGAGGTACCGACTGGAAGAGGCAGGGCGTTCTTATAGGGAACCTCATTTAGGGACTACTTTCAGTCCGCCGATATTATTGGTGTGCAATTGCGCGCTCGCTTCCATTTAGTATTATGTTAGTCATAGCAATAAAAGCGCCCACCTTCAGACAGCTTCTTCGTATCCCTAAGCGTCTGCCAGCCGTATATCACCTTCGAAGGATCCATGGCATTCTTCCCTAGACGCCTGCGCCTCGCTCGCGAGATGGACGACAACATGACGTCATGACGTCCATGTTTGTATTTCCGCCGCGGAATCCGGTGATAAGGCCTCGAAAGAGCATTACTTTGTATATATCGATTGGAAAAATGCAGGGGAATGAACTTAATGCCCCCTAATCTATTCAAATTAATGCGCTCACAGAGGCATAGGGTCCTTGCTCTTTTCTCAGGGCCCGATGCATGCCTAAGTTGAGTGGCTGGATAGAAAAATTGAAAAAACTTGAAAAAACTACAAAGTGACGTCATAACGTCCATCTTGGTAGTTCTTTGGGTCGTTTCATACCTGTGGGTGTTAGCTATGGTGTCGGAATATGCCAGCTGGAAACGATAGTTCCATTTAAAAGTCATTATATTCATGCTGCTTCACTGTTCCAAAACTGGCTATGCACCAACTATTAAAATATATAATTTCCTGTTAATCAGATTCTACTTGGAAACAGATACAGGCTCCTGGTACATAAATAATATGCATAGTATCGAAAATACACTGAGAGTGTACCTAGTATCTCATACAAGGTGTAATCCCTCCTCATGTAGTACCAACCCTAGTGCAATTGTCTGGTATACCTATCTGTTAGAGTGACCGTGTCATACCCACATCCCTTACCATTCAATGGGAGATAACTACAATCAAAAAACCATACGCACGGATGATGAAACTTTCTGCTGTAGTGGCTAATAACATAGCCTCAGAGTGTGATCTATCTGTAGCCCCAGATCTATAATGAGGTCCATGGAATATTGTCATTTAATCCCTCTGAATCTGTGCGAAGTTTATATATCCATTTCTGTTCCTTTAGAAACAGATACCTGGATACATCACTTGTATGCAAGGGTATGAAAGGTTTTTCTAAGACTGTCCATTGGAGGTCTGTTTCACTATGTTGTTTCTCTAGGAAATGTCTTGTGAGCTTAGTCATGGATTTTTTACATCGAAATGAGCTCTTATGCTCCACCATGCGTGTGCCTACCTTCCGGGTAGTCATGCCCACATACCTACTGGAGCACGAACATGTTAGCAAATAGATCAGATTATTGCTATTACAATTACTGAAATGTAACTGTGCCCAAGGTCTGTTGGTGCCTATATCTATTTCGGTAGAATGTTTGGTCTGTGGGCAAATTGAGCAAATCCCACACGGGTGGTGCCCTACTGCAGGGGGTAAATTCCACAGAGTGCCCAATGCTCTTTTAGGGCTCTCCTTCGGACGAGTATGGACCAACCGGTCTCGAATACTACTAGCTCTCTTGAACGCAAAAAGCGGCAAGGTGATTTTGTCGTTACCGTGATTTAGAATCCTCCAGTGGTTTCTTATTATTCTCTGAATGTTGTTACTTTTAGTATTGAAAGTACTCACAAAGTTAAGTCTTCCAATAGGAGGTTTTGAAATTGGAGGTTCCAGGAGAGCTTCCCGGTTGTTGTTGGCTCTCTTGCAGGACTTCTTAATCAGTGCTTTCAGGTAATGTCTTTCTTTCAATTGTATTGACAGATTATTGGCATGGTAATTGAAATCCTCGTTGTTAGAGCAGTTCCTACGGACCCGTAGGAACTGCCCATACGGTAAGTTGTCACGTAAGGACTTCGGGTGGTGACTATCGTAGAGAAGTAGTGAGTTTCTCGACATCGGTTTTCTGTATAGCTCACTCTGCATGCCTGCAGGTGTGACATAGACAGACAAATCCAGGAAAGCTAGTCTATCCTTATGTGCCTCCACCGTAAACTTGAGTTATTGGTTCCTGCTGTTTAACCAATGGTGGAATGCATTAACAGAGTCCAGATCACCTCTCCACACCACCAACACATCATCGATGTAACGTTTCCACCATCTAATCAATGCGTGGAATGGGTTGGTGGGGGTAAGTACGTACTGCTGTTCAAAATGGTGCATGTATAGATTAGCTAGGCTCGGCGCAAAAACGCTGCCCATGCTCGTGCCAGATATCTGCAAGTAGATGTTCTCTTCAAATCGGAAAAAACTATCCTTCATGGCGAGCCTAGCTAGAGCCATAATGAACGACACAGGAATTATGGTGTCAACGATGTTGTCCCTCAGGATGGATCTAACTACTTCTAGAGTCTCATCCTGAGGGATGGAGGTATACAAAGAATCTACATCGAAAGAGACCAAGAGGTTATGGATGTTTACATACTTCCGAATAACGTTTTATGATGATGATGAGAGGTCATGGTAGGTGGTTGACCATCATGGAAATCAAGTGAAGTGCCAAAAAAAAGCCTAAGAGCCTCCAGACAGACTGCACTGAAGAATACACTCTGCCCTGCTTGTTGCAGTATTTCATGTTTTCTGTCAGCACCTTGATCAACCTGTCCTTGAGGGTGAGCAGAAAGGCCTTTACGGCCAACGGGGTGGTTTGTAACTGAAGAAGATTTATGTTTTGGGGCTGCTCTTTCTGAGAACGGAGACCTGTCACCTTGTCTAGGCATCAGTCATCCACCACCAGATGTCCTGAGCCACCTTGTTGGAGATGCATATCCTGTTCAAAAGGCATCCCCGGTGCTGGGCAAACTGCAGTCACAGATTACACTGAAGGGCCTGCATATGCCAATGGGCAGGAGGCACCAGCAAGATGCACAATGCCAAGAGCCAAAACCACCACACTGCTCAATGCCAAGATACCAACTCGCTATTAAGGCTGAAACAGAGGCTTTACCTGCTGGAAGTAGATGGGAGACGAAGTGCGACTATTGCTTCTTTAAGGCCTTGCTACATTTTACATATATGTGTGTATATGTATATATATATATATATATTCCTTTCTGAACTATAATAACATGGGCACCCACATATCTCCCTGGGTACCTTTCCCTGACTTTAGGCTGATATCAGCGTCCCTCGCTCTCTTCTAGTATCATCTATTAGACATCACTTTAAACTCTTTGCCTGTGGTGGGATATCTATCAAGTTATATTTTGGACGTGACACCCACTTGACAATTTCTCCTTCTAAACAAGTGTTTGGGTCATTATATATATATATATATATATATATATATATATATATATATATATATATATATATATATATATATATATATATATATATACAGAGCAGTATTGAAACTGGTTGTGAGATCTCATTAATGCTCTTAAAAAAAGTACAGAATGGATGGCAGTTGGCACGGCATATAAAATAGACAGCGCCACGAAGGTTGCACGAGTCTCTTCAACAATTTCATAACTTCCGAAACGTGCATCAGAGCAATTTTGTCTTATTTTGTGTTTCATATATAAGAGAGAAAGGATGCAAAAAAGTCCTAAAATTGTACGATTTTCATATTAATATTATGCAATAATTTTCATGACATTATTGTTCATTTTGTGTCTAATGACCTGATATGATTACTTGTTGTAGAGCGTGACTGGGCGGGATTGTTTTTTCCCCGAACATGTTATGTTGTGATGTTTTTTGTCTCTTGTTCTGTTTACATATGATTTGAAATTGTGTGGAGCTCACAAAACCCATCTATATAGCTTTGATTATATCTTTCTGTACAAAATATATATGTTGACGAATAATACAATATCTCTTGTTCTGTTGACTGGTTGTGATTGCTTTTTTTCCCAAACATGTTATGTTGTGATGTTTTTTTATCTCTTGTTCTGTTTACATAGGTTTTGAACTCGTGTGGAGCTCACAAAACCCATGTATATAGCTTTGATTACATTGTTTTTGTACAAAATATTTATATTGAGGAATAATAAACTATAAATTCAACTGGCCTGTTCTATGGCTCTTAAATATTGTTAACCTTTTGGTACTATATTGATTCAATTGGAGAAGTTTATGTTGTTTTTTACTGTTAACCTTTTCCCTGGATCATATCTATCTATCTATCTATCTATCTATATATATATCCAGGCAAACAGCTCCTGCCGTTTCGTCCAACCTCTTCCATCAAGCGAGGTTGGTGTCAGCTTGGCAGGCGCAGGACCCGCGTCTAATGTCAATAACTCTTGCGCTGCTGCACTACAGAATTTTAATTAAATTAATTGTTCTCCTTACAATCCTGGAGTGCGGCTCTTCTTTGCACAGCATCGCGAGAGTCACTGATATATATATATATTTTTTTTTCCTCAGGGACCCTCTTCTGTCTTTTTGAGTGAAACAGCTCTCTCTTGAAACATCTGGATCATAGCCTGAAGGTTATGGACTCATTGTAGGGACAGGAAGGCCACCAGGGTAACTGTGCCCAGAACGGTCCCAATACAAGGAATCCTCTGTACTGGCTTGAAATCGAATTTGGAGTCAGTGATGGAAAACTCCAGGGTAGACAGTAATGGCACCCTTATCCTTAGGTGGTCTAAGACTAGTTGCGGTGAGCAAGCCATAAGCAGTCATATCTAGGTACAAAAATACAAGATCCCCAATGTGAGACGATTTGCCGCTACTGCCAACATGATCTTTGTAAAGACCCATGAGGTTGATGTAAGTCAGAAGGGCAGTACGGTGCTTTGGGGGTGATATGACCTCACCACAAAGTAGAGACACTTCCTATGAAACTACAGGACTCACACACGGAAATATGTATCTCACTGTACCAGGGACTCCATCCAGTCCTCAGGATCCAAAGCTTCCAGAACCTGAGCAAATGTCATCATTTTAAACTTATTTTTGAGGAAGGGGGTCAGCAGTCTATGATCTAGAAACAGGCTTAAAAGCCAGTCTTTCCTGGGGACCAGAAATGACCATGGGTAACATCTGGTCCTCTCTCTGTCTCTGGTATCAGTTTGATCATCTCTTTGGTGAGCAACTTTGTCATTTATTTTGGCAGAATTATGGTAAGACCCACCACTGCCTGAGAGAAAACTGGGGGATGTGAATAGGTGCATTCAATAATGGAAAGGCATAAACAACTTGGATAATCTGAATGGACCATTGGTCTGATGTGATGGAGCATCAGTAAGGGCATGTTAGATTGGACTCCGCCACCTACCAGTCTCAGGGTGAGGTCAGAGGTCAACTAAAGAGACTTGGCAGCAGTGCCTGGTGAAAAGGAGGATGAGGGGTGTTGCTATAGTTGTTGGCCTTGTCTCTTGGCATATGCTCTACCTCACTCACCATACAAAGTCAGTGTGGGTTGCTGTATAAGAAGAGAGAGTTGTCACTGGAAATACACAAACCCCTTAAGTGTCCCCTGCACTTCCTGTATAGTTGATGGAAGTGGAGTGCAGAGGAAGCTATGCTGCTTTTACATTTCTACAAGTCTGTATCATCGTATTTGAAAAGAGCCTGGATTCATCAAATGGCATGCCCATTAGGTAAGTCTGAATATGTCCTGAGAATCCAGTTCCACACATTCAGTCATGCTGTCTAAGAACTATGCTGGTGCCCACAGCACAGGCAATAGAATTTTTATTGTCCAGTTATGAACCCATGATATACCTTACAGCATCTGGATCATTGTGCACTGTCTGAGTGAAGGGGTTGTGTATATGGAAAGGCTGGCAACGCATTGTATGCCATGTCCCAAAGGGTGTGCATCTAAGGATCAAGGAGAAAATTTGCATTCATGGAGCGTAATGCCAAACAGCCAATTGAATATACTTCTTACAGGTAGCAGTGATGTCTTTTGACTCTGTACAATGGTGAAGTTGGCACAAAATTCCGCTGTACTATGCTTGTTGAGAACTGTACTAAAAGACTTTCTCGGGTTAAGATGTGGTTTCAAACACTTTTGATCACCTGATGGCCTGTAACATCTAACAATGGAGTAACTCATGACCAGAGCAGAAAATGGATTTGGCTGAACAGACAGGACTGAGTCAGTTGGTTCATTGTTGAAAGGCACCAAAGGTTAGGAAGTCAGAGGCACAGGCTAAGAAACGTAACTTTAGCCCTTCTGTGGGCAGTGCCAATTCCAGACCTTCCACTTCTCTATGGACCTCTACTACAAATTAGGCACGTTCTTCCATAAGAGGCCCTAAAGGTGAATACAGGGAGGATTCCAGAGCCATTCTGTAAATCCAGATATAGGTCAGTATCTGAATAATGAGGTGAAAGCAAATTATCTACCACCTCATGGTCATCCTCATTATGCAAAACATGTTGAAGGCCTTGAACAGCATCCGATGACAACCCAAAAATGTTGTCCACCCTCTGGAAGTATTGTTGCCAAGACAGAGGGGCTGAAGGAGAGCCCTCATCACCCCCCAGCATTTTTTTTTAATCAACTATGCCAAAATTGGGGGGGGGAGTCTAGCTGAAGATTGTTCAGGGCGTGAGGCCATAGCGGATGACAACACCGGAGCTAGCACAGCTAGAGTCATAGCCAGCCCCTACAAATGACCAGGAGGTGTGGCCAGTGCCATAAAGGAGGAGGCATGATTGGTGCCATTGACTAAGTGGGCTGACTTTGTCTGGTGTCAGTTGGCACTGGTAAAAGGCCTACCAGCAGAAGTACAACTGGAGGCCCCACTGGTCCAAGAGGCTGGAAGGCACACCAAATAGAGCCCGGATTATTCCGCAGAATGGCTTCCTTGAAGGCCAGAACTTGCTGGGGGAGTCATCGATGGCCTGAGGAAATTGGGACACATGGACCCAAGTTCGGCATATAGTTGACTACAGAGGCCCTGCGGCCTAAAAAGGTCAAGAATTTTTACTTTTCTGTTAGTGTACTTGTGAATATAGGTAGGGTGTGTTGTAGAAAGATGTGAGAAGGCTGCTGTGCTCCCATTGACCATTCCCCTCTCTGCCCAACCCAGGTCAGAGAAGGAGGAAAACTAGAAATCTGCCTGTGCTGAGGAGTCATGGCAGAGTGGGCTAAAGAACGGTGATGGATTAAACTCAGATCTGCTGACTGGGTGTAAGTGTTTGATTGGTTCAGATGCTCTGTCCATCACCACCCCCTTTTGTACCGCTTTGTTCGCCATAAGTTGGCAGGGTATGCTCAGACGTGAGTCCCTTGCTCACTTTTCCACTGGATTCAAGCAAGCCTGGCTGAAGACAGCTGTAATGCCAGAAACCGGTCCTAGGAAGCTTGTTTCCGGTCCAGGGAAGGTATGGCTTGGCAGTTCGGGCTGGACTGTTCCTATGAGGCACAGGGTCAGACTGATTTGCATATGGCCATGTCTGAACTGGGGTGGCAGAGTGGGCTAAAGATCGGTGATGGATCTGCTGACTGGGTGCGAGTGTTTGATTGGTTCAGATGCTCCATCCATCACCATCCCCTACTGTACCGAGGCGTCATGGCAAGCCAACTTCTTACCTCCCCCTCACTCCCCAGATAGCATTTCAATGTTACATTAATTAGGGTCACTAACTACTTTAAGAGCTCAAGCACAAACGTGCCACACCCAAAATCTCTAGCTTTAAAAGAGCATCTTTAATGAGATGGGCCTTTGTTTTGAGCGAGTTCAGTTAGATTCAGCTCTGTGTGTTGTTTTTCCTCCTGGGGCAAAGGGTTTTTCCCGAGTTAGATAAAGGGGTTGATGTAGAAATATAATTATCTTGCATTTCCGCTTTCTGTCCTCAGCCTCCGGAAGTCCCGGTCCCGGCGCCAGCTCCAGGGCAGACGTGCAGGCCGAGTCCTATCGGCAACGATAACTCTCCTCTGATAAGGCTCTGCGCTGTCCTCTTAAGCGTTGCTAGGAAATGGAGTTGGCGGTCGGGGGCCAAACAACAACTGACCGCCGCAGCACACCTGCGAAGCGCTATTTAATTCCCGGAAAACTACACACCTCTCCCAGAAGGCATCTCCCCTCTCCTCAATAACACAGTAAGGAACGGCTAATTAATTGTGAAGCGTAATGCGCGTTATTCCGAGTCAGTGTTATACAGCCATTTTAGCACATTAATACTCCCTGGGCAAGTTTGACTGGTGCCAATTCAACACGTAAACACAGCAATCAGCAAGTTAAGTTTTGCAAGGGGTCGGTCATGGTGCATCATCAGCTGTGGTACTTTTTTTTCGTGTGAGTGAGACTCGGTATTTGCTGAAATCTGCCAACTATGCCCAGATGGTGAATTGTGTGGTAACTGAGGTAAATTCATAATTAGAGTAAAATCACATAACGCCAGTGGACATGGCTCTACTGAGCTAGCTCTTCACATTTTTCAGGACTGCTTTTTTGTTACTAGTCCTAGCGAATTTATCATTTGCAAGCAGGGCCAAAATTGATCAGTACCTGCTGCATGAGAATAATGGTTCCAAAACTCAGAATTTTTATAAACAAATATTTGTTTTATTATTCCAAGCGGCAGTTGAAACGCCTGCGCATCTCTCAAACTTGTAACACGTTTTTTGCCAAAAGGTCTTCATAATAGGTCAGATTTGTGTAGATTGTCAGACTAAAAATGAATTTAATACGAGGCGTCAATATACTCTCTAGTCTAGTGTTACTGATCTGCCCGACAGCGCCAGTCCCCCAGACATACCTAATCCCAGAATGTGCTACTACAACAGCTAGTGGGGTTCCTCGAATTAAACAAGTGTTGTGCATTCATGTGCTTGCTTTCATAGCCAGGAGCAAACATAACAAGAAAAAAATATTACCTTAAACTCCACTTTAATACAAAACGAAAAAAAGCATTGAAAGGTATTTAAGTGACAAAAAGCAGAAACGAAAATAGGAAGACGGCTGCTCTTCTGCAGTTGGTAAGGACAGTGGTGCTCTAATTCTGGAATGTTAAGGTTCCTCTTGGGTCAGTCAAGAACTGCTCTCCCATTTCTTATATATTTAAGGTAAATCCCACAGAACTGCCAGTCTACTGGCATACTACTGGGGAGTGAACCGCCTCAATAGATTAAGCCCTGCAGGGCAAATAAGTATTTTTTTTAAAAAAAAGAAAATCGGCGGGATTTGTGCTGGATATTCGGTTCCAACCGAAAAAAAAAAAAAAGAAGCGTGGGCCCCCGCACTTCTCTACTGTTTAGCCCCCAGGTGGGCTAGCAGGATTAAAACAAGCATTTGCAATGCAATAGGTCTCGCATTAGGAAAGTTTGAGCTATTGGTATTGTAAATGACAATTTTTTTGATTTATGTGTTGGTTTTGAAAATATCGAAATTAATAGCTGTCATTTACAATGCCAATAGATTTAACTTTCGCAAATGTGACACCTATAGCATTTGTACTGCAATATGTGTTGTGTTTATGTGACTTAGATGTATTGATATTACAAATAACAATGGCTTTTAATTTTTTTTAAAAATTAATACTTAAATAAAAGTTATTATAATTTATAATGGCAATAGCTTAAACTTTTGTAAATGACTTTTGTGACGATTATGTTCAGTGTATTTTATTGTGACGAAAATCCAAGAACAGAAGTGAAATATTAACATCTTTTTGTGACATTTGTAATAAAGCTTGAAACATTGAGAGAACATATTTGAACCAGTTGTTGAGTGGTTGCACAGATTGAAGCTGTGGTGGCGCAGATCGATGCTGTGGCGTTCAGTGATGCTGTGGTAGCGCATAGTGATGTTGTGGTGCCCCTGAGTGATGCTGCGTGGTGCTGAGTGATGCTGTGGTGATGCGATAGTAGATAGATGGAGGGCGATAGATAGAGGGAGGCCGATAGATAGAGGGAGGCCGATAGATAGGTAGAGGGAGGACTATAGAGGGAGGCCGATAGAGGGAGGGCGATAGATATATAGAGGGAGGGCGATAGATAGCTAGATAGAGTGAGGGCGATAGATAGACTGAGGGCAATAGATAGACTGAGGGCGATAGATAGACTGAGGGCGATGGATAGACTGAGGGCGATAGATAGAAGTGTGTGTGTGTGTGTATGTGTGGGGTTGTGTGTGTGTGTGTGTTCGGTTGTGTGTGTGTGTGGGGGGTTGTGTGTGGGGGGTTGTGTGTGTGGCGGGGTTGTGTGTGTGGCGGGGGTTGTGTGTGTGGCGGGGGTTGTGTGTGTGGCGGGGGTTGTGTGTGTGGCGGGGGTTGTGTGTGTGGCGGGTTTGTGTGTGGAGTTGTGTGTGGAGTTGTGTGTGTGGAGTTGTGTGTGTGGAGTTGTGTGTGAGGGGTTGTGTGTGAGGGGTTGTGTGTGAGGGGTTGTGTGTGAGGGGTTGTGTGTGAGGGGTTGTGTGTGAGGGGTTGTGTGTGTGTGGGGTTGTGGTTGAGTGTGGTTATGTGTGGTTGTGTGTGTGTGGTTGTGAGTGGGAGTTTGTGAGTGGGGGGTTGTGAGTGGGTTGTGTGTGGGGTGTGGGGAGTTGTGTGTGTGGAGTTGTGTGTGGGGGGTTGTGTGTGGGGGAGTTGTGTGGGGGGAGTTGTGTGGGGGGAGTTGTGTGGGGGGAGTTGTGTGTGGGGGGGGGTTGTGTGTGTGGGGGGTTGTGTGTGGGGGGGTTGGTGTGGGAGGGGGTTTTGGGTGTGGGAGGGGGTTTTGTGTGTGGGGGGTTGTGTGTGGGTGGGGTTTGTGTGTGGGGGGGTTGGTGTGGGTGGGGGTTGGTGTGGGGGGTGTGTGGAGGGTTTGAGGGGGGGTTGTGTGTGGGGGTTGTGTGTGGGGGGTTTGTGTGTGGGGGTTTGTGTGGGGGGGTTTGTGTGTGGGGGTTTGTGTGTGTGGGGGGGTTGTGTGGGGGGGGTTGTGTGTGTGGGGGGGTTGGTGTGTGGGGGGTAGTGTGAGGGGGTTGTGTGAGGGGGTTGTGTGAGGGGGTTGTGTGAGGGGGTTGTGTGAGGGGGGTTGTGTGTGCGGGGTTGTGTGTGGGGGTTGTGTGTGGGGGTTGTGTGTGGGGGTTGTGTGTGGGGGGTCATGTGTGGGGGGTCATGTGTGGGGGGGCATGTGTGGGGGGGCATGTGTGGGGGGTTCTGTGGGGGGGTTGTGTGTGGTTGTGTGTGTGGGGTTGTGTGTGGGGGTCATGTGTGGGGTGTTCTGGGGGGTGTTCTGTGTGGTTGTGTGTGTGGGGTTGTGCGTGGGGGGTTGTGCGTGGGGTGTTGTGTGCGTGGGGGGTTGTGTGCGTGGGGGGTTGTGTGCGTGGGGGGTTGTGTGCGTGGGGGGTTGTGTGCGCGGGGGGTTGTGTGCGCGGGGGGTTGTGTGCACAGGGGTTGTGTGCGTGGGGGGTTGTGTGTGCGTGGGTCATGTGTGGGGGGGTCATGTGTGGGGGGTCATGTGTGGGGGGGTCATGTGTGGGGGGTCATGTGTGGGGGGGTTCTGTGGGGGGGTTGTGTGTGTGGGGTTGTGTGTGGGGGGTCATGTGTGGAGGGGTCATGTGTGGGAGGGTTCTGGGGGGTTGTGTGTGTGGGGTTGTGCGTGGGGGGGTGTGCGTGGGGGGGTTGTGTGCATGGGGGTTGTGTGCGTGGAGGGTTGTGTGCGCGTTGGGTTGTGGGGTTGTGTGCACAGGGGTTGTGTGCGTGGGGGGTTGTGTGCATGGGGGGTCATGTGAGAGGGGTCGTGTGTGGGGGGGTTCTGTGGGGGGGCTGTGTGTGAAGTTGTGTGTGGGGTTGTGTGTGTGGGGGGGGTTGTGTGTGTGGGGTTGTGTGTGTGTGGGGTTGTGTGTGTGTGGGGTTGTGTGTGTGTGTGGGGTTGGGTGTGTGGGGAGGCGTAGTGTGTGGGGGAGGCGTAGTGTGTGTGGGGGGCGTAGTGTGTGAATGGGGGTAGTGTGTGTGGGGGTTGTGTGTGTGGGGGGATGTGTGTGGGGGGGTCGTGTGTGTGGGGGGGATGTGTGTGGGGGGGTTGTGTGTGTGGGGTTGTATGTGTGGGGGGGTTGTGTGTGTTGGGTTGTGTGTGCGAGGGGGGTTTTGTGTGGGGGTTGTGTGTGAGGGGGTTGTGTGTGAGGGGGTTGTGTGTGGGGGGGTTTGTGTGGGGGGGTTTGTGTGGGGGGGTAATGTGTGGGGGGGTTGTGTGTGTGTGGGGTTGTGTGTGGGTGGGGTTGTGTGTGGGGGGGTTTGTGTGTATGTGTGTGTGGGGGATTGTGTGTGTGGGGGGGGTTGTGTGTGGGGGTTGTGAGTGGGTTGGTGTGTGGCGGGTTGGTGTGTGGGGGGTTGGTGTGTGGGGCGTTGTGTGTGGGGCGTTGTGTGTGGGGGGGTTGTGTGTGGGGGGTTGTGTGTGTGGTAGTGTGTGTGTGGGGGGGGGAGTTGTGTGTTTGTTTGGTTGTGTGTGTGTGGGGTTGTATGTGTGTGGGGTTGTATGTGTGCGGGGAGTTGTGTGTGTGGGGAGTTGTGTGTGGGTGTGAGGGGAGTTGTGTGTGGGTGTGGGGGGTTGTGGGTGTGGGGGGGGTTGTGGGTGTGGGGGGGGTTGTGTGTGGGGGGGTTGTGTGTGTGGGGGTTGTGTGTGTGGAGGGTTGTATGTGCGTGGGGTTGTATGTGCGTGGGCTTGTATGTGGGGGGTTGTGCGTGGGGGGTTGTGCGTGGGGGGGTTGTGCGTGGGGGGGTTGTGCATGGGGGGTTGTGTGCGTGGGGGGTTGTGTGCATGGGGGGTTGTGTGCATGGGGGGTTGTGTGCATGGGGGTTGTGTGCGTGGGGGGTCATGTGTGTGGGCGGGTCATGTGAGAGGGGTCGTGTGTGGCGGGTTCTGTGGGGGGGGTTGTGTGTATTTGGCTGTGTGTGAAGTTGTGTGTGGGGTTGTGTGTGTGGGAGGGTTGTGTGTGGGGTTGTGTGCGTGTGTGGGGTTGTGTGTGTGGGGGGGTTGTGTGTGTGGGGGGGGTGTGTGTGTGGGGTTGTATGTGTGTGGGGTTGTATGTGTGTGGGGTTGTATGTGTATGGGGTTGTATGTGTGTGGGGTTGTATGTGTGTGGGGTTGTGTGTGTGTGGGGTTGTGTGTGTGTGGGGTTGTGTGTGTGTGGGGTTGTGTGTGTGTGGGGGGTTGTGTGTGTGTGTGGGGTTGTGTGTGTGGGGTTGTGTGTGTGGGGTTGTGTGTGTGTGGGGTTGTGTGTGTGGGGGAGGCGTAGTGTGTGGGGGAGGCGTAGTGTGTGTGGGGGAGGCGTAGTGTGTGTGGGGGCGTAGTGTGTGAATGGGGGGTAGTGTGTGTGTGGGGGGTTGTGTGTGTGTGGGGGGTTGTGTGTGTGTGTGGGGTTGTGTGTGTGGGGGGTTGTGTGTGTGGGGGGTTGTGTGTGTGTGTGGTTGTATGTGTGGGGGGTTGTGTGTGTTGGGTTGTGTGTGTGTGGGGTTGTGTGTGTGGGGTTGTGTGTGGGGGGTTGTGTGAGGGGTTTTGTGTGGGGGGTTGTGTGAGGGGGTTGTGTGTGAGGGGGTTGTGTGTGAGGGGGTTGTGTGTGGGGGTTGTGTGTGGGGGGTTGTGTGTGGGGGGTTGTGTGTGGGGGGTTGTGTGGGGGGTTGTGTGTGGGGGTTTGTGTGTGGGGGGTTGTGTGTGGGGTTTTGTGTGGGGGGGTTGTGTGTGGGTTGTGTGTGGTAGTGTGTGTGTGGGGTTGTGTGTGTGTGGGGTTGTGTGTGTGGTTTGTGTGTGTGTGGTGTGTGTAGGGGTGTGTGTAGGGGTGTGTGTGGGGGTGCATGTAGGGGTGTGTGGGGGGTCTGGGTGTGTGTCTGGGTGTGTGTGGGGGGTGGTGTGGGGTTGTGTGTGCATGTGGGGTTGTCTGTGTGTGGGGTTGTCTGTGTGTGGGGTTGTGTGTGTGCAATAAAGAAATAAAAACAGAAGGAAAAAAAGAAGAGGGGTTAGGCGGCACGCGGGAGACCTCCGAAGAAGCGCGTGAGGCAGAGCGCGAGGCTGGGATGCGGTGCGAGGATGGGAAACGCGCGAGACTGGGGTCTGGTGCGTGGCTGACGTGCGGTGCGAGGATGGGAAACGCGCGAGGCTGGGAAGCGGCGCGAGGCTGGAGCCCTGTAGCGATGGCGCTTGAGGCCGTGCGGGGAGGACAAGGCTCGGGGATGGGCAGGAGGCCCTGCGAGACGGCGGAGCGGGGATAAATGGAGGGAAAGGAGGGCGGGAGAGACGGAGAGGGAGGAGACAGGTGAGGTGTTGCGATGATTTGGGAGGGAGGGGGTGGGTGAAGAGGGCACGGGACTGTAGGGGCGGAGGGGGGAGGTAAAAGAGGTGGAAAAGACGGTTGGGGGCACAGCGCCTATTTGCATGTATGTGAGGCTAGCGCCGATAAGTGGGGGGGGTCAGAGGAGGAGGGCTCAACCAAGGAGTCACAGAGAGGCACCCTTGTAATGTTAATACTGAGGGAGAGTGGGGAGAGAGGAGGGAGAGAGTGAGGAGGCTGGAGAGAACGAGAGAGAAGGAGGTAGGGACATGCAGAGGAGGAGGGGTGGTGAAGGATGCGGGGCAACGAGAGGACAGGCCGTAGGGACAAGGAGTAGGAAGAGCAGGGCAGTATGGAAGACCCAGGGGCAGATACCATAAGGGGGGTGGGTGGCCACAGGGCTGTTGAGGACAGGACTGGCAGAGACTTGTAGGAAGGTGGGAAGGAGGGTGTGGGATGGAAGGTAGGAGCAGTGGTGGCAAGGAGGAGATCTGACAAATGGCAGTTTACATTCTGCTGTTTCGCTTTTTAATTACATTTTTTTAAACAACTTTTTATTCGCATTTCAGCTTTTTTTGTTATTACATAACCCATATCCCCCCCCCCCCGCCCCCCCAGAGAACAGGTAACCCTTATTGTTACATACAGTTACCGTATTTTCCGGTGTATAAGACAACTCTTTTCTTGATAAAATATAGGTTTCATACTATACTCGCCGTATAAGACTACCCCCACTGCCAACCCAGTCCTGCATAGCCATTTTGAGAATTTATTTTGGGCTTATTAGTGATTCTAGTCCTCCTCCGTGTGGGTGAGCAGTAAGGCTTTATCAGAGGACAGTGTTAAGCGTTTATTGTACACACTCAAAGACTGAATTCAAACCAATTGGTTGTATAAAGAATATTGCTTTAGTCACGATATTTTTATTTAGAACCATATGAAAAACAGTCACTTGTAAACATAAGGCTGTTTGTCATCAAACATGTACGGTAAACATAAAACAGTGCAAGTGGATTAAACTTTTCATAACTCCAAGCGATTTTTACAGGATTTGCTGGCGTTCCCTTTAAAAGCCTTCAAAATCCTCTTCTTCGTCATCTGACATCATAAGTAAATCAATAAAGATCTTGTGGTACATCTGTAAAGCAGTTTTCGTATGGATCTGGTAATTCCGTATCAGATGGTGTGGTCTCGGCTTCGGCTTCTTCTTCATCTTGCTACAAGTAGTCGTCCTCCATACCATCTAATGAATTTGATATGCCACACTTCTTGAAAGACTTTATGACTGTTTCTGCATCAATATCATTCCAGGCTTTTTTGACAAACTTGCACAAAACATCCAACTGTGGAGCACGCATGTTTCCTCCTTTTGTGAATGATTTTTCGCCGCTAACCATCCACTCATTCCACTGTTCTCGAATGATATCCTTAAATGCCTTGTTTAGGCACACATCCAGTGGCTGTACCAACGATGTCAATCCTCCAGGAATAACTGCAGCATCTGTTTTTATTCTTGCCAGCCTTTGCTTGGTGCTGGGAGTTAAATGAGCCCTGAACATATCCCACACCAGTAGACTACGTTTTTGAAGAAGTCCACCTGGTCGCCTGCTCCATACATTATCAAGCCATAGCTTTACCCCTTCTTCATCCATCCAGCCTTTTTGATTCACATGTACAAAACAACCAACAGGAAACTTGAGTTTCTGCATTGTTTTTCTTTTAAAAATAACCATTGGTATCAGTTTGGCGCCATCAGCTGTGCAACCATATCAAAATTCATTGGAGTTTCATCCATATTTCCGATACTACTTAGCGCATAGCCATGTTCATTGTGCAGCTTAATAATGTAGCGATGGAAACTATGTATTTGGGCATCAAGATCTGCAGGTAATTTTTGTGCAATTTTCGTCTTTTGCCTCAATACCAGATTATGCCTTCCCAAGAATCTAGTACACTAGGATACAGTGGCCTTAAATCTGTTGCTGAGATCTGGGTTAGATTTGGCCCCGGAAGTGCAAACAAACGTATTTTATTTCGTGTCACTACATAACCGATTTGGCGATGCTCATTCACCATGTCAGCTACATGTTTTTCGAGTTCTGGTCAATGTGGGGTGCCTATTCTTAATGCACACTTACCCCTTGGCATACTCCTTAATGCTTTTTCATTTGCTTTCCAGTCCCGAACCATCTTTTCTGTTACTCCATATTGTCTTGCAGCAGCACAGTTATTATGTTCCATGGCAAAATTTACAACTTTAAGTTTGTAACTGGCTTCATATTTCTTTCTTCTTGCTGCTGCTGGAGCCATGATAGGTTCTTGACTGTCAGCCATTTGCATACTGTACTGTATGTACTGGTGCTGTACTGTATGAACCGGTACAGAGACTGGTGCTGTACTGTCTTCACCACCACATGTATATCTGCTCACCAGACTGCCTTTCCTGTTTACAACAACCAGCCAATCACGGCAAGTGATCTACTAGTACTGGTACCGGTACTTCCTGTGCACACTGCATACAAACTCTGTGCTCACACTACAGGCCCTCCAAGCATCTCCTTTCTTTATTAAACAGTATAGTGCATTTCAGGTGTGTATCAAAAGAAGGTACCTACCTTATGTAAGAATTTAACATAATAGCTCAGTCAGTCATATAAAAACCTTAAAAAGAATTTTAGTGTGTTTTGTACCGTAATTCATTAGGAATGTACCATACTGAAATAACTGCTGCACAACTGCCATTGGGAACATTCTACAGTCCCCTCTCTATGTCCATGGACTGAGGAGATCATGTGGTACTGACGCTCCTCTCCTTCCGATGAACGTTAGATTCATGGAAGGAGAGAGTGAGATCAGCACATGTGGAGGAGCGCGTGTCAGACGTGCAACACAGTGGGGGCCGCCATCTTAGGTGCTTCAGCGCTGCCCGTAATGCTTTCGGACGTCCTGCTGCCTTAATTGTGGAAGTACCATGCATCGCAAGAGGTTGGAGGCGCGTGTGCAGATGCAGTCTAGGTAGGACTCACGGCGCCATTTGTTCTGTTTGCCTCTTAATTTTTGTTTGCTTTCGATACTTGCACAGCGCCACCATCGCCTACGTAACGTTCGTTGTTGTGTTTGAGTGCCCTCCATTTATTGCCAGTCAGTCACCGTCTTTAGAGCAATCTTGCAGTATTGGCCGCACTGTTGCCTCTGGCTGGCGAGGGGCTGATATTGTGTTTCCTACCTCTTACGGTACCTTTTGTTTGCTTTCGATACTTGCACAGCGCCACCATCGCCTACGTAACGTTCGTTGTTGTGTTTGAGTGCCCTCCATTTATTGCAATATTATACCGTACCTCTACTTGCACACATGTCACTTTTTCCTCCTGTAATGCAACATTCCTATTGAGAAGCGGTCTGACACCTTCGGGTGAGGTCCGCGCTATGTAAAAACGCATGAATACATACCGTAAATTTTGGCACCCGGCGTATAAGACGACCCCCGACTTTCCAACTTTAAGGGGTTAAAAAGTCGTCTTATACGCCGGAAAATACGGTAGGTGGATGCATAGACATAGACATTTACTATTTCCTTTTTTAAGAAAGACACAACATTACAACCTAAAAGCACACCGTGATTAGCCACGGTTGTTCCAACTGATCCCATCAGTGCGCTTTGATCCAGTCTAACAAGAGTGCCCAGATTTCCATACCCCTTCTCCGAGTATTGTGCCCTTTATTCCTATATATGGCAACCTCAAGGCTACAGGTCGCAAGCAACCTAGCCCTCCATTGCAGAAAGGATGGTGGCAACGGATCTAGCCAGGCTGATGCGACGCATAGAAGAAAAGTGGCCATAGCGACAAAAATCAGTCCTTGGATCGGTTTTGGGCGTTCAGTGCTAGATGTACCCATCATAACTTCCTCCGCTGTAATGTTAACCCTATCATGGGCTATATCCGATAGCAAGTCAGATATTTCATCTAGTAGATTTGTTAAAAGATTACATGAGGCAAACATATGGATGATGTCTGCCGCGGGGAGTGCGCAACGTGGGCATGTTGTGCCATTTCCCGTCCCCCAATTTGCGATTTTATACGGGGTATAGTATAATGAAAAAAAGTTTTATAGAATTGTGTTTGAAGTTTTATGGACATTAAGCAGGTGAGTGACATTTCGTATGAGTTGAGAGAAGTACGGGAAGAGACGCCAAGTTTAGTCTGCCATGCCAATACATGTTTGTCCATATCGTCTGGCAATAATGTATTCAGTCCTTCATAAATCTCGCCGATTCTGGGAGGCGTTCCTCTGCACAAATTTTCTATAGTTTGACATGTTTGAAATTCAATACGACCGTCCCCTTTCTTTACTAGGAAGTCCCTCACCTGAAGAAATTTAAAGAAATCCTTATTAGCAATATTGAAATCTGATTTCAGCTCATCATACGATTTGGTTCCATTAGCCGTAAAAAAGCATCCTAGCTGTCTGACCCCTGACTCAGTCCATCTTTGCATGCAGCCGTCATGAAATATCTCTGGAAGGTCCATATTCTGTGACACGGGGGTATAGTAGGAATATCGGCCTAAACCTAATAGCTTTTTCACATTCCACCCATACTTTGACAACAGTGGAAATAGTCTTAAATTTTACTTTTTTAAAATAGCTATCATTGATATGACGCCAAAGACATCCTGCACTCCCATCCCCCAGAATAAGTTCTTGTGGAGTGGGTATGTTCATCCCACCCAGGTTAACAGTTAAAAGTCTCACACTATACCTCAATACCTCAATACTGTAGCCCAATAGTAAAGCTTAAAATTAGGTAAGGCCCACCCTCCACGTTCTCTTGGTAAAGTGATCCACCCGAGTGCCCTGCGTGGTCTATTATTTCAATTTTTCAATTTCAATAATAGCTTTATTCGATTTGTACAAACAATCATAACAGCACACATTTAAAAACAGCATAAAAACTCCCAATACAAAAAGATTGGATACATTAAAACATCAGCTTTAAAAAATGTACAATACTTGTTAAAACATAAAGATAATAAAAAGGCGAAGCATACTGCACCTAAGCACTTAATGCATTAATTTTAAGGATGCCATTTACATTATCTCATCTTATGTCAGTTCTGTTGACTTTGCATTGAGTTCCTGAGTCTAACAATCGCCTTTAGATATGTAGATACAGCTACAATAGTGTATGCATTATCCAAGATTTTCAATTTGTGATAAGCTTCTCTGCAGCTTTGTAGGCCCCATGATTTAAGTAGAGGTTTTAACAGCCTTTCCCTCGGGAGACTATAAAATCTGCAGAATAGTATACAGTGGATATTAGACTGATAGGAAATGTTATCACACGGGCAGAGTCTTTTATCTCTTGTCCAATTGTTGCAATGTGGAAAGGTGATTATTCTAAAAAAGGTGTCCATATGAAAACGGGTCAGAAGCATGCGTTTGAACGGGGATGGTTCAATCAGCAGATACCGCTGTACCCCAACAGGAGCGGTGATCAGATGATGCTCCATAACTGTACTTTTAGCCTTTTCTACCCGCCATCTTTTGCTCTCTAGATGATGTAAGAGAAGTTTTTTCAAGCTTGTTCTGGACATCCTCTCCAAGCTTGCTGGATTAGTAAAATATTCTAAATGCCCAATATCTTTCAACATTTCTTTAACGTATCTTAACCATTTGATGTTATCGACGCCATCTAAGGCCAGGCAATCCTTTATTACATCTCTGTTCAGGGTTGTCTCTGGGTTAACCCAAACATTGTGCCACAACAGGACTGGGGACGATTTTATAATGTCCGATATATATGGGAGAGCTAATTCATTATGAACCACATATGTTGCTGTGCTCTTTGGAATTGCCAGTAAATAGCGAAGAAAACAATTTTCAACGCGTTGGATGGAATCCACCTGCTCGATCCCCCAGAGGCCAACCCCATATGTGCCTGTTGAGATACAGTTGGCCTTATAAATCTGTAATAGTTCTGCAACTGGTCTCCCACCCAACCTTTTTGCAAAATTAATCAGGGCGCCCGTAGTTCTTGAAAATGCTAGGCCCCTGGCAGTTACAGCCGCCTGCCAAGAACCTTTGCTCTCTAAATTAATACCCAAGTAGGAGAATCTATCTGTGTTTTCCACCTTTTTTTCCATCCAAGAAAATTGGACAAGGTGTCCTTCTGTTCCTTGTTCCGCAGGACATAGTGTATGTTTTTGAGACATTCACGCGAAGGCCTCTGATTTTCATGAATTCTGAGAATTTACCCACTGCCCTTTGCAGACCCACCCTTGTCAGGGACATAATTGCCGCGTTATCTGCGTAAAGAAGTATGGGTATGGGTGTCCCATTAACAGTAGGGTAGTCGTGGTATGCTTCGGTGAGATGATGTCCGACCTTGTTAATATATAGGGTAAAAAACAGGGGTGCTAGAATGCACCCCTGTCTTACTCCTCTATGGATCTGGAACTTGTCAGAACATTCCCCCCTCCTGCCGTATCTAACACGTGCACCTGCCCCATTGTAGAGTTTTTTAACAAACGTAAGAATATGATTGTCCAAACCTATTTCAGAAAGTGTTAGCCAGAGCATCTCATGGTCCACGCAATCAAATGCGGAACTTAAGTCCACAAAAGTTACAAAAAGATTTCTTTTTTGGCCTGGATGTACTTAATGCCAAATTGAGTCCCTGTTCTATGGTGCCTTTGCCAGCTCTAAAACCATATTGTAGGTTTGAAATGGTATCGTGCTCCTCCATCCAAACCTGGATTCTGTTTAAGATGATCCTCCCCGCCACCTTCATTAAGCCATCCAGTAGTGAAATTGGTCGATAGCAGGTGGGATCATTGCTATCCCCCTTTTTAAAGATCGGTACTACGATAGCCTCCGGCCACGTTGGGATGAATCCAATGTTGTTTGAAGAGTTGAGCATGTTAGTGAGCATGGGTGCCCATAGATCAATCTCTGACAAATACATCTATTGGAACACAATCCGGACCCAGTGCCTTCCCCGATGGACTTTCCTTCAATGCCCTGATAACTTCCTCATAACGGAAATGAATGCCCAGTGGGAAAGAGCTCGATGGTTTATGTCCCGCAGCTGCTCCAGGGTCTTTAGATACGCACCCTGGAAGCTCTATCTTGTTATATAAGCCATCGAAGTGTCTGACCCAGGTTTCTGCCGAGATAGCCAGGCCTATTTGGGGTCCCCGATTATTTTGCAGGAAAGGGGCATTTACTGCCTTCCAGAAGGCTATATTATCCTTCTTCTCTGATGCTTCATGGAGAGCCGACCACGCCATTTTTTTTAGTTCCTTTTTTCTGCTGGTTACAGCGGCCCGGTAGAGACGCCTGGCTATATGGATGTTTTCCTGCGACCTTGGGGAGGAATGAAGAGCCTTCTTCAGGGTGGCAAGCGCCCTGGTGCAGCTCCCATTAAACCAACCCTGATTCTCCCTTGGGGCATGGCGAGGCACTCTTGTTAATAGGGTTTTTATTCCTGAGCATATTTTTGTAAAGGAATTGATAACAGTTTGGTGATCACCTTCATTAGAGAGGCATATTAAGAATTCCTCATAGGTATTCTCAACTAAAGTTTGAATGAAATTTATAGGGACCACCTTATCCCATTTAACACAGTACCCATTGCTGCTCGCTAACCTTGGTGTTAAGTTATATACAATGTTATTCATTGGGTTTACAGCAGGGTCATTGAGCTTCATACTTACAGAAATAGGATAATGATTGCTGAGGGGGGTGTCTAGGGTATACCAGTTGAGTAGAAGCACTGCATATCTTGATGATAAAAGCGTAAAATCAATGGTTGAGTTACATCCCCTCCCATTGAAAGTGGGTCTGAATGGTTTGATAGGGGAGCATAATTTGTTGACGAATGACAAAATAAAATGGAATTCAGAAGATCCCCCAACTTAAAATGGTGAAAATGTGTAGGGGCCTCTTCATTATAGTCCCACAAACTCCAGCCTCTCCTCGAGGACAGAGAGGGCAATGAAAGTCCCCTACCCATAACAAGGCCATATCTCCCACCCTCTGCTCCTCGACTTTTAAAAGGTCTGACCGAAGGTTCTTCACGACGGACTCAATTAGAGGGGTAGGAATATTGTTATAAAAATTCACCACGGTCATATTTTTTTTAGCGCCCCAGGAAGTAACTATAATTTGATAAAATGGAGTGGTAGAGAACTTTACATTTGGGGATCCCACCGTGGACATGATGTAAGTACATAACCCCCCCCTTGTGTCTCCCGGTTTGGCTAGGCGTAGCTGGGGTATGAAATGTTTTGTATCCCAAAATATGTAGCTCTTTTCTGGTCCAAGTTTCTTGTACACATACAATACTGTGCATAAGCACCACTTCTAACCATGTTGGATTAATGATTTTATCGGACAGGCCCGCCACATTCCAGCATAAGATACTATTGGGGGCAGCATCTCTATTGTAGAGATGCTATTAGCAGCCATTGTTTTCCCTCCTACTGCAGTTCCCTGCCTTAGCGTTGGGGTAGTGTGCATTCGGTCCTCCTTACTATGTACCCCACTCCCTGAAATTTCCTGTGTAAAGGGTTTTATTTTGGCCATACAATTAATATGCTTCATCCTGGGTGGGGAAAGGATAGGGAAAACTCCTTTAGGAACAGTTGGTGAGTCGGTATATTTGGGCATACACAAGATCACTAGCTTTTCATTACGAAGTCAATCTACCCCTTCCAGTCCAGAAAGTGCTGCAAATCGGTTAGAAATGAAGATATTAAAACTTGAACCCCCGTAGCCTTGCCCGACCCAACTTAGCCCTTCGCACATGCAAAATGTCACCATTTATGTTGGGGGGTAGTGGCCTGTTGGTTCTTAGCCAATAAATGACTTTGTTTTTAAGTTCAAAATACCCTTCGATTTTCCCAGTTACTAATTCAGGAACCCCCGTCAGTACTGCAACATAGGGGCCGCTTCTGGTGGCAGATCTATTTGTTGTTTAATACTTTTAAAGTTCTTGATGATTGGAGGCGCCCTGACGATGTTTCCCTATCTGTGCTCTGGGGTATTAGTGTGTCCTACAAGTCCCTCTGCCCTGGATGGTATCGGGCCACTATTTGTTTTTGGTGGGGCCGATGTATTAGTGTGCGGTGTTTGTAGAGGGTCGGGTGTTTTACTCACATGGTCTGATTTATGCCCCATGCTTTGGCCAGATGTGGTGTTTTTCTGCCTAACATCTATCAGGACCTTTAATAAAACAGTGTTTGAGGTTATGGCATCCTGAATGGACCCCAATTCATCACCTATCCTTTTGACTCTTTCCACCAGCGGTAATAGTCATGATTTAACTAAGAGTTCAATGGTCTCCAATAGCTCTTTGGTAGTAGAGCAAGGCATGGGTGGCTGGTCAGGTGCTTTCTTCCCAGTTCCTGTAATTTTTCCCGTTAGAGGGTTTGGAAGAGATGGAAGAATCTTGGGTAGTTTGGCTTGCCTGTCCTTTTGTCTATCCCCCCCACACTTTCTCTTTAATGTATGCCCTCTTGCCTGTGATAAACATCGAGTTTTGTTCTTAGGGTTGGGCTTTGGAGAATTAGTTGTTATAGATTCCTCCAGAATGTGTTCTAGTACAGAGACTGCGCTAGAATTCTTGTTACTATGAGCCCTACTTGACTCAGATGATACTGTTATATCTATTGGCTGGGGGGGGAGGGGGGGGGTGGTAATATCACTATGTGACGATTTTTCCTGCCCTGGTGTCGGAGTGGTTGCTAGTTGGAGGGATCCCAGCGAGGAACGTTTGTTTTGGAGGAGTTCCAGCACTGAGGCCGCCCTGGTGATAAACTGATCCAAAGTCCCTCTAACTGACCCACCCATTAAAGATTTTCTTCCTTGGCTGCGCCTTGAGGTCATCTTTTATGTATGTTTCTATACTACAATCCTTGTGTACATACAATAGACCAATCACAATAGAGATTAGAAAGTTGGCAATATTATCAATAGTGCAGCTAGATTTTACCATTAGGGGTAATATATAGTCTGTCTTGCAATGTCCCGAAATACCTGTTGAGAAAGGGGTTAGCCCTGCCCAGCCTCCTCTGGCCTCTGAGGGCCACAGAGGGCCTGCCCTGCGCCTGGGCTTAGCCCGGCGCGTCCCGCGACGCGGAGGGAGCGCTGTGCTTTAGTACGCCTTCCGGGCGCAGCAGTGGGCGGAGGTGGGCGGGGTTAAGAAGCAGAGGATCCTGGGAGGTGTAGTCCCTCTGCTCGGCAGCCGCGTGATGTTCCTAAGCGGCAGCGGGGGGAACCAGCAGGCACAGGTGAGTTTGGCGCAAGGCTGCGCTGTGCAAGAAAGATACAAACACCCAAAGCACCCAGAGCAATGCAAATGGTCCAAGGCGGTTGGCTCTCAAAGTCTCCCGTTCCACCGAGGGAGCGCCGTGCTTTAGTATGCCTTCCGGGCGCGGCAGTGGGCGGGGTTAAGAAGCAGAGGATCCTGGGAGGTGTAGTGCCCCCGCTCGGCGGCAGCGTGATGCTCCTAAGCAGCAGCGGGGGGGACCAGCAGGTACAGGTGAGTTTGGCGCAAGGCTGCACTGTGCAGGAAAGATACAAACACCCAAAGTGCCCAGAGTAATACAAATGGTCCAAGGCGGTTGGCTCTCAAAGTCTCCCGCTCCACCGAGGGAGTGCCGTGCTTTAGCACGCCTTCCGGGCACGGCAGTGGGCAGAGGTGGGCGGGGTTAAGAAGCAGAGGATCCTGGGAGGTGTAGTCCCCCCGCTCGGCGGCCGCGTGATGTTCCTAAGCGGCAGCGGGGGGGACCAGCAGGCACAGGTGAGTTTGTATCTTTCTTGCACAGCGCAGCCTTGCACCAAACACCCAAAGCGCCCAGAGCAATGCAAATGGTCAAGGCGGTTGGCTCTCAAAGTCTCCCGCTCCACCGAGGGAGCGCCGTGCTTTAGGGGCGCGGCAGTGGGCGGAGGTGGGCGGGGTTAAGAAGCAGAGGATCCTGGGAGGTGTCTATTATATCCCCAGATAAACCGTGAAAACATAGTGTCTATATTTTTGAATACTTGCGGGGAAAATTCTAAGTAAATTGTCCGGAAAAAATATAAAAACTTGGGAAAAAAAAGCATCTTCACAACGTTAGTTCTGCCACCGATAGTTAAATGCAAGTTATTTAATCGGATCAGTTCTGTCTTAGTATGCCGTATGAGTGGCTCCACATTGTTAACAATATTCTCAACATTAGCACTAATACTAACCCACAGATATGTCGCCTTATCAATAACTCTCGGATCCCTCATCAGGATTCTGCTATTAAGCACAATCTGAGTCTTGCTAGAGTTTAATTTATATCCCGAGACTCTACCGAAGTCTTGCGCTTCTTTTTCAATCAAATTTATTGCATTTACTGGGTCCCCTGTAACGATAGCAATGTCGCCAGCACATGCGAGGCATTTTGTGTCTAGATCATGCACACGAATAGGAGTAATTAACAATAACATATTATTTTCAAGCCTGTATATGAACGCATCAATATAAATTGCAAACAGGAGGGGCGAACAGGGACATCCCTGTCTCGTCCCCCTAGTGATATGGAAGTTTTCGGACAGAACTCCATTGATCAGTACCCTGGCGCTAGGATTTAGATAGAGCCGCTGGATTGCTGTTAAAAACCCCCCTCCGATGCCACAGTTTGACATGGCGGCCCACAGGAATTTCCAGGAGACCCTATCAAACGCCTTCTCCGCGTCAAGTAGTATAAGCACCATAGGGTCTCCTGTTGTTCCCGTGTAATCGAAGAGAGAGATGACTCTTTGTACATGATCAATCGTGGATCTTCCTGGTACAAACCCATGCTGTCTTGCAGAGACTATTTTATGTATCAGAGGGGAAAGTAGTGCTGCTAATAATTTGGAGTATATATTTGAGTCCCTCCCTGAAAGATATATTGAAAAAGTTCTGTCATTATGGTCCTCAATTGAGTTGCAAATTTATCGTAAAACTCAGTAGGGATCCCGTCCATACCTGCAGCTTTCCCATTAGCTAGGGAGTTCATAGAGAGTCGAATTTCCACCCAACAGGGTGTGCTGTCTAATAATTCCTGGTCTTCTATTCCCAAATGCTCTGTAATGAATGGGTCAAGGTACGTTGCGGGGTCCCCACATTCTTTATCATCCTCATGATATAGTTCCTGATAAAACCCTTGAGAAGCCTTTCTAATATCCGAGGGATCTGATTTCAAGGCACGTTCTGGGTCCTTAATTTCTTTTATTAGCGTGATTGCTGTCTCTTCGCCAGTTCTAACAGCTAATTGATGCCCCACCTTTTCACTCAGCTCATACGTTTTTTGTCTACATATACTAGCTCTGACAGTCGCTTTTTCAGTTAATATTTCAGAGATATGATTTATAGCGATTGCCACCCTGCTGGCTTCGCTATCTGTTGCCCTTCCCGCCTGTACCGCCTTAATCAAATCTTCCTCTGCTATGCGCAAATTTTATTCTAATGCTGGCATTTTCTGTCGTTCTGTTTTATTATGTTGAAAAGAGAATCTCATAGTTTCACCCCTGACACAGGCCTTCAGAGTATCCCACACCATGTCTATTGAGGTAGACCCCATGTTATCCTCCAAAAAAGCCGGAATCCAGGTTCTCATATGCTGACAGAATTCATCATTGTTCAGTAGCGACTTTTCAAATGTCCACGTGCTAACTGTGGGTCTATCAGAGCAACATGTAAGGCTAAGTTCAAGTGGATTGTGATCCGAGAGAATTCTCGGTAGCTTATCAATTTGACAGGCTGACTTTAAAGAGTTGGACATGAACATATAATCCAGTCTGACGTGCCTTGAGTGTGGATGCGAATAATAGGTATAGCCTGGGCCTCCTGGGTGTTTCTCCGTCGAAGCAAGATGGCGGCTGAGTGAGACCTCTTGTAACTCACCTCCACACCACGTCCCCTCAAAATTGGTGTGTTATCCGTGTAATGCACCCTGATCCCGAGATACAGATGCTAGAAGAGCGCTGCAGCTTTTGGCATGATCGAAATCGTCTGATCGGTAGCTCTGTGATGCTGAGAAGCAAGCGGCTTCATCCGCCCGGAGGTAACTGGCGCTGGGAGGCGTTAGCCTGGCTTCTCCTGACTGTCATCCCCGGCTGGGGAGAAACTGATGTGCAGGATCACCGGTCGCCTAGCAACCGAAGCGTGCTGGAAGTCGAGCACGCCAGGAACGCGGAAGCGTCCTCGAGGGACGAGATGGCAGCCCGAGGTGGAGCGCGGAGCAAGACTCGCTCTACTGTACCCGCTCCAATAACATCACCGCGGTTGGATTAAGGGGAGTAAGGACCCACGCGAACCCACCGTGAATACGGGTAAGAAGAAAGGCTGGAATTAGAGTGCCAAAATTACAGCAGGAAATCAGAATAGTGCCCCCGCCTCCATAAAAGACAAAAAACAATAAGCTATCACAAGCCTTTTTGTCAGTAAACAGACTAAGGGGTTAAATAATGACTCTGTAGGCTTGGGGGACCCAGCATCGGACCAAAGTGTGGCATTATAGACTGAGGGTATGTCCAACTGCAAAGGGTCACGTACTGCTGAAAAAAAAGATACCGCTAATGGAAATCATGGTGCTACAGACACTGCGGATAAAGGTGAATTGCTCAAGTCATGGGGGTCAAGCTCGGAAATCACGGTCCTAATTACCGATAGCAAGACGAATGACACCTCATGCGAAGTAGCAAACAAAATAAATAACCCGCAGGGTGTCTGTCAGTTAGCAAGTGGTACCCTTGAAAGCACTATAGGCACTATAGACAACAGTCCCACAGAATTTTTTTTTATTTGAATGAGGAATCACTGGATTCGGATGATACACATCCACCCAGTGGAAGTAGTGCCAATGGCTGCGAGGAATCCTCAACAAGCTATCGAAGTCAACAAGGTAGTCAAAAGCAACCGAGGAGATCCAAAAGGGTGTCTGAGGGACGAAGATCAAAACAACAAGAGGATACGGAGGAAGAACATGAACTTAGATGGGACTACTCGGACACATCGCCACTCACCATAATAGGGGAGCAAGACATGATCACAGAGAGCAAAAGATCCCAGGGTGCCCAGGATGTAAGCAGGGATTACAATACCTCAACGGAGCCAACACTGGCAGTGATTTTACAATCCCTGAACTCTTTTCAAAAGGAAGTTAAGGCTGAGAGCCGGATTGCCCGTGCAGCAGGAAAGAAACTCCAATGCTCAGTACGGAAAGTTAGAAAAACATGTACGGACATCGCAGAGAGATTGAGCATGGTGGAAACTCAGACTGAGATATTGGAGAATACTGTGGAAACTCTAAAATCTCAGGTGACTTCACAGGGAAGCACGGTCACGGATGTAATGTGGAAGCTAGAAGAAGCAGAGAACTGCCCATGGCGGACTAATCTAAGGATCCTAGGCATTCCAGAAAACAGCGAGGGGACGGATATCAGGGCATTTACTATCAACCTCTTTATAAACGCGTTTCCCGAATTAACACATTGGGATTGGGATAAAAAAATACAACGGGTGCACAGATTCCCTTTTTCACTCTCAAAGCACCCTAGAGGAGACCAAACATTCCCCCGAGCCATCCTGGTCTTTTTTGGCAATTTTCTACTAAGACAGGCTGTGTATGACTTGGCAAGACCTACCAAAAAGCGGAACTGGGGGAGCTTTTCATTTTTCACCAAGCCTGACTTTGCACATGCGACAGTAGAGAGACGTTGGCGCCTGCGGCAACTGATTACCCCCTTCCAAAAAGCTGGGGCCACCGCCTTTCTACAAAACCCGGCTAAATTAAAAGTTCTCACGGGGCAAGACAATGTTCTTTACCTCAGAAATACAGGCAGAGCAGGCGTTAAAGGACATTACTTCTGAGAAAAACAGGGCGGTAGGGGGAAGCTATCATTAAGCTGACAATAAGATATACCTAATGCCACTGTCATGATACTAGTATAACATTGTTTAAAGCGAATACAGATCGATGATCTGTGATACTCAGAGTATTTTGACTCTCAAAAAGAAATGCTTTTCTCTGCACTGGTTTTTATGTACTTTTTTCTCTCTTTGGGCGGTGGTCCATTTAACAAATATCTCTTAGGCTGTTAGCAATGTATAATGCATAATATATAATGCATAATGTATAACGTATAATGTGATATAATTTAGGAATGCATTAATTCTTTCGGGTTAGGCAGGGAGCACATTTGAATAGAGGGGGGAAAGGTGGTGTGGGGTGTGGGTGAGGTTGGACAGACGTCATCACACAGGCTCAGGTTGAACCTGGCAGCTTCAAGAAAGGTGGGAGGTGGGAGGGAGGGTCGAGGGGTGGGGGAGAATAGGGACCAAGATTTCTACAGAAGACATAGGGTATACACAGTGAAAGGCAAAAAAATAAATAAAAAGGAAGACAGAGGCGAGTATGCTGTCCTTGGGGATGGCACACAAATCAGCCGGGACTTGGTAGAAGATTAGGATGGCCAGATAAAATATAATCTCATTGAATATATGTGGCCTGAATGACCTAAAGAAACGGCAGAAAGCAGCAGAGGGATTTAAACTGTCTGGCACAAACATTATTTGTCTTTAGGAGACACACATTGAGGGGTCACAACAATATTTACTTAAAACACTTGGATACAGACTTATTTCTGCCACAACACAAGGGACACGCACTAGGGGGGTGGCCATTTTAGCAAAAGGAGGGGGGGTGCAGTTTTCACGGTAAATAGCGGATACATTTGGACGATATGCGATAGCAGAATGCTGCTATAATAATGGGAGAAATAAGATGACAGTATGTACAATATTTGGCAATATAAGTGACGATCTGGATGTACTGAATAGCGTCTCTAATGAACTGGTACACTGGCCTCTCCCCATGATAGTATGTGGAGACTTAAATATTCACCTACCAGGGGATTGGTCCTCTGGTCCAGAATTTAAATTCCAGGGTAGAAAACTAAAAGTCTTCCAAGCCTTAAAAGATATGTGTGGGCTGCATGGGTTAATAGACGGTTGGTCGCTTTTTAATTACAAATGAAAATGCTTTGTAAAAATGTATTTCATGTCGGTACATGGAATGCATTTTTACGAAGATTTTTCATTAGTACTTAAATAAGTGGGGAAAGAATGAAACAAAATAATAACAACGCACCTAAAGAAGTAAACAAGAGACCGGTAGTGATCCTATATGAACCTACTGGAAAACTGAAGCTTTTCACAATAAAACATGGCCACTAGATGGCAGTGAGTATCCACCACATTAAACAAGCATGCCGTCAGGCATATACAAAGAAGCCTCTCGGAGCAGTGAAAAACAAGCTTTCGGCATTGCGTGGGGGGGGCGGATTCCTTTGAATATGATGCCGAGTCTCACAAGCTGATAGCAAATAGTGTGTGATGTGCACGCGCCTGGCTCACATGAACTGTACCTAATCCGCAGTTTGGGTAGACTTTTGAAAGCCTTACTATAATCTCGCCAAACAATGCTTTCAGCGAGACCTAAAAAAGGAGGAGGGGAATATGGCCCCCCCCCATCCTGAGGCTCTTTTAAACCCCGGGGACACCACTTCCCTGGGGCTTTTATTATATAATGGAGGGGGCCACACATACCTCCTCCATGGGCTCTTTTAAGTCCCAGGGACCACCACCTCCCCGGGGCTTAATCATATATTTGGAGGAGGGCCGTACAGACCTCCCTCCTGGGGAAGGCTCAGGTCACGGGGACCACCAACTCCCTAGGGAAAACTTAAACGTAATGGCAGGCCACGTGGACCCCGCCAGGCATTGGGGACCATCACCTCCCAGGACCAAATTAACATTGGGAGGGGGGGGGAAGACGCAGCCCTCTCCTGGGCCTTAAACTGCACCAGGGACCATCACCTCCTTAGGGCAGGCCCATCTACTACAAAGGAGGGGGGCAGTATGGCTTTACTCCTGGAGACATACATGGCCCTGGGGACGGCCACCCCCAGGGCATGCTCCTGCTATGTCTCTGGTTTCAAACCCCCAGAACATAGCTATTTGCTGTGACTTTGTGTGAGCTTAGAGAGCTCCCGCCAAGTAGGAGCAAACACTCCACTTCCAGCAAGCGGGAGCTGACAAAATGCTCTCGCTAACTTGAAGTGGAAGTTTAATCGGTTTCCCTGCCGTCAAGCGGGCAGGGAAACAGACAACATGATTGCTCTCACAGGGAGCTGCATATTTAGCAGCTCCCTGTCTGTAAGAGCAATGTTGGCTCCCACAGGAGACGGGGAGCTGCAGGGAATACTGGAGACTTAATGCTCCCCCTGACATCCTGGTGAAAAGAGAAGCAAGAAGCAAAATAAAGGTGAGAAACAAACAGAAAGAGGCAGTGTAAAGGTCAGCAACAAGCAGAAAAAGGCAAGATAAAGGTGGGAAATGAGCAGAAAGAGGCAGAATAAAGGTCAGAAACAAGCAGAAAGAAGCAAAATGAAGGTGAGAAACGAGCAGAACGAGGAAAAATAAAGGCAAAAAAGGTGAGAAACTAGTAGAAAGAGGGTGAATAAAGGTCAGAAATGAGCAACAAGAGGCAGAATAAAGGTGAGAAATGAGCAGAAAAAGGCAGAATAAAGGTTAGAAATTAGCAGAAAGAAGCAAAATGAAGGTGAGAAACTAGCAGAAAGAGGCAGAATAAACATCAGAAACTAGCAGCAAGAGACAAAATAAATGTCAGAAATGAGCAGAAAGAGGCAAAATAGAGGTCAGCAATGAGCAGGAAGAGGCAAATTAGAGAGCAACAGAAAAAGGCAAAATGGAGATCAAAAACAAGCATAAAGAGGGAAAATAAAGGCGAGCAACGAGCAGAAAGGGGCAAAATAGAGATCAGAAATTAGTAGAAAGGCAAAATAAATGTCAGAAATTAGCAGAATAAAGGCAGAAAACAAGCAGAGCCCACTCAGGCACTCATGCAGACATCTAAGAACACAGACACTCTCACAGCCACTCGCAGACCCATTCAGACACTCATCCAGTCATAGATGAACAGAGACACATATACCCATTCACAGACCCATTCAGAGACTCACAAACCCACTCACAGACCTACTCAGACACTCATGTGCTCACTCACAGACTGCCTGACACAATCATGGAAACACTAGCAAACCCACTGAGACACTCTCACACCCATTCACAGACCCACTAAGACACTCAAGCACCCACTCAGACATACACTCAGACACTCACAGATCCACTCAGATACTCTCACAGCCACTGAGATACTCATGCACTCACTCACAAAGGTTACAGGTTACAGTTAGGAAATAACATTAAAAATCCATAGAAATTCACTTAAAAACCAAAGGTTACAGGGATGTTATAGTTAGGAAATCGAATTTAAAAAAACTTAGAAATTCATTGAAAAAAAACAAAGGTTACAGGGTCATTATAGCTAGGAAATAGATCTAAAAAAACCTTAGAAATTCACTGAAAAAAATACAGATTACAGAGATGTTCTAATTAGGCTCAGATTTCACTCATACAAAACCATAGAAAATCTGCAGTTAAGGTCACCTAAGCTAACTATAATTTACGCTCCCACAATGCACTGCTAATGACCTCACATATTACATTACTCATGGCATGGTCAGTGGCATCACTGATGACAACTCAAATGACATCACTGATGACATGATCCACAGAACCACTCACACCCCTATACAACCTCTCATACTCCCTCTTACCCACATAACCACTCACATATACATTCACTGACCCTTTCAAATACTCACACAACACATCACTCATTCATACAGCACTCACACAGCTTCTCACATACCAACTCATAAACTGATACAGACAGTCATGTAGCCACTCAGACGCCCACTCACTCATGGATACACACAGCCAGTCACATAATATATGTTACAAGTAGTATCATTCATAAGTAGTAGACCTAGTAAACTAATTAAACTTTTTTAGTAACTTAGTATGCATGTTTAACACTCATAAAAAACTCTTACACTCACTGGATGATGTCATCAGTGCTGTAATTTGATATGTTATCAGTGATGTCACTGACCATGTCATGAGTGATGTAAAATGTGAGGTCATAAGCTGTGCATTGTGGGGGCAAAAGTTATAGTTAGCTCAGGTAACTATAACGTTTAAATTGCTATAGTTTTGTACGTGTGAAATCTGAACCTAACTAGAATGTCCCTGTAACCTTTGTATTTTTCAGTGAATTTCTAAAGTTTTTAAAAGTCTATTTCCTAACTACAATGTCCCTGTAACCTTTTGTATTTTCTGTGAATTTCTCTGTGTTTCTAATGTTATTTCCTAACTGTAAAATCTCTGTAACCTTTGTTTTTTATTAGCCCATTTTGAAGGTTTTTTTAAATGTTATTTTCTAACCTTTGAGAGTGGGTGTGTGAAGAACGAGTTACTTACCTTCTGTAACGATGTATCTGGTAGAAACATAGTATAGCCGCAGATTCCTTAACTTAGAATATCCCCAGGTGTCAGACTGGATCCGGAAAACTTTCCGCAGCAGCACCTCTGCGCGCCGCACGGCTCCGCCCTGATGTTGTCCACAGACGTTACGTCAACGGTGCCCTATATGCCCCTCCCGGTGCGCTGACATCAGTTTGTCAGAGAAACTTTTCCGTGCCACAACGCAGAGCCAACACCAAAAAAATGTTAGAATATGGGAACAGTGGGCAAAAATGATGAAAGGACATGGAATGGTGAAAAGCAGCACCATGAAGTAAAGTGCCAGGCAATGTATATTGCAAACTAGTAAAGGAAAAGAGCAGAGCACCGCTCTGGGAAGCAACCCAGCAAAAATGAAGGCCAACCACCCTTGGAAGTAATGAAGATGTAAACAACATCATGGCAGACGACAAAGTCTGCAACCATAATATATAACTATGAAGGACAACAAGTCTGGAACACAGGAGCCAGGACAATTGACCAGAAGACGTTACCAGAAAGAGACGACGTATCCCCAAGAAGAGACCTATAAATTGTGGCAGAGCCAATAGACTTCAAACCAATAGAGCACAGGGGTGGTAAGAGACCCCAAGGCGATAGAAAAGGGGAGAACGGGGGGTGGAAAAAACACGAATAGAACCCACACTGTACAACCCAAAATGTAGGATTGGAAAGGATACATGACACATGAACATACCGCCCAATTATGAGCCTGGGCAGAGTAGAGCTATAAAAACAGAATGAAGTATCAGCATCCTGTGTTGGAGTGATGTGAAAGCATCACCCTGCAGAAGGATCAAGCCACCAGGAGGGAGGTGAGCATAGAAAGCCCAACCTGAAAAGGTCCTCGCAGAACGGGGAGGACGGGCGGGCGTTAAGGAATCTACGGCTAGACTATGTCTCTACCAAATACATCGTTACCAAAGGTAAGTAACTCGTTCATCTGAAAGAGAAGTCTAGCCACAGATTCCTTAACTTAGAATAGATACCAAAACCATACCAATGGAGGAGGCGGGTCTGCGACTGAACCCCAATAAGTTGCCGAGGCAACATAGCTGTCAACCAGACCATGAAGCTCAGAAAAAGCTAAACATTGGGAGGCAAAGGTACTACAAGCCGTCAAAGAACAGCATAAAAAAACCCTAATGCATAAATGGTGAGAGAAAGAAAACATACACTAGATTTGTCTGTGTGAAAGGGAAAGTTCATGACTTTGCAAGAAGTGGAACTGAACCCAGGGACTGATGAGCCCGCAGCATCTGATGTGCTGACCGTAAATAAAACCCAGAGGGAAGACAACTGGTATGAAAGAGTCAACACATACCAGTCCAGTATGCACAAAAGTGGAAAAAACACAGTTGAATCCTGTACCAGCCAAATACGTAGGACAGTATTGGCAGGATGCTGATCCATGAACATAAAATGCCAGTAGTAGCAGAAACAGAAGACACACCGTTGGAGAGTCACTCTGTCATGAGGCATGTGAAAGGGCTGACAGCATCCTTCAGAAGCACACAAAACAGGACTACAGTAAGAATGATAGTTAAGTGGAAGACTGGACGAAACAGAAGCATACCGTGCGGACGGTAGAACCACACGAATTAGAACAAGAATCCTCCTGTAGGGGTGCGTGAGTAGCCCAGATGCAAGAGATACCGTCGCAAGAAGGCAACTGGCAAAAAGAGGCACCAAGCAAGCTGGACATCCATATAAGAGCACTTAGGCGAGCAGACCGGGTCAATGACCACGGACACCGAATGAAGGAACGTGGACAGCACAATTTTGCTGTGTAACAGCACAGCAGATATAGAGGCAAAGAAATATGCCTAGAAATGAATCGTAACACAGAGGATGCGAAAAGTACCAACAGTTATGATGAAGCAGAAGTGAACAGAACAATGTCCAGATTGGTAAGCCACATCAGCCCTTCACCCGGGAGGGGCAATGGTTCCCCGCAAGATAGAGGAGGAGACGGAGCTAGACACGACAGTCGGAAACAGTCAGGACCAATGAAATGGTCCAAGGACTCGAAAAACGAGTATCCTACAGAGAACACTCCCCTTGAGAGTGGTACAGCAGGAATCCAAGCAGAAGTGTGTAAAACACCTGTGCGGAAAGCAGCAGGTAAATGTGTAAAAATTCCTTTTGGGAGTGCCCCAAAAACGAGGGCACAAGGCAAGGTACAGTAGAAAGGAACAGGGCGAAATCGCCACCTTGAAAGATAAGCCCAGTAAGGGCTGAAGTACGAACATTTTGTTTACCCCAGTCCTTATAGGGGAGGGGAGAACCAGCACCACAGAAGTGGAAGAACCAACGCAAACACCCTATGATAGCAATCATACCAGGGTGCATTCCCAGGTTGCATCAACACTAAGAAGCGTACCACATAATGGTTGTATCTTGGAGCAAAAAGAGGATAGGGCGTCAGTGGTGAGAACTGCGCCTGAACTGAACAGAACAAGGCCCTAAGATAGTGACTGGCAAAAGAAGAGCAGCCATCAAGGGCAAGAGGATCACAGCGATGCTGAAAAACACCCCTGTGAATATAGGCGAGGCAGAAGCGATACGGTAAGGAACCCATACCAAGGCAGTGAAGGATTACCAGAGCCAACTGCACCGAAGGTGCAATGGAACTATGCCAATGTCAGGCTTGCAGAACAGCATAAAAAGGAACCCCACAGCAAGATTGTGGGGAAAAGCTCCATAGGAAAGTACCAAGGCTAAGACAGTCACCGAATACCCTATACATACCCCACATAGGGTAAGTGTCAACCCCTGTGAGGAGGAGTCCTCTTGGGCAAAGCACACATTCAGAGAACAGAAAGGGAAGACAGAACCAGCCGTCCAGCTGCACGTAAAGAATACTGAGATGGTGGAATCACCGCCTACATTATCCGGGTGCTACGCAGAGTACCGGGACATGTACGAAATCAGACCAACAAGGCAACATCGCCTACGCAGAATAAAAGAATACTGATAAGGCAAAAAGGGCGTGCCGCATGAGTCACGGTAGAGCTGATATGAGGAGGCAGACCGCTGAATCTGCGTGGCTATCAAAAAGGTCCACGCCATTGAAAGGCAGATCCCTAAGATCATCCCTCACATTGTCCGGGAATCGACTGTAGCACAGCCAAGCATGGCGGCGCAAAGCAACCGACCAAGACCTCGTCCCACTGAGTAAGTGGCGTCAAGAGACGAGCGGAGGGAGAATTGCGCCATTCCCCTGCCATCATGCAGAAGGCGGATTAATTCAACCCGCGGGCCTTCTGGAATTGAAGGTAGACCAAGTTCCAAAGAGAAGAGAATGCGCTGGCAGAGGCAAAAAGCTGGCGACCAAATGCATCTAACCACCTAGACTCACTGGTGGGAGGCACCAGAGGCAGGGCGGAGGAAGACTAAGTCGAAGGCTGCCTGAACAACAAGGCCCTGGGCCCTAGGATGAAGGGACAGACAGAGCGGATCATTAGGGGCAGAACGATGTTGACGAGCAACGGCCCGATCAACAGGGTCACCCGAGGAAGGCCTTGCCCATGTGCCCAGTATGATGTCAAACAAGGATGCCCCACCAAGGGGTAGCAAAGGCTCCACTTCAACCGGCTCCATATGGAGAAGATCCAACAAAGGATCAGAAGGCAGAGGAACCACAGGGGGCTGAAAACAAAGAATAGCAGCCGCCCTGTGAATAGCCCATGAGTAGGCAGCGCTAGCCTCAGTTGCCATTTGGGGGAGGTGACAATAACCCATCTTTAGGGGAGGGCTGGAGACTAACCAGTCTACTAGACGGCAACAGTGGAGGAGCTGGAAGCTGACTCGGAGTCCACGCCACACAAGGTACCTGCACCATGGGCCGAAATGGTCACTGATCAGGTGAGTCCAAAAGAGCTCCAAAACAATATAGGAAGTACAGAGGAAATGATAGAATCACCCTCCTTACAGATCCAATTAAACAAAAAGATTCTATCAATGTGTGTTGGTGATAATTTTGAATTTTTGGGTTTTTGCAAATTTATAAGTGTGGTGTTAGGCTCTCTCTCAGATTGGTGAGATGAAGGCACTATGTGCTTTTAAAATACCCCTCACACACTAAGAATCCCTTAGTGTCATGCTTCATCATTGGGGTCTTCCAGTCCCTCTACGGGGCGGGGCGTGCTACGACCTACGGATTACGTGGGAGCACTGCTTTTATGACAGAAGGCTATGTGTTGGTGCAGTGTTGGTGATGTCCGTGAAGTGTAGGGACCTAATTATGTGAGTAAAAAGTTAAAAATTCCCTGGCTAGTAGAAAAAATAATTTATTCGCTTCTCTGGTTGGGAATGTTAAAAAGGGGTTGTGTGGTAGAGCTGTTAGCTAGCTACCAGGTCGACATGTTTCACAGGCAGTCCCCTACTGCCTGCTCATCAGGACCTCTGATGATCCCTACCAAATGATACTCAGTTCTAAAGTTATTAGCCTAGAGTCCTACAAAATGGTAGCAAAAATAAGCTGTCAGTTTGAGCTTCAGGGCATGAGCTGGCCCCAGGTGAAGCGTAGTAAAATTTTCAAAAAAGTTATTTGAAAATACTGACACATTGGTCTCTGTAAGAGAAAAGGGAAGACTATAAACACATACAAATGTGGCACATAGTTCACAGCGTCCTCATTTTGTCCGTGTTACCATTATTCGTGAGGTAACTATTTACAACGCATATACATTAGAGCTGCATTGGAAAAGGCAATAGATTTATGCAACGGTTTCTTGCCAATGATTGTTTGCTCCTTCTTTGGAGCCTGTCAAATGTGAAGACAAACACAGAATCTCGACATTAACACACACACATGTGACTCAATACATATAAGAAGGCACCCGTAAGATGAGTGTCCTGAGATACAAAGAATATGATTTTTTGCGATCGAGTTACTCGTTTGTTGAGTTGCGATTGCAAGTGAAAGATCGGTCAAAGGAAACATAGATATACATACTTTCCAGGTCTAAGTTGCGTGCCTCATGAGCCGGCAAAACCGAGGGATTTCAACGCGGTCAACTGAAAGAATAAAATAAAGCCGCACCCTCTCATCAATTACATTATTCAGAAATTCGTTTTTACCTCGTTGTTTGAGACGACCAGATTTTGCAGACTTTTGGTCAAAGTCTCCTACTTACGTTACCGCATGCGTGCACTGCCTTAATCCTACCCTCGTGCCGCTCCGAGGAAACACCAGCTTCACGTAGTTGTCATCTTTTTAAAGAGAATGCTCGTTTTGCAATGTCATCACCGTCTGGCAATTTCAGACACTAGTGCGCTAACCCAAAATGGCGCTTACCGCGGAACACTTCCTGGTTAGTTCATTTTCGGCGAGTATTTCTTCTGTTTTCTTCGTTCACATAGCGAAAATGTTACTACTGGATTCCTTTTAATTATTAATTTATGGTCTAACTAATTTATTGACTTAGTGTGCATTTTAATAATGTTTTTTTTCGAAAATACTGCGGAAGGGATTATATTTCAGAAGTTCAAGTATCTACATGAACTGATGTCGTGATGGAGCAACAATCTCGGAGGGACAGAGGTTGTGATTAATACTGCTCAATGTTTAGACCAGCAGATGTTCATTTTTGGTTTATACTCCTCCGTTGGGTATCATACAGACCCAGGCTGGAGTTTGTTAATGGTTTACAAGTTCTCCAAGAAGTTCTTAGGCAGGTTCTTTGCAGGGTGGAGGGACTTTATAAGTCTGGTGTGGTACAGACCCTCATATTCGGCCCCAAGGTATATCATCATTCAGGCCGTTTTTGTTGGACTTGATACGGAACACCCACCTCTGTTCTTTTTCTAGGAGGTGTTCCTCTCTTGCGACCAATTCAATTATTGTCCAGGAAATGTCCTCTGCTTTGTGGCCGATTTCCAGGAAATGGTTGGTCAGTTTTGTGCTGGATTTCTTGCATTTAATGGTGCTTTTGTGCTCTCCTATCCTTATCTTTATGGCCCGACTGGTCATGCCCACATATTCCAAGTTACATGGGCACCTGATGAGATACACGACGTTTGAGCTGTTACAATTGCTGAAACTTCTCTGTTCCCACGTAGTGCCATCATTGAAGGGGAGTTCGGTACTTTTCTTGGTCAGACAGCAGACCTTACAATTGCCACAGGGGTGGTGGCCTTGTGCGAAGTTAGGGTTTCTCGCAAAGTTGGTTCGGTCGGTTTTCGGTCTTGTATGTACCAGCAAGTCTCTTCTGCTCTGCGCTTTTTTGTGTGAGAAGATTGGTTTTGGTAATTGGAGATTGCCACTGTTCAAGATCCTCCAATTCTTGTTATTGATCTTAGTCACCTGATTGGAGCTTGTATTATATGTGGTTACACAGATTGGTCTTCGCTCTTCCTCTTTCTGAATTTTCTCCTCAAGAAGGCTTTCTCTGCAGTTATTCCTTGCTCGTTTGTATGCTTGATCAATGATTCTTTTGGGGTATTGGCGTGTTTCCAGCTTCTTCCTTAGGTCTTTGGATTGGAGTTTGAAATTGCTGATCTCTGTACAGTTCCTTCGGAGTCGGAGGAACTGACCATAGGGCAATTTGTCCCTCAAATGTTTCGGGTGGAAGCTCTGGTACATGAGCAAACAATTTTTCGAGGTGCTTTTAAAGTGTGTGGTGGTCATCAGCCTACCATCTCTAGGAAAGATGTTTAAATCCAGAAAAACTAGATTACTGTTCGAGGTAGTACTTGTGAACTTTAGGAAATCATCCTGTAAGTTCAGCCATGTTAAGAACTGTTTGGAGGTTCTTTCATCTCCATCCCAGATGATCAGGATATCATCGATGTACCTATTCCAGGTTTTGATGTTATTCCTGAAAGGGTTTCTTTGGTTCAGTATCCTGGTGACCCCCAGATGGTGTACATAGAGACCAGCTATGCTGGGAGCAAATGTGCTCCCTATGCTGGTCCCGTGCTTCTGGAGGTATATGGTACCCTCATACTCAAAGAAGTTTTCTTTCAATGCCAATGAACAACACTCCATAATTACGTTGCGTGGAGTCTGGTAGTCCCATTCCTCCTCGAAGAGCACATCCTCAATGACTGAGGGTTTCTTGGTGTGGCAGACTCGTGTAGAGACTCTCCACGTCACAGCTAATTAGAAGCTGGGTGTTAGGATCAAAAGTCTGGTCTTCAAGTAGGTTCATCACATCTTTTGTATCCTTTAGGTATGTGGATGTCCGTTGGACCATTGGTCTTAAAAATGCGTCTGCAAATTTGGAGACAGGTTCCAGAATTGATCCGATCCCCGAGACTATTGGGCGTCCTGGAGGATTGTGTAGGCTTTTGTGGATCTTTGGCAATGTGTACAGGTAGGGAGTCTTTGGATTTTTTTGACATAGGAATTCCCCTTCCTTTTTTGTAATCCAATTGTGGACCAAGGCTTCCCCCACCATAGTGTTAATCTTCGTTCTTATTTTCTCAGTCGGATCTTCTCGGAGGATCTCGTAATTTCGTTGATCTCTCAGAAGTCGCATGCATTCATTGTCGTATTGTTCCTTGCTCTGTATTACCGTAGCACCCCCCTTATCAGCCGGTTTTATCACCATTTCTTTGTTGCTGCTCAGTTCGCGCAGAGCTATTCGTTCTTCTCTAGCGACATTTTGGTACACTTGTTTATTCATTGGGTTCAGTTCTTCGAGCTCTTTCATAACAGCTTTTTCGAATGCAAGTAGTTCTATGGGTAATGCATTATCCATCGGGGTAAAATTGGATCTCGGTTTAAGTCCTGTATCTCCTTGGTTTTGGTTTTCCTCTTTATCTTTAAAGAAGATTTGGAGTTTCAGGCATCTCATAAACTCTTGAATTTCTTTACATAGATGGAATTTGTCCAGGTTGGCTGTGGGAACATATCCAAGTCCCTTCTCCAATACTTTTTTCTGGGGTTCAGACAGTTCAATGTCTGTGAGGTTTACCACTAGGCTTGCTTCTTCGATGCCCCTGTCATGCTCATCGTGGACACTCTCGGGGGTCCTCCGCTGCGGTGTCCCAATGCACATTGGTTCCTCTCCTGTTCCTTCCTTTGTTCCATCCCTAGCGCGCCCCTAAAAAAGACGACGTGTGGTCGAAATATCCATAGTCTTGCTGTTGTTAACCCAAAGGTGGAAAGGGCCCCTGTGGGTGCTGGAAGGGCGGCGGAGCATATCCTTGCTGCGGGTACATCATCTGGGGAGGATAGTTGTTCCATCCTCTTGTGCCTCGGTAATTTGGTCGTCGAAAGTTTCTCCCTCTGACTTGTTGCCTAGGACTTCTATTCCTACTGGAATCCGAGCTATTGGATCCGGTATCTGATGATTCATCCTCGGTGATATTTTCACGAGATGGTTTATAATCATCTTTAATGTATGGATAAGTTCTTTCCTTGGTCCATCTGCTCGTATCTTTCTTAAGTTTCTCGTATTTGCTTTGTTTGAGAGAGGTTTCAAAATCATTTATTGTCTTATTTAGTTCATCTAGGTATTTCTTCAGGTTGGCAGGAGATTCATAATTCTTTAGTTGTACTTCAATCGTTTGTATCTCTACTTTCAGGTCTGATGCCAGTCTACTCGCGGTCTTTATTATCAACACAATCCAATCTCGTGTGCATAGCCACGAGATTTGGGACCAATCGATTTTGAAAGTTTTATCGTCCAAAAATATGAAAGGTTCATTGCGGACAATGAGGCCTGACGGAGCAGTGTTAACTTTGAGGTACTCAGACATCAGTAACCCGTGAAACAAGTAACTCGATCGCAAAAAATCATTCTCTTTCTATCTCAGGACACTCATCTTACGGGTGCCTTCTTATATGTATTGAGTCACATGTGTGTGTGTTAATGTCGAGATTCTGTGTTTGTCTTCACATTTGACAGGCTCCAAAGAAGGAGCAAACAATCATTGGCAAGAAACCGTTGCATAAATCTATTGCCTTTTCCAATGCAGCTCTAATGTATATGCGTTGTAAAGAGTTACCTCACGAATAATGGTAACAAGGACAAAATGAGGACGCTGTGAACTATGTGCCACATTTGTATGTGTTTATAGTCTTCCCTTTTTTTCCCTTTTCTCTTACAGAGACCAATGTGTCAGTATTTTCAAATAACTTTTTTGAAAATTTTACTACGCTTCACCTGGGGCCAGCTCATGCCCTGAAGCTCAAACTGACAGCTTATTTTTGCTACCAGTTTGTAGGACTCTAGGCTAATAACTTTAGAACTGAGTATCATTTGGTAGGGACCATCAGAGGTCCTGATGAGCAGGCAGTAGGGGACTGCCTGTGAAACATGTCGACCTGGTAGCTAGCTAACAGCTCTACCACACAACCCCTTTTTAACATTCCCAGCCAGAGAAGCGAATAAATAATTTTTCCTACTAGCCAGGGAATTTTTAACTTTTTACTCACATAATTAGGTCCCTACACTTCACTGACATCACCAACACTGCACCAACACATATCCTTCGGTCATAAAAACAGTGCTCCCACGTAATCCGTAGGTCGTAGCACGCCCCGCCCCGTAGAGGGACGGGAGGACCCCAATGATGAAGCATGACACTAAGAGATTCTTAGTGTGTGAGGGGTATTTTAAAAGCACATAGTGCCTTCGTCTCACCAATCTGAGAGAGAGCCGAACACCACACTTATAAATTAGCAAAAACCCCCAAATTTAAAATTATCACCAACACACATTGATAGAATCTTCTTGTTTAATTGAGTCCAGAAGAGCGTCAGCGTGTGGCATAAGAGGAAGTGTAGACGCCGCGTGGGAGTGGCATGGACGTCCGAGAAGTCGGGAATATCAACCTCCTGAAATAGAGGAGACGTGGGCGTCGGTACCGGCGTCGACGGACGTCGAGCCAGAGTCATCTGGACATCAATGAACTCCAAGGGGGACTTGAGCTGGGGGCTGTCAGACGTCGTCCCCACTGCAACATGTGGGGAACAGGGCGTCGAGCCCAGCGCCGCCTCCGACGTTGACGCAGCGAGCCGCCCAGGGTAATGCGGAGACTGACGGGGTGGGCTAGACAGACGACTGGAGGGACCCACTGGGCCTTGTTCCGTCGGCGTAGAATCAGCTCCGGAATCGATGCACACAGCCGGAGCCAAGGACGAATCCGCCGGCGAAGACCCAACATGAGTGCCTTCCACCTCTATGGGACCCGAAGGCGCACCAGGGAGAGGGGGGTGAGCCAAAATAAGAGCGGGGTGCTTCAAAATAAGCCTCCATTTGGGCTCGTGTCGCTCCAGCACCCGGAAAGGGGGGGTACAGAGGAGACGACCGCCGGACACCCGTCCCCGGCAGGGAGCAAGAAGAGCAGGTGCCAGCATCATGGGTAGGGGAGGAAGACCTCCTGGACTTAGGTTTGTGTTTACCCTCTGTGTCTGTGGGAACGACCTCAGGAGTGGGCTCGATCCTGAGAGGGAGAACGGCGATGCAAAGGGGTAGGACCAGACAGCTGTGCAGCCAATAATTTCATCCGACGCTCCCATAAGGACTTTGGAGTCATGGTGCACCCAGAGGCACCACATACAGATTTTGTGTGGGTCCGTCACGGACATCTGATGTGCACAGGTCTCACACGCGTTAAAGCCCGAAGGCATCGCACACTGTTCCAGGATGCCGAAGGTCTTGAAAAGACCCGATAAACAGGTCAAGGAACCGCTGGTTTTCCAGGATCTGAGTTGGGGGCACGGAAAAGAAGAAAACTGACGTCAGCGCGCCGGGAGGGGCATATATGACTCTGCTGATGTAACGTCTGTGGACGACGTCATGGCAGAGCTGTGCGGCGACGCCCCCGGCGCGCAGAGGTGCTGCTGTAGAAAGTTTTCCGGATCCAGCCTGACGCCAGAGGATATTCTAAGTCTGCGGCTAGACCTCTCTATCAGATTGGCTATGTGGGTCAGTGAGTGAGTATGTGAGTGGTTGTATGGGTATGTGAGTGGCTGTATGGGTGTGTGAGTGGCTGTATGGGTGTGTGAGTGGTTGTATTGTTCTGTGAGTGGTTGCATAAGAGATGCTTTATGGGTCTGTGAGTGGGTATGTGTGTAGATTAATGGGTCAGTGTCTGCGGGTGTGAATGTCTATATGGGTCCGTGTGTGTGTGTGAGTCTATATGGATGTATGAATGGGTGTGTGAGTAGTTTTGAGTGTGTGAGTGTGTGTGCAAGTAGATTTGTGAGTCAGTCAATCGGTATGTGAGTGGCTGTATGGGTCTGTGAGTGGGTCTGTAAGTGGGAGTAGGAGTTGTTTTGTGAGTGTGTGAGTGGCTGTATGGGTTTGTGACTGGGTGTGTGAGTGTTTTTTTGGGAGTGTGTGTGGCTGTATCTGTCTGTGTGTAGGAGTGTGAGTGGTTTTTTGGGTGTGTAAGTGGATGTGTGAGTGACTGTATGAGTGTGTGAGTGGCAGTGTAGGTCTGGGAGTGTATATGATAGTGACAGAATGGGTGTGTGAGTGGGTGTCTAAGGGCCAGATTCACAAAAGTATTCCGAGACAAAATCCTAACTTTACGACTTTTGGTATTCACAAAAGGCATTTAGGAATAGCAAAGTTAGGATTCCTAACTTTACTACTCCTAAATGCCTTTTGTGAATACCAAAAGTCGTAAAGTTAGGATTTTGCTCAGTTTAGTAGTAGTAAAGTTAGGAATCCTAACTTTACTACTCCTAAATGCCGTTTGTGAATACCGAAAGTCGTAAAGTTAAGATTTTCCCTTAGGTTAATTTTGTGAATCGGCCCTAAGAGTCTGTGTGGGTCTGTCAGTAGCTGTGTGAGTGACCGGGCCACAACTGAACCTCACCTGCCTCTTTATCCAACAAGATTCCACAGTTTTGCACAAAATATCTACGAAACTGGAGTTAATTACTAAGTGCTACCTCGTTGGGTAAATGTTCAGTGCATATTCTACACTGCATCTGCGTAATGGACCATGAGGAAATGTCTTCAGTGAACCTTTGTGTGTTTCAGCTGTATAATTTTTCCTTGTGCGTCTTTATCCGGAAATCTGTGATAACATGAATCATGCAAAGGAGAACGCAATGAGACTACAAAGAGGTAAATCTCCTCCAAACAAGGGTATTTCCTCCTATCCATATGAGTAAGTGCTTCTTTGTTTGGTGGAGATGTCCTCATATTCCGCGCCATCAAGAACGCACCACAAAAATCGGGTAAGGGGAATCTTGGCAAGTTGTTCAACATGGGAAAAGGTGGGAAGCCCTTTTTAGGTCGAGCCTGTCCCATTCCGCAAGGAATGGATAGGATCGAATTCATGTCGGCAAAATCCTCTTCAAACTAAGGGGTTTCAGCCCGGCGTTTTCTTGCAGTTCACGTCAACATGCACGAGCATTCACGGCCAGGGCTTCTCCTCCCTTAGCAGCACTCCTCCCACACCAGCAACTCCCCCCTCCCACTCTAGCACCTCCCCTCTCTCTCCCCGCGAACACAGCCTTGCCGTAGCAGCACTCCTCCCACACCAGCACCTCCCCCCTCCCACACCAGCACCTCCCCTCTCTCTCCCCGCAAACACAGCCTTCCTTTCATTTCTCCTCCCCCTCCCCAGCCAGCTTCCCCCAGGCCGTGTTCCCTCAGATATGCTATTGCATATCGTTTGCTACCTCTTGCATTTTGTTGCTCTTGATACTTGCACAACTGTCACTATTGTCTCATGTAACGTAACGTTTGCTTTTGTAACATGCTCACTTGTAATTTATCGGCGCAGCCAGGACCGTCAAGCACAGACATCCACTGAACCCGGAGAACAGACACCAACCTCGGAATGCAGACTGTAGGGATCTCTCCGGCCCCCTCCTCGTGAACATTCACCCTGCACAAAGCGCACGATGTCGAGAGCTGAGATTGACACTACGCAAAATAGCATAGTGCAGGGTGTAGTCCGAACCAACCTGCTGCACTCAGCCTCTCATCTTCCCAAGGTTGGTACAAAGAAGCAGCAGTGCGATGGGTCACGATAACACCACTTCAGCGCCTAGAAACAGTTCCGTGCGCTCTGGCGCTGTATCGTGAATCGCTTAAAGGGTCAAACAAGCCGCAGAGCTCTCTTACATACCGGGCCGAGGGGCTTGCCACCGTGGAGCCAAGAGCTCGGGCAGCGCTTAACCACTGCAATCCAACCGCAATACAACAGCAGGACCTCAGCGCCGTGAGGCAGTGGCCGTGCACTTTCAGCGCTTTATAAAACTACAAAATGATCCCAAGTAAATCAGAGGGGAGCAGCTGCGTATGTTGGCCAGCAGCTGATATAGTCAATAAATAATTGTCCAATTCTTAGCTTGAAAAATGAAAACGGTGGTATTATTTGCCCCAGAAAGAAAGTTAAAACCCGATTTTAACCCAGAGCAACTGAGAGAAAAAAAAGCTATCGGTAAGAATAACCGAGTGCGGTGTACAGTGAAAAGCGGTAAAATCAATATATCTGTCCGTTTTGCCTTAGCCCTCCCTGTTTTCAGCGGCAGAATTATTCCCTGATAACATAATGCCAAACCTATTTACAAGTAGGTGCTAATACTTTCCTTCACACGGTAAACTTGTTAAGCCCTCCCAATCTGGGGAGATAAGGTATTGCCATCAACGGGAATGCTAACCCAGGATCACACACTGCGCTCAGGTGGGAGAGCTGGGATTTCAGGTGTCCGGCAAGGTTCGACACCACACGCAAGAATACGCACCGCCCTGCTACATCGGCCATAACACTTTTCTAGTTGAATTTGCTCTGAATTTTCACCTCCCCTTCCCTCTTTTCTCCCAATCTCCCCTCCTCACTTGTCTGCCACTGTGGTGTGTCCCCCCTTCCCTCTGTAAGTCACATCACACACAACTCTCTATTTCAAGTTCTTCTCTTTGCTTCCCTTTAAGGTGTTGTGAACCCCACAAAACACAAACTATTAAAACAAGCATTGGCATAGCCAATAGGTCTCGCTTGTGGGACCTTAAAAGTATTTAGTTACAAGGATATTGTGCTGCAAAACAAAATAATTATAAGGTCCCACAAGCGAGACCTATTGGCTATGCCAATGCTTGTTATATTATTAAAGAAAACGCAGTGGGGCCAAACGGGCGGTCCTTGCAGATGAATTTGAGCATTTGCATCCTCGTGGTAATTAAAAGGGAGAGCCATTGACTCCGCTCTCAAAACAAGAAAGAAAGCACTTGTCACAGTCACTACAGATCAGATTTTGCTCCATCCACTAAGGATTTCAGATTGTTTTTCAACATGGATTATGAGAGGAAACACACTTAATTGTCCTTCGCCAATCCCAAGAAGTTTGTACAATTTGTGCTTTACAGAAGTTGAGCTTAAAATGGGGCACCTGATGGGTTTATATTTGTTAGTGCTTCCCCTTGTGGTTTCATTTCTGTGAAATGAGCATTAAGGCCATAATGGAACCTCCTTTTTTCCAAGAAGAGTCCACAGATTTGACGAAAATGTCTAACCAACAGTACCTTCTACTGGTTAATTAGTAAGTCCTACCTCGTTGGGTAAATGTATAGCGCATATTCTGTACTACAGCTGCATAAAGAACCAAGAGGTAATGTCTCCAGTGACCTTGTGTGCATGTAATTTAAGCAATGTGATTGTTCCTCGACAGTTTTGATCCACAAATCTGTGATGACATGAATCTTCATCAAGGTAAGACGACGAGACTACAAAGAGGTGAATCTCCGCCAAAAATGGGTACTACTATTAACTATAGTAAGTAAGTGCATCTTTGTTTGGTGGAGAAGTCCTTTTATTCTCAGGAAAAGTGCTCTGTGGCCAAGAATTAATGAAAGAGGAGGGTTGTACAGCCCCCATCCCTGGGGAAATTTCGGCCCTGGGGTCCCATTCCATGGGGCTGGGCCACTTGATGCTGGGTGCCCAGGAGTCCACACCAGGGCACCCTGTGTGAAGCGTTGGGGACCACGGGTAAGCCTTAATGCTCCCTAAGTCCAGCCTTAATGTCCCTGCAGTCTCTTCCAACTCCCTGCCTCCAGCGGGAGCCAGAATTGCTGCTGCATGCAGGGAGCAGCCAGAAACGCTGATCTCTGCAAGTGGGAGAAATCTTTTCATCTGTTTTCCTGACCACTGTGAAACGGCAAGAAAAATAGATGTAAAGCTCATGCAGTTTTCTACTTCCCCATTTGCCGTGAGCAAGTGACCAGGAGCCCAGCTCCCACAACCGCGTGGCCTGCTAGCCAGCAGCCACCAACCGGAAGCCCGCTTTCCCTCATTGGATAACACGGGGCCTAACTACCTCTGCATCCGGCCGCCGCTGTGCCGCTGGGGGTGAACCAACTGTACTTACCTGGCCCTGGGGGATCCCCGAGTCTATGCCCAGATCCTTAACTTCACCGGTCGAGTACTCACCTGAAAACCGATGACTTTCCTGCCATAGGATAACATTGACTGGTTTGACTCGTAAAATCTTCTGTGTGAAGTTTTGAAATGTTAGAATACTCATCTAAAATCAGCCGAATATCGAAATTCGAAGTACTCACCTGTAATCAGGAGAGCAGCCAGTGCTGTACCTTTTAGCCCAGTACTGAACCGCAAAAGTAATCACAACCGTGGTTACTAGTAATCTGAATTTCGTCCATAGGAAACCATTGACTGTTTTTCTGTGAAAATCTCTGTCTACTTTTGAAAATTACAAATATTCCTTAAAAATCGTACCTACTACTGATACGTAATTGCTTACCTGTTTTAAGTAGAGACCCCAGTGCTGGACTTAGGGGCCCAGTCCTGGATTACAAAAGTAACGAGAACGTACTTTAACTGCAACTTGATTTTCCTCCCATTGGATAACATTGCCAGATTTTCAGTGAAAGTTTCTAAGTGTGAACTTTTGAAATAGCTTTATATTTCTTAAAGATCATAGCAATAGCCAAATCGTTTTTGCTAAACTGTTTCCAGCTTAGACCCCAAGACTGGCTCTATGATCCAGTCCTGGGACTACAAAAGTAATCGATAAAGTAACTAGCTGCATTTATGTAGAAAACCCATTGAGCTCAATGTTAAATTGTGTTTAGAATTGTGTTGCCTACTGCAACCATTGTACCTATTGTGTTTACAAAGTTTATTGCTTCTTTGCAAACTAATTATATGAGAGAACTCCTATCGAGAAAAGTACATTTTTATACCTGTTGGTTCTAAAAATAAAACAACTATATCTTTTGATATAAAAACCATTGGCCTAGAGTTCAGTCCTTGAGTGTGGGAAACCTTTTGCTGACTGAGTGTGTACAACAAATGCTTTACACGGTCCTCTGGTACTGCCTTACTGCTCGACCAAGCTACCACTTTAGAGAGTAAGGTCACACCTGGCTTTAACCTCTGTTATACCGCTGGGGTTTGTGGACTTTATACACACTGTACCTTATTCTGGTCCAGTATATATAGAGCCACTTTCTTACATTATATTTTCTAAAAACGTACGATGGATGTAACAAGTTTAATTTGTCATTGTTCTTACATAAAATGTAGGTCTGTGTGTATGGGTCAACACGAACCATACTGCAACAGTTGTCTTATAGAATAAAGGAGGATGGCGTATCCTGTTGGTACACATTGTCAAAACCTCTTTTTCTCATGTGATGACAAGGAAAGTGACTTTGTCCCTGCATATTTTCAATAATACACCGAAGACAATACAAATTCAAACCATATTAACTTATTTATCAAATGTTTACAAAAATATTTACAAATACAAAATTGTATTCTGCATAAGGAAAATAAATATTAAGTACACTTTTGAATAAGAAAACATTAACTATGAGCACCACGAGCACCAATATTACTGTTAACAAGTTTTGAAAATAGTTTCAATGTATCCGAATAACCCAGTTCACTTTACTGAGATGATATTCTTATTTCTCTGACTGTACTGCTCAAATGAATAGTATTAACTACATTTGCTAGATTTAAAACCTTCATGCTCTAATAAGGATGTTGCATCTGTTTAAGTGTATTCAAAATGTATCCATCAGCAACATTCATTACATAGTGCCTGTTGGAAAAGGAGACACAATAAAAAATATGTTATTCACTTTGCATTGTATGCAGGTCAATAGGTTTCAGCTTTGCTAACTTAAATAAGTGTCAGCCGTTTGGAAAAAATATCTATAGGAAACTGCACCAATTTGAAAAAGTCACCCACATTTTTTGACTGATATCTGTTGCTACTTTCACTGAAAATCACTAGCTTCATGCTAACAAGGTCCCCAGTGCTAGTGTTCTTTCCTAAAAACGTGGTAAATGCATACTTGTTTCACGTTTCTCAAGGATGTTAGCACGGCTGCAAGTCCCCAGTACATGGTAAACCTGGTACTAAGAGCATTGGTACTAAGGCAGGTCCTATATAACTACAGCTTGCATTTTGCCACTTTAATGGTAGCCTGGAATCAACCCACACAGATTCCCAATCCAGGCTGCATGAAATCGGGCACACAAAAAAACATTAAAAAAACAACATGGCATACACCCTGTCCACTATGTCCACAAATGCTACATGGTAATATTTGTCAGTCAGCCATACAACATGCCTTATATGTCCTAATACAAGAAGAGAGGGTAGGAGAGCACACCTAATTCACACTAATAAACCGTAAGATATGAACTATAAACTTGTATATTACAATGGTGCGATAGTGTGACACTTGCTGTCTATCAAGTGTGGGCTGAACAAGAAAAAGAGATGCTGTCGAACGTGGCAGCAAACACTGTGCACTGATGTCCCAAAGGGATTGAACAATATAATCAATGTGTAATCAAGAGTAAATCACAATGAATGACAGAATACTTCTGATGTAGCAAAAACGATTGTATTCATCGGGAATGCATAAATCATCATGGTAAGCAAATTGTATATACAATAGTTGTAAATGACTTATTAACACTTGAATAAATGATGAACAGGGAACCCATTACAAGTACAGACAGTCGCTACTTCCCCAAGTCTATGATGGCTTCACTGAAACCTATGAAGTATGGTATTAATGAATCCATGCCAACCCCAGTATTGGATTTAATAATATTTGCACCCAGAGTGCACCTTGAACCTTGTGACGAACTGAGTGCTGGCTGGTCACCACAGACTAGTTTCTGCCCCCCCTGCTGATGAGACCCTATGTGCTCTCAAGGCAGACACCAAGCCTGCTCAGGCTGGAGATGAAGGTTACCTCTTCCAGACAGGACGGGCATCCAATCAGCATATGAAGGCTGGAGGCTTGGAAGGCTTCGTCCTCTTTTGATATGCAACCCAGGCTTCCACAGGCAGGGGAATTGACACCTCCTGCCCAGGGCACATTAAGCCCACTGACAGGCAGGAAAAGGCCACTCAGGAGATGTCACCTCTCCAATCAGTATCTCCCCTATGGTGGTCTGCTTGATGTGCAGACAACTCAAAAAAAGTATCCATCTTGATTTTTCGTGAAATTATGCTCTATGGTTTAGGGTTAAGTGCGCATCACACTGGAAGTCGTCTAATGGAGGGTTACATTTATGTATTGCTTTATTTTTACAAATTTATATTTAAAAGTTGAAACTTTTGGGTATTAGAGGTATTACAAAATAATAAACACATAGGAGTATACAATTGTAAGAGCAGAAAAAAGTCAATTAAAGGAGGTACATTTTCTATAGTAGAGTCTGGATTCAAGTTAGCCATTTAATATTGTGTTGGATGATATAATATTAAAGGTAATAATGGTTACGTAGTAGTACCAGAATGCTTTGTGGAAGGGCAGGAAATGAAGGTTAAAGTTGGTAGCAGATGCAACTGTCACGGGGAGGAAACATTTTCATTAATAGCTAATTTACTTTTCATTTGAAGAGGGCAGTTAAGGGGTAGGATCATGTCACAGGAAGAAGAGCGTTCCAAATTGCCGGTGAGCTTCCAGCGGAGGAACACTTGTCAGTTTGATTTTGCATTATTTTCAGCTTCAGTAGAGGGGAGCATGTGCTTCCCAAATTTCTGTTCCAGCCTGATAGGACGAGTTACTTGGCCAGCATCCCTGCTCCCAAACATTTCTTATCAGGAACAAATGTTCTGCTAGTGGTTCAACTTTAAACCTAAAAACTAAAGCCACACATCGGTTTGGAAATGGTTTCCGACCGACTCGGATCAAGAGAGTCCAACCGACCGAGTATGATGCATCCGGATGCTTGCAGATACGATTTGGTTGGACTCCCATTGACTTCTATGGGAGACCATGTTTCTAGCTGCATAGTAATCTGGCCCTCGGTCGGGAAGACACGTTCCCGATCCAATTTGGAAGGTGCAAATGCCTTTAGGAGGCCTTCCTAACCGCATCGTAAAGAGGCCACAGGTGGGAACGCTTTCCTAACTGCATCGGAATCGGGCCCTTAGTAGTTAACTGGTGCCCGATTGTGACTGGCGTGAGCGTGGTGGTACAGCCTGCACCACAGCAGTGGTACAGCCACCGCCACACTGGCAGTACAACTGCCCCATTAACTGTTGGGTGGTCGGACCGCACTGGGACCAACGCCGCTGCCAGGGAAACACTGTTCGGTGGAGGTGGTAAGGCGGTCAGAGGCTGCAATATGCTTGGCAGAACCACTGCGGTACCACAAAGCATATTACAAGTTTCGTCTCCACAGACGGTGATATGGAGGTTCCTCCTCCATTTACACTGTGGCAGAGAGGACACCAAATGGTCCCTACAGGGCTACTTGTGCCTCCTCTGCATGTGGATACACACAGGGGGTCAAAACAAGTGCCTCCCAGTGAGCATGCTCAGTAATTCTTGCTCAGGATATACTTTTCGGTCCATGCCGTGCAAGAACATTGTGAGGGACCATCACTTTTTGAAGAGGAGCCACCCTGGGAATGCCATGCCATACGCCTGACTACTGGCGGGCGGGCAGCAGCAAGTATGGGCAGAAGGGGGTGCATTGGACTACCACCTGCCCTTGCACCAGTTAAAATGCTAATCAAGCCCTTAGTTTTTATAATCATATTTTTAGAAATCCCCAAATAGTTTGTAGACATAAAAACAAAAGTGTAGTTAAAATTCCTTGCACCAAATACAAACATTAAATTCTTGATTCCAACTCCCCATCAATATACATATTCTATGTATTTTTAGTGACAGTGTCTCATTTGTACGATCTTACTTTTGAAAAGCCTATTCTCCATGACTTAAATGAAGTTTATTTTAAGCTGAAGATTAAAGAAAAGACGCATTAATTTGTGAATTTTTTTTTAAAAAATGGGTCTACGTGCACATCATAAAAAATACATACTATTCTAATTTTTAAGATTAATATTCACCTTTTTCACACATTTAAGTTAAAATAAAACAAATATATACACACATACCCAAAACAACTATTTTTAAGACTAAGATATTTTTGTAAACAGAATAATCTATCCTCATAATTAAAAGCAATTGCTATCATCTCATTAAAATAACAGATCCTTATTCGATGGACGGTTTGTCGTTAATTTAGTTTAACTAGAGAATGAATAATTGTTAATTTTGTTCTAAATGTGAACTGTGTCTAAGTGATATAGAAACCAACCTCATCAACGATCTATTGGGGTGTTTTTAGTGAATAAAATGAAGAATTACAAAATTTCATGTTCTACACTATTGCTTCCAAACAGCCAATCGCTGGTTTCTCCCATACAGCCAAAGGTTTTTTCAGTTTATTAGATGCATAGTCTTTTAAAACTGTGGAAACAGAAGTGCTAAACATAATATTTAACAAGAATGCAAGACTCCTCCATAAACTTCAAAACGTTCAGCCATCCGAAATAAAAATATTTTACTACATAGCATAATTTTACAAAAAGGTACTTGAAGTTATCTAGAGTAAAACTATTGTTAACCATAAATTAACTAGAAATACTCACGGACTTATTACGTTGTCGGTCAGAAAGCCTCCAGCCTCTGGTTGGAGGTTTTCCGACCAACATGGTAGCTTTTAAATCCAACCGCAGAATTACAATGTTGGCGGTCTGAGGGTAAACCGGGCAGTCAATCTGACTAGGTTTCGACAGGCTTAGGAAGCTTGTCGACCAGTCAGAAACTGCCCATAATCCCTTAGTAAAGGGATTTCCACCCGACATCGGTTTCTGACAGCAAATCCATGTCAGACTTTCCGACATGGATTTTGTGTAGGAAAGAAACTTCGGGGGACTCCAACAGGGCCAACTCCCCCCCCCCCCCCCCCACACCTGGGAGCACCTATGGCTCTCTGAGGTACCTGGACCATGGTGCAGGAATGTTTTAAAACTTCCATTTTTCAATGGGAGCTTGTGCTGCAGGCAGTTTCAGCTTGCAGCACAAGCTCGCATTAAAAAATGGAAGTTTGCGAATGCACCATGTGCAGTCGCACCCTAATTACAGGGTCGGGACCACTGAACTGAGGGTGGTCAGTTCCACATCTGCACCTAGAAACTAGATGAGTGTCCAAATTAAAATTCTAATCAAATATATTATTTGCATAAAAGGAAATAAGAAAATAACAATTTTGCTGAATACCAAGCCGCTTGTGAGAGCACCCTAAGATCATTATTGTCAATATTGTTAAACAATTTAAAAACGGAAATGTGCATATTAATAAAATAAGGAGCAACCTCACCCCACAACGACACACATGTTTGATTTTCTGCAAAATCCTCAATCTCCTCTGAAAGTGTTTCTAATGACAGAGATGATGCAGATTCCCGATTGGTCATGCTTCCTGCAAAATATTTTTTAGGTTTACACCGTTACTACCAATAATACAAAAATATTTCCAAAAATTACCTCTGCATCATATATCCAAATAAAATCCATTACACCCCAACGACATGTAAAAATGCAGAATAAAAGAGGATTTGTTACATTATTAAACATTCAGTTTGGAAAAGCAGTTCAACCAGTTCACCTCAAACCCTGCTCAAACAAAAATAAGTTTAAAAATCCCTTATTTAACAGACTGTACTTCTCAAAACATATATTTTTTACAAACTCAGTTTCATTTTCTCTTGCTTAACTTACTACCTTTTCACGAAGTATTGTACCATTTGCTTAGGTTGCTGGTATATAATTGCAATACATATCCAACTTTATCCCATTGCATTCAAAAACATACCCTTCAATGGTTTGCTGCTGTCGATCAAATTAAAAGGCCTCAAGATGTCAAGATTGTGCATTGTATGTAAAGGGAGGTTGCTTGCATTAAGCAATTTAACATGCTTTCCTTGAATTTTGGCAACTGTGTATGGTCCTGTAAATTTATGTTCCAACATCCCTCCTTTTCTTGTACTTCTCCTGCAATTTTTCAGAGGCACCAACTGTCCTTCTATAAAGGCGCAAGGCTTATATTTCTTTGTAACTGTCTTTGAATTTTTCTTTTTACTTTTCCTGTGCAAGCTCAATATTCTGTTTTGTCTGCTTCTGGAACACTGGTCTTTTGTTTTCTTTTCATTAATAATGCCAGCATATTCTGTTTCAGTTGATAGAATAAACTCAGGCTATTAAAGGAAATATGAAAGTCAATCACTATTTTTCATTATAATTACTACGATTAAATGTACTTGAAGAATCTTAAAATAAAATAATGTAAGACAAGTCTGCATTATGAAAAATACGCATTTATAAATAGAACCTAACCTTTAGGATTTATCATAAATAAAGCTTATGCAAAAGAAAAGGCAAAGAGAGTGAAATAAGATGTATTAGTTATCAAAACTTCAGAAGTACCTGCAATTAAATCTACGCATAATTACAAGAGATATATGCAGATTTAAACATAGATAGGAGAAATGACTCAAACTAATAGAACATTTTAACAATTCTTCTAACTTAAAACACAATCATAATTTCATACCTGATCCTCTGCAACCTGACTTGGAAATCTTGCTTCAGGGCTATACATAAGTTGAAAAGGGGACACTTTTGTTGTGGTATATGGCTTTGATCTTAATGGAAACATCGCATGATTCAAAAACAAATCCCAGTTGTTTTGATGCTCATTCACATATTTAGACAAGGTGCTGTAAAAAACAATACAATGAGCATGTTACATGAGTGTTACTGACAATATATAAATCAAGTTTATTTTGCTTTTGATCAAATTTTGTCAATTACATTTGTTGCATGTAATCTTCGATGTTTCAAGTTAGTATTAACATATTATTGAACACCAAAAGGCATCACTACGATGCTGGTCGAATTCTGGTTTTGACCGGCACCATAGCAAAAGCCGGACCGCACCACAAGGAGTCGGCGGTCCCGCTGCCCTCATTGAAATGAGACTGTTGGTGCCCTCCAGGCCCCATAGCGGATGGCCAGGTGGGAAGGGAGCCCTCCTAGGGGCGCCCAAAGTCACTTTACGCCTGCCTTTTCATGGTGTGCGAACATCCTTGAAAGGGCAGGCGGTAAAGGACATTGTAATCCTTATGGCAGTGCCTGGTCAGGCACCGCCCCTATTGTAGGGATTACTGACCCTCCGATGGTCCGACTGCCTCAGGGCAGTCCCTCGCCTGCTGCCTCCTACTGCTCGTATTGTAAATTGCCAGTCGGACCGCAGCAACAGATGGCCATCAGACCGCATCCGATGAGTCGTTGGATGCGGTCCGACTGCCATCAGAATACCCCCCCAAGTACTTGCAAACCTAAAAACATTTAAATGAAAATATTTTGTAAATAAACTACAGTGTATGAAAAACAGATTCAGAATTAGCTTTTAACGGTAGCATTAGTAGGCTCATCTCAACCATTTGTCTGTGGATGATATCCTGCACTTACAAAACATTCTATTTCTAAGAGTTTTGATAAATCAGAATTAACCTGCACTTTTTAAAAAATATATTTTATATTCTGATGTTTTCTAGTTGCCAGTAAAAAGTATCAATAAAGGGAGTGAAAGCTTGTCACAAATAATGATCAATTTGAAAAACAAAATTAAAGCTATTATACATTTGTTTGTGTAGCAATCTTTGAACTAAAAAAGGGTGCCTCTAATTTCTCGAGGAGTCTTTGTAGGTCTGAAGATTTGCTGACAGTGAATCATAAACTATAATTGTCCATAACACGCAAGTACACTGGCAAAGCTTTAGATTTTAATATTGACTTTTACAATTTCTTGCTAGAGGTGTAAGCCCATGCTACATCCCAAAACACAATAGGGAATAAAATTACCCAATTTCTGTATGCAATATTTAATTTAGGCCTCTCTTACTATTACAAGCCTTCAAATATTTCTTTATCAATAACGTTCAAACCTCCATCTGTTCAAGAGAAGAAAAAAAAAGATTGCACTTACTAAAAGAATCCAAGAACACCAATATTTGTTGGACATAAAACAGTTTCTATATTTTCATAAGGTACCTGCACAGAATAGAACGTGGTCATGAATAACTTTACCCGTCATCCAAACTTCATAGGTGAACACTTACAAGAATACAAATGTATGAATGGCTTTTCAATCAGAATTCAAAATTAACAGTATTTTCTTTGAACACACGCACACAGATTTACAGCATACCGACATGTGAAATGTTGCCTATTGTTAATAAAAATGTATTACATTTTTGTATGTCTCTAGTATACTTCAATAGCAAATCAGGCAGTTATATTACCAAATCATTACAACCGGACAGTGTGAAAATTCATATAAGATAATTAAATAGTTACCCGAAAAACAAACAATCGATATTTGCCCAAGAAAATAGAGGTCAACACTGTCGCAGAAAGTGCTAAACACTAGGGTGAAAATAAAAGGACATCATTAAGCAGATTGAAACACAAATATTTTTTTTATTTGTTCTTTTTTAATACTGATGTAACTATATATACATTGGGTCTTGACAAACATAACTTGGTAAGGTACACATCTAGTACCAATTGATGAAAATAAACAAAATTACACTTAGGGACGATTCTGATGCGGTTAGGAAATCTTCCTGATCGAATCGGTTTGGAAATGGTTTCCGACCGACTCGGATCAGGAAAGTCCAACCGACCGAGTATAATGCATTCGGATGCTTGCAGATACGATTTAGTTGGACTCCCATTGACTTCTATGGGAGACCATGTTTCTAGCTGCATAGTAATCTGGCCATCGGTCGGGAAGACACGTTCCCGATCCAATTTGGAAGGTGCAAATGCCTTTAGGGGGCCTTCCTAACCGCATAGTAAACAGGCCATAGGTGGGAACGCTTTCCTAACTGCATCGGAATCGGGCCCTTAGTAGTTAACTGGTGCCAGATTGTGACTCTGGCAGAGCGAGGATCACCAGACTGGCGTGAGCGTGGTGGTACAGCCTGCACCACACTGGTGGTACAGCCACCACCACACTGGCTGTACAACTGCTCCATTAACTGTTGGGTGGTCGGACTGCACTGGGACCACAGCCGCTGCCAGGGAAACACTGTTCGGTGGAGGTGGTAAGGCAGTCAGAGGCTGCAATATGCTTGGCGGAACCACAGCGGTACCACAAAGCATATTACAAGTTTCCTCTCCACAGACGGTGATATGGAGGTTCATCCTCCATGTACACTGTGGCAGAGAGGACACCAAATGGTCCCTACAGGGCCACTTGTGCCTCCTCTGCATGTGGATACACACAGGGGGTCAAAACAAGTGCCTCCCAGTAAGCATGCACAGTAATTCTTGCACAGGATATACTTTTCAGTCCATGCCGTGCAGGAACATTGTGAGGCATTTCCCATTACGGTGCCTTTTTTAAAGGTACCATCACCTTTGGAAGAGGAGCCACCCTGGGAATGCCACGCCGCCTGCCTGACTACTGGCGGGCGGACAGCAGCAAGTATGGGCAGAGGGGGTGCATTGGAGTTACACCTGCCCTTGCACCACTTAAAATCCTAATCAAGCCCTTAGTCTTTATAATCATATTTTTAGAAATCCCCAAATAGTTTGTAGACATATAAACAAAAGAGTCTAGTTAAAATTGCATGCACCAAATACAAACATTAAATTCTTGATTCCAACTTTCCATCAATATACATATTTTACGTCTTTTTTGTGACAGTATCTCATGTGTACAATCTTACTTTTGAAAAGCCTATTCTCCATGACTTAAATGAAGTTTATTTCAAGATGAAGATTAAAGAAAAGACGTATTAATTTGTGAAAACAATATTTAAAAAAAATGGTTCTATGTGTGCACATCATAAAAAATACATACTATTCTAATTTTTAAGATTATTATTCACCATTTTTTACAAATCTGAGTTAAAATAACAAAAATATATACACACATACCCAAAACAACTATTTTTAAGACCAAGATATTTTTGTAAACAGAATAATCTATCCTCATAATTAAAAGCAATTGCTATCATCTCATTAAAATAACAGATCCTTATTCGATGGACAGTTTGTCGTTAATTTAGTTTAACTAGAGAATGAATAATTGTTAATTTTGTTCTAAATGTTGACTGTGTCTAAATGATATAGAAACCAAACTCATCTACTATCTATTGGGGTGTTTTAGTGAATAAAATGAAGAATTACAAAATTTCATGTTCGACACTATTGCTTCCAAACAGCCAATCGCTGTTTATTAGATGCATTGTCTTTTAAAACTGTGGAAACATAAATGCTAAACATAATATTTAACAAGAATGCAAGACTCCTCCATAAACTTCCAAACTTTCAGCAATCCGAAAAAAATTACTTTCACTACATAACATAATTTTAAAAAAAGGTACTTGAAGTTATCTAGAGTAAAACTATTGTTAACCATAAATTAACTATAAATACTCACAGCCTTATTACGATGTCGGTCAGAAAGCCTCTGGTTGGAGGCTTTCCGACTGACATGGTAGCTTTTAAATCCAACCGCAGAATTACAATGTTGGCGGTCTGAGGGTAAACCGGACAGTCAATCTGACTAGGTTCCGACAGGCTTAGGAAGCCCGTCGACCAGTCAGAAAATGACCAGAATCCCTTAATAAAGGCATTTCCACCTAAGGGATTATGATGTCGGTTTCTGACAGCAAATCCATGTCAGACTTTCCGACATGGATTTTGTGTAGGAAAGCAACTTTGGGGGACTCCAGCAGGGCCAACTCCCCCGCCCCCCCCGGCCCTCCTGATTTGACCTTGGGAGCACCTATGGCTCTCTGAGGTACCTGCACCATGGTGCAGGAATGTTTTAAAATTTCCATTTTTCAATGGGAGCTTGTGCTGTGGGCAGTTTCAGCTTGCAGCACAAGCTCGCATTAAAAAAATGGAAGTTTGCGAATGCACCATGTGCAGTCGAACCCTAATTGCAGGGTCAGGACGACTGATCTGAGGGCGGTCAGTTCCACATCTGCAACTAGAAACTAGATGAGTGTCCAAATTAAAATTCTAATCCAATATATTATTTGCATAAAAGGAAATAGGAAAATAATTTTAAAATGGAAAACTACTAAGATATAATCACAATAGTAGATAGTAATACCAAGCTGCTTGTGAGAACACCCTTAGATCATGATTGTCAATATTTGTTAAACAATTTAAAACGGAAATTTGCATATTAATAAAATAAGTAGCAACCTCACCCCCCAACGACACACATGTTTGATTTTCTGCAAAATCCTCAATCTCCTCTGAAAGTGTTTCGAATGAAAGAGATGATGCAGATTCCCGATTGGTCATGCTTCCTGCAAAATATTTTTTAGGTTTACACCGTTACTACCAATGATGCAAAAATATTTCCAAAAATTACCTCTGCATCATATATCCAAATTACATCCATTACACCCCAACGACATGTAAAAATGCAGAATAAAAGAGGATTTGTTACATTATTAAACATTCAGTTTGGAAAAGCAGTTCAACCAGTTCACCCCAAACCCTGCTCAAACAAAAATGTTTAAAAAATCCCTTATTTAACAGACTGTACTTCTCAAAACATATATTTTTGACAAACTCAGTTTCATTTTCTCTTGCTTAACTTACTACCTTTTCACGAAGTATTGTACCATTTGCTTAGGTTGCTGGTATATAATTGCAATACATATCCAACTTTATCCCATTGCATTCAAAAACATACCCTTCAATGGTTTGCTGCTGCCGATCAACTTAAAAGGCCTCAAGATGTCAAGATTGTGCATTGTATGTAAAGGGAGGTTGCTTGCATTAAGCAATTTAACATGCTTTCCTTGAATTTTGGCGACTGTGTATGGTCCTGTAAATTTATGTTCCAACATCCCTCCTTTTCTTGTACTTCTCCTGCAATTTTTCAGAGGCACCAACTGTCCTTCCATAAAGGCGCAAGGCTTATATTTCATTGTAACTCTCTTTGAATTTTTCTTTTTACTTTTTCTGTGCAAGCTCAATATTCTGTTTTGTCTGCTTCTGGAACTCTGGTCTTTTGTTTTCTTTTCATTAATAATGTCCGCATATTCTGTTTCAGTTGATAGAATAAACTCAAGCTATTAAAGGAAACATGAAAGTCAATCACTATTTTTCATTATAATCACTACGATTAAATGTACTTGAAGAATTTTAAAATAAAACAATGTAAGACAAGTCTGCATTATGAAAAATATGCATTTATAAATAGATCCTAACCTTTAAGATTTATCATAAATAAAGCTTATGCAAAAGAAAAGGCAAAGAGAGTGAAATAAGATGTATTAGTTATCAAAACTTCAGAAGTACCTGCAATTAAATCTACGCATAATTACAAGAGATATATGCAGATTTAAACATAGATAGGAGAAATGACTCCGAAACTAATAGAACATTTTAACAATTCTTCTAACTTAAAACACAATCATAATTTCATACCTGATCCTCTGCAACCTGACTTGGAAATCTTGCTTCAGGGCTATACAGAAGTTGAAAAGGGGACACTTTTGTTGTGGTATATGGCTTTGATCTTAACGCAAACATCGCATGATTCAAAAACAAATCCCAGTTGTTTTGATGCTCATTCACATATTTAGACAATGTGCTGTAAAATAACAAAACAATGAGGATGTTACATGAGTGTTACTGACAATATATAAATCAAGTTTATTTTCCTTTTAATCAAATATTTTCAATTACATTTATTTCATCTAATATTCAATGTTTAAAGTTAGTATTAACATATTATTGAACACCAAAAGGCATCACTGCGATGCTGGTTGAATTCTGGTTTTGACCGGCACCATAGCAAAAGCGGGACCGCACCACAAGGAGTCGGCGGTCCTGCTGCCCTCATTCAAATGCGACCGTTGGTACCCTCTAGGCCCCATAGCGGATGGCCAGGTGGGAAGGGAGCCCTCCTAGGGGCGCCCAAAGTCACTTTACGCCTGCCTTTTCATGGCATGTGAACATCCTTGAAAGGGCAGGCGGTAAAGGACATTTTAATCCTTATGGCAGTGCCTGGTCAGGCACCGCACCTATTGTAGGGATTACTGACCCTCCGATGGTCCGACTGCCTCAGGGCTGTCCCTCGCCTCCTGCCACTTACCGCTCGTATTGTAATGCGTCAGTCAGACCGGAGCAACAGATGACCATCAGACCGCATCAGATGAGTCGTTGGATGCGGTCCGACTACCATCAGAGTACCCCCCCCCAGTACTTGCAAATCTAAAAACATTTAAATGAAATAATTTTGTAATAAACTACAGGGTATAAAAAACTGATTCAGAATTAGCTTTTAATGTTAGCATTAGTAGGCTCATCTCAACCATTTGTCTGTGGATGATATGCTGCACTTACAAAACATTCTATTTCTAAGAGTTTTGATAAATCAGAATTAACCTACACTTTTAAAAAAATATATATTTTATATTTTGATGTTTTCTAGTTGCCAGTAAAAAGTATCAACAAAGGGAGTGAAAGCTAATTATATTTGTACACAGATATGCAACACCCCTTTAAAAGCACAATGACTAACAGGCAGAATCTTAATACTTTTCAAATAAAGAATATTGACATCTAAGGGAGTTTGTCCGCCTGCCATACCCCCGGGAAACGGGACAGCCCGCAATGCTTGTGGTGGTCCCGCACCTACAATTAGGATGCACCAGCGACACTGGCGGGCGCATCCCACATTTGTAACATTACGGCGGGTGGTGCTGAAAGCACCGCCCGCCGCAATGACACAAAAGCAAGTTGTGCCTTTCAATGCACAACGCGACAGGCACCGCACGGTGCCTGCCACGTTGTACATTGAATTGCAGGGGGGTAACGTAGGTACCTCCCATGTGCACCCCCCACCCCCCGAATCCCTGGGGGCCCACTAGGGGCCCCCAATGTTGAAGTCTGCATGCCTTTGCGTGGCGGCAACGGCATGTCCCCGCCTGCATACTAATATGGATGGCGGTGTCTACCAGACGCCGCCATCCTTTTCCTGAGCTTTTCCGCCCGGGTGGATTGCCTACCTAGGGAAAACCGGCACACTGTCTTTCCGTCCGTCGGGGTCCCCCCGCAATGGTAATGTGGCGGGGGGATTTATATGCGGGTGGTGGTTTTTGGCAGGCAGATCACCACTGCCATTCGGGCGGTGGCGATCCGCCAGCTATCTTAATGACCCTCTAATTTTCTAAAGCAAACAGACACCTATACTATAACATGCCCGTGCCTGTTGACCTTTAATGAATTCGGAGTACATTAGGGGTTAAATGTAAAAGTTATGAAAGGATGATTAATAAAAATGCTACGTGACTTGCATCACATGGAATACATTTTGCCTAACAGTGTTAACTGGGTAGCAATTAGTGGGGACCTGCTCTCAAACAGAATAACAAAGGATTCTGACCCAGAGGGTGCAATCATCCACTGAATCAAAGGGTGAAGATCAATTTTAAAATACCAGTCATTAAATATGACAGATTGGTAAAGTAAACCCTTCAGTTTATTAATTGATCATGCCATTTCTAAATATATATATATATATATATATATATATATATATATATATATATATATATATATATATATATATATATATTACTTTTCCAAATCCCATTTTACTTTGCCTTGAAGATTATGAATTTCTAGATTTACATACTTTTTTTTTAGGAAAAAGATTGTTTACTTTAATATAGTAAATGAATAACTAGTAGTGAAACATTAAAGTTGTCGCAATATTATATTTTAGTGTGAGGTGGGTTGCCCCCCTCCCCCCCAATCAACACGAGGCTACGATTGTGGTCATTCATACAGCCGGAAAGCCGGCGGACCAATGTTCCTCGTACCGCCCCATTTCGCTTATCAATGTAGAGGCCAAGGCCCTAGCAGATAGGTTGGTATCTATCCTTCCCAACTTGGTGCATGTGGACCAGTCTCGATTTATGCCCCCTAGGAGCACCCGCCACAACCTGGGGTGCTTGTATGGCGTACTATACATGACGGAGGATGTTGGAGACGCACAGACGGCGTTGATGGCATTTGACGCATCAATGGCATTCAATAGTATTGGATGGCCCTACCTACTTATGGTGCTCCGGAAACTTGGTTTGGCCCGATCTTCTGTAGTTGGGTGCGCCTTCTTTATGAACAAACTGTTGCTCGGGTCAGGGTGAACGGTGCTATGTCCTGGGTGTTCCCCCTCAGGAGAGGTACCGGGCAGGGTTGTCCCCTGTCTCCACTCCTTTTTGCCCTGTCCCTGGACCCGCTGGCTCATTGGATCAGGAGAGACAGGTCTTTCTGGGGCCTGGCGCTGACAGACAAATGGGAAGAGCGTTATTTCCCTCTACGTCGATGATATTGTGCTGTACATGGCGCGACCATATCACTCGATTGTGCAGGCGTTACAACTTTTCAGGTTATTCTGCAGCTATTCTGGCTATACCATCAACTGGGGGAAGTAAGTGATCTTCCCTTTGTCAGGTCCCTCACGGATCCCCACTAGATGTCTAGCCACTGACGTGCTCAAGTATGTGGGGGTATATGTCACAAGAGGATTATTTCGCTAGGAACCTTGAGCCTCAGTTGGCTCGCCTCTGGGCAGACGTGAGTCACTGGCGATCACTGCCTCTTTCCCTCATGGGCCGGGCGGCATTATTTAAAATGCTCGGTTTGCCGAGGCTCCTATACATCTTACAAAAAACACTGTTTCCTGTACTCCCGGGGGTATATGCGCACATCTCACAGGCGGTGCAGACGCTTCTGTGGACTGGTGGGAATCCTAGGATAGCACTCCACAAGCTCCCTAGAGGGGTATATCATGGGGGTCTGGCACTCCCTGATGTCAGATTATATTACTGGGCCTCGCAGCTCCAGGTAGTTAATGACTGGGTTTATACAGACAGCACCGAACCGGCCTACAGAGTAGAGAGGATGGTCATGCCAGGGGGTAACAGCGAGCACCTGCTTTATGCCCAGAGGCCGCGAAGGGAGTGGCCTGCACACACAAAAGTGGTAGTTCAATGTTGGAGGGAGGCGAACAAGTTCCTGGGGTGGACGGATAAACTGATTGGTAGTGTCAGAAGGCGCTCTTCACTTCACACAGGAGCAGAATGCCGCAAGTTCCCAATTCCTTCCTAGGATTCCTCAGCCACACGCATGTTAAACATAGTAGCCAAAAGAACCCCACGGGGGAAAAGGGATGGGACACAGAAGAGACTGTCACACTGCCTCTGATTTTCTTTTCTAGCCTCAGACTTCGTTTCTTCTGACCTTCCTTCTTAGGCTTGCTCGTGTATGTACTGTAACAAGATTTAACAATCATTAAACATTCATTACTTCCTACTTATTTCAATTTGCTGTATGGCCTACTTCCTTGCTCACCTACCTCACTACAATGTGACCTATGCTCCTCTACTTCTTTTGTTTTCTTTCTTTGCTTCTGAGAGCTGTAACTAGAGTTCATTTACTTACTACTTTTAGTTTATTTTCAATATTCTAATTATTATTCTCGCTTACAGATCCCTCACCTCCTTTACTCAGAAGCTGACATATCTGGATACTGTATTGGTAAGTATTGTAGTTTCTTTTTAATTGTAGCTCCACCTGTTTTCTTTCTGGAGTTAGGGATAACCTGAATTCTATCTCATTATATACAAATAACTACTGAATATGCTCTGGGAAAAAATAATTAAGTTTGTAACCTCTTATTTTTTTGCTAACAACCTAGGTTAGTCTGCTCAACTCTATGTACATAACTCAAACTTAATGTCGCTGACTATATTTGCCTTCAATATATTCTGCGTATGTCTCTTGAAAAACTATATCTATAAGAGTGCTGACTTTATCTCTAGGAGCACTAGTTTGCTTTACTCGACAAACTGTCCGATAAGGAAACCGGAACTTGTGCTGACGCTAATTTTCAACCGAAGATTAACCTTCGAGCTGTGTGCTGCTTCACACTAATGTATTTTCTAGACATTATGCGCATGCCTCCTCCTTAGCCACACCGCTGAATTGTCTTTTTAATGCGCATGCGGCAGAAAAGAACACTGGAACAGTCTTACTTGGTCTAATACGACCCCAACAGATGATTCAAGCTCAGTTCAAAGCTCTCTCGAAACATGAAGCGTGACGAAATTTGAATCCCTACTACTCCGCGGTGCTTCTAACAGGAACAGCCTCTACTCCTCAAAACTCAGGTGAAGTGCGCCACTCCGTAGATGCTTCACCTGCATCTTCGTGATTGTTTTCGAACTCTAGAGCGCTAACCTGCCGCTCCTGTATTCGATCTCCAGCAGCCATCTTGAGGTTAGATTGAGTCAGTCTCTTACGCTGTCTACCTATCTTCAGATTTTTACTGTAGATTTTGTTGGATACTGTACTCTTGCTAACTCTTGATTGGGCAGTCCTGACAGTACCCTCCCTCAAAGAGCTTCCTCTCTCCCTGGGCTTTTTTAGGAATCTTTTGTAGAATTCTCTTATTAGCCTTTGGGCATTAACCTCAGAAGACAACTCGCAAGACCTTTCCTCAGGACCATAACCCTTCCAATCTAACAAGTAGTACAACTTTCCCTTTCGTAATTTAGCATCCAAAATCTGTTGTACATCAAATTCTTCTCCCTTTTCAGTTTGGATTGGTTTGGGGGGGGGGGGGGTCTGCTGATGTCAGAGACTATAAGTGAACTCTTACCACGACTTGCACAGGAACAGATGGTTGCCTTTTTCCTGACTCCACCTCCAAAGTACTGAGAGTCTGTTAAGTAAAACCTGACTCACGAGAACCTCAAAGGGGGAAGGGGGATATGTAGAAAATAACAAACAAAGAAGAGACTGCTCCAGAATGTTCTTGCTTGGCTACCTAGGTCTCGTCTATTGTCTGATGAATCTCTTGGAATCCTAATGCATGGAAAGATAAGACATCAACACATTTCCTTTCCTAGCTACTTAATCTATTAATGGTTTCTTTCTAGATCTTACCACACATTCCAGAACTAGTGCTACTCTTCTGTCTTTTCCTGTTAACTTCGCTCTCTCTAGAACTTATCTGTAAAAACAGTTTACATGTATGTTAACCTTGATTTCTCTTCTTGATATATCTATCTATTCTTTATTACTGTTCCTACTTTTACCTTCTGTTGAGAACTGAAGCTTGACCTTTTTATTCATACATCTCCTAGTAAATATATCTAATACTCCTTCTTTGTCTCGCAGGTTTTGCTGAAGGGGGAACTACTATCAGGTAAGTTCTGTCTTTTTTCTTATGTCTATCGTTTCACCAGTATAATGTTTGTAGTTTACTATTTACTCTTAACTGTACAAGTTCAATGCTAGTCCACTCAGTCACTTATCTGTATCTTCTTAATCTCTTCTTTTCAGGAAACTGCACACGCTGACTCCAGCTGCCAATGCTCACGAAACTCCAAAAGTGCCGAAGGCTAAATGCGGCTCTGGTAATCCTCAACTCTGTGGCTGTAGATAATTGGGGAACGATATTTTAGGAAAGAAGGAACGGAAACAAAATGAGGGGAAATGGAAAGGGTCTAAAAATATACAGACCCTAGGTAGGGAAAAAAAGCGACGCAAGGGACTAGGGAAGGGACGCGGTAAAAAGGGGAAATGACACTACGAACTTTGAAAGGAGCAGATTCAAAACGCTACTGTCTCCTCAGGAACTCTGGTGAAGTGCGCACTTTGATTAGCGCTCGCGCTTCACCAGCTGTCAGGGTTCGCCAGCAGACGAACAACTAGACCGCCGACTCGTCTTCTGAGTCGGCGGCCATCTTGGAATTCCGCTCGAGAGTTAAGATACTCCAGCGGTGGCTCCAAGGTGAACCCACAGTCCCAAATGTACACACAGAGTGTTTTCTTCTGGTCAGAATTCGGGGAAGCCTGACAGCTGATTCGTAACCCTTTTGTCATTTTCTTTAATAATGAGACATGAAAAACTGGATGAATTCGTAACCCCTTGGGTAAACTCAACTGATAGTTTAAAGCACTTAATTTCTTCTCGATCTGGTAGGGGCCTACGAATCTTGGTTGTAGCTTTCTAACTCCCCTAAGCTTAAGATATTTTGTATTTAACCAAACCTTGTCTCCTACTTGCAATTCTGATTCTTTTCAACTCTTCTTGTCTGCATAGTGTTTATAACTTGCGTTGGCCTTAGTTACATTTTTTGTGGCTAAAGTATGTACTTGTGTCATATGTTTTACCAAATCTGTGACTGCAGGAACATCCACTTCCTGAAAACGTAATGATTGATGTGGATACCTACCTGAATTCAAATAAAAAGGGGTATAACCTGTGGAAGCATTTTTTGCGTTGTTATGCGCAAACTCCGCTGCCCACAAGTAGTCTGGCCAATCTCCCTCTTGGTCCAACAAACACAATCTAAGGTACTGTTCCAATTCTTGATTGGTTCGTTCTTTTGACCATCGGACTCTGAATGGTAACTAGTTGTGTATCTAGTTTCAATATTCAATTTCTTGGTGAATGCCTTCTGATATTAAAACCTTTGGAATTCCATGAGCTCAAACTATGTTTTGACTAAAGGTGCAAGGAAGAGTTCTAGCTGTGGGGACCCCTTCTAAAAGTACAAAATGAGCCATATTTGTGAAAGCATCAACGCACACCAGTATGGTGTCAAAACCATGACTAGAGCGCAAGTCAACAATCAAGTCTAAGGTTACTGTATGCCATGAGTATGGTGGGGTTGGTAGGGGTTGCAGTAGCCCTTGGGGAGCTCGCCGCTCTGGTTTTTCCCTAGCGCAGATCTCACATGTGGCTACATATTGACGCACATCCTCAATCATGCCCGGCCACCAAAACCGTTGTCTCACTAAATCCTCAGTCTTTGTAATGCCTTAATGTCCAGCCAAGATACTGTCATGACATTCCTTCAAGGCCTTTTGCTGCATCTCAACCGTAGGCAAATAAAGAGCTTTATTAAGATATGGCAAACCTTCTTGAATTAATTTCTCTTCTTGAATCTTCTTTTACCCAATTTGTCATTTCCTCCATAGACAATTCATTCTGATTTTCATTTAGTGTTTCTTGTAAAATTGCACTAATTATTTTTTCCTCTGGTATAATCATCTGATCCGTGGATTCTTCCACCATTCCTTCTGTGCCAATTCTGGACCAAGCGTCTGCCTTACCATTCTGTGATCCAGGTCGATAAGTGATGACAGTCATATTCAGCAAAGTACAAAGACCAACGCAGTTGTCTAGGTGTTAATGTTCTAGCTGACTTAAAAAAATTCAAATTCCTATGATCGGTATAAACTGTGACCACATGCTTCGCACCCATCAAATAGTGCCTCCATTCTTTAAATTCATCATTGATGGCCAACAACTCCTTCTCTGTGATGGTATAATTTACTTCTGCTGTAGTCAATTTTCTAGAACGAAATGCCACTGGGTGCAATTGTCCTGTGGTCTTGTGCCTCTGAGACAACACTCCTCCCAATGCTAGGTTGGAAGCGTCAGTTTCCACAAAGAAGTTTCCACAAAGAAAGGCTCTGAAGGATCTGGGTGAAGTAAAATTGGGGCTGTCGTGAAATCCTTTTTTAATCGAATAAAGGCCTCGTCTACCTCGCTTGTCCAATTAAAAGGAACACCTTTCTTCAAGAGTTTGGTAAAAGGTATCAACTTCTTTGAGAAATCTTAAATAAACCTCCTGTAGAAATTAGCAAATCCGATGAATCTCTGAATTTCTCTCACCGTCTTTGGGGATTCCCAATTAATCACTGCCTTGATCTTATTTTAATCCATTGTTATTCCGTCTGGTGAAGCACACACCTCAGAAACTCTACGGTAGAGACACTGAAAGCACACTTATCTAATTTGACAAACAAACTGTTTTCCCTCAATTTCTGCAACACCTTCTTCACATGATCTTCATGTTCTTCCACAGTGTTTGAGTAAATGAGTATATCATCTATATACACTATAGCATTCCGATCAATGTACTCTTTCAACACATCGTTAATAAAATGTTGAAAGGCAGCTGGGGCATTGCACAACCCATACGGCATCACTTGATATTCATAGAGCCCATGCTTGGTTCTAAATGCCGTTTTCCACTTGTCTCCTTCTCGAATTCTGACAAGATGATAAGCCCCTCGCAAATCCAGTTTGGTGTAAATTTTTGCTTCTTTCACTTGATCCAATAACACAGATATCAAGGGCAAAGGGTAACGATTTTTAATGGTTATTCGATTGATTGCTCTGTAATCTATGCAGGTTCTCAATTCTCCACTCTAATTCGGAAAAAAAAATAGGGGAAGAGACTGGGATGGCCTTATGAATCCATTCTCTAAGTACTCTTGTAGGTACTTCTTTAAATGTTCATCTTCTCGTTCTGTCAGTGCGTAAATTCTGCTGCAGGAGAGATTGGCTCTGGGTTCGAGATCAATTTTGCAATCATATTCTCGATGTGGTGGGAGTTTTTCAGCCTCCACGTCATTAAAAACATCTTGAAACTCTTGGTATTTTTCAGGTAACGTTACTGTATTTATGACACAATTTGTGGTTTCTCTCTGGCTTAAATGAATTCTCTTCAATCTCATTGAATTCCAAGTACTGTGATCGAGCACCCCAATCCATGGTAGGGTTATGTTCCGTGAGCCATGGGAGACCTAGTAATAGCTGAAATTGCGGAGCATCAATTAGGTTGAACTGTAGAGTTTCAAGATGCCCTTCATCCGATTCCAACTCCACTGGTTCGGTATGGCTCACTATGGGTCCAGACGAGTGATTCGTACCATCAACAGCTCGAACCGCTTCGCTTTTTTCTTTCTTGATAGCTCGTAGTCCAATTTTATCTGCAAACTTTAGATCGCAAAAATTGCCCGTTGCCCCTGAATCGATCATCACAGTGACTTGTTTTAATGTTTTTCCCTGAACCGTAAGGTCATCATTAGAACCAAATGTGGAGACGCTGATTGCAGAGTATTGGCCAAGGTATGGGTCTCTGGAGCGGTCTTTGATTCTGCAACCACCAGTCCAACTCCATTTACTGGTGGTGCGAAGCTTTTTTCGACGGTGTTTGCTTTGGCTTCTCCGGGCAATTACGGCCAAAATGTCCTTCACCACCACAATAAAGACATTGCTTATTCACTCTTCTTCTCTCTTTCTCTTCCTTAGAGAGAGGCCCCGAATTGTTCCTATTTGCATGGGTTCTCCACTTCGAATCGATTCTGTCTCCTTGCTGCCTTCCAAATCTATCAATGCCGAGATCTCTGTGGGTCTATTAGGCACCTGCACCAAGGCATCCTTTAATTGATCCTTTAATTCTCTATAGAACACTGCCGCTTGTTTATTTTCTGCCCATTCCGTTTCCACTATCAACTTATTGAACTGAGCCAAATAGGCAACCAGGTCTCTATTGCCTTGTTTTATTTCTAACAATTCGTTGTCTGTTGCCTGTGAGACCCGACGGCGATCAAATACACGAAGATACTCTTTTTTTAATTTTTCCAGATCATATAAAATAGGATTGTTTCTGGTCACCAAAGGCATAGACCAAGAGGCAGCGTCACCACTTAAATAAGACAGAATAAATGCCACTTGAGACTGCGCATCAGGGAAAACTGCTGGTCGGCACATGAAGTGCAAAGTACATTGTGTCAAGAACACCTGAGCCTTCTGTGGGTCTCCACTAAAACGCTCAGGTGGTGCCAAAGGAATCACTGGGGATAGGGAATGTATAACTTGTGTTACTTTAGATTGTGGAACTGATGTCTCACCAAAATTCCCTTCAGGGATGGTTGAATACTTTAAATTGGGACCGGCCACTAAACTACTTACTTTTAAGGTTAGATCTGTAGTTTCCTTTTTAAGCTCCCTATTCTCTTCCTGAACTGAAACTAATTCCCTTAGTATCCCTTCTAAAATTTCTCCTAACTTCTTCAAATCCAAATCTTCCGCCATTCTGCTCAGGTGCTAATCAATTCATGGGCACTTCACTCTGTCAGAATGCGCTCTTCACTTCACACAGGAGCAGAATGCCGCAAGTTCCCGTCCTTCCTAGGATTCATCAGCCACACGCATGTTAAACATAGTAGTCAAAAGAACCCCACGGGGGAAAGGGGATGGGACAGAGAAGAGACCGTCACACTGCGTCTGATTTTCTTTTCTAACCTTGGACGTCGTTTCTTCTGACCTTCCTTCTTAGGCGTGCTCGTGTATGTACTATAACAAGAATTAACAATCATTAAACATTCATTACTTCCTACTTATTTCTATTTGTTGTATGGCCTACTTCCTTGCTCACCTACCTCACTACAATGTGACCTATGCTCCTCTTATTTTGTTTTCTTTGCTTCTGAGAGCTGTAACTAGAGTTCATTCACTGATTACTTTTAGTTTATTTTCAATATTCTAATTCTTATTATTCTCTCTTACAGATCCCTCACCTCCTTAACTCAGAATCTGACTTATATCTGGATACTGTATTGTTAAGTATTGTTGTTTCTTTTTAATTGTAGCTCCACCTGTTTTCTTTCTGGAGATAGGGATAACCTGAATTATATCTCAGTATATACAAATAACTATTGAATATGTTCTGGGAGAAAATAATTAAGTTTGTAGCCGCTTTTATTTTTTTGTTAACAACCTAGGTTAGTCCGCTCAACTCTATGTACATAACTCAAACTTAATTTCGCTGACTATATTTACCTTCAATATATTCTGCGTATGTCTCTTGAAAAACTATATCTATAAGAGTGCTGACTTTATCTCTAGGAGCACTAGTTCGCTTTACTCGACAAACTGTCCGATAAGGAAACCGGAACTTGTGCTGACGCTAATTTTCATCCGAAGATTAGCCTTCGAGCTGTGTGCTGCTTCACACTAATGTATTTTCTAGACAGTATGCACATGCCTCCTCCTTAGCCACGCCGCTGAATTGTCTTTTTAATGCGCATGCGGCAGGAAAGTACACAGGAACAGTCTTAATGCGCATGCGGCAGGAAAGAACATTGGAACAGTCTTACTTGCTCTAATACGACCCCAACAGATGATTCGAGCTCAGTTCAAAGCTCTCTCGAAACTTGAAGCGCGACGAAATTTGAATCCCTACTACTACGCGGCGCTTCTAACAGGAACGTCCTCTTCTCCTCAAAACTCAGATGAAGTGCGCCACTCCGTAGACGCTTTACTTGCATCTTCGTGATTGTGTTCTAACTCTAGAGCGCTAACCTGCTGCTCCTGTATTCTATCTCCAGCGGCCATCTTGAGGTTAGATTGAGTCAGTCTCTTACGCTGTCTTCCGGTCTTCAGATTTTTACTGTAGATTTTGTTGTATACTGTACTCTTGCAAGCTCTTGATTGGGCAGCCCTGACGGGTAGAACCCCCTTATGGCTCGGAGATCAACAGAGAGGTGACGCATTTGACCGGCTTCAGGGGGTGGAAGCTGATTGGCAATGAAGGAATATGAACTTCACGACTCACAATACCATTACATACGTCTCATACACACCCTACATTCACACATTAGTAGTGATTCCTCTATCCCGGAACACTCCCCTTTGGAAGATAGATTACTGCTGGACCCCATATTGGAGAAGCCTACATCCACCATTTACCGAAAGCTCATAAACAATATGCCAGACCCCTTGGTGACGCTTCGGGCGGAATGGGCCTGTTATATTGGTACCCTAGATGACGATGATTGGCAAGACGCTATACAGAGCCCGCATGAAATAGCAATCTGCCCAAGTTTAGGTTAGACCAATTGAGAATCCTACATCGCATATACTACACTCGCACACATCTATATGCTTGGGGCAGGAGTCAATTGGCCCTTTGCGTGAGGGGTTGCCAGGGGGAAGGCACCTTCTACCACTTATTATGGGAGTGTCCCGAGATAGTTCCTTTCTGGACCAAGGTCACGGACAATATGTCCACGGTTGTGGGTGACAAGGTTCCGATGGAGCCAAAGTGGCTGTTATTGATGATTAGGGGTGACGCAGACTGATCGAGGCATGGCAAGCTCTGGCTAGCGTTGGCGGCGGGGGTAGCAAAAGGAAACATCGCCAAGGGGTGGGGATCCCAGACGCCCCCGCAATAGGAATAGTGGAGGAGGGACCTAGATTGGAGCCAAAGAGCTGAGGAAACCATATACTAGAGCAGGGGCTGCATTAAGAAATGGAAAAAGATCGGGGGGCCATGGAGGAGATATGAAGGGTCGGGGAGGGAGTCTGGGGAGCAATTATGTAATTGGATATCCCACTTGTGTACTAATGTGTCCGACTTTGTTCACCACAACGCTATTTCCTAATCTGCTTCCTGGACATTGTCTATTGTTTTATGGTACTATGAGCTATGTTAATATTAAAAAAAAATATATATATATATATATATATATATATATATATATATATATATATATATATACTATATTTTAGATCTACCTTTACCATTCTTTGTTACATTCATAAACAATACAAATGAACACATATTTTTTTCAAAACTTTATACAATAAATTCTCATCTAAAAAAAGTAAATATACATTTTTATATTTTCAGAATTAAAAAATAAACACTATATTTAATTAACACACAAATTAGTTATTAATAAAAATGTATAGTCAATATTTAATGCCTATATTATACACTCACTTCATTCACAAACTCCAGTCCTTGATCTGATAGAGCCCTTTTCGGACTTCCATGGCGTACGTACATTTGCAGAAGTCTGGAAGCAACCTCAGCTGCACACTTTGATTTTAGTGGAAATGCCTCAACACATTAAAATAAATATCAGTTGCAGTCAGAATATATTTGCATCCTGTAGGAGTGGTCGGTAAAGGTCCCATCAAATCCACTTCTGAAAGTTCCCAAACTTCTTGTACCTGTTAATATACACATTATAAATAAATGTTATCAAAACATATGCACATTTATCCATACTAATATTATAAAGAGAGCCCAAACCTTTGAGGCGGGTAATCTCAGTAACCACAGCACCTATCACAACACCCAATACAGAGTTGGAAAGGGCAGTTGCAGCATAGGCTATGCATACCGCCACCATATATATATATTTTTTTTTTGCAGAGTTTTATATAGCGCAAACTTGACCCGAACTGAATAGGGTATCAGAGCACTTTACATAGCACCAGTTACGTAACATGAGGACACACATTCATTTTTGTTAGGCACGGGGAGATTAAGTGATTTGCCCAGAATCACAGGATGTTTGGCGTCGTTACCAAGACTCGAACCCAGATCCCCAGGTCCGAGGTCGAGCGCCTTAGCAGTTAGGCCAACACCTCTATACATTTAAAAGGTAAAAGACTGGGCCAGCAAAGTAGTCCCTTGTGGGCGTGTCTGCGTTGTGCTGTGGGCGTGGGCTGGGGGCGTGACTAACGCTTGGGGCGTGTGGTACGGCCATCACATCGTGTGCGTGTGCTGGGAGCATGACAAACGCTGGGGGCGTCTGTCCGCCCTTCATGCCATGTGAGTCGTACATACAAGCGCCAATTACATTGCTGCGCAGCATCAAACGGCACGCTGGGGGCGTGACACGCTGTGCGCCGCATCAAGGGGCACGCTGGGGATGTGAGAAACGCTGTGGGCGTGTGCTACGTTCCGCCCTTCATGCCATGTGGGTCGTACATTAATCAGAAGATCGTCTACTGTGGCCGTGTGCTGGGGGCGTGACAAACGCAATCACCTGGAGGCCTGGTAAGTAACGCTACTGCAGCCTCTCCTGCGGGCTGTTACTGAACTCTCTCATTCAACAAAATTACACGCGCCTGCTACCATCAACCAGGGCTCTAGCCGGGCTCAGGCGGCAGATCAGTACACTAATTACCCGCACCTGATAACATCAACCAGGGCTGCAGCTGGGCCTCAAGCGGGGGAACACACGCCTGCTAACATCAAACAGGCCTGCATCTGGGCCTCAACGGGGGGAACACGCAAATGAGCGTGTCTGCGGGGACAACTGCTGCAGCCTCTCCTACTCGCTGTCACTCAACTCTCTCATTAAACGGATTTAACCGCGGCTGATAACTCTCTCATTCAACGACATTGCACGAGCCTGCTAACATCAACCAGGGTTGTAGCCGGGCTCAGGCGACGGATCACTACACCAATTACACGCGCCTGCTAACATCAACCAGGGCTGCAGCTGGGCCTTCTCCGTCCCTATTCTAATAAAACAAAACATTTTGTCTACCGCGAGATTTTAAAATAAATTGCCCTTGCCAAATACACACATTACACACATTCTATTTCATACCCGGACAACGTCGGGATGGGCTGCTAGTTTATTTATAAATGTAGTATTTTATGCAAGTGTCACCCATTTTTATTTAAAATTTAAAATCAGACCTACAAAACTGTAATTTCATTAAGCAAAACATAAGACATAGTACATACTTTCATTGGCTTTAACTCAGAAGAAATCTGGATTGCTAGTTGTTTCTTTTAGCAAGTATCTCACTCCTTGAACTAAAAATGAAAAATAAAGCTCTATTAAATAAAATGTTCAATTAGGGTCACCCAAATAAATTAACATCAACATGTGGCTTCGTATCTCTACGAAGTGTACATGGTGTTCATGGATATATCATACCCTCCAACAATAGTGCCTGGCTCACTTCCTTGGTAAAAATTACATTTCAAGGCCACCTGCCGAATCGTTCAAATTTTAAAGAACATATCCTTAACAATCACAGTCTTTAAATTGGTGCACACAATATCATAATTGGACTGAAGAAGTTACTCAACTCCATCTGTAGGCACCATAACTAAGCTGACCTGTCTGCTACTCCTGACGTCCCACAGACTCAGAGAGGCTCAGCAACACAGGTCGTGGTTCTGCAACTTTCTTGAGGCCTGCACTATCTTCTCAGCAAGTTTGAAGCCAGTATCCCTCGTCTGAACTGCTGGACAGCACCACTGTATACTGCATCGACTTGCTATTGCCAAGGCTTGTTGACTCTCTCCTCCAGAGATCTTCGGGCTCCAAGAAGCTCCACCCTCCAGCATATCTTGCTAGCAAGATCTTTATACTCAGCGCATCCTCTGAACCATGGGCCTGCATCATCGGTGAGCAGCTCAAGGTCCTCTTGCGACTCCTGTACCTTTGGCCTGTGCGTCCTCTTAAGGGTCTTCTTTGGCTGCTGTGGGCTTCCCTGCTTGCTTGGGCCCTGCTCGGACTCTCCTGCACTTGGTGAGTCCTTTGGACCTGGCTGGTCCCGACACTGCATCTTCTTTGCTTTCCCTGTCTGTTGCTGCTGCCAAAGCTTGTTGATGCTCCCAACGAACACCGACCTCCTGGTTCTTGACTACCGATGTGGGACAGATTGCGAATGGCTCCTGGTCTTCCATAGCATTGCCTGGTCTTCACAGCTGCAGCAACAAGGTCACTGTCAACTTTCCTGCATCTTCGTTCATCGGTGGTCATTGGTCTTCCATGCCTCCTGGTCACTCCTGAGTGGCATAGACTCTGTCCCGTCTGCTTGCAGATACTCCTCTTCTGGAAAACACCCTTTAATTCCACTGGACTCTTCCACCTTCTTTACCAGCTGCATCTTCACTGAAGTCCTCCATTGTGGTCTACAGCAGTTTCCTACGTCACTTCACACCTATGCACCCAGTTTCCCTGCTGTAGGTATCCTGTTCCTGGGGTATCCACAGGTGGGGTGACTCTCCATCTTTCACTGGGTTTCTTCGGGGTCCTCTGGGAATGGTCCATCTTCTATAAAACTGCAACCGTGACTTCGCCATTGACTTGTATTGAGACCGCGGTTGTGTTTCCACTCTGCACACAGCCTCTGTGGGGTTTCTGGGTAGTTACCTTGGGTGGTTCTTTGGGTCCCTGGAACTTCTAAGTCTACTGGGTACAGTCTCTACTTGGGTTGTGGTTCGCATTCCACTTTATTAGTAAATGGTCTGGTCTTACCCACTGTGTATTTGTGCAACTTACCTGTTCTATTATTGTAGTATTGTGTGTATTGTGATTAAATCTCCGGGTAGGAGATATTTCCATGTGTTAGTGAGTGTTTATAATAAATACATATTTTTATACCTGCACTGTGTGGTTCTTTTTCACTTAACCTACCCTATATGATTAGTACTGGTAAAACAAATTGCTTTATACTACTTCCGGACTAAGCTTGAAGGCTGCTCTCCACAGCTACCACTTAGAGAGCTTTCTATGGTTGTCTAAGACCACTAAAATCTCCATCTCTGGATTAGTGCAGGGTGCTTCACTTAAATAAGCGTGAACCATAAACTAAGCCAGCCTCCTACATACACAGTGGGGAGTTTTGAATATTCAATCAGTGTGATTCTTGTATAAAATATATGTTCTGCAATGATCAGTAGAAAGGAACAGATGAGAATGATTAGCACTAGAAGGACAGTGAACAAAATGAAAAGTTCCACCATCTTGCTAAGTCAATGTATATATGGAGGCATATAAAACAATATATAGATGTGAATAAAGCGTACTACTACGCATTCCCTCAACTAGATGCCTAGGGTGTATATATGTGTTCTAATTAAACGAGAAATGGTTCTGTTGGGTAGAACGAACGAGTGAGTAGAGGATGCTCAAAATGCAATACAAAAAGCAATCGCTGGAACACGCATCATATGATCAAACACTAAACACTTAATCTACATGCAATGAAGGTACGGTTCTCCTCCCCTGAGGTCCCTTACCAAATCTTGGGAAGGTAATCTGGACTCAGGGGCGTGCCCAGCATGTAACTATAAACTGGAAAGCGATCTTCACGTGGTCCTGTTCTGCAGAGCCTACAGCAGAATTAGGAGTTATTGGTTGGTCCCTCACTTAAGTAACTTGGGCTTTCAAACTTTTGCTCCGGCCTACAGAGTCCTCAAGACAGACTTATCGGCTCCAACTGTGTTCGTAATGGCAAAATTCCTGACGGCAATGTGGCGATCACGTGCATTAATTATCAGGGACACTAAAGCTACATGAACACCTCCCTTCCTTCATTTCTCTATATCATAATGTACTTTTTAGTAATCAGATTTTAACTATGAGCCTTTTATAGCATATCCTTACAGTTTTTAATGACAAAAATTATTTGTATATCTTTTATGATCTTTTATGGTCGAAATAAAGATTATTTGAATTGAATTAAACACTTAATAAATAAGAACTGAGCTGTATTACTTGCCACTTAATGAATAAGCACTGAGATGAATGGCTTGTTCTTGTTATTTAGATCAGAATTAAATCATTCATTGATATTCACAATAAACAGGTAGACTGTCAAGACAAATTATTCATGGGAATGCAAAGTGAACAGAAGTGACAATAGTGCACAGTGCTCAAGTGGTGTACGGAATATACAGTGAGATCATGGTTGTCTATATACAAGTGTATTGTAGGCCAGAAGCTAATTTCACTCCAGAGATTCACATCTTGCGTTGTATGGAATCCAGGCATGGAGTCACAACCCGAAATGATGGCAGTCCCATCATTTCGGGTTGTGGCTCGATATTGGAAACAGCCAACCAATTCATTGACCATTTCTTACAACCCTGGGTCTCCAAAACAAAGTCATATGTCCGTGACTCTATGCACATCATACAACTGCTGGAGGATCAGCCCTTAGACATTAAATCACAATTTCTGGTAACGTTGGATGTCTCATCACTTTACACATCTATACCCCAGGCCAAGGCGGTAGATGTTGTACGTACCACACTGGACAGACGTCCAGCACCGCACTGGATACCTACGGATTTTCTAGTCGACCTGTTGGAAATCGCCATGAAAAAACAGTTCTTCTTCCAATGCAAGGGGGTAGCCAGGGGGGCAACATATGCACCAAGTCTGGCGAATATTTACATGGACACTATGAAGAGGAACACTTGTACTCCCACAACAACCCATTCATCGACTGCATTGCAGTCTGGAAAAGGTACATAGACGACGTGGTCATGATCTGGTCCGGCACAGAAGACCAGTTGAAAGAGTTCTTTGGATGGCTCAATGGAAGAAGCAAGGACATCCAATTCACTATGAACTACATTAGGCAAACACTACACTTCCTGGACATTACTTTCAAAGTGGATAATGGCCTACTATACTGTGACCTTTACAGGAAACCGAATGAAAGGAACACGTTGTTGAAATATGAGTCACAGCATCCTCGCAACATAAGAGACAATTTGCCCTATGGGCAATACCTTAGAATGAGAAGAAACTGCACAAGAAGGGAAGACTTCTTCAGAGAGACGGACGTCCTGACTAAGCGACTAAGGGAGCGTCGTTGCCCCACAGGGCTTCTGAAACGTGCCAGAAAAATGGCCTGGTACTGCCAGAGAAACCAACTACTACAACCCAAAGACAAGAAAACTGGCACGGACAACATCGTATGTGTAACCACATTCCATTCAAAAAGCAACAACATAAAAAAGATTGTCAAAAAATACTGGAATTTAGTCGCGTCTGAACTCAACACTAATGAGAATCCCTTGTATACCTTCAAAAGAGGCAGGAACCTGAAGGACAGCATAGTGAAGGCTTACCTGGAACCCCCTAAACAACCTGACCAGCGGGGTCAACTGGGACTACCACCCATACTGGGACATTTCAAATGCTGCTCATGTAAAGCCTGCCCTTCATGCATGGAAGGTCCTACACTAATGCAACATAATAAATCCTACAAGCTGCCCACCCTTACAAACTGTAACAGTGCCAACGTCATATACATCATCCTTTGCCCGTGCAACACGCCCTACATTGGTCAGACCACCCAGAAGGTCAAAACTAGAGTCCTACAACAGATGAGCAAAATCATATGCAAGGTACAGAGTGCACCAATTGTAAAATATTTTCTGACCCTGAACCACACATCAGAAAGCATCAGATGGAGGGTGGTGGAAAAGATCAACGCCAACCCCAGGGGAGGGTCCATTGCAACGGCTCTCAACCTAAAAGAGTGCAAATGGATACACATCTTGAACTCAGTGGCCAATGGACTGAACGAACAGGAAGAGATAGCAAAGCAAATGGGTTTATTGTAGGACCCCCGCCAACCGCCACCCCTAAGTGAGCCACCTTCCCATCGCCAACCGCCATCCCTATAGTTAGCCGGTAGTACATATACTTTGAGACATGAGATTTTACACAAGCAGAAAACCCACATTAGCCCGAACTTCAATGTGATTCATGGTTATACATACATTACCGATAAACCTGTTTGGAGTATGCACATTTGTTTTCCAACAATTGTATAAAGACATGTCCAATGGAAATTATAAGGGGTGGTTTATCTTTGAATAACCTGCTAAACAAGTGCCATTATACATTCATATTTACATGTATCATGCTTGCAAGGTCTGTGTAAAACATCTTCAAATATGGTTCCAGGTTAAGCCACATGGTTGAATAACTTGCTGAATGACCACCAATATATATTGATATTGACATGTATCATGCTCGCAATTGCTGACTATTTTTGTGCAATACGTTTCTTCAAACATGATTCTGATTAGGCCACACACCTCCAGACAGCCCCTGATCTCATGCCCAGGGCGTGTTACATGATAGGACGCCTATACCGTTGCTTGGCAACACATCGCCGGCTGCGACGTGCATGCGGGTGAACTGCCTCGTCAGTTATAGTATATAAACTGGCGTTCACCGCGCGGCACCCAATCTGACCTGATGCAGATGATGGACTGTACTGAGGCCCATCTATCCTACTACTAGAATTTATCACAAAGGTGAGCCCCCGGCACAATAGCACTATCGCCGGAGAATTCCCGCTTTGCACGGGGCCCGCGCACTTTAACAAATTGTATCGGTCAAGTTTCCCGACCAAGACTCGCCGCGCCCTATGCGCATATACAATCCCCTTTTTTAATATATTTTTTCCTTAATGCACATCACCGCAATGTATATATTATTCACCAGTACCCATATGGCCATAAGTGGTATTTGGGTACTGTTCGGAAAGCTGATCACACGGCACTTCTAAACGGGCAGGACACGCCACTGCACACCCGGGGTCTAATGTTTGTTATTGCCTTCTACGCATAGACAAGCTTTCTTAATTCAGGTCACCGCACTGTATATACCAGTCACCAGTACCCATGAGGCCATAAGTGGTTTTTGGGTAACTGATCGGAAAGCCGATTTCACAGCACTTTTAAACGGGCATGACTCGCTTCTACACGCCCTGGCTTTAACGTTTGTTATTGCCTTATACGCATATACTAGCCCCGATTCTAATTCACTTAAGTCTGGACTTTCTTTAAATTCACATCACCGCACTGTATATACCGGTAACCAGTACCCATGAGCCATAAGTATTATTCGTGTCACAGATCGGATAATTGATCACATGGCACTTCCCAACGGGCAGGACGCGCACCGACAAGCAATAATGGATAGTGAGGCTCCTTGGTCGCCCCATTGTTATAAGCCACTACATTCACTCATTGAAATCACATAAGCTGCAGGGATGATAAATTCCTATAGCCCGACACCCAGGACATATGGTTTGGGGTCACGGGCAACAAGTTTTCATGAGTATTTTATCCTTGGGACAAGTAGGCCCAACCCCCTGCGGCACAAACCCTTTGGCTGCCAGTTTTCAGTACCACATTATGGATCAGGGAAGGTCACGGTCTACAGTTAAGGTAACATTTTTGCGCATATGTGAATGCTGTTTAAACTTGTATTTATGGTTCATTCATTGAAAGCCTTTATTATAAGGGTGAGCTCTTTAAGTAAATGTTGTAAGCTCTGGCTGCTCTACTGACAGTGGTTCCAGTATAAAAATGTGTACACACGTTTTCGAAGTTTAGCGATAAAAGGCTATGTGTAATGCTCCCAGAATGCTCTCTGATTTGATGCAAATATTTGCAGAAGCTTGAAAGCAAGATTGACGATTCTTTGCTTTCAAAATAAAATGTTCATAAAAAGTGAAATCAGGGAAAAAAATTTTTTGCTAAACTACTGTAAAATTTCAAGTACCATTTCTTTGCAGCATCATTTAGTAACGTGTGATGCATACTAGTATTCCCCAAAAATATTCATAATGGAAAATTAGTGTAACCCAATAAGATTATGGGAAACAAAAATAGACAAGCATTGGCAAAGCCAGTAGGTCTGAAATTGGTCGTGAGCTTTTAAGTTTTGTCAATGTGTGACTTATTTTTGCATGGATTTCGTAAAACCTTATTGGTGGCGGAGCTGCCGGACACTCGCCATTATAATGAACTTTGGCAAAGCTAAAATTATTTTTTGGGTCTCAAAAAGCACACACTGCCACAGTAGTTACTGGCACTAAACAAAACTATTTTGAGGGCTAATATACTCTTTGTGAAAGAGCAGAATGTGGTCACTCCCAGTGAAGCCAGCCAATACAGAGAGAGAGATAGAGAGAGACATAATTTTAATAAACACAAAAGATCAAGGTCAACGCCAGACCAAATTAGGGGCCCAATTATTAAGGCAGTCTCAAAAGTGCATCCATTGTATATCTTCTTGCATTAAGTGCAGTTATATAGCTTTCGTGAATTCCTAAGAACTTACATAATTAGGACAAGAAATAGTACTCCTGGAAAATATTTGTGAACTGCGTTTTAGCATGAGCAATATGCATGTGTAGATTTGCTCATGCGAAGATCTGTGTTTGCAAGTTCACTTCTCCTCCAACCACTTTTTTCCCCCAACTATAGAAGAAGGTTTACGTCTGCCATTGTCAGGAGTGAATTTCTTGAGTTTGGAAAAGATTACAGAAGAGTTGTTAACTCCCTTAAAACATGCAAGTGTGTACGTCTGCACAGACTCAAAAGGGCATTCTAACCCTGGAACTATTGCTTACCACTACCTACCTCTCCAGTATGCAGATCTGCAGAAACGTGGAAACATAAGGGGATTGAAAGTATTCAAACACTACTATGGTATGAGTCCTGGCATAATCCGAGAGGCTATGTCAGAGCTTTTATATAATTAGATTGCTTACATAATTTGTCGGCGCACTATATGGCACCAAAGGGGCAAGAGGATTTTTTTACAGGACAAGTAGATTTATGAAGCAACCTGCCCCATGGACAAGTAGATATTTGATTAAATTCCACACCCCTGTAAGCCCGGTTTCCTTTAAACCCGCTGTGCGCTCGGTTACCGCCTGAGCATCACAGATTCCCTGCATCAATCAGCACCATCTCACTCACGCTCTGGCACACTCTTTGTACAGAGTTTTTAGAATCCTCCTAATTGTCAATCGCCCCTCCACCACAGATTTGTACACCCGGGGGCACGTTCAGAATCTCCTCGCGTCCCAGATCCTCCAGCTGAGACCTTTCCGGCCTTCAGTGAGAGAGTAGTGTAGTCCCTCATAAATGGTGCAATTCCTATAGGCACCTCTCATACACGCCTTCAATTACTTTTCAGGCTGTCAATCCCCCCCCCCTCCTACCTGTCCTGAGGAAGACCAGGCGTGACCACCAACTAGTGCACCAACAGGGTTGAAACGTCGACGCTAACGCTAGGCCCAGTACTACCAGGATTCCATACAACGCAAGATAGGAATCTCTGGAGTGAAATTAGCTTCTGGCCTACAATACACTTGTATATAGACAACCATGATCTCACTGTATATTCCGTACACCACTTGTGCACTGTGCATTATTGTTACTTCTATTCACTTTGCATTCCTGTAAATAGTTTGTTTTGACAGTCTACCTGTTTATTGTGAATATCAATTAATTATTTAATTCTGATATAAATAACAATAACAAGCCATTCATCATAGTCCTTATTCATTAAGTGCCAAGTAATACAGCTTGGTTCTTATTTTTTAAGTGTTGAGTGTTTGATCATATGATACGTGTTCCAGAGATTGCTTTTTGTATTGCATTTTGAGCATCCTCAACTCACGTTCGTTCTACCCGACAGAATCATTTCTTGTTTAATTGAAACTTACCCAGGTTCTGAGGGACACAGGGTTACCCCTTTATACTTAAGTATATATGTGTTCTGCCAGGAATCCACATTGGATGATCCAACCCCATTACCTGAAGGGAAAGAATGTAGGTCTCCAAATTGGTCTCAAGTTGGCCATCCCTCGTCAAGAGATCAGCTAACAGCTGGGCTGAGGTTTCAGCATGTAGCGACCTCGCAAGGGACAGCAAGTGCTTATATGCCTAAACCCAGAAATGCTTGTTTATCTATAACAGAAATAATCCTTGCCTTGGGCTGAGATTCTAGTCAGGCTGACCTTGTTTATGTACTATTGATAGCTGTGTCGCAGCATGGATAAAAACAAACAATCACATTTGCACAATGTATGTATAAACCTTGTACGTGATGTTCAAGGTATTATGATCATATTCTTGCAAAGTTGATTTTGTAAGCAAGTACAGTTTCATGGAACCTAATCCATAACATTATGGTCACAAATGTTTATCGAAAGTCATTGTGTGAGAGTGAAGGCCACTTAGGAGAAACCCATGTGTATGTAGAATGGCAGTGTTTCCCTCTAGGACTAACCGGGACACATGACAAAGGAAGGACTGAAAGTGAAAATGGATGCCAGAGTATTTCTCAGAAGCTGCTACTGATAAAGAGAGGTTTCTGAATCCAGGGAAAATGGAAGGTGAGACTTCTCTTTGATTTCCTTAATAACTATTTCAAGGACTGGGAATGGATTGTGTGGTTACCGTGAGACCTGACAAACTTTGGGGCGGTGAAGAGATTTGGTTGATGGGATTTAAAAGAAACTCTCTCTCTTTAGAATTCCCTGGTTAACTGTCAAGTTTTGGATCAAGATGTGGTCTGGCAGTGAATCCAATCCTACCATGAGTCTCTCTAGAGGTTTTGAACACTTAGCCACCTCAGGAGTTACTTACACCTACTGATTAAAGAAACACTCTACATTCAATATGCTTTGTCATTCCTCAATATTTATAACAGTAATGAAAGGGCCATCAGACCCATTTGCAAGAGAATAATAAGCGATTGTAAATTTGAAATTTTTAATAGAAAAATTGGCCAATAAAAAAAGTTTATAAGACATAATTTTAAGTAAGATTTTAATTTCACTAAAATTAGTTTTGAAAGACTACAAAATTCCTAACTCACCCATTGTTCTATATTAACTGTCATATATGGGCAATATAATCTGGTGGTAATACTATTTTTTGTTTATTCCAGATTTACTACCAATAAGAGACAAATGAAATTCAAAAAACATTGTTTTGCAGGTTCTACCCCAATGACAACTTTTGTCCTTTTTACCTTTACCCAGTGTAGAACAACTTCCCATCTATTCTCAAAACCAAAATGACAGGTCATAAAAGTGTTTCAGTTAGTATGCATGGCGAATCGAAAACCATTTCAATTTATAATATGCATCTCTAAATAAACTCAAATATATGTAAGTAAAGTAAATCTGTATTTTAAAAAAAGTACATTCACATAATCCAGAATATATAAGCAGTATTCAGTTATTATGAAATTTAATAAAAGCATTTTATATAATATATGTCTGTTAAAAAGTTTATATTTAAAAAAATTAAATAAAGAGGTATAATACTTTTTATATATAAGCCTAATGTACTATGCAATATGTCTTAGCAACACAGTGGTAAGTTCTGTATCAGTTACAGGATCCACAAATCATAATGATTCTTTCAAACAAGAACTGCAATTCTACCTAAAAATTCTAGAATCATATTGTAATAAAGCCAATAGTTAGAAATTTGAAATACCGTCAATGGTGAATTTTTTAGACATCCCTACGTAATCCCTGCTTCTGGATTTTACTGACACCTTCAGGATACACATTACGCCACACATAATTCAGAAGCTCTTGGTATTTTGTGGCATCCATTTCTCTTTAAAATAATCAAAAACAGTGAAATAATTTAGGAGAACATCATAGATGGCAGTACCCGAGTTTCCGTGCTCACATTGGTCTGAAGTAGACATACCTTTGTGGATTTCTGTTCCAAACATGTGCTTTAAAAAAATGGAAAAAACTTGCAGCATGATTTTGAGTTTGGCGGGCATGCACTGGGATGCCACACCACTGCCTCAGGACCGCAAAACTGCACAGCTGCCAACCTGAAAGATTAAGAATAATTTCATGGTCTGGCGGGTGGGGTGTCAGTCCAGCGAAGTGGCAGTGCAATGGTTCATACGTGAGCCTTTAACTGCAACGCAAATGGAACACTAGTGCACATTCCTGCACGTCATGGACTGTTAACCCCTCACCGCGAGAATCTTCATGTACTGACAACCTCCAAGAGTCCGGCGGCAATGAGTCCTAATATGCTTGGCGGTGCCTTAGGGCACAACAAAAAATATTGCATCATCACGAACTCGTCCCAGGGTAGTCCGACCAACCAAGTTGTAATCCAGCGGTTGTAGTGGTCCATCAAACTCAAAATCAGGCTCTTGGACTCTTGTCACTGAATAGAGTTGCCTAGATCGGGGATGCACGCACCACATAGACATAGCCAAAGAATCATCTAAATCCTGTGCCTAATTAAAGGCCAATCCAGAGAGGGCTGAGATATGGGACTGGGTTAATATACAGTACTCCCAGGTGGACAACCTGGAATTTAAGGCCCCTTCACAGGCCTGGCTTGAGCACATCTCTTGGGCCTATTTCACATTTTCGGCTAATACACCTGTATGCACTTACAAAGAATAGCCCGTCATCGAATACTGCTTCCTCACCATTTAGAAATGGTCAGGGACCAGGGTGGACGGATACCTGGCTCCAAGGCGAAAGGTGATAATAGTGGCCCATTTGTATGTAGATTCAGCCCCATGCCATACGGACACCACATATATCATTTAGGCAATAAACTCTACCAGACTGGCCAATAAATAGGGATGGGCATGGCTCTGAGAAACACTGTAGACCATGTCACTAAACCAGAGGGTAGGATCTGAAAGTCTGCAGGCACAGCAAAAATTGCATGGGTGATGTCCAGCAGCTACTTTCCAATTCAAGCTAAAGGGGAGCAATTTAAAAAAAACATGTGGTTGCTGAGGTTTACAGAGGGAGCGGAAGGGGCACAAACATAAAGGTCTTTCGTTGGCCCATAAACAATTGTATATGTCCTTGCTCTGTTGATCATCCCTTTGACAGAGGGGTCATAGACCTACATGAGTCCCCCTGCTATATACAGTAATTTTCAAACTCATTTACTTCTAAGACCAGACTCTATTGTTCATGCCACAAGCACACAAGGAAATCAATTACTTAATTTGATAATGGTCATGTTCTCGGAGTATGCCAGATTTTTGCTACAATGGGTAGCATTCCAAATATGGTAAAACAGAAGCTGGGAGTGTAGACGTTCACTGACATAGTGATGTACCCTGCTAGGCACATAGTTCTTTTATGATCCTAGACATTCTTGATATCCCAGCAGCAGTGAGGAACTGGGTGGAGGAGCAGAAAAGTATCTAACTAAAACCAATAACTGCAATCTGAAATCTGATGCAGACTCTAAGGGTTGACACAAGAACTGGGATGTCCTGCCCTTCTTCTTACGATCAGAGTGGGACTAAGACTGGTTAGCACTACTGCTTTTTGTAAATATTTGGGTGACTGTTAAAGAACTCCTTGCTTGTATGGATTTTTCCCACCGCTTTCTTCCTCTGGGAACTATGAGTGAGTGCCCCCCCACCCCCCGACATGTTTTTGGATACTCTGTTGATTGCTTAGAACTCAACCTTTTCAGCAAGATTCCAGCGGTCAATAAGCTTGCTGTCATCTATGTACTGTCACATCTTTGCTAAAGATATAAAGGGGATGTGCTCACTAATAACCAAATGTTATAACAGATTAAAATAAATAACTTTGCTGTCCCTCAACAATCAATTTAGTATCTAACTGGAGTAACCCAAAAAGAACACCCAGGATTGGTTAGGAAGCCTCTGGAAATTCCCCTCAACCTTTGGTGAACATTTTTTCTGAGTCATCCAAAAGTTGTCAATCAAAATGGTCCTCATTGTGATACACTTTGTTTGGTCCACAAACTCTTACCTTAAAAGTGGATCCCTCCCAAATTTTGGCATGGATTTTTAACCCTGCCCCAAGCCCATTGCTCAGCAGGACCCCAGTATACCTTTAGTGCCACCGCATAGGCAGAATACCCTTTATCAATGTCATCTCCAAAGCAAAAGGCTGGGTACCAGATGTAGAGTAAAACTAAAAAATGCCACTCTGAGAAAAACCCAAAATGAAGTTGCTTGTGAAGGGGTAAAGTGCACATAGTTACAGTACAAGACTGTACAAACACAAGTCCTACCCTCAACAATAATCGTCTATGTTAAATAATGACTTTCTGGGTGATAAATTGTAAGCACCCTGACCTAAAAGGAATCACGAAAGTTAGTCATGGGAAGTCACAACACACCCTAAAGTATTTTGTGCTCATCCTCCGTTAACTTGGCACAGGACAGTCAGCCTTAACCTGAGAAGCAATATTTAAAGTATTTGAGCAACACTTCAAAGATTAATGCTTCCCATCCAGCCCTGAATCCAGATTCACTCCAGGAGGGTTTGTAGCTCTTTCTGTGTGGACCAGACACCTCCTAATCAATTAAAAGTGTGAGGTTGTGCCAAGCTTGTCCCTACTGTGCGTCCGAAGAGCCCATCGATACACACCTAAGCTCATTTCAGTGTGACTATCTAGATGGAATTCACATATTCCAGCTGTCTTATAAACCAGCTCGAACAGAGACGAACAGCAGGCACCAATTGGCTAAAGAAACTAAATGCCAACTTTCTGAATGTGGGATTTGCTTAACTTGAATTTGAAATTCAGCTTCCACATAATGTACTCTCTATTTATAATCATACTTTAACACCTAACTATGTATAAGAGACAGGCCGTGCAGTAGTCAAAATTTAAACCATGTGTTTTCCAGTACAGAAAGTTAAAACTTTAAAATACATGTCCAGCTTTTTTAAAAACAATAAAATCTGCTCTATGGGTGATACAGATACTCCCTTGGGGGTGAAATGTATATAAAAAGGAAAGGTTCAAGAATGGCAAAAGATTTATCTTGTCATGTCGAAGTGGCAATGTAAACTACACATACAGACTCGACAATGGCATAACGGGCCCATGGCTAGGATACAAGTTGAGTAGGTATAACAATAAGTGCTAAAAGACTAGTATTCACATTCTATTTACAGACCATGATTACAGGCAGTGAAATGTTCAATGATTGTAAAAGTACACTAAATATTCACATTTGAGGTCAAGCCAATGATTACCTTATAAAAGGAAGGAAAAAAACAAGCACTTTGTAATTTTGGTCATCAGTCAAAAAATTGAGGCATCCAGGAAAAAACTTGGCGGATGACCACACTATTTATGGCAGAAGCTGTTAAAAATTTTCAACAACTTGTGGTCCAGGATGGGAAGGAGCCCATCATCCTTCTTGGGTACAAGGGAACAGCATCCATGGCCAAATTCCTGTTCCATGAATAATTAAACCTCTGCTTTTTGTAGAAGAGCTGCCACCTCCTATTGAAGGATATCAAGGTGTTCCTTGGAGGGTAAATTTGGAGTATGGTGGGGGGAATAGGGGAAGTCAGAAGGAAGAGAAGAGTTTGGCCCTTTGTATACTAGCTAAAAGACACACTGGTGCAAAGTTTAAACGCTTCCAAAGTGGTAAAAAACAGGAGACTCCATCCACATTGGCTCCTTATGGGTCATGAAGAGTACAATAAGACTGGTTGCCTTGGGTGGAGGGGGAGGTGGTAAAGGAGGCGAAGGAGAGCTGTTGGAGAGATCCACAGTGTCTGCCATCTTTTGCGTAGCAATGGAATCTGCTGATGCCAATGGTACTGCTAATTCTGGAAAAAGGGCAAACATCTCTAAAATAAATATTTACAACCTGTAAAAAAAATGGAACAATATTCAATTTCACCAAAGAATATGAATTTCTAAACTACACATGGAAGGGTACAGTCAAACACAAACTCATTTTCATAGTTATCATTTAGAAAACCAAAATGACTTTTCTTACTGCTAAAAAATAAAGCACCCATAAATATGGCACAATGGTGAACTTTACCAAATGATACTGAATACCTTAAGATAGATAAGTGTATTTATTACAACCAAATTTAATATGCTTAACCCTAACATATTTATCAAATGATCAGGTTAAATTGACAGTCTAGGTATCATACATGAGTGATTTATGCGAACCACACACATAACTAACAAAAATCAAAAAATTACAATTTCAAGCTTCAAAAAAGTAGACAGCTATGACTGTGCGTGAAAATACTGGTTTCTTTGTGTGACGGTTGAACTTGCACAGTTGGAACAAACTAGGAAGGGGTCCGGACACGGTAGTAAATAAAAAAAGAACTCAGTAAAATTCCTGGTTTTGGTGCTGGTAGAGCAGACTTGCACAGTTGCCACAAATTCGGAAGAGGGCAAGTGGCAGAGATATAAGTAGATAAAAGTATGACTTATCGTGAAAATGCTGGGTCCGGATGCTAAATGCTTGGACTTACACAGCTGATCTGAAGTCTGAAAAAGTCACGAATGAAGACTGCAGTAAAAAAATATATTTTAATATTCAAAAATAAATAACAGTCTATTTGACATATCAATTAGTAAATAGTACTCAAGAGCTATCGGCCAGATTCATCAAAGTAAAATCGGCTCGCAAAGGGCCAGATTCTGAGAATCCGGCCCTTTGCGAGCGCTATTTTTGCATTTGGGATTCATCATCCCAAATGCAAAAATCGCAATTACAGAACTCGCTAAATTGCGAAGAATCGCATTTAAGGAATCTCAATTAGAGATTCCTTAAATGCTATTCATGAACCTTTTAAAAATTGCGAATTCGCAATATGGGGCAGCTATTTACCGCGAAGTGTAACTTCATGGTACACAGCGAAAACTTAGAAAAATGCACTTTAGTGCATTTTTCTAAGTTGTATGTTACACACACACACATGTCCTTTGGACATGTGTGTGCGCAACACCTGTGTACATTTGTATTTCAGGGGTGCTACAGGGTGTCCTTTGGACACCTTGAAATCGCTTCCTTATTTGCGATTAGCTAATTGCTAATCGCAAATAAGGAATGAGGAAAGCCATTCCTTATTTGCGATTAGCAATTAGCTAATCGCAAATAAGGAGGCAGTAGAAATCGCAAAATTAATTGCGATTTCTACATGCATCCCGTTTTGCGAGTCTTTAATAGCGATTCCTTAATAATCGCTATTAAGGACTCGCAAATCGGGACATTGATGAATCTGGGGGTATGTTCCCAGCAATGTGCGCGAGCAGCACGCACGTCTTTCACTCCCAGCACGCAGTGGCTTTGAAGTGCGCACACACAGCACACCCATTCCCCTAGAGGCAAATATTCGTGTTGATCGCCGCGCCCTGTAGACGGGCGCTGCGATCAACAGGAATACTTTAACAAAAGCAGACAATCTGCCCCCAGCTGTGCTGTATTAAGAAAGGGCATTCTTGATATTAACAAAAGGCATGCAGCAAGCCTAAAAGCATGACCTGTGCTTTCACAATCACGAATATATATTTGTAACTAATATATATTAGTGATTGTGAAACGAGTGCTTTCACAATCACTATTAGATACTAGTGAGTGTGAAAGCAAACGTCATGCTTTTGGGCTTGCTGCATACCTTTTGTTAATCTAGCGCGGCAGATTGTGTGCCTTTTCGAAAGTTTTCATGTTAATTGCAGCCGGTGTATTAGCATGTCGGGCGCTGCAATTAACAGAAAACTTTCAAAAAGGCTTGCAGTCTGCGGCACTCTATTACCAATAGGCATGCAGCAAGCCTAAAAGGACGAAGTGTGCTTTCACAATCACTAATATATGTTAGTGAGTGTGAAAGCACACGTGGTGCTTCTGGACTTGCTGCATGCCTCAGACCAGTCACAAATATCTGCATTTCTCTTCCGATATGTGTCACATTTTAGTTTTTTGATTATTGCAGTTTTAGATTTCTCCAACTTAAGTGATTTGCACAAGATCACAGGTTGATGAGCCACGCTGAGACTCGAACCAGGTTCCCCAGGTCCGAAGTAGGCAGCTCTTAGCCCTTGCGCTGCATCCTCTTCACAAAAGGGCCCTTGTTTACCTCTATGGCCAAAGGAACGTCGTCCTAAGAGAACAGAACTTAAGGACGAAATGAGTGGTGAAAATTAAGAGCAGATTGAAGGAATTTATCCACTGAAACTGTGACTAGTTCATCTATATTAATACAGCAGCTGTAGTATATTTAAATAAAAGAGGCCTTACCCTCTTTTGTCTGGGTACGGGAAGTCCGCACTTATGTCAGACTGCCCCATACTCTACGAGTGGGAGTAAACATTGGTTGTTACACCCTGCAGGGCAGTCAAACATGTGAGCATTTTTTAACTTTTCTTCTATACTATAAAGAGTGATTCAGCGCCTCATGCGAGCATCTTCGTCACTTCCACTTCCTTTGGTGCATGTTTATACTCTATTATCTATAGTCCTTTCTCGGGGCACAAGGAGAGCACACCAGGCCGTGCACACTTGGCTGAAAGGTGTGCACACAATTGTAAACCTGCTGCACCTGGTGAAGCATCTTTTAGAGTCACGGTGCCCACTTTTCATATTGTCATCACGGTTCTTGCCATGCATCCGTGTCAGCACCATGCACCACAGCTTGTCCATAGTCCGTTCTCGGGGCACAAGGAGGCACCATGCACCACAGCTTGTCCATAGTCCGTTCTCGGGGCACAAGGAGGCACCATGCACCACAGCTTGCCCATAGTCCGTTCTCGGGGCACAAGGAGGCACCATGCACCACAGCTTGTCATGCATCTCACCAACTAATTGAATAGCATCGAAGAAGTACCATTGTCACCGAGAGGGCACATACCCATCACAGCATCTATGCGGCTGCACAACCTCTGAACTGAGCAGCTGCCCCCCAACCGACAGAAAGTGATGACATCACACCAAGCGCAGGGCAGCTCCACGGACTGCCTCGATCAGTTCCTATCCAATTCAAGCCCCGTGCAGTCATTCTTAAGGTCTTCAGTTCGAAAAACCCAGGCTCCCTTGTAGAAAAGATCCCCCTTCCTGCCTCGGCACCACATGGCAGAAAACATCAGATTCGTTTTATATAGCTTTTCATACCACATCTCTGAAGTTTCTAAGCACTGCAGGCATGCAGATTTCTAAAGGAGAAGCATTCATTTCGTCTAACAGAAACAGTGAGATATCACTCTCTGCGATTCCATAATCTAAACAAACTGTAGTGTTAAACGTGTGCTGTTGTACAACACTCAAAACTGCTCGACAATCACAGACATTTCTCGCTAGTGTTTACGACCAGTCGGTGTAGTGCCATGGCCATGCTTTAAGGATCGAAGTGTTGTTGCTGGCTCCAGGTTTATAGTAAAGAAATACGAGACCAAAGCCTGCAGCTGGTTCCTGTAAACATCTCCAGAGCGGCTGGAAGCGCCACTGCGCCCATGGAGTTTGGGCGCGAAGTTGTTAATGTCTTGTCATCTCTTCTGCTTGTGAGTCATATGTTTTCAGCTGCAGAATGCCAAATGCTGCCCAGTGCTTTAAAAACCACTTCTCCTCCTAGCTGGCATAGATTCCCTCAGCGCTCCACACTCCAGGCCGCCTTACATAGACAGCGTTTCCGCCCTTCCATGTTGCCTGCCCTGAGTAAACAAGCCTCTATTACAACCACAGATGGCCCCAATAAAGATAAGGAATTACTTCTAGACAGCCGTGAAGCAGACAATCCAGTCCGATGGGCCGGACGAAAAGGCGAAAGGGCTGCAACCAAAAAGCCTCACTTTCAATCGGCGGCCACCATTTTACATAAACGGCGACGCCGGCCAATGCATTTGAGGGGCGGGGCTTCAAGTCCCCTTCTGAAATCTTCTTGCTCACAAGAGGTCTCGCAGAGCATTGCACTGCAACGCTACTCAATACCTAAAAAGGTACTACTATAGCAGGAGAAACGTTTCCTGCATTAGCACACAATTCAGTTTATGCACTATAAAAGCCCGTTCTTTATTGAAATATTGTGCTCCTTTTGATTCTGTCAAAAGTACTGTGTGCAGACAAATATCGTAAATAATTATGGCCACTTTTATCCAGTACAGGGCTTACTTCGCATTCTGGGACTAGTAGTATTGTAAAACCAGGATCACAAATCCCAGAATGCAGGGGATACATCTATCAGCACTACTCGTGACACAAGTAGCTGGGAATTGTGGAAGGTATGCTCACGCCTCCACCTTCCCTGGTGTGAACTGGGCCATTCCTCCTCCAGGTCTGTACCAACATTATGTCTCCACAACAAGAGGGGTTCTCAGCAGTGGCGGCTGGTGACATTTGAAAGTGGTGAGGCGTAAAATTTGCATCACCGACTGCACTTGCTTACCTTGTGACACTGCATTTGAGCACAGAAAGCCATTTTTTTACTTTGCTTTCTCGCTGGTGCGAGAAGAAATATCAGATCAAGTGCATCCATTTAAAGTTTGATGCATTTGCACTTCCCTCTGCCTAGCATTCCCCTAACTGCCGGGGCCTCTCTGGCCACACTCACTTTTACATTACTCCCCAACACTCTCTCACACTGTTTCTGCCTGCCTCTATTTTTCTCTATCATTCTGGCTGTGTTCTTCTGTCTTATTTTCTCTCCCAATGTCTTTCTCACTCTCTCTCTAATTCCAGACCCTTCATACGGATCTACGGAGTTAGAGGAGAAAACAAGTGTAAGATTTAATTCCTTTTGAAAAATTCAAAATAAACAAAAAACAAACACACAAAATAAAACTCCACTTTCCCCCCAGGAAAAGCAATACAAATGTGCAACTGCGGCGAGCAGAAAAGCCTGAGTCTGGCATTCGTCTCAGGATCTCACTATCTCGAAAGTGAATTGAAATGATTGGAAAACAACATTAATGTGCAGGCAAACACAGCCACCTAAATAACCGATGTCGGAACGATCAAATACTTTAAATATTTGATACATCTTGGTATCTCAGGGCTGTTTCATTCGACAAAACAAAAATATACAGCCGGTGATAGCGTTTTACTATTAAAGGTGTCCCCGGGCAAAGCTGTTCTTCAGTGAATACCATAATCTTTACGAATCCTCCTGCATTCTTGAAAAGACGCCACTAAGTCAAAGGCAAACGCGCAGCAGAAAAAAATATAAGACCAAGGTCACTCACTCAGGATGCAATAAAAAGAGCGGATTCTATCAACATTACTTTCATTACATCATATTTCATTTGTGTTATTAGCCTGGGCCTGGCAACGATCCAGGCAGGGGACTGGAGCGTGAGTGTGATTCTGTCTATTTAGCCAGTGATGGGAACCACACTCGTGCTAGACCACCCTCTGCTGTGGCGTTCGGGAGATAAGCTGGTGACCCTTCACAACGTCACCTCCACTGGTGTTACCCTGAACAAGAGGGTCACTTCTGCCACCTCCGCTTGGCCTCCAAGTGTGAAGTCGACCATCATAAATTATAATGCAGTCACGGATCCTGCTTCCAATACTCGCGGGGAGGGGGGGGGGGCACGCAGGGAAGATTAAAATTAAACTAAGTAAACAACTACTAACCGGGTCCGCGCCACCTTTGTGTGCAATTAGCTGCCGGCGGGCAACACAATATGCCTCTATAGGATCCTTGAAAAACTGACCTGTTCCCATGCATCATTACTTATGGAAAGACTGTCACTTGCCGAAGATCACACAAAGCGCCAACTGGAAGAGAGGAATCGGCAATAGACAATCTCTCTTTTTTAAACCCAGAATCTTGCTCACCAATTGATCACACCGGGCTTAACAAAACTCCATAAAGTGCAGGGCTCGAGTCGGGGTACCACGCGGGTGGACGGCGTCCCCCCACTTATTTTAGGGGTCTTACCGGGTGGACGCCGTACCCCCTGCGCAAAAGCTGGGCTTTAAATTATAGCGTTATTTGCCCTCACGGCCGGCCGCCCCGTCGATCTCCCTAGTCAGTCAGTGTGCAGGGCGTCAGCATCAGCTCAAGGAGCACCAAGTTTTCACAGAAGGCTCTTTGACTGTTGTCCTGATTGGTCGGTGCGGGTCGTACTACCCTGCCTTTTCTTTTTACAGGAGACACAATAAAAAGGAAAAAACTGCAAGTGCCCCTCTCCTAAAATACGCTGCGAGCGTGGGTTGGAATACAGCTCGGCGCATTATCATGAGCCGCACGCAACCATGACTCGCACAAGGGAGAGTGTTTGGTGGATAGCGGGCCTCGAGAATAAGGGCTTGTTTGCAAGAATTATTGATCCACCCTCTCGTAGGTGGACGGCAGTGGGGTAGAAGGAAACATTAACTTGCAGTGCAAGTTACGAGGGTGAGTTAAGCCAAGCTGGCACAGGCTGCGACCTTCGATAATTTATTCCTTCGGTTTGTTTGCAAGACCTCGGAGACAAAGTGATCTATGTCACGTATTTGAGCGTCCCCCCACTTCTAGGGTTTTTTACCTTCCGTGACGTCACTTCCTGTCGTGATGTCACTTTCCGTCTGGGCGTCCCCCCACTTATTTATTTAGGACTTGTGCCCTGATAAAGTGTAAGAAAAAAAATACTATTAACAGCAACAGCATACCTTTGAGAAGCATTGGTGCAGTCTGTCCAACTAAGGTATAGCAGCCCCACATGTTGATAAAGTACGGTACGGTACTGTTCTGTTTATTAATGTATGACAACCAGTCACGGCGGCAGGCATTACGGGCGGGTGGGCGTTTGAAAATGGGTTTGTCGCGCCGCCGAGGGGTTGGGGGGAGGCGGGAGGGGTTTAAGGGAAAAATAAAAATAAAATAAAGGTAAAACTTACGTCCCGCTTTTAGTTAAGTGCCGAGACTCCCGCCGTCCTGGATTTTGAATTCCTCTGGGCTCGTCATGACGAAGGCTGCAGGCAGCCTCCCTCCCCTCCACAGCCGCGTTGTTGATTGGTGCGGCCGGCTGCCCCACCCGCGTCATTTTCTCTCTGTATGCTGCAGCAATGCAGCATACAGAGAGACCAGGGAGAGTGGGCGGTGTTACTCGAGGGCAGGGGGGAGTGGCTTGCCCACTCTTGTTAATACTGTCTGTTTGGGCGGCCTCAGGCTGCCCAAACAGTCCGTATGCACAACTGTGGGCAGGCCACTCCCCCCTGCCCTCAAGAAACGTCGCCCATCCAGGAACTACTGCTTTCTCGCTGTGCGAGAAGGCAGAAACAAATGGTAGTTATTACGGTAATAACTACCATTTGTTTCTGCCTTCTCGCACAGCGAGAAAGCAGGGCCGCCACTGGTTCTCAGCCCCTCTCCCTGGCTTGCATTTCACTCTTCCAGTCGGAGACTGGCCCAGATTGTTCTCAGGGCAGAACTGGCAGCTTCGTTTCCATGATCAGTTTCTACCCTAATGTTGACGAAGTGTTTTTAGGTGTCGGACTCTGTGCTTTGTCCACCACTCAAATTAATTTCATATTTCCCTATACTAATTCCCCACTAATCCTGTTTGGGTTCCGGAGTAGCGTGCTACTCACAATCAAGCAGGAATCCCCATGTCAGAACCGGGTCGCTGCACCCCCATGTGCGGTCCGGGTCTTGACGCACATAGCCTTGGCTGCAGCCCACAGACACCTTACACTGCCGCACACAAAGGAAAAAAATTAGAGGGAACATTGCTTAAGAGATATAACAATTACCTTCTTTCAAACTGGGAGGGAAAAGACTTGGGGTCCTATTACAAGTCTGGTAATCTGATGACCGCCACAATTGTGGAGGACTGGTGGATCTAGCCACTGCCGCACATGTGGTGCGACTGCCTGATTACAACTCGGGCAGTTGAATGGCCCGGGGACTGACAGTTCTGCCAGGGAACAGCCTGAGGTAGGAGGAGCAGTCAGAAGCCGCAATATGCTTGGCTAAACCGCCACAGCACCACCAAGTACGATTTTCATCTTAGCCAGGGTTTTCATGGTGCCACCGCCATGAAAACACTGGCAGAGAGGAAACAAATGGGGCAGTGCAGAGCCCCCCTGAGTCTCAAACGCATGGGCATGCACACAGGGGAGCATAACATGTGCCCATCTACGTGCATACACATAGGTTCATGTACGGCATGGACTTTCGGGTCAATGGCTTGAAAGCAACCTTGTAGTACAATCCCAATGCAATGGCTTTTTAATGGCACTGCCGTCTTTAAAAGAGGTACCTCCATGGGACCGCCACTATTCCCACCTGCCTCACTACTATAAATATGTAATCTGGCGGCAAGGTGGGGTGACCTTTGGCAGAACTGTGGCGAGGAAGTTTGCACCACAGTCCCACCACTCTGCCAAAAACTCGTAATAGGCCCCTTATTGGGTATTTATAACTACGGCAGCAGGTGTTGCAGTGAGGGCCCCGCTGCATAGGCGATGCGACCAACAAAGGACAGTTGCAACCCCCGGGATCCATGAATCCTTGGAGTTGCTGCAACAGTCTGGAGCAGCAATATGCTGGGGTGACAATACAGCGCCGACAAGCTTTTTATGAGTTTCCTCACTGGTCTCCTTTTCATTGTGGTGAGCCCGCCATGAAATGTGTGGCAGTTAGGAAAGTAAGAGTAGCCTACAGGGACCCCTGTTTTGCACATCTGCATCGGGGTGCATGCAGAGGGGCACTCTGCACACCAAGTTTCAGCACAGGAAGAAATGTGGGATATGGTACTTTTTTCCCAGGCTGGAACGTGCTTTGGTGGTCCCAAAGTGCTGCCTTTGTAAGGCACTCATGAGAGCCTTAGAAGGGACGGCCATGTGACCACCAAAGCAGCGCATGCAAGACCAGATTGTAAGTATTAATATTTCGGGCGCTGGCACCCAAAATGTTACTGGCGTTGCTGCCCACTACAAGAGTGCCAAACCCGTAATCTAGACCTAAGTGAAGAGAGAAGAAGGGTCCGGCTTGCATATAAAAAGGATGCTCTTTAAATCGGATGGACTAACTGGTCAAGGGAGGCCTTAGCACATCTGAGGAAGATGATGGGACAGAAAAAGTAATAAACAGTGGGCCTAATGTTGCTGGAAACCTTTTAAAACACGTATCACTGATGAGAACATCAAGTTTGCAAGGTTTAGGGGCCATCAAATGAGAAGGCTGTCCTTCATTGATAAATGAAGGTTTACATTAAAAGATTCATACTATGTTGACATTTCCAATTTGGCACATCCATATCACAAACATGAAACGCATAGACACTTAATCAAATAGCGTTTATGGAAAAATTAACTGGAAAAGGGTGTTGCAGAATAAGACTTTATCAAACCGTACCTGATCATCAAAGTAGAAAAAAACAACACTAGCTCAGCTAATTGCTATGTGGACTATGAACAAAAGGTTTCCCAGTCTCCCATTCTTGTTAAGGGAACATCACTGTAAAAGTTTTTTAAAAGACTGAACTGGAACACAACCTACTGGCTAACCCAACATCAGTGGACTCTGTGAGGTACAGAAAAGTGAATATGGGGAAAGCAAGGTGTAGAAGAAATCTAGTTTCAAGAATATTTGAAACATAGTGTGAGATTAAAACGAATCCAGACTACTGCATTGTTCGGAGTACCTGCCCGCGTGTGATAGACAAGACACCTGTTTTAAAGAAAGGGTACCCTGGAACATACGCGCCTACACCCAATAACAATGCTCCTGAGAGGATAGTGCTGCTGCTCCAAGCAGTGTTGGACACTGCGTTAATTGAGCAAAACAACCACAGCACAGCAGGAGCACAAAAACGGATATACAAGACAATACATCGAATAGCAAATAGTTCAGTGACACAATAGCCACCCTAAAATACCGTCATTTAAAAATAAGATGATTTAAATATCGATTTCATAATTATCTTGATGCTAAAGTTTTCATGTACTTCTTAAAAGTATTTAAATTAGATATTGTGGTCATTAGCTTTCCTACCTTTAAAAAATATATATATATATATATATATATATATATAAAATTCTGGGAAATTATTTAACATGAAATACATTAAATTACATCACTAATGTATATAAAAAAATATACAGTTCATCTGTTTTTAAACCAGTACAATTTATAAACTATTTATAAAAAGCTAAAACACATAAATATGTATATATTTATTAACATTTATCAAAGACAAAGTAATAATTTTAAAATCTATGTGATTTAGCAAAAAGTCCAATAAGCGCGCTCTCAGGAGCAGAACAGCCGAGCAAAGTTTGAAGGTGAAAAACTGTTTAATTACATAACGTGTTTTGGCTGTGCAGCAGCCTTGGTCACATGTAATCCATGCAGGGGTCTGATCCTGTATTTTAGTCATGCACATGTTTTAGCTGTCATTGCTTTCAATTTATGCTAGCTGAATGATCTGCACACTAAGGCTGACCTAGGTTGGGGCATCTCTTTGGTTTTATGTAATACTTTAGGCACTAGGCTAATATTAAGTATATGTTCACATACCTTAGGTTGCTTCACAGTATTTGCTGTTAATATCATAATCCGCAGGGCAGGCTATGTACATAAAGTGAATACTAAGGCTACGTAGCCCATGAAGCGGCGCATGCATTTTGTTAGTTAATAGATTGCGTTGTGACTGCTTAAGCAATTCATTCTTGCTCTTTACACAGTATATTATTGGTTTATTATTTGTGCACTTTACGAAGTTATGCATAGATACTCTCTGTGTACTGGCTAAGCATAAGACATTCCAATATGGCTGACACTTGCAGACCTCTTGGTGCCCCTTTCCGCTTTCTATCATGCAAGGTTTTATAAGGCACCAGAGTGGTGCATGGATTACATGTGAACAAGGCTGCTGGGCAGCCGAAACGCGTTATGTAATTAAACAGTTTTTCACTTTCAAACTTGACTCGACTGTGCTGTTCCTGAGAGCGTATTTATTGGACTTTTTGCTAAATCATTGACAGCCAGTACACTCTGCCGCCGTGCGCGCCACTCCCCGTAGGGTCCATCTGTTCCGGAATGAGCAAACAAGGAAGGAAAAGAAAGATATATATATAGATATATATATATAGATATTACCTACTGGCGGTCGCCAGTAGGTATATATAGTTAGGATTTTTTCCCTATGGGATTTTTGAAAATTCTATGTCTAATAACTTTGGCGTTTGTGGACGGAATTGGCTGAAATTTTCAGGAAAATGGCACATTTTGTTTCTGAGCAGCCCCTGAAAATGTTGGGGGGGTTCGTCAAGGGGGGGCCGAGAAAAAAGGGGGGTCCCAAAACGCGTTTTTCCCATGTTAATTTCCATAGGGCGGTTGGCCTCACTTTTAGCCCGAACGGCTGAATGGATTTGCACGAAACTTGGCAAAATTGTAGGGACTGGTAGCCCGATGTGCCTTTTGTAGGTCTCAATATATGTGCTTCAGTGGATTTTGAGAAATTAATGTTCAAAAAAAGATATATATCTGTAACAGCGGACCGGGCAGCGCTCCGCTACGCGTACTTTTCGCGCAACGGAGCTTTGTGAAGCGAAGCTGATTGGTTCTCCGGCGTCTGTCAACATTCCAAACAGTCCGTAGCGGCCGCCATCTTGTCTCTCGGTAGGATCGAGAGACAAGAGGAGGCCAAAGCGAAGTGGCAAATGACCATAAGGGGGCATAGTACATTGTCGCTCACCCCCTAGGTTAGATGTGGAGGTTTTAAAAGGGCCCCGCGGGGCAAAAAAAAATAAAAATAATAATAATCGAACAGCTGAATGGATTTGCACGAAACTTGGCAAAATTGTAGGGACTGGTAGCCCGATGTGCCTTTGCTAGATCTCAATATATGTGCTCCAGTGGATTTTGAGAAATTAACGTTCAAAAAAAGATATATATCTGTAACAGCGCACCGCTTCGCGTACTTTTCGCGTTACGGAGCTTTGCGAAGCGAAGCTGATTGTCTCTCCGGTGTCTGTAAACATTCCAAACAGTCCGTAGCGGCCGCCATCTTGTCTCTCGGTAGGATCGAACAGCTGAATGGATTTGCACGAAACTTGGCAAAATTGTAGGGACTGGTAGCCCGATGTGCCTTTGCTAGGTCTCAATATATGTGCTTCAGTGCATTTTGAGAAATTAACGTTCAGAAACAAGATATATATCTGTAACAGCGCTCCGCTTCGCGGAGATAAAATTATATGTGTATTACCTAGCTGTTGCTAACACCAGTTAGCGACGGCTAGTAGAAGATAGCGACCATCTTGGGCCCCACTTTGCATGTGAGTGATATTTATCACTAATGACATGCAAAGTGGGCATGCCAAGATGTTAGCGACTGGAAACAGTCGCTAACATCGCTATCTCCTATTATCAACTTTTGGAAATATTCGAGATAAGCGCGAATATCTCCAAAAGCTACCACCTGCCCTGAGCAGTTCTTAGCCATGTTATCCAATGGGAGGTGGATAACATGGCTAAGAGCATTAGCTCGGTAATGCATGAATATCGCTGAGTTTTCAGCGATATTAATGCATTGCGGTCGTTTTTTATCGTATTTCCGATAAACCTTGATAATAGCAAGGTTTATCTGCGATAATTTCTGACGGTAAAAAAATCGTTGCTAAGCATCGTTAGGGATAAATATCGCTTAACTTTGGTAATATGCCCCAACGTCTGTTAACGTTCGATTCGAAGGAAATCAGGAAGTGTTGAAAAATATTGTCTGCACCATCTTGTCTTTTTTCAAATGCCACACTTTTGTCGTGCACGGCAGCCATTTTAGATGCCTTGACCAGACCCACTCTGTGCACGCTGTCGATCCTTAGCATGGCTCCCCACCCTCGCAAGCATCTCCCCCAGGCAGTGGTCACCCCCGCTCTCTGTCTTATGCATGGGTAATAAACCTCCCCCCATCTGCGCTGCTCTTCCCTGAGAATCACACCCTGTGCCCGCCCGACACCTCCCTTTCGCCCTATTCACTACCGCACCCTCTGACACTCCTTTTCCTCTGTGTCCGATTGTCCAGGCTGGTCCTAGGGTATCAGCTAGCCCTGCAGATGTAGTTTATGGCCACAGCTGTAAAGAATCACCCCTCTTCAAAGGAGTTATAGTAGATCAAGGCCCACACTCGATGAGATCCGTCACAGCAGAAGCGTTGCTATTATCTGAAAACCATCCTGTATTGTGATTGGGGAGGGGACCGAGCCTGAAGCGGAAGATTCCAGGGATGACTCTTTGTACATCAAAGTTTTTACAATTATGTGTCACATTAAAAATATATAGCACTCCGACAAAGTAGTAAGATTATAAAACTTTAATAATTTATAAATATATACAAGAAAACAAAAATAGTAATAACATATAAACATTTTTAGGGAAAAACAACGAAGTAGCGGTCGGCTGTGCGAATAGTCCCAACGCAGCACAACGTCCAGATTTCCGGCGTGGGGCGTCGCGGGGGGTGGGTCATCAGTAGCAAACTGTTGTGCGAATAGTTCCAAGGCAGCAGAACGCGCTGAAATCTAGATGACACGAAAGTGATGTCTAGTAAGTTGCCACCCAGCAAATAACGGCATGGGGCGTCGCGGGGGGTGGGTCATCAGTAGCAAACTGTTGCGCGAATAGTTCCAAGGCAGCAGAACGATGGCACCAAGGTGATGTCCAGTAAGTTGCCGCACTGGTTTTGGTACCCTACAATGCTGCTCCGAATAACGGCGTGGGGCGCCCCGGGGGAGGCGGCGTGAACGGGCCTCTCCAGGTGGAGTGTCATCTGTTGTAGTGGGGCGCCCCTTTACCGTTTCAGTTGCCATTCCGTCCGTTTTTGGTCCACTGTGTCAAAAGCCGCAATTCAGCTGAGTTGCGCCCACTCTTGCGGTGCAGCGATAGGCGGCTGTCACAGGACTCTCAAAATGGCGGCAGGCTGTTTCCTTTTTGGGCCTGGTCCACTGAAATGGCCCTGGGACACCTTGGAAATCGGACGCTTGTCTGCTAGGTCTTGGACCCCATTCTCGAAAGCGTCCCCTCCGCCTTGAGAATTCATCAAAAGTTTTGGGGGCTCCGACTCCTGCAGGCTTCTGGTGGGGAGCGGCTGCCATGATTGCTCGTGGAATGACCACGACTGAGCTACGAGATGGTGGTGCTCTCATGCTGACGCCAGCTTCAGTCTGAAACATCCAGAAACAAGGTGGGGCTTTCATCGTTTGGGGAAAAAAAAAGTTTTCATCCAATGAAAAGTGTTGTTTTTAGGTCACATGATCAAGCCTTCCATCATTAGGAAACCAAAAGTAAAATGAACCAATGAAAAGTTTTATAAACAAGTCACATGACCTGTTATGCGGCATAGGGTGTAAAATGCGGAGAAAATACGTTGGCACGTGAGGCGGCGTCAGTAGCGGACCGATGTGCGAATAGGCCGAAGGCAACACAACGCGCCAAGATCCGGATGGCACCGAGGTGGTGTCCAGCAAGTTGCAGCACTGGTGTGGCCATCCTACAATGCTGAAAGTCGGCGTGGGGCGCCCCGTTGGCCTGTGAGTTTGCGTCAGTAGCGGACCGATGTGCGAATAGGCCGAAGGCAGCACAACGCGCCAAGATCCGGATGGCACGAGGTGGTGTCTAGTAAGTTGCCGCACTGGTGTGGCCATCCAACAATGCTGAAAGTCGGCGTGGGGCGCCCCGTTGGCCTGTGAGTTTGCGTCAGTAGCGGACCGATGTGCGAATAGGCCGAAGGCAGCACAACGCGCCAAGATCCGGATGGCACCGAGGTGGTGTCTAGTAAGTTGCCGCACTGGTGTGGCCATCCTACAATGCTGAAAGTCGGCGTGGGGCGCCCCGTTGGACTGTGAGATGGCGTCAGTAGCGGACCGATGTGTGAATGGGGCCGAAGGCAGCGCAACAATATTTTCGGAATAGAAGACACCACTAGGCGCTGAGATGCCAAGATCCGGATGGCACCGAGGTGGTGTGTAGCAAGTTGCCGCACTGGTGTGGCCATCCTACAATGCTGAAAGTCGGCGTGGGGCGCCCCGTTGGCCTGTGAGTTTGCGTCAGTAGCGGACCGATGTGCGAATAGGCCGAAGGCAGCACAACGCGCCAAGATCCGGATGGCACCGAGGTGGTGTCTAGTAAGTTGTCGCACTTCTGTGGCCATCCTACAATGTTGAAAGTCGGCGTGGGGCGCCCCGTTGGCCTGTGAGATGGCGTCAGTAGCGGACCGATGTGCGAATGGGGCCAAAGGCAGCGCAACAATATTTTCTGATTTGAAGACACCACAAGGCGCTGAGATGCCAAGATCCGGATGGCACCGAGGTGGTGTCTAGCAAGTTGTGGCACTGGTGTGGCCATCGTACAATGGTAAAAGTCGGCGTGGGGCGCCCTGTTGGCCTGTGAGATGGTGTCAGTAGCGGACTGATGTGTGAATGGGGCCAAAGGCAGCGCAACAATATTTTCTACAATATTTTCGGAGTAGAAGACACCACAAGGCGCTGAGATGCCAAGATCCGGATGGCACCGAGGTGATGTCTAAGTTGCGGACCGATGTGCGAATGGGGCCAAAGGCAGCTCAACAATATTTTCTGAAGAGAATACACCACAAGGCGCTGAGATGCCAAGATCCGGATGGCACCGAGGTGATGTCTAAGTTGCGGACCGATGTGCGAATGGGGCCAAAGGTAGAGTAACAAGATTTTCTGTATGGAAGATACCACTAGGCGTTGAGATGCCAAGATTCGGATGGCACCGAGGTGATGTCTAGCAAGTTGTGCCACTGGTGTGGCCATCGTACAATGGTAAAAGTCGGCGTGGGGCGCCCTATTGGCCTGTGAGATGGTGTCAGTAGCGGACTGATGTGCGAATGGGGCCAAAGGCAGCGCAACAATATTTTCTGACTGACACCACAAGGCGCTGAGATGCCAAGATCCGGATGGCACCGAGGTGATGTCTAAGTTGCGGACTGATGTGCGAATGGGGCCAAAGGCAGCGTAACAATATTTTCTGTATGGAAGATACCACTAGGCGTTGAGATGCCAAGATTCGGATGGCACCGAGGTGATGTCTAGCAAGTTGGTGTGGTCATCCTACAATGCTGAAACTCGGCGTGGGTCACCCCATTAGCCTGTGAGATGGCGTCAGTAGCGGACCGATGTGCGAATAGGCCGAAGGCAGCACAACGCGCCAAGATCCGGATGTCACCGTGGTGGTTTCATAGTTGAGAGGCACTTCATCTGCAGTGGGGCGCCGAGATCCGGATGGCACCGAGGTGATGTCTAGCAAGTTGCTGTACTGGTGTGGTCATCCTACAATGCTGAAATGTAGTGGGGCGCCCATTTGCCGTTTCAGTTGCCATTCAGCTGAGTTTCGGCTGCTCTTGATGCTACAGCGACAGGCGGCTGCAAGAGGACTCTCAAAATGGCGGCCTGTTCTTTGGATTTGGGCCTGGTCCACTAAAATGGCCCTGGGACACCTTAGAACTCGGACGCTCGATTTTTTTTTCCTTTCCTGTACATGCAAAAAAAGGTAAATGCCCGGTACGTTACACGCTTCATCTGCCACGATGAACTCTCCAGAGGAACCGAAAAAAAATATAGTTGTGGTAACTATACCATGCATCGTCATATGGAGAGGTGGCACCAATTAATTATAGTGCTGCATAAAAGAGAGATTTGGAGGAGAACCCCTGACCTGCTAGTACATTCATCAAAGAAGTGGCACTGAGAGCTTCAGAGGCAAGGGAAACGGTCCCAAATATTTAGAAGAACTTTGGAAAGATTAAAATGACATGTTTAGATTGTGGTAAATTAATTTCATGTGGACAGATGAGTGTTACTCTAATAAATACAGCATATGAACATCATCATAGTCGATGGTTGGTAGAGACATTTTGACTATATCCTGGACCTGCCCGTCCTCGCCCAAAATGGCGCCGGAATAAATGGGACTCGTAACTCCTTGTTGTGTACTGGTTGCAGAACCTTGAAATCACGAGATACGTATGCAGTTTTGAAGCACATGGCGGGCGGGGACGAGAATTGATTGAATATTTCGACATCCCTATTGATATTAAGTTCTGATGTGTTATTGATTACTGTACTGTTGAAAATTCGAATTAACGTCACCCATGGTACTTGCCCGCAAATGTATATCTAGATAATTTTATTGTAACTGGCCCTGTCGTATTTTAATTATAAAATGTACGTCCACCGATTCCGTAACTGTTCGACACCTTAGTTCTTGCAACCTAATGGCCCGCCCGTTACGTTCCTCTACAGTGTAAATGTCTATTCATCATATACGATTACAGTTTGCTCCGTGGCAGGCCCACGTGGTTATAGGCTCGTATTTGTATAATGAAATTTTCACAATAAAGGTTTTTAAAGGAAAACATGGTAGTAGTATATACATTGGTAAAGTTTTTAATAATAGTCACTGTTTTAGAATCATTAAAAGGCAAGTGAAATAAAGCAGACCAATTACATGAAGGGTAAAAGGTATAATACGAAGGAACGCAGTAAAGATAAATGGTCAAGGGCTGTTGTGTTTTCTATTCCTGCAACATAAAGTGATCGATAAGAATCTCATATTCAGGCGTATCGGCGACTAAGACAGCAGGTCGACCCTCTTTTGCTCAACGGCTCCGTCATGGGACGAAGAAACGCTCTTTTTCTCGAAAAAAGAATATATTTTACTTGCAGGACAGTTGTAAAATTTCCGGGAAAGTACATTAGCCTGGAACATTATAACATATATTTAAGAAAAAATAATGTTCGGAAGTAATTAAAAGCGTAATTTTTAGGTGATATGACCAAGGCTTTCATCATTAGAATAAGAAAAGTAAAATGAACCAATGAAAAGTTTTATTAACAAGTCACATGACTTGTTATGCTTACGTTACGCGCTGCGCGCCCCGGATGACTTCCGGATGCGCTAACGCGGCGCGTCATATGACGCATTACGCGACAACGCAGGTCCAGAATATAGTCAAAATGTCTCCACCAACCAGCGGTCGAAACACAACCCCTTTCAGCAGGCTAAATAGTTCTGTTAAATGACAACAGAAGGGACAGGCAACAAGAACCATCAGTCAAAGAGGGGAGGGCTAGTTCTTCTCTACCGGGTTACATTGGGGCGCTACCGGAACTGATCGAATTGGTAGTCTACAGTGTTTCTGGATGTTTCAGACTGAAGCTGGGGTTAGCATGAGAGCACCACCATTTCGTAGCTCCGTTGTGGCCATTCCGCAACCAATCATGGCAGCCGCTCTTTATCGTTATTTTGGGCGGGGTGGGTGGCGGAGCCGAGCTGTTTTGCAGCCATCATTGTGTGGAGTTCAGTTCATCTCACTAGTTTTGTATTTGTCATGAGGGGTTGTTCCTAATGTTTCTATTTTAGCGAGGTCAAAAAGAGATCCCATTAGTGGCCTACTGATTTTGCTCGATTCCTTTTCTTTTTTTTTACACAATTTTTCGTTATCTGCAAAGACTAAACAGAGTATTGCGACTCTGTGTTTGTTTGTAAATAGAGAATGAACCAAAGAGAACTAAGTCTAAAACAGTAAATACTTGGATAACAATCAATCAAATGGAGAGAGAAGCAGGCACGACGGATTACAACGGGGGCAAAGGCCTGCGTTAACTACCTTTCACTATCTGCAAAGAGAGAGTACTCCTAATAGAAATGAGGGGGGGGGGGGGGGCACCATTCAAAGCAGATCAGTGTGCATAAACACGAAAATGTTTTCACTTACCACATACTTGACATTCGACAGCTTATGATATTTGCTATTAAAAAACCATTGAAATTCACTGAAAAAACCATAGGTTATAGACCATATATAGTTAGGAATTAGCATTTACAAAACCTTGAAAATTCACTGAAAAAACCATAGGTTATAGACCATATATAGTTAGGAATTAGCATTTAAAAAACCTTATTTTACTCACACAAAACCATTGAAATTCCATATATAGTTAGTTGCACTAACTATATATCGCGCACCCGCAATCCACTGCTGATCATGTCACATATTACATCATTCATGACATGGTCAGTGACATCACTGATGACATCTCAAATGACATCACTGATGACATCACTGATGACATCTCATTTGACATCATTCTTGTGCTAATACGATAAACCTCTTCAGACTCTAATATAACCTTAGATACACTCAGTGTATACAGACACTCACACACTGCCACTCATCCATGGAGTTACTCACACACCCAGTCAGTCATGCAAAGAAACAATCTCACCTCCATTTCTTCAACTATACAGTTAAACACACCTTACTTATTGAAACATATACTAACACATATTTACTCTCTTATACAATCCCGGATACAAGTTCACAATGATCGATACAACCACTCACTCATTCAGTGGCTCTCATGCACAGTTATTTATATATGCCAACTCTCACATGTACTGTGTTTTACATATGTACTTACTATGACATGTAGCATTGAGATATCCATTCACTCATCAATACACTCATGCACACAGTCAACTGCCCATGTAGCTGTTTCCACATGCACTCTTGAACTCATACACCTAGTGAATAAACTGCTCACACATCTATGCATAGAGTCACACACCTTCCAGCCACCCCCACACAAACTCAATCTGCCATAGAAATACTTGGGCAACCAATTAATAACACATATAGCCTCTCGTATAGCTAATGATCAACACATGCAGCAGTTTACAGAACAACAGACATAATGATGCACAAATTAAGACAGTTTAGTCACTAACCCATGCACTCAGTGAGACACATTTAATCACTCACTCATACATTCAGTCATGCACCTACTAAATCCTTCGTCCAGACACTTATACATCTACTCATTCTTCAATATGTAAAACATATTTAAACTTTACAGAAACACACAGTCACTGGATGACGTCATCAGTGATCTCATCAGTGATGTCATTTGAGATGTCATCAGTGATGTCATCAGTGATGTCACTGACCATGTCATGAATGATGTAATATGTGACATGATCAGCAGTGGATTGCGGGTGCGCGATATATAGTTAGTGCAACTAACTATATATGGAATTTCAATGGTTTTGTGTGAGTAAAATAAGGGTTTTTAAATGCTAATTCCTAACTATATATGGTCTATAACCTATGGTTTTTTCAGTGAATTTTCAAGGTTTTGTAAATGCTAATTCCTAACTATATATGGTCTATAACCTATGGTTTTTTCAGTGAATATATATATATATATATATATATATATATATACACACACAAAACCAGTCCCCAAGTACAAGGAGCCTCCGACCCTTCATGGTGGCCTCTTTGAAAACAACGAGCATGGGGCAGTCCATCCATCGTCCAGACAAGAAACACACCGAGGCCCTTTTCTGGAAGCAGAGCTTTTAATCCCAGCGGTTTGGAGCAGCACACTGATTTCATCCCTTACGCGTTTCGGCAGCGGCCTTGGACACAGGTAGAAAACAGATTAAAAAGCAAAGTGCATTGTGTCCGCTCTTTTATATTAAAAGTCACATGACCAGCAGTTAAGAATACAAGTCCCATAGTGCTCTGTACTGCTGCATTTTCACATGGAATACAGTGGATCTTGTTATTTCTCGATGTTACATGAAATTTTCATTTTTATACCTGCATTAACATTGTGGCAGTATGTTCTTGGTCATGCGATCTTTGATCATACGCTTATTGCGCATTTTTGATCTCCTGCTGAAATTCCGCTCGTACTCCAGAATGGTAAGAGTAGGATGTCACCCCACTCGGACGCCCTTCCTGCAGCAGACAATGCACTTCGCTTGTTAGCATCTCCTCAATGGGCTGCTGTCTGCGAGTGGGTCATGCTCCTGATTTGAAATCATTGACAGCCGGTACACTCGGTCGGTGTACGCGCCACTCCCCGGAGGGTCCATCTGTTCCGGAAGGAGCAAACAAGGAAGGAAAAGAAATATATATATATATATATATATATATATATATATATATATATATATATATATATATATATATATATATATATTTATTTCACAAGCAAACGTCCCTTTGTTTAGGAGGAGCGGCCAGTCAGCTGGTGCAGGCGACGAGTCAAGGAGAAGACTCGTGATTTATTCTCAAGCAATTGAATAAAGACACCGCACTCTTCTCGGATGATTAAAGCAGTTTAATCCAGCTCAGAAAAAACTTCCTTCACCTACGCGTTTCGAACAGTAAATGTTCGAAACGCGTGATCACTACCGTGATCAGGAACATTTACTGTTCGAAAAGAGTAGGTGAAGGACGTTTTTTCTGAGCTGGATTAAACTGCTTTAATCATCCGAGAAGAGTGCGGTGTCTTTATTCAATTGCTTGAGAATATATATATATATATATATATATATATATATATATATATATATATATATACACATACACACACTTACACTTATAAACACAAAATATAAATTTCTAAAAAAAAGTAATTTCAGTAAAAATAAACAATTTAATTAAAAAATATATAATTTACTTTCCATATCCCATACTGTTGTAATTGTCGATAAACATATATATATATCATTTTTTAAATATTTATTTTTACATTCAGATAATAGCCATTTTAAATGTGTTAATGATTAATTTTTTGATGCTTAAAATAAATGTTTAAAAATATTAATAAAACGAATGATAGACATTCTAATTAACCAAATTACAAATAATATGAACAAAAAATTCTAAAGATTGTTACTACTTGAAAAACCATTACTTGATGAAAAGGAACTTTAGTTGTACTTTTTTTCTTAAACATTAATATATATATATATATATATATATATATATATATATATATATATATGTTTATATAGACCAAAGCATTGTAGATATACTTATATAAATTTTGAAAGTTGGGGAATTTACTCACAATTTTTCATTTTGTAATGATACAGCAACACCTATTGAAGGTGCCCCGTTTGAAATTTAAAGGGGTTAGTTGCAAGGAGAAGACCATCAAACAGATATGATGTATATGAAATAGTAGTTTTAAAGCGCAAACATAACTGGGACTGAAAGGTTAGATGAAGAAACAATAGAGCCTAAGAAGTAAAAGAAATTTGGTATGACAGAAGTAAACGAGCCACTTATATCTCTCACCAGAGGTCTGGCTCCGACTCAGGATTAGGGCACCCTTGGACCTTTAAGTCTCAAACATACTAATCTTTAATGTAGCTTCTACATGCCATCCATGATCTGCCATCATGTGCCATAAATGTAAAGGAAAATAAAAAATATAAAACCCTGGTGACAAAAGGAAGAAGAAAGATAGCCATGGAATGGGTAAATTGCATAATATAACCCAATAAAAACTTGGAAAATTCCCAAATACCCGACTTGAACAAATGGAGATCACTAGCCTGCTTCTTCAAAGTTAAAATAATTGATAGCAACTTGCAATAAATCAGTTCCGGCTGTAGGCTGCAAAAAAAAGATTGATGGGTTAGAATGAAACACTTGTTAATGTTAATTTTGTAACTGCACCACCTACAATATAGCAAATAGACAAAAGGTAAATTCTGGCATAGGTGGGTAAAACACCCAAGGTATAAATGAAAGTATTGGCAGATAATGGTTAAAGTACGCCAAAATTGAATACTTACTACTTACTGTGGGGAAATAGGAGGAGGCTGCTGGATAACTTTGCTAAGGAGCCACAAGTTCAACAGAGACTTGGCACCTGGATGGGCTGCCAGTGTCCACAAGGTTCACTTAGGAGGACAAGCAAGGTATACACTTTGGTGTTCCACTTAATTGCTAGATTTTTTGCTTTCATGTGTGTGAATTGCATAATTTGAAACAAGAAAACCAGTGACCAATCGTTGCTTCACAGCTTGACCAAGATCCTGGCTTCAGGCACTCCAAAGATCTTCGAACAAAGTTGTCTAAACTCTTATTTCCCTAAATTAATGTTAGCTCCCTACACTTCCTGGTCGAATTTGCCAATGCAACCTTGACTTGCTGGTCTCCAATTTCCTCAACTGTATTCACTAGTACAAAGATCAGTGGAATTGGTGACTTTTATTAGATTGAACCATGAGCATTAAGTACACTGTTGAGTCCAGAAGGCATGGCAATTTGTTTAGGCGCAGAGGACTTGTTATGTGGCAGTGCCTGCTGACACCTTGCAAAGTGGAATATCGAGAAATTCATCCCCGAGATGACCTGCAAATAGTGAATCAGCCAATTCACAGGGTACAAACTGCCATCTCACATGGCTGCAAGATGAAACAATGCTTCTCGCTAGCAAAGGAGAGCGTTACTAAGCCAATGACACTAGCGATTTGAAACCGCTGATAGTAGTAATGAAGGCCAAATTGTTATCAACCCTTGCGTATGGATCAGAAATAATGTTAGGTGCTGAGACAAGTCTACTTGATTTACTGGTGATAAGATCTTACAAACAAATTACCCGGTTACCCAGAATCAGCCTCACCCATTCAAGTAAGGTTGGAGTTCTCAATAACAAAATATTCACTCGCTATACCTGCGGCATTTATCAAGCTCTGCCACAAATTGCGCTCAGCTGCAGATGGTATATTGGCCCACCGAGTTTGGACTTATATCAACTCCCAAAGGAGGAATGGAGACTACAAGAAATAACTTGAGAACAGCATTGGGAGGCTTACGTTGGGCACCCTGTGGAATGCCAATATATCTGGGCAAGCTTTCAAGAAAGCGGTAAACAAATAGACTTAACTACAAGTTGGGTGCGAGATAAAGAAAAGCTGTCCAAGCGGTTACATGGGTGGCTGGTCTTGAAATCATACACCTCCCGAACAAAATCACCTTTTCTAGTGATAACCTACCATTGGAAGATAAAACAGGCATACCTGGCCCTGGGATCAGTGAGATACCCACACAAGATTTCCTCCCAAAATGGAGAGAAGGCGGCAAAGGACAGACAACAGTTGCGGCCTATTTCACCAAGGGAATGAGACTTTACCACACGTCATATGCATCTGCCCTGCTATGGTAACAGCGAAGAAATTTGTTAAGAACAGAGTTTAACAACCTAGGAGTCAGTACCTGTAGAACCACACTGATTGAGTCATTGGACCAAAGAAATACAATGCTGAACATTACAGTAGTACAGTTCCTGGCCTTTTTTTAAACCCTGGTTAGTGTAAAGTCTCGGACATAGGTGGGTTTGATGAAGAGAGCACCGATAGTAATCCATGGGGTGATTTGTCATGCAGCGACGGGCTACTAGGGAAATGGGCATAAGCTGCTCCCTATCCCGTCAAGCCATGTATCATTAAAACATCATTTACTTCTGCTCGCAGAGGTTTAGCACTTTCAGTGCAATTTGCAAAAATGCATTAACAAGATTACTTCAGCTCTGAAAACCTGTACCAATCTCACCTAACCCTCTTTTCTTGGCATGAATTTGCACAATAGGGTTTCCTTAAGTTTATGTAAAATTTGCACATTGCCTTGTCCTTGGCCTGTTACCCTAACCTCACACATTGGCACTATATCTGCATACTTTCAATGGGTTGTATAGGAATTTTATATATTATACCCAATTAAGAAATGAAAATGTTTCTTAGCCGGAACTCATGGGGTGTTTCGCAACACAGCGACGGGCTGCTAGGGGAACAGACATAAGTTGCTCCCTATTCCGTCAAGCCATGTACCAATAGAACTCCATTTATGTCTGCTTGCCGATGTTTAGCACTTATAGAGCAATCTGCATAAACAAGATCGCCTCAGTTCGTAAAGCTTATACCAGTCTTCCCATACCCGCCTTTTTTACCGGCATGAATTTCCACGATAGGCTTTCCACAATGTAAAATATGCACATTGTATAGCCTTTCTTGGCCAGTCATTTTAACCTGCCCCTATTCCATTAAGCTATGTATCAATAAAAAAAGATTTAGGGCTGCTGACAGAGGTTTAGCACTTTTAGTGCAATCTACATAAACATGATCGCATTTGCTCGTAAAGCTTGTACCAGTCTCCCCAAACACCCCCCCCCCCCCTTTCTGGGCATAAATTTGCATAATAGGCTTTCCTCTATGTAATATTTGCACATAGTTTAGCTTTTCCTGGCCTGTGACCCTAACCTTACATATTGCCATTTTTATTCAGACATTTTTGATCGACTGTATAGTGAAATGTATATGTGCTCCCCATTTAAGACATGAAAAGGTTTGTTTATGATTGACAACTATTTTTAGATTTGTACGTGCATGTCGGATTATGTATGTCTTTTGCAAGGTTTATGGTTCGAATTGATTGTTTAGGCTTTTTGGCTTCTTACCTAAATAAACTTTGCACTTTGGCACTTTATTCGCAAATTACTAACAGGAGGGATAGTAACATTTTGTAGTTTGATCTTGATGAACAACAAATATTAGAATGTTTTGTATATATGTTCTTTGCAAGGTTTATGGTTTTAATTGACTAATAAACTATTTCTATAATAAAAAATAATAATAAAAGGCCAATGACACTAGCGAGGCAGGTGAGTGAACACGGAGTCTTAACCTTACAACTGTACAGCAAACCACCCTAAAAGATACAGGCTAGTAAACTCCTGATCTCAGTGTATTTAAAAAAAATATGGATATAAGCTCACTATGGATATTCTATTATAACACTTTATGGATCAGGAAAATTGAGAACTAATGGTTTACACCATAGCATTTGTCTGTGCAAAAGCTAGTAACAGTTTTAGTGCTTTGCATCATTTTTCGGATGAGGTGACAGACACTATACAGTTGTCAAAATGTAATTAGGCATAAGAGACTTTGAGCATTACTTTCTAGCTTTCCACACTTTTGGCCAGTCCTGCGCATATCTATTCCATGTTAAAGTTTCAGAATAACTTGTGTGTTATTGCTATCGATTTCAGCAAGGCGTTAAGAAGCGTAAAACAACTTTAGTAGCAGAGAGACATCATTGTAACACATTAGTATGCGTGGCTTTTTCTCAAAAACTCTGAAACACACTTAGTTTATGCAGAGAAACATTTGCTGCACCATGTCTGAAGCCTCTATGAGCCTCACACAAGTCACTAAGCACCTCCGAAATAGGCCAAAATACGCCCAGCACCCTAACCACAGGGTACTACGCAAAGATCCCCGGACGCAAAAGTAAATCAGATCTGTGTGGCCTTGTCAGGAGTAGGAAGAACTATGTAAATGCTGAAATACTATACAGTACAATGAATTACAGCATTGTCGAGATCGAGACGTAAATATTTCCTGTTTTCTCGTATAGCGTGAAAAGGACGAGAGGTGGCCCTCATGTACCGTGCCAGTTACCAGGAGCCCAAAAGCAGACCCTGTGGTCTTAGGCACACAGCATGTTTTGTGCCTTTGGTATATTTAGTGAACACAAAGTAGTGTGAAGGTAATCATTAGCCCCACAACAGGTAAAAAGCCTAGAATTATTACTCCAAGAGTGTAAAACATACCAACAACCAATAGCCTGACAATTGGTAGTGTGGCTGTAAACATGAAGGCACTTAGCCTAGCACTATGTACCAACCCCTTACACCCTACTCAGCAAGTACTGTACCCATAAATAATAATTACATATTAGGTACTATGTGTTTGTACTCGCTAGCCTGCAGCGAGTATAAAGTCTATACGCATTATATCCTGAGCAGACATTGTACCTATGAATATCTCCTCTATGTGACCCCTGACTCCACTGAATAAACACTTGCTGAGTCCAAGGGACTGTGTTCTTTTTCACTCCCTTGCTCACGTTCAGCATGATCTACAGACATATTTCCCTGATAGGTAAGGTAGTGTTTTTGCCAGGGAGAAAGATGCAAAACAGAGGTGCTTCTACTTCCTCACTCTCTTTTCCTCAATCTGTCCATGGGATTTATTCTCAACAATAGACAGAGAAGCTCACTATGGAAATTGTAGTATAACACTTTACTTAAATATTGTTTACAAATTAAACAAAATGCGGTAACCCTAAAAAGTATAAGCGAGTAACTCTGGCAACATAAAGGGTAAAATATTACCCATTAAAACAAAATTTAAAAAATAACACCCAATTTAAATTTTGTTTACTACTGAAACAAAATGTGGTACCCGTAAAAAGTATATGCGAGTAACTCTGGCAACAGAAAGAGTAATATGTTGCACATTAAAATAATTTAAAAAATAAAAACTCACCTTGTAAATACAGGAAAATAAGAAATTATAATTCTTTTCACCAACATGAACAATATCTGCAGAGGTGTGACTGCTGGGAAGAAAAGTTTCGAGAAGGTTGGGAGGGTAGCGTGGAGGAAGAGAAATATATTTGTAGAGCTGTCATTTGTAGCGCTTCGTATCAGTGAACATTTACGGATGTGTGACCAATGATTGTACATTGTTGTTGTGCAGGGGAGCTCATGTAAAATGATGTTTATAGGTGCGCACCAAAAGACGCATGCGCATAAGAGAGGGAGCACATACAGACGGGGATCTGATAACGACTGAACACTGCAATATGTTACCGAACAGGCAGCGCACGCGCTGTCTTGTTTGCTTCGATCTAAATGTTGCTTTTGGAGCTGCACTTAATATATTATGCCTTGGCGCCCTCTGGTGTCAAAGCTGTATAAATACAGTGAAAATGTAGTCCTTTCCGGTTTCAACTGACAAGTACGTTTTCAAGATAGTGCGAGTTTACTTGGTTACAATGCAGGCAGCCCAGTCCATTGTGTCAAGACTGGTCCTCAGGTCCTACTTGGCCACACCTTGACCATCATGTATCGGTTGGGGAAAAGGGAGCGGCAATACACAAGGAGAGCAGAAATGGAGTGACCGAACGGCTACAGCGGCCGACTGTGGAACCAGGTTCGAGTCTGGCGGAAGGTTTAACTCTCCCTGGCAGCCTACACATGCATCAGAGAGCCTTTGCCGCAGAACTTCCAGTTATATTTGGGGCCAAGGCACCAAAGGTAGACATGGTGTGTGTTAGACCTGACAGCCTTAGGAGGGTCTTCCCCCAAGGTTTGCGCCTGCCTGCCTCCATTTTCTGTACCAAATTCTGCTGGCCTTCTGAATGCGCACTTTAGCAGTGCCAATCAGTGCTTGTGCTCCCTCTCCTAAAACATGGTAACATTGGATCGTACCCAATTGGCATATCCAATTTACTTATAAGTCCCTAATAATGTGCACTACAGGTGCCCAGGGCCTGTAAATGAAACGATACTAGTGGGCACGCAGCACTGATTGTGTCGCCCACGTAAGTAGTCCCCTATCAATGTCTCACGCCTGCCATGGCAGGGCCTGCATGTGCAGTTCGCAGTCACCATGGCTTTAAGTGGGCCGGGTCTCGCCGGGTCTGAGCACCGGCAGTTGTTTTTAAAGGGAGCCTTGAAACAGGTCTTTATCGGGCTCTGTTTTGTGCCCTGGCACAAATGGTTTGTTTTTTCCGGACTGCAGTGACAGCAGGCACATCGATGTGCGCTGCTCACACTGCTCACTTATCACTAGTGGAGAAGTTACGGCATAATGTCATGCCAGGTAAGCATTGTGGGGGAAGGGAAATTCTTTAAAGAGAGTCCTTTTCTCTCTGAATTTCCCTTCTCTTTTTGAAACTCTGGAGCAGCAACACTGTTGTGGTGTCACCAGGGCTTAAAGTGGAAGCTTTTTCAATATATACAAGCCATAGTTGCTGCTTATTTATCTTATGCAACTAACAACCATTGACAAAGCCAATAGTCCTGACTTGTTGTAGGTATGATGTTACTTGTTGTATCATATATCTGGATGCAGTGATGGAAACAGCAAAATACAAGTCAGGCAGCACAGTATGCTAAGCACAGATTTCTAGCTTACGTGTTTTTAAGCCACGCCCTAATTACATTGGCCACACCCCTTTGAGAGACCTCCCAGTTTTTTCATTCCACTTAAAGCCCTGGCTGTCACTATGACTTGGCAGGTAAAACTACTTGCCAAGAGCTGAACTCCCCCTTTTATTACATATAAGTCACCCCTAAGAGCAGCCCTGGGGAACCCAGAGGGCAAAGTGCTATGTAAGCAACGGGAAGGGCATGTGCTTGTATGCTTTACACGTCCTGGTAGTGAAAAACAACCTACATTGTTTTTCACTACGGTGAGGCCTATTCCCCTAATAGGCCAGCATTAGGAATTCCCTTACGTGCTTATAAGTGGTAAGGAGTAGTTTCTGTCCTGTAACTCCAGTTCTGTAGTAGGGGTATCTCTGTTATAGTCATAATCTAGTGAATAGTCCCGCCCATGTGCGAGGACCCCGGCAATCAAAAATAATCTCTTAAGTTGTCAGAAAATTGCAGAACTGCAAAGACACTTAAGAGAGAATTTAAAGACAAATAATGCAGCCTATATCCACAGGCTACACACTGTCCAGTACTTCAACTAGAAATTCCACCCAAAAAATCCACAAACAGCAAAGCCTGTCCAGATTTCCCTTGCTTTAACAGCAAAAACCCTCTGGAATGATAGAGAAGAAGGCATGGACAGACAAGCCCCATAGGCTGCCATTATGTGGTTTAAATAGGATACTGTGCCTTTAAGAGAACTTTCCAGAACTTCTCCTAGTATCCCAGAATGCACAGCAGGTCCTTCTTACTTTCAGTTCTTTTTGTAGGCGTAACACGCCAGACCTGTAGCATTCCTTTCATGAACATCTCTCTCTCTCCACCGGGGAGGCGGGAGGGCGCTTATGACTATAACAGAGATACCCCTACTACAGAACTGGAGTTACAGGACAGAAACTACTCCTTCTGTAGTAGTGGATGTCTGTGTATAGTCATAATCTAGTGAATAGAATGGCAAGCCCATCCCCACACAAAAGCGGCGGTGGAGAAAAGAGAAATAACACCACTATTGCACAAACAGATTTCGCAGCGAAGCCTGCCCAACCTGAGCGTCTGACCTGGCATCAGTGTCCAGGCAGTAATGCTTAGCAAAGGTATGGACCGACTTCCAAGTGGCCGCCTTGCAGATTTCTGCAATTGGAACATTACGGAGCAGAGCTGTCGTGGCAGCTTTGCCCCTGGTGGAATGAGCCTTAGGTTTACCCCTAGGGTCTTATTAGCTTTTTGGTAACACAATTGTATGCATGACACAGTCCACCTAGAGATAGACTGCTTAGAGGTCGTAAGACACGTCCTGGCCGATCCATAATTAATAAACAATTGGTCTGACCTACGAATATCCTTGGTTTTATCCAGATAAAACTTCAACACCCTCCTAACATCCAGGGAATGCAAAGACGTTTCCGCTGGAGATGAAGGATTCTGAAAAAACGTAGGCAAAGTTATGGTCTGGTTGGCATGAAAATCAGAAATAACCTTGGGAAGAAATTTAGGGCGAGTACGCATAACAACCTTAGCAGCATGAAATACAGTATAAGGTTCTTGGCAACACAACGCCTGAATTTCACTCACCCTGCGGGCAGATGTAATGGCCACGAGGAACGCCGCCTTCCAGGACAGGTGCTGCAACGAAGCCTTATGAATAGGTTCAAAAGGCTCCTTCATCAATCTGGACAGCACCACATTCAATTCCCATGAAGGCGAAGGAAGCCTGACAGGAGGGAACACTTTCTTCAAGCCTTCCAGAAAGTCTTTAATCACAGGAATCTGGAAAAAGGAAGTCTGTGAAGGGCATTTCCTGTAGGCAGTCAATGCAGCGAGATGAACCTTAATGGAATGGACATTAAGGCCAGACTGCGCCAACTGTAGAAGATAAGGAAGGATGACATCTTCCTTACACGTCGTCAGATCATAGTTCTTGGACTTGCACCAGATACAAAATCTCTTCCACTTGTACGCATAAGAAGTCCTAGTGGAAGGTCTCTTAGACTCCTTCAGTATGTCCATACAATCTGCAGGGAGATTCAAATGGCCATATTGCACTCTCAGGAGCCATGCCGCCAAACTCAAAGACGAGAGGTTGGGGTGCAACATCTGCCCCCCGAACTTCGTGAGAAGGTCCGGCCTGCACGGCAGCCGTATGTGAGGAAGGAAAGACCGGTGAAGCAGGTCCGTGAACCACCACTGTCTGGGCCATTCCGGGGCAATCAGGATCATCCGCGCCCTGGACCGGGACAGCTTGATGAGCACCGTCGGAATCAGGGGAATGGGTGGAAAAGCGTACAGAAAGCTGTTCGACCAGTTGATCCATAACACATCCTCCAGTGTCCCCTGCTGGTAGTACCTGGAGGCGAAGTCTCGGCATTTGCTGTTTTCGGCGGTGGCGAACAGATCTACGTCTGGAGTCCCCCACCTTGCGAAGACTTCTCCAAGCACTTCGTCGTTTATGACCCATTCGTGGTTTTCCTGAATCAGTCTGCTCAGTGCGTCTGCCTGAACATTCTGCACACCTGGTAGATGGGTAGCCGTTCTCGTCAGTCCTCTGGCCAGATGCCAGTGCCAGCTTGCGCCTCCTGCGACAGGGTGCGCGATCTCGAGCCGCCTGCTTGTTGAGGTAATACATCGTGGTCGTATTGTCCGTCTGTACAAGCAGAGAGTTGGTCTGGAAGGACGGAAGAAAGGCCTTCAGCGCCAAGTGAACAGCTCTGAGTTCCAGGAAATTGATGTGGTACGTGGACTCCGTCTGTGACCACGTCCCCTGAATCTGTAAGTCTCCGGAGTGCGCCCCCCAACCGTAGAGAGACGCATCCGTCACGATAGTCTGCGTGGGAATGTCCTTGTGGAATGGAACCCCTCTCAGGAGATTCTCTGCCGAACACCACCACTTCAGAGACTGAAGAGCCTGCAGAGACGGTCGCATCCTGTCGTCCCAAGATCCTTTCCTCTGATCCCACTGGTCCTCCAAGCACTCTTGCAACGGTCTCATGTGCAGTCGTGCATGAGGCGTTAGGAAGATACACGAGGCCATCGATCCCAGTAGAGAAGACACCGTCCTCACGGTTGTAGATGGAGTGGTCATAAGAGCCTGAGCCTTCCGAAGCAGTGATAATCGTCGCTCCTCCGAAGGAGACACGCTTGCTGACAGCGTATTGATGGAGGCTCCCAAGTACTGTATGCACTGGACTGGAGTCGGGACCGACTTGGACATGTTGATGGGCAACCCCAGCTTGTTCAGTAGAACGCACGTCTTCTGGAAGTGTGCTTGCGCTTGCGAGAAGGAGGAGGCCTTGATCAACCAATCGTCCAGGTACGGGTAGACAAACACCTTGTTCTTTCTCAGGTGCGCCGCTACCACCGCCATGCACTTTGAGAATGTTCTCGGCGCAGACTTCAGTCCGAATGGCAGTACGGTGTATTGATAATGATTGGCGCCGACTTTGAATCGCAGGAACTTCCTGTGTTTGTGTGCAATGGGCACATGGAAGTATGCATCCTGGAGGTCTATGGCACACAGCCAGTCTCCCCGTTGCAGCTGAGGATAAATCTGATGCAACGACAGCATGCGAAACTTTTCTCTGCGAATCCACTTGTTTGCTTGTCGCAAATCCAGAATGGGCCTGAACTCGTTCTTGTCCTTTTTGCGAACTAGAAAGAACCGGGAGTACAGACCTTTTCCTCTTTGAGACCGAGGTACGTCTTCTATCGCCCTTTTCCTTAACAGGATATCTGCCTCCGCCTGGAGCTCGTGCAGCTGAAACTGCGAGCTGACCGGAGGGATTGATGGAGGCGGGCTGGTGAACCGAAGACTGTATCCATTGCAAACAATATTCAGCACCCACTTGTCCTGAGTAATTTTTCTCCACTCTGCCAGAAAAGATTGAATGCTTCCCCCCACCGGAGTGGGTAACAGTTGCAGGGGAAGTAAGCATTCAGGGCCTAGACCCGGCCTGGCCTTTAGTCACTGTTGCCGACTGGTGGCCGCCTCTGCCTCTCTGGCGCTTCTGGAACGGTCTTCTGAACTGCTGCTGTTGTTGCTGCTGCTGTTGTCCTAAAGACTGGCCACGCCCTCTGCCTTGGCCACCGAACCGCCGTTGGAACGGGCGGTACGACTTCTTGGTCTCCTTGGGTTTTTCCAAACCCACCGCCGGGAGTGTTTCGGCCTCCGCCTTCATGCGGGCCATTTCATCATCCGCATGTTTCCCGAACAGGATTTCGCCAGAGAATGGTAGATAGGCAACCCTTTGTTGTGCGTCCGGTTTCAGTGACGTGAGGCGGAGCCAGGCGTGTCTTCGCTGGTTAATCCCATGGCAGAAACCATGCGCCGCCAGCAGGGAAGAGTCGGCTGTAGCACTGATGACCTGATTTGCCACCAACATCCCCTCATTCAACACCTCTTGGAAGTCTTCTGGCTTGTCACGCGGCAGATGTTCCACAAACTGTTGTAGGGATTCCCAGAGGGCTCGGTCTTACCGTCCCAACAAGGCCGTGGCACTCGCGGCCTTCATGTAAGTCGCTGACGTCCCACAAACTTTTCTCCCAGACAAATCCAGCCACCTAGATAACTTATCTGGCGGAACTGTGGAGAATGGAGGGGTGGCATGCTGTTTACGAGCTGCCGTCACAATCACCGAATCTGGAGGGGGCTCCACCCGTAGAAAGGCCGAATCGGAGTCCGGAGCCCGGTATTTTTTCTGCAGTCTCGAGGGTGCCGCCTTAGTCACCGCTGGGGTGAGAAAAAGGTCCATGGCCGGTTCTTCCAGGCCCGGCACCAGTGGTAGTAACGGCCGAGACAAATGCTTCTGGTGCAGCGTCTCGAAGATTACCGATGTCTTGGGCGTGGGCACCGTCAAAGCAATGCCCAATTTCGCTGCACCTCGTAAAAGTACGTCCTGGAAAGACACCATATCATCAATTGGTGAAACCCTTGTTTCTGGTGAAACCGACAAGGTCGGAGAATAGTCCCTGGTCCCTGAAGACCTTGTCCGGGAACGAGACCTGTGCCGCCGTCTCAACCGTGTGGACGACCTGTTGCGCGATCGTTCCCTCCTCCTGGAACGGGAGCACGATCTCCCAGTACGTGGGCGCTCCACCGGTTTCCGTGGAGGCGTCTTCCGTGGCCTATCCTGAGGTTTAGGTTTTGGAGTCCCCTTAGGCGGTGTAGGAAGCGGAGGCAGTGACACCGATCTCGGCGGTAGGACAGGAGGTATCTCCGGCCGAGGAGCGGGCCCATGGGGTGGGACCGGTGGCGGAGGTTGCCCCGCAGGAGGAAGTGGAGGTAGTGGAGGCAGCGGCGGATTGGCTGGAGGATCCTCCTTCGGTAGAGGAGGAGGAGTCTTCGGCCGAGGTGGTGTATAGACCACCAAGTACACCGAGCCCGGTGACTTCTTCGGGGGAGGAGACTGCGACCCAGACCCTCCAGTATGTGAGCGACGCCTCCGGCGTCCTTCACCAGACCCAGCGAGACTTTTTGCGCCAGAATCCCGTCTGCGCCGCTTAGGGGAGGCGGCAATCCTCGGGGATGCCGACCTCTTCCTGCTCGACGTCGAGCGTCGTTTTTCAGGCGTCGAACGTCGACCCCGTGATTCCGGCGTCGAACGCCGTCTCCTCGACGTCGAGTGCTTCTTCCTTGACGTCGACCGTCGCCACCTCGACGACGAACGGTCCGTCCTCGATGACGAGCGTCGACCTTTCCTCCGCGTCTACCGTTTTCTCGCTGTCCTCGACGCCGAGGATCCCCTCGATGGCAACCATCTGCTCGACGGCGACCCGCGGTGTCGCTTTGACGGCGAGCGCCGGTGCCTGTCAGTCCTTCTTCGACGTCGATGGCTCGACGCTGACGTCGACTAAGATGCCGTCGGCGGTGACTTCGACGGCGGCCTACCCAGGCCTCTCGACGTCGACCGTCCACGCTGTCTTGACCCGGAGCCCCGGGGAGAAGGGGAACACACCGTTGTCATCCCTCTCGACGTCGCCGTCGATGCGATCGACGTCGACGGAGACCGGGACCGTTTGCTGGGCTTCCTGCCTCTGGGGAGCGCCCCAGAGGCCTTAGCAGGGGCAGAGGGAGCCTTCCCAGCCTGCCCAGACCCACCTGCAGCCTGCAGTCGCCTCTCTTCCAGGCCTTGAAGCCTAATCTTCAGCCTGTCCCTCAGGGTCCTTGTAGAAAAGGTCTGGCAGATGTCACAATCTTCAGGGACATTTGCTTCAGGGAGGCAGAGTATGCAGACGTCGTGTGGATCAGTCTTGGCCTTCTTCCTTCCACATGCTGGGCACTTGTCGAAGCGAGCAGGCATTTTAGAGTCCTAAAAAGCCTGAACAAATACACAGAAGTGAAGGGAAACACCAAGTACACAACTGAAAAACTTTTAAAGCCAAAAGTGCACAAAAATCCAATAAACCCTTGAAAAAGGGAGAGCTCAATGCACCAGGGTCCTGTTAGCAGGAGCCGGAAAAAAGAACTGAAAGTAAGAGGGACCTGCTGTGCATTCTGGGATACTGGGAGAAGTTCTGGAAAGTTCTCTTAAAGGCACAGTATCCTATTTAAACCACATAATGGCAGCCTATGGGGCTTGTCTGTCCATGCCTTCTTCTCTATCATTCCAGAGGGTTTTTGCTGTTAAAGCAAGGGAAATCTGGACAGGCTTTGCTGTTTGTGGATTTTTTTGGTGGAATTTCTAGTTGAAGTACTGGACAGTGTGTAGCCTGTGGATATAGGCTGCATTATTTGTCTTTAAATTCTCTCTTAAGTGTCTTTGCAGTTCTGCAATTTTCTGACAACTTAAGAGATTATTTTTGATTGCCGGGGTCCTCGCACATGGGCGGGACTATTCACTAGATTATGACTATACACAGAGATCCCCTACTACAGAATTCCTAATCCCAGGGGAGTAACTTTATCATGTTTGGTATCGGTGGATTAGTAGTGATAGATGCACTTTGCTGGTAATGTTGGATTTAACACTACTTGAGCAGAAATGGCACTTTCAGACAGTGGGCATTTTTCTGCTCTTAACTTTGCTCTTTGCGACCTCCAGCCTGTTTCCAACACCCTTCTGGATGAGGTGACCGATCTAATTTGTGCATTCCTCCCAGTCAGTCACAAACCCAGGAAAGCCAGGGGTGGCTGAGCACTCCACTGCATAAATCTACATTCCGATGACCAGCCTCGGCAGCAAGGAGGAATGGGTGCTCACACCAGGACATCCAGGAGTAATGACCTTATCTCACACAAATGGCTGGTGATCCCCATAGACAACTCAGCAGACAGGACTGGCTTGAAAGGGCTGCCCTGCACTTCAAAAACACTCTGAAGTTTACCGCGCATCAAAGACCGATTTGGTGTAGGTCCAGAAGTGTCTAATTTGGGAGGGTCAGAGACCCAGTACATATACCCACATCTAAGTCAGAATAACTATGGTGCTGCTCAAAGGACTCAACTGGACTGTTTTTCTGGAAGGACTGCTTCTCTGATTGTTGCCCTGCTGCCTGTTGCTCAGCTGGAAGGAGAGCTGGACTCTACTTTCTCTTCAAAGTGATCTCCTAGGGCTTGTTAGCTTGCCTTCTGGTTCTGAAGTCACAGGGCCACAAAATACTTCCTGCAGCTCTGCCTGTGCTGCTGGACTGTGCCTTTTGGGAGTCGTACCCTTGCCTGAGGTGCCCCCTCCAAGTTCTGGGCCTCGGAAGTGGGTTTCTGCCAAATCGGACGTGACAGTGCGAAACCAAGCAAAGCCACACCAGACAGCTGACCGCTCTCAAAACCAACGCCAGATGACATGAAGCCTCACAAAGCCTCACCACACAGCCTCTTGGTACCGATGCCTGACAACACAAAGCCTCGCCGCGCAGACTGCGCCTCAGGATCCAAGGCACAGTGTTCAGCGAGCCCATGTGGGTCCCTGTAGCTAGCCCATGCTCCATCGCGGTCAGCCTTAACTTTGAATTTGCACCGGTTCTTCGTGACCTGAAGTAACCTTTTAAGCGATACCTGCTTCTAAGAGCTTTATTGCATTTATTTCTTCAACATCCAATATCTCGACTTCTACTAGATGGATTTTGATTGTTTTGGTCTTGGTTTTACTCAGTTAAATATTTTCTATTTTTCTAAACTGTTGTTTAATTTTTTTTGTGGTGTATTTACTGTTTCGTTATATGGGTTATTGCACAAATACTTTACACATTGCCTTCCAAGTTAAGCATGCTTGCTCTGTGCCAAGCCACCAAGAGAGAGCACAGGATAATTTGAGATTGTGTTAAGACTTACCCTGACTAGGATTGTGGTCCCTACTTGGACAGGGTCCATAAACCAACATCTGCTTCCTAGCGGTGCAGGACAGGTAAAATCCTGTGATCTTAGAGGTAGGGGAGGCGTGGGGAAGAGACATCACTGCACACACACAAAAATCTTTTTAGGGACAAGTCTGTAAAACACCCACAAATTGGGAGCAGAGCTTCAGAATGGCATCAAAGGGCATAAAAAAGAGGAACTGCAATCAGAATAGAGGACTGGTGCCTAGAAGTGGCTTCATGTCCTCACATCCAGAGGTGGGACAGTCAATATGGAGCGGATGGCGTCATCTGCCAAAACGTGGGAGCATTTGCAGAAAGATTCGTGGATCCACTATGTCACCGGAGTAATTCAAAAGGTGAGGAATTTGAAGTTAAGAGAATCCTTCAGAAATATCAGACATATTTATTTATAATCGCAGATTCCCCTATATCCTTTCATGGCGTGCATCTCTCTCCACTTGATTTCTCTGTGCCGGCTGCCTTTCTGCCTCCTTTTTAGTTTTCTCTATAATATTCTCTAGAGTGTCCTCAAACGCGTCCATTCCCTACCCTCTCTGGCCCATTTTTAGGTACTTACAGCTCCCTCTTACAAAATCTTTTCTATACAATCCTCCTCCCTTTGGTGCTTCTTACTGTAGATCTTTTTCTCAAGTTCAGAAACCTCTGAAGTCTCTCCCTTCTTCCCTATTTTGGGAGCCTTTCACTCTTTTAAAATACAAAAAATCATCTTTCTCTCATCTTTCTGGGAAACTTCCATCCATCCAGTCATATTCATAGGTTTTTTTCTTTGGACACAATAACAGTTGTCTCTGCATTGACTACTGGTTTGTCTAGAAAGGACTCAAAGGTCCCAAAGGGAAAACCATCAAAAAGGTCATGTAAGCCTCAGTGAAGAAGAAAGAGTTAGGAATGCAATAAAAGGTGAACTCCAAAAGAAAACTGATGTCGGCTCTAGCCTAAGTTTACAGCACTTCCTGATGAACAAGTTATTTACCTTCAGTCACACTCTTTCCGGTCGGTGGATAACTTTATTTACCTGTAGATTCCTCACCATAGAATATCGCCCAGGCGCAAGACTAGATCCAGAAAAATTTCTAGAAATACTCCAGTTTGCCGATAGCTGGCATCATAACACTCCACACTAACCCAGCCACAATGGACCAGAGGTCCATATAAACCCCACCCAAATACTCTAAAATCTGTTTCTTGTATGTTCCATTTCTGCTTCATCAGACTAAGAGCGATAGACAATTGCGGGTGACGGTGAGCTTATCTGTAAATATGTACTTTAGATGTTCACAAAAGGCCACCCCACAGAACAGAGGTGAGAGGGCCGCCAGGAATCTGCAGTTAGATATAGTATACCCTGGAAAGGAAACCGCATAAACAGTGGTAAGTAACTTGTTCTTCTGATGGATACTTGTAACTGTAAAAGCCTGATCTTAGAATAGATACCAAAGTAGTACCTCCCAAAGGTGGGCGGTCTGTGGAGAGGACTCAAAAGCAGAAAACTTGCAGACCGAGCAGACAAAGTGTCCTTCCAGCTGGACGGTCTGTCAAAGCAGTAGTGCTATGGGAACGTATGTGCCAACACCCATGTCACAGCTTAGCAGATAACAGAGAGAGGCGCCCCTCACACTAAAGCAGTTGTCCTGGCCTTGGACTCTTAAGACATACCAGCTGCTGTGTTTGTTGGTTAGTGAGTAGACGAGCGATCTTGAAACAGACGACTATTCACCAAGAGTGGGTCCTATTAGGCACAGCTGTCCCTTTCTTTGCTCCAGAAGTTCACTCAAAGGTCCATGGTATGAGCAATGGAGCCTCTCCTCTCTCGAGGGGTGAGGGAAAGAAAATAACACAGTGTGATTTACTACCTTACAGGAAAGAAGTCACACCCCCTTAGGCAAAAATGTCACCAGATTTTCCAGCACCAGTTTGTATGGGAAGACTGTGTATGGAAGAAGGCGTAAGCTTGGACTAAAAGTGCCTGTAATTCACTCACGTGATGAGCTAACATAACCACAGTGAGGAAGAGACGCAGCGACCAACAATCCATAAGTTCAATGGGTGTACACATGAGAAATGTCACGACCAAGTTAAGGTCCAACTAGGACAGCGGAAATGGTTTAGGGAGAGCATGTGTCTAAACAATCACAACTAGTGACATGAACAACAACGGTCAGTTCAGCAAATGTAGAAAGGTCAAAAGGGCCATAAAATAACCTTTTAGAGTTAACACTGCCGGGCTGCTAGCTGGGCTACAGACAGAACAAACAAATGAATCTCCAACCACTTTAATTGTATGGGGTCTGAGTGCTGGGCACCACACCAGGTTACAAACTTGTCCCAGTGGCCAGCCCAGATGGATTTTGTGGAAGTACATCTGATGGCTAGAATGACACCCACCACTTCAAATGGTAAGTCCAATTCAGTCAATTACCACCGCTCAATCTCCACGAATGGAGGTGTAAGTTGCGGAGGTTCAGATCAAGCACCCTGTCCTGTTGCTGAGACAAGAGGTGCTATCGAAGTGGCAGCCCGTTTGGAGGGTAGCTGCTCATGCTCAGAAGTTCCAGGTACTACACTCTCCTGGCCAAATCCGGGGCAATTAAAAGACTTGGCTCAGACGCTCTTTAACTTCTTTAGAATTCAGAGCAGGAGCGATAGCAGCAGGAAGGCATAATGTTCGGTCCTGATCAAGGTGGATGTGAAATTGGAGTTTAAAAACACCGACGTACGTTTCGGTGGCTAAAGTCTGCTGATTTCTGTTGGCCATACAAGGAGAGAAGAACTTAGTGTCTTCTTGATGTTTGGACTTTTGGTCTACAGCAGTGGCCTTGTTTTTAACTAATTGAGCCGGATGGTGGTCTGAAATTCATTTGGGGCTGGTGGGGGGGTCTATCCTATATTACCTTTATATTTTTTCTCTTTGAATTTGTTTTTGGCTCACTGTTGATGATTATATGTTGGACTGTTTGCTGTATTTATGTTTGTTGAAAAATAGGATTCTAAATATTGAGATATACATTTACTAATTCAATTTTACCTACGAAATTTGAATGAATAAAACTACATTTAATAACATGTAACCCACAGAGCTATGGTATCTATCTTATTCAAAACTGTTTCTCGTTCTGTTGCTACTCAACAAAAGAATTGGCCAGGCGATGGAACCGAGTGAAGATGTAAAACATGCAGAATTGCTGTGTGGAAGGTGGCTATCACCGGCAATTGCTACTCTTGAGTGCTTGTGTATGCAGAATGCTACGGGAAACAAACATGAGATAGACTGCATGTGGGGGGGGGGGGGTAAATTGGAATTAGAGTTAAGCATGTTTTGGTACACATTCTGACAACTATTGCGAAGAGAAGCGCTGAAATGCAGCCCCAGCCTCCCAGAGCAAAAAACGATTCTTTGTGGGCCCTGGGCTCTGCATGTGGCCTGTCAGTTGCTGCTGGGCCAATGTCCTGAGAATTTAATTAATCTTAGTATTGCGCTTGAAAGATTGGGAACCCGGTTAACACTGCGAGTAGTATCTCTGTTTCTGCAATAAATAAAGCTCCCAGTGCACACATTTCTGTTTTGAACTGATTCACAAACAGATTCACCAGCAGTCAAACAGAAAGAATTAGGGGCCAAATGTAGGTAGACTTTTACTGGTCGGTAACTGCCGAAATCGGCCGTTACCGACCGGTAATAGCCTTTTCCTATGTAGGTGGCATATTTACCGATTCGGTAAATACCAAATCGGTATTTACCGATTCGGTATTACCGAATCATCATTTACCGATTCGGTATTTACCGATTCAGTAAATGAGATGTAGGAAGCACTTTAAAGAGTGCTTTTGTGCTTTAAGGATTCGTTATTTACCACCAACTATTGGTTGGTGGTAAATAAGGAATTCCTGTGTAAATGCAAATATGTGCATTTACACCTGTGCCATGTGACAAACTGTGTGCTACATGTGCACACAAGCACTAATCAGGGGTGCAGCAGGGTGTCAAAGTGACACCCTGCCACCCTTGACTTTTTCCCCAATTTTACTGAATCGGTATTTACTGATTCGGTAATTGACATTCATTCCTAGGGATGAATGGCAAATACCGAATCGGTAATTACTGATTCCGTAAATACCGAATCTTACCAATTCAGTATTTTTACCGAATTATTATCTACATTGCAATTACCGATTCGAAAATACCGAATCGGTAAAATTCGGTATTTTTGAATCGGTAATTTACAATTACCTACATCTAGCCCCCAGTTTCTTAATTCGTGTGACTGGACACACATAAATCATCTACTGTTTAAGATATGTACTGCACACTCCAATATCTTTACTTGTCTCAACCTCTTTCTTACTGCTATATATTATTCATGGGCTAATTGCTTTTGAATTAAATATATCCATTATATAGCCATCTGCAGAACTATTTTGCTCCTTAATGGTGTTTAAAGGCGCAATTGTGGAATGATTTTCGCCAGCCGATGCAAAGTGGTAGCTTACATGGACCACCATTTGGGCCACCTTTGATGCTTATAGGATCCACCTGGCACTTCATGACATGGATGGAGTCATGGTGGCTGAGAGGGCAGCATATATACACCGGGGATGCCCAAAAACATGGGAAAGAATATGGGGCAAGTGGCACACCTCCCCCACCCCCAGTGAATAGCCGGTGACCTTGAGCTGAATGTTAAGAGTGTAGAACTGCATTAGCTTAATTATTGCAGTAATGGAGTCACATTTATGACAGAATGTATCAATATTTAAGGAAGCATGTCGTTATGTCGATATTTTACTGAACCGTCAAGATGTTTTCTTATATGTAATCTAATAAAAAGAATAAAAATTAAAAAACTGGCACTTCATAATACTGACAACATTCAGAGAGTGCACATATGCTTGTAGGTGTTACTACTAGGGCTGGCCTACTGTAAACCCAGCAGCTGATATAGTCTCTGTTCCTAAAATAAAGCCATTTTTTGGCTTGAAAAATCCAGAGTACCCATCCCGAATTGGGTCAATTGGCATGTATGAGTTAGCTGTGAGCCCCGATACCTTCTGCTCCTAATTCGCCACACCACTTTCAAATATCACTAGCCGCCACTGGTTTGGAGATAGCAGCGGGAAGGCACACGAGTTCCCTTTCCTGTCAGAATGCGTCTCCCGACGAGTGTTCTTGTGGAAATTCCAGTAACAAAACTGTTGACAATGCATGTTCCAGACTGTGACAAATAGGTCTAGCCAGGGATCTCCTCACTGGTTGCACTCTGCACCACCTCGGGATGGAGGCATGGCCAGAGTTCTGCTAGACGACGTAGACTCAGTACTTTCACTCTGGCAATCAGGGACCGTGCCGAGCATAGGCGAGCAGGAAGATATTCTGTTCTAGAGACCGCCAGAATGGCAGAGCCTCCTGGCACAGGATCCAGGACCGCACTCTGGCCTTCTTGGTGAAGTACCACATTGAAGTAGAGTTCCCCATAAGCACCTGCATTCTCCTGTCATTGATAGATGGCAGGAAAGTCTTCAGGACCAAAAGTCTGGCCGCAACTCCAGTAGGATGATGTGGACTTGACTGTCTGTTAGAGACCAGAGACCCCTGATCTTTACATCCTCCAGATGACACCGCCCTCAATTCAGAAGTGATGCATTTTCCACAAGTGTCAGCTCAGGGGGAGGAAAAGACAGTGAACTTCAGAACGACAAATTATGATTGGTCAGCCACCACTGCAGCTCTTGGACTGTCTTCTTGAGAGCTTGATGGGCTTGGAAAACAGGCCTTGATGCTGAGCCCACTGGGATTTCAGCATGTTCCACCTTGTTCGGCTAACAAGGAGGCCCACAAGGCTAAGAGGTGCAGAAGCCTCAGAGTCACCTTCACTGAGTTCGGGGATCATGCCAGATATATCAGGATCATAGCCCAAATGTCCTGGACTCGCCACCGGGTGGAAAGGCCTTGAATGCCAACATGTCCAGAACTGCCCCAATGGAAGCCCTTGTTATGGAAACAGGTGGGACTTGGCTAATTTATAGTGAACCCCAACAAGCTCTGTCGTTATCACGAGGTGGTCTACCACAGACTGCTGCAAGCCTACCTTCCTCAGCCTGTTTGGGTACGAGAATAAAGAAACTGAAAATCTCCAAAGATGGTTAGTGACGGCCGACATTTACTTCAAGACACAGTGGATCTACATTCAGTGCAAAGTCAACAGGAAATCTTGAATGGGATCCTGGTGAGAGATAAAACAGAGAAAGTGGCATTCTGAAATGCCTTATGGGAAGAAGGAGTTTTGAAAGGAAGGTGGAGTATGGTCCTCCAGACACATGGCCGATGCCTGTGCAAGAGAAGTGAAATGGTCATAGGCCCAGAGAGGAGCCCCTAGTCACTGCTGGCATGTTTGTTTTTCAGACAAGTTAGATAGCCTGAAGGCCCAAAAGAATGGCAAATACAACCCTAAGGGGAAAGAAGGCTGAAAGTAGGAAAAATAAATATTAGGCAAAAATATTTCCTCGCAGGATAAGGAGGTGGTGCTTGGGCATGGTGAACTTCAAGTTAAATATACACTACTCTAAGGTTTCTCAAAATATCGGCAGGCTCTCCAACGTACTCAATGGTTATCCTATTGTAAAAAAAAAAAAAGCACAACACGTCGTGAGGCCAAAGAGCCTAACAAGCGTTTAATGAAAAAATAGCAAGCAGCCAAGCAGTACAACAAGTGACAATTGTCAATTTAAGAGACAGGAGCATCCACTCAAAGTCCATTTGGAGCATATTATGCTGAATTCTATTACATTTACAAAGGTAATTGCACACTTTACTCCCAATACAAGTAAACAGGAACATGTGACAGTAACTGTTACTTCAAATAAACCAGCAGAAGGCAGGATTTTCTCTATAGATGAATGCAAGAAGTCCTTGAGGTCCTGATAAAAGATGCATAAAAATGCTTCTGAATTTGCCATTTTCTGACAATCATGCATTTGATCACAAATATTAGAAGTGGGGCTATGATGATTTACAACCAGATGCAGAAAATGTGCAAATGTACAAAGCAATTTGCGTTGCTTCCCGTAGGAGTAGCGTCTCCAATGGGCACTCCGATAGAGGATTTGATTACATTTCAAATGAATTTTATCTTGTACATACTTTGTTTATTAATTCTTCATATATGAATCCTCATACTATTTTCTTCATAGTATACCAAGATACTTCTTCACATTTTCAGCCCAATGCATTTCGGGCAGGCACCCTTCTTCAGGGGACTTAATTCTGAAAGCATACAAGTAAAACACATCTGTAATCACAGCTTCCACCAACCCTCACTAAAAAGAATATCTGCCATTTTCTCAACTACTCCAAATTAAAAGAATCGCTTCCTCAGATGAAATCTTCGATAAACACAAAGCAATCACCCTCGTGAAATTCAAAGAGAGAGGATACCCTGAATCCATATTAACCTCTTCGATGCTCATGACGGCTCCCAGCCGTCATGAGTCACGGTGGGCGTGTGCTGATGACGTCCGGGAGCCGTCATGACCACACCCGCGATTGGAATGTTCAGCACTGCGGCGGAATTCACACCGCAGTGATGAGGTTAAAACAAGCTGTTGAGAGAGTCCAGAATATGGATAGAGATCAATTGTTAATTCCGCAACACAAAGTGACGAACCAAGGTCAGTCTTCATTGCAAAATTTTCCACAAGAAGTCATAGGATTAAGAAAGCCATCTTAAAACACTGGCCGTTACTCACATTGGAGGATGACTTTAGAGGTATTTTTTCAATCAAGCCCAGGTTCGCTTATGAACGCACCAACAATCTTAAGGAACTGTTAAACTCCAAGGAAACTACAGCAACCATGAAACATCGTGGTACCCTTCCATGCTATAATTGCAGTATTTGTAATGCTATAATCAAAGGAAATGAAATATCACATCCAACAAGGGGAACTGCCATCAAGTTAAAAGTTAAAAGGACTTGCGACAGTAACAATTTAGTGTATATGTTGAAATGTCCCTGTGGACTAGTCTACGTCGGAAAAACATCCAGAAAAATAAAGACACGAATCACTGAGCATAAAAGTAACATCAGGCTCAAGAACATCAAATCCACTGTAGCTGTACATTTCAACCAATTTGACCATAACCCTAGTCAGTTACGCTTCTGCATTTTAGAAATGTTACCACAACTGCCAGGTCGAGATAACCCTCAATATCTCCTGAGAAGAGAAACATATTGGATTAATCACTTATCGTCATTACAGCCAAAAGGACTTAATGAACGATTAGAACTCAGTTGCTTTCTATAGACTTCCTATGCACCTCATGAACGCTCTGAATTCGCTATGCCATGTGTACATATATATATATATATATATACATATATATATATATATATATATTGCCTTACACTGTTTGACTTTTACTCAGTTTCATCACAAATTTTACAAGCTAGGTGTGCCTCTACACTATCACTGTACCCTCTCTTTTCACTTTTTTATTTTTTGTTGTTTACCTCGCACTCAGTTTTTTACAGCATCGGGTCTTTGCACATTTTCGGGCTCATTGAAACCCGCTGATTTTGTCTCTCTCTCGATATCGAACGCTCACCCAGAACCTACATTCTGAACGGGTTGACACACGCTACCGAACTACACAGCATAGTATTTTTCTTTTTTGTTTTTAATCACAGTCACATGATCGGACCCTCTCTCAACGGGTCACTCTACCGGAACTTTAAAACCGGTGTATTCATAAACACACCACCGTGTTGTTCCAATCTTGGATCTGCATCGATTGGAAACTTCGGTAAGAAGGACCTTTAATTTAATTCTTTATGACCTCCTGTCCGCTTCTTTGCCGATTACGCTAATCATTCTTCTTTTGACCGCAGGCAACCACCAACGATTTTCATACGCTACTGATTCCGACGTTCACGAAGTAATGTCTCAGGTTAGAATACAGCTAACCACTTGTTTATTCACTCGGCACCTGGGTAACCGCCGTAATCATTGCACTTTTATATCACACCACGTTCACGGTCGGTAGACTGTTTAAGGCACTTTCTCACTACGCACACACGTTTCTAAAGGCACCCGAACAGCACATATGCCACACGTGCATCCGGCGAAGCCTATGTATTCCCTAGTAGCACCCAGTTTACTTCCATCAACGGTCTGCCGACTGTTCTGATAGAACTTTCTGCACCTTGTACACACGTTTCCAAGACACAGTAACAGAGTATACGCCGCACGTTTCTTCTGCATGTACATTTTGAGACCCTGGCCACGTTTGACTAATGCTCGTACACTCTTGTGGTGTTGTAACTACATGCGTGGGTACATCACTGTTACCATCCACTGATGTATACCATATTGATGTTAAGCGATGTCATTGCTTGGTTATTACAGATGTGCTTTATTTGTAGGCTTTCATAATTAACCCCCTGAAGAAGGGCGCCTGCCCGAAATACCGGAGTGCAATATCCACATTCCATTTGTACTAGCAAATGTGCAACACAAAATAAAATGCCTTCTGGATCTAAGCAAATCATAATACCTAGCATGCCTATAAAGGCTAATGATCACCTCAGATTAATATGTGATTAACATTAAAACTTTGTAACGCAATAGATCAGTGCACATCAAGGCATACGTGTGTAAAGAAGCACTGGTACTAAGGCAACCAGTATATGAGGTTCTGCTTTATCACTATCCCTCTAGAGAAAAAGGGAGTGAGCGCTGTCACAGTTCCTTTATCCATGAAGTGGCATTAAGAATTTTGTTTAACTACATTATGAGAAAAAAAATGTAACATCTATCACCAAACCCACGCAGGGTAATTATTAATTTAGCATATTTTAGGCTAAAAATTAACCTGTGTTTAATATATTTGGTGAAACCAGGTTGTTGCAAGTGTGAGGGAAGGTATTATTCATGCTCATGTATAACATATGCTATAATGACTGGAAGCTTTATACAGACTCATCATATCACACTGTAACGTGAACGTCATAATAGGACATGGATTTATTTTTGACTCCCTTCCTGACCACAATCTCACTCAGGGGCTCCAGAGAACAGGGCACCAAAAAGAATACAACTCGGCTTCATTTTCACATGGAATACAATTTATGTATTCAACCCAAATGACACACACAGTACATCAAAACAGCGGAGAAAAGGTTGCATTAAAGATTAAGTATGCTACAGCAAAACAATCCTAATGTTTGAACTAGCGCATCTTTCCCTGTTACGCATTTGCTATAGAGTGCACTTACTGCAAACTGACTTTTCAGCTTTTCCCGGTTTGGAACCTGTAATTGAAACAGGTCACCATGAAAACCAGGTGTCCCATTCCACTCCAAGTGGCCACTGATTATTCAAGTTTCCCTGGTTTGGAACCTGTAATTGAAACGAGTCACAATGATAGCCGGGTCTCCCATTCAACTCCAAGTGGCCCCTGATTTTTCAGCTTTCCCAAGTTAGGAACCTGTAATTGAAATGGGTCACCATGAAAGCCAGGTCTACCATTCAACTCCTAGTGGCCATGACCTCTCTGGCACCTTTGTTGCTGTAAGGGAGAAAGGCACAAAATGGCATAAACAAGCAAAATGACGTAAAAAAATAAATCAATTTACCATCAAAGTGAGGCCACAAAAACATATTCTTCATAAAAGTTAGATCTCTATATAAAGCCTAATCCACACCTCTGTCGGGGGTTTGTTCAAAACATCGAAAAACGGAAGGGCAGACTTAAGGAAAATTGCCTCTGTATCCACCAAAAACATCTACAAAATCGGCACTAACTAAAGACTACAGATTTGGATGAATCAAAAACAGAAAAGCATTGCCGTCCCTTACACTAAACTCCCATAACCTTCTTTTTGTTGTGAAATGGTTTCATGACATTCTTTGGTGTGGTAGATTTCTCATCAAAATGAACATCAACATCTTTTAAAATGAATGAAAGAAACTGGGTTAAAGTCTCAATATTACATTAAGGATACCCAGAGAAGCATTTCCTGTGCATCTGTAGTGGCTACACTGGATGCATCACACACCGCTACACCACTGAAGACCATATTGAACCTGTGGACACCTTGGGGGGCTTTACTGTGGTTTGTAGCACAGCTGACCGGTTAATTTCTGATAAACGAGTGGAAGGACAGGGAAACAAAGGAAGAGCTGTTACTTTGGAATAGTACTGGAAAATAATGTTTGATGTTATTACAGTCAGAGAAACTGTGAGAACATCTCCATGGTTTAACCCCTTCCATGCTGGTGACGAACCCCAGCCGTCACGCTCTGCGGCGCTCGTGTGCTGATGACAGCTGGGGTTCGTCACGGCCCCGCCCTGTGCTTTTGTTTACCGCACAGCGGCGGAAACGACCCAGCATGGAAGGGGTTAAGAACTTTACAGCCCAATATGCAATGATCCACTTTACAGACTATAACACGAGCACAAAAACTACACAACTGAGTCAATGACTTAAGGAGTATACCTGAGAGCATAATCACATTTTGGTAGTTGGAAAGTTGCTTATTACTTCATATGGGTACAGTCTGGGGCCATGTACTTTTGTGGATCCCCCTTGGGAAGCAGAATACTTTTAACACTATTAATAAGACCATTGAGCAACCCAATGTCCAATATGGTCAGTACATAAGTGCAGTGGGGTTTCTTGGTCTTTTTATTTCCTCTTCTTCACCTGAGATTAGATGATTTCAATACATTCAGTAGTCACTTTGGTCAATCCAGTAGCCAACATGTGCTTCGTCATTTGGTACATAAACCTCTGACTTCATCAGGGCCGTTCTTGCGTATATCTCACTGTAAAATAATGTTGTATACATATGTCAATCTCTAAATGTCCTCATGGACCAGTCATAAAGTAGTAGTTTTCCTCCGTATACATGTATTTGCATTCCTATTGAAAATGTAGAAGAACAGCCCTGATTAAGTCAGAGGTTTATGTACCTAATGACAAAGCACGTGTTGGCTACTCGATTGACCAAAGTGACTACAGAATGTATTGAAATCATCTAATCTCATGTGAAGAAGAGGAAATAAAAAAACAAAGAAACATTACTGTACTTCTGTATGGACATTATTGGACGTTGGGTTGCTCAGGAGTCATATTAATTTATTCAAATTGGGCATTTCGTCCTCATCTAAGTTAGGAGGTGTTGGTGGCCACTCTTTCCCCTTGGAGCACCAGAGGATATTTTGAGATGGACATGGGAATACTTTATGTTTGCGCAATCGATAGCCTTGCCACACAGACTGTATACTTTTAACACTATGTTAAGGATGTAGGTAGGACTGTAAAGTTAAACTAACTTGATAACATGACAAGTCTTTGTAGGGGGTGATAATTTATTTTTAGGAACAAAATGACAAATTTAGAATAAAGAACAGCAACATTGATTAGGATGCTTCAAGAAATGTGCTGTCTTCTCTTTCTAGCTCTCCCTCTGTGGAAGTCTAAGGGGGGGGGAGTAAAGTGAATGGTGCACTTCTCAGGCCCACCAGTTGCTCTTCCTTTCCTCTCCTACAGTTTGAGGTTGTCTATCTTCCCTGTAAGGCTGAGGCCTTCTCTGTCTTTGGAGCTGCGTTTGGACATGTCTGTGCAAAATGCAGTGTCTTCTGTTAAATGTAAAGATGGAAGACAGACCACAAGGAATGTCTATCATTTGCAAACACCTTCTTATTCCAACATGAAGGATACTTCACAAATTGATGAATGTATAATGAAACAAAGGGGAAATCCACATAAATTAATTTTAAAAAAAAAAAGGTAAAGCTTCACTGACTCAAGAGTCATAAAGTAAAATGTAGAAAAGTGTAGTCCTGAGAATAGAGTATCTCAAAACAGAGTGAAAATAGCCTAACAGTGTTCTGAGATACTCTCACACAAGCTATGAAGCAATTGTCAGTAAAAGGCATGCTGGAATATGGAAGCACATAAGTGCTTCAAGGAGCTGTGAACATTTTCAGTCTAGTTTATGAGGTAAACCAGCTCAATGTATTTTCTTCATTTTAATCCATGTTTTTTGTTTTTCCCTGGAAAGCAAGGTTAGATTTTATGCAGCACTATTTGCGTACACTTCCCTTTTAACTGGATTCCAAAGACTAAAAAAAAAAACACAGAAAATGTATCTCCAGAGAGGCCATTGCATATTTGTCTGTGTCTGATATTGCCAGATGAACACTTAGGGCCTGATTTAGCATTTTGCAGATGGGCTACTCAGTCATATGTGGCAGATAGGCGTGGCTGCCTAAAATGGCAGACGCATGAGCCTGTCACTCTGTGCCGGCCCTTCACTTATCCGATGCCCTGAGCATTTGTTGCACATTGTTTCTGCCTCCATGTTGACGACGCCTGTCTGGGGGTGCCGCTGTTCGTCGGAGTGGCCCCAGGGCCGTTGGGAGTGCAGCCAATCGAATTTTGAGGCGGCAGAGCTCCCTGGCAATGCAAATGGTGGGCGGGAACAGATGCTGTGACTGCTGTCCTCTGGAGTGATCCCCAGGCCCGCTGGGCGGACCCACCATGCCATGGATGGCTGCTCCCAGCCCCTGGGAGCCCCGAGTATGGCTTGAGTAAGAAGACGCCAGATCTGAGTGAAGGGTGGCAAGCATTGATTGCCACGCTCGGGCCTAGATCATGCCCATCACTGTTCCGGCATGCCCCCAGAGCTGCATGAAACCACTGGCTTGCCCGCTGCGCGCTGCTGGGTGGATTTGCCAGTGGCAGTGCTTGTAACCACTGCAGTACCTCCCCTGCTGGGCCAGGTGGGGACCCCCATGGAGACTGGGGCCCACTGAGACCAGGTAAAAACAGATGCCTCTGGGTGACTCTCGCCAGTTGGCTGGTTAACCCCTGGCCAGCTGCATTGGGGGATTGGCCCTGTGTGCTCTCGGCATAGGGGTTGGCCTTTGCCTCACCCCTTGGGGCATCGAGCGGATGGTTGCTGGGCCCCAACTGGTAGTGTGAGGAGGAGACCCGAGGCCCAGGCAGGGACCTGGCATTTCTGAGGAGGTGCAGCAAGCTGCAGACCACTATCAAAGGTGCAACTGTGAGGCAGTAGCCCCCTCTGAGAGCACGTTAGTACTCAGAGTACGTGTCTGGGCTCGGTGGACGTGTGCACGTGGAGCTGATCGCAGCCTGGGTGGAGGCCTGTGGGTTACACCCAGACCATGGTTGGAACACAATGTGGGTATGTGGTCCCCTCTGGGGCGGGAACTCGTGCATTGAGCCAGCTACAGTGTGGGAGCACCCATCTTTGAGGACCTAGCTTACTTGGTGGACCATGCCTGGGAAACCGCTGGAGGATGGTGAAGTGCCTCTGCTGCAATTGTGAACCTGCCACCCTGAGGGGTCACCTGGTGTTTGCTTCCAGCTTGCATAATCTCCCTGGTGGTGCTTGGAGGTGATCTGTTGACAGGACCCTGGGGGCCTGTGCTGGGTCTTATACTGGATCTTAGTGCTGTGGGGCTGACCCAACTAGCCCTGAGACTTGAACCTGCCCTCACCTGCTGCCACACATGGCTGAACGGTGCCCGCTGTGACCCTGACTTATTGGGGGGGGGGTCCTTGTACACCCACTCTCTTCCACCCCTTCCAAGGACTCACCCCTCTGCTCACTGGTTCAGGCAGGAGATATTCTCTTGGGATTCTTTGAAGATTTCGAACCCCGTTTTGGGAGCCGTCCTGCGGTACTCCTAAACATGGGGAAGACCAGGGCCAGGCAGAAGGGGCAGCAATTGGCACTGGGGAGGATGCTCAAATCCAGGCTGTAGCGTTGGTAGATCAGGATTCCCCCCCAGACCCAAACCATGCTCACCTCAACAAAATCCTTGCTTCTATTGTGGACACCAAGGCCAAGCTGCAACAGGACATTGGTACAGTCTCAGTAGGTCTGGGCTTACTACAGGCCGAGCATCACAAGTTGACGGACAGGGGTCAAAGAGGTAGAGACCTCGGTTCCGGACCTGAACACCAGAAGTTGACACTGTCTGACAGGGTTTGCGTCCTTAAGCGGAGAGTCAAAGTTGCATAGGGGTGTAATGGGCGTAATAATATCTGGGTAGTTGGCTTGCCCGAGTGAGTGGAGAGAACATGGTGGCATAGCTCGAACATTGGCTTCGGACCAAGGCAACTCCGACTAGATGGACAGCTTTCTTTACCCTGGAGCGTGTTCAACGGGTGCCTGTGCGTACCCCGACAGTGGTGGCACGGCTGCTACATTATAAGGCTAGGGACACAATCCTGCAGAAGGATCGCACCAGGGGTCCCTTTGCTTTGGAAAATGGCAGGGTGTTCCACACTTCACTGCCGCAGTGCAGATTAACCTAGCTTCATTCCTGGAACATTCGGTGGATGGGCTCGGCCACTAAACGCCACAAAATTTGCGAACGCAAGGAATACAGGTGGCCATGCTCCAGGAGACGCATCTTACAGATAGAAGTGGATCGCTTGTGCCGCAGATGGCAGCACACTCTTCCCCACCTCGTATTCTGCCTTTGCTCGAGCCTTTGCTCGAGTGGCGCTCATCTGGGCCAGGGCGGGGATCCAGTTTGATCCCATCCATATCTCCACAGAGAGGGACGGTATGTGCTTATCAAAGGGAGGTTGTTGGGTTGTGACATCACCCAGGGATGCATTTATGCCCGAACCAAGACCAGGTGGCGTTTCTTCATTCTCCTTGACCTCATTGGCACAGTTGTGGTCAGGAGACCTCCTGTTAGGTGGAGACTAACGGCGTGGCAAATGTACTACTGCTATGTTTGTAACCTGCACACCTACTAATTATAAACCTAATGCAGTTTGTCTTTTAACAAAATCGGTGCAGACCTGCTTCCTGACTGACCCCTGTCAGGTCCCTAAATTAACTGAACTGTCAGACACAACTATGTCTTGTGCAGGAGTGCACTGTTCGAATTACACAGGTGCAAAAAAGTATTTTTTCACTTCTTTAAATCATTTTGATCATTTTTCATCTGAAACTATTACGTGCAACATTCATAGGTACATACTATACCAACATTACTACGATAAACACAGAAATAATCAACCAAATTGAAATTCATTGATTGTTTTACTGTTAGTTTCCAAAAGTATATAGTTTCTTTAGCTTTGTTTTACAAAACATATTAACAATTGATATTCATTGAAAATATGATACACTTGTTATTAACAAATGCCAGACTAATGCAATGCTACCAAGCAATCCCATCAACATTTGCGACGACTCCCAATGCATTTCGATGCGTCGGCATCTTCGTCAGGGGAATACTATGTAAGAAAAATGCTGTGTAAGAACAAATAGTAATATATACATATATCTCAAATGTTACCTTCTCATATCAATATGTGCTCAAGCACTATACAGTAAGTGAACATATACCATACTTCATCATGTGAATACATTGTATCACTTTATCCAAGCATGCCAGCTATCCCAGCAATTGAGTACAATTTCTTATTGTGGTGAACCCTATACATGCCATCAAGTCTAGTCTAGTGCAACCAACGTGCGGGTTACATGAACCAGTGACGTATATGAAACAAGTGTAAAAAAATGTGAGCCACACGTGAAAGGATATGCAACAACGTACCCTCCAATCAGGGACTGTGTCACCTTAACTTTAATTCAGTTACAAAACCGGCTGTTCCTGAAAACGAAACGAAACTATTGTAAATATGCCCGAAATAAACACCTAGTGCCTGTAATCAACGTATGTGACCCCACTACTTACTTCCTATTGTTGCAACTCGAAACTCGAAAAGACTTGTATTTTCTGACGTTCCGCCTGTGAGACAAAAGCAACTCTTACCATGTGCGTTTCTGGCTTAACTGACTGCGTGAACATCATCTAAAGCCTATGATTTAGCTCACAGTTTATCTCATACCTTAAACTTCTTCTCAGTTCGTGTACGCTGTCTCCATATTCCATCTATGTTTACTGGAACACGCCGTGCAACGGCGCTGCATGCCGGGACGTAATTTAACGTCCGACATCAACCAAGGACTGGTATCCCCACCCCCTTTCCTCGTCACTTGCAAGTTTCGACAAAACCACGGGAAACTTTACTAAAAAAAAGTTCAGAAAACACCGTCAAGAAGAGAAGTATGTGTTTTGAAGCAATCCACGCTCACACCCAAGATTAAGAAATGTATACTGCGGAGATGGGAGCTAATTGAACAGGAAGAAGACTTCAGAACAGTATTTTTCAATAAACCAATTTTTGCGCTGTCAAGATCAAAAAATTCGAAAGAACTGTTGAAGCACAAAGAAGTGAAAATGATTCAGGAGAGGCCTAAAGGAATGCGTAAGTGTTTCAACTGCGGACACTGTGGAAATGTACTAATGGGAGATATATTCACACATCCACATACAGGAAAACAGATTAAACTTAGACACACTTCAGATTGTAATACGAGCTCAGTGACATATGCTATCAAGTGTCCGTGTGGCTTAGTTTATGTAGGCCGCACCTCAAGGAAGATCAAGATCAGGTTGACTGAGCATAAATCCAATATAAGGTTAGGAAACGAAAAATCAAGTTTGGCGCAACACTGGAGAGAGAGGCAACACACCATTCCGCAGTTGAGATTTACTGTACTAGAGCAGGTGTTGGTCGAGCCCCATGTGGATCCCAACATAAGGATAGCCCAAAGAGAGACTTTCTGGATGAGGTATCTGAACACCGTTAAACCGGGTGGGCTGAATGACAAAATCGAATTTGCGTGTTATTTATGAGTACATTATACATAAAACTTTGACTTATGTTATTGTGGTGATCAATGAGTTGTGAATACAGGCTCAAGTTCGGGAAAAGCGCCACCAACGTTTGTGCATACATGACACTGGTACACATATTGACATTTTCTCACGTTTATATTTTTCACTTTTATTTTTTGACAGGTTTGCCAGAGGGCTATGTTATAGAATTTTATACAAGATTATGTGAGACATTGCTTAGACTACGAATTATGAGACCAGAGTAGTTTGGCGACCTAGTGTTTTCAATAAAGTTAGTGCATTTGAAAGTTATAGTCCGCTTTCTATCACTACCTTTCGGATGCTCGTGTCTGAGATTACACGTAACAGTTTTGTTGGATATTTAGAAAATATTTGAAAGCATGTATTGAAAAACATTTAATAAGTCTTAAACACTTCTAATTCACATAGGGTGGAAGATTTAACAAACAGTACGATCAGGTTGCAAGTGACGAGGAAAGGGGGTGGGGATACCAGTCCTTGGTTGATGTCGGACGTTAAATTACGTCCCGGCATGCAGCGCCGTTGCACGGCGTGTTCCAGTAAACATAGATGGAATATGGAGACAGCGTACACGAACTGAGAAGAAGTTTAAGGTATGAGATAAACTGTGAGCTAAATCATAGGCTTTAGATGATGTTCACGCAGTCAGTTAAGCCAGAAACGCACATGGTAAGAGTTGCTTTTGTCTCACAGGCGGAACGTCAGAAAATACAATTCTTTTCGAGTTGCAACAATAGGAAGTAAGTAGTGGGGTCACATAAGTTGATTACAGGCACTAGGTGTTTATTTCGGGCATATTTACAATAGTTTCGTTTCGTTTTCAGGAACAGCCGGTTTTGTAACTGAATTAAAGTTAAGGCGACACAGTCCCTGATTGGAGTGTACGTTGTTGCACATCCTTTCACGTGTGGCTCACATTTTTTTACACTTGTTTCATATACGTCACTGGTTCATGTAACCCGCACGTTGGTTGCACTAGACTAGACTTGATGGCATGTATAGGGTTCACCACAATAAGAAATTGTACTCAATTGCTGGGATAGCTGGCATGCTTGGATAAAGTGATACAATGTATTCACATGATGAAGTATGGTATATGTTCACTTACTGTATAGTGCATGAGCACATATTGATATGAGAAGGTAACATTTGAGCTATATGTATATATTACTATTTGTTCTTACACAGCATTTTTCTTATATAGTATTCCCCTGACGAAGATGCTGACGCATCGAAATGCATTGGGAGTCGTCGCAAGTGTTGATGGGATTGCTTGGTAGCATTTGCATTAGTCTGGCATTTGTTAATAACAAGTGTATCATATTTTCAATGAATATCAATTGTTAATATGTTTTGTAAAAACAAAGCAAAAGAAACTATATACTTTTGGAAACTAACAGTAAAACAATCAATGAATTTCAATTTGGTTGATTATTTCTGTGTTTATCGTAGTAATGTTGGTATAGTATGTACCTATGAATGTTGCACGTAATAATTTCAGATGAAAAATGATCAAAATGATTTAAAGAAGTGAAAAAATACTTTTTTGCACCTGTGTAATTCGAACAGTGCACTCCTGCACAAGACATAGTTGTGTCTGACAGTTCAGTTAAATGTACTACTGCACCATTCTATCCCCCTTGTCGGGCGCTCCTGCCTGTAAGATCACAGAGGGCCTCTGGGAATGGCTGGGTCACTTGGATCTGACAGATGCCTGGAGGACACAGCACAGGGACACCAGAGACTAATCCTTCTATTCCCCCATTCACAGATTGCACATCAGGAGACAATTTGGTGTGCTCCCATAGGCTTAGCCATTCCATGATTCATACTGAGTATCTGAGGCAGACACTATCGGATCATAGCACCGAACTGCTGGATTTCCAGCAACCAGAGAGCACCTTTGAATTCCTGCATGGCGACTCAACCCGCTGGCCTAAGAGGACACCTGTTTCCGGGGATCCCTAGGGGAGGCGGTCTCAAGCTATTTTAACAACCAAGGCTAGGCATCTATGGGCTTGATTGAGTGGGGGGCCTTCAAGGCGGTGATCAGTGGGCATAGTTTGGGTCACTCGCTTGAAATACAGCAGGAGTTAAATGGGGAGCTCCAGGTTCCGGATTGTAGGTTGCATGACCTAGACAACACGCTGGCCACTGACGCCATCGCTCCTGAACGACTCTGGGAACAACATAATGTTCTAATAGAGAGACTGCGTTGTAATGATTGTAAGGCCTATACGGCTAAGTGTTCGAAGAGGGCAGGCGCCCAGGCAGGTTATTGGCTTGGCTTATGTGACGGGTGTCACAGGGGGTCCCTATAACCCATATCCGAGCACATACAGGCCAATCTATATACTCCCCGGAGGCTATTAATGCCCTCTTTTGGGAATATTAGATAAACCTGTACAGTAACCCAGACCCAGTCGCCTTGGAGACGCAGTTGGCATTCCTGAATAGGTTGCCACTGCTGGACCTCCTTCGGTCTGTGAAGGATGAATTGGGAGGACTGGTGTCAGTTCAAGAAATTCGCTTTGTCATTAAAGAAATGGTAATGGGCAGGACCACAGGCCCCAATGGTCTGCCTGCAGAGTTTTACACCACATTTGCTGAGAATATGGCCCGTAGATAGGAGGCTACGCATGCTGAATCTTTGCAATTGGGGGAACTGCCTGCTACAGTCCGTGAGGCAGTCTGATCCCTATTCCCCAAACCAACAGACAGGAAGTCAGTACGGGTGAGTTACGGGCCTGCTCTATGCTTAATACAGACTTCAATCTGCTTAGTAAAAGATTGGCCTCAAGACTTTTCCCTCATATGCCCACCCTCTTACATACCAAACAAAACGGTTGTATTCCCACCCGGAACACATTGCTCACTCTCCGTAGGCTTTATCACCTGGATACACAATCTTACCACCATACGATGCTGATGTCAACAGGCCTTTGACTCTGTATGCTGTGACTTCTTGTTTGCGATCATGAGAAGGATGGGGCTAAGGGACTACTGGATAACCTGTCTGCTTCATTACCAGTGCATAGGATGTAATGCACATGTAACAAGGCAGACTGGATAGCATTCACGTTTGAGATGGAGTAACCCAACCGCCAAACCCTAAATCAGGCCCTTAGTAGTTTCACTCATATAAAAGTGTTCTGGGTTCCTCACAGTAGGGGAGCAATGTTCTAGCATTTGAAACTATCAGTGGAGTGCCTATGTTACTGTTAAACCTGCCATACTTTGGCATGTTTACCCTGTTTTTTTGTTTTCTGGCCTCCTGTTTGGCGCTGGACTTTGTTTATCTGGTCTAGTTCCTCTGCGCACTCTCAATGCAGTCTAGTGTTAAACTGAAAGTGCTCCTAATGTAAATTGTGTTTATGGATTGGTGTTTTCAGGTTTGGTTTATTTGATTTACTGTTAAGTCCCTGGTAAAGTGCACAAGGGGTGTCAGTGCCTTTAAATCAAATGCTACTAGTGGGCTTGCAGCACAGATTGTGCCAATAACCTGAGTAGCCCTGAAAAGGTATCTCAGATCTGCCACTGCAGTGTCTGTGCACAGTTTTAAACAGCCATGTCAACCTAGCAAGTGCACCCACTTGCAAGACCCAAACATTCCCTTTTCTTGCATATAAAGCACCCCTCAGGTGTGCCACGGTACCCCTCTGGGCACGAGCAGTGTATGAGGAAGGTAGGAAATGTCCTGGTGTGTGTGTGACATGTCCTGATCGTGAAATACTGTGTATTTTGTTTTACACTATTGCAAGGCTATCTGTCCCATAGGCTAACATGGGAGTTGGTTTGTAACTTCTTACAAATATAACTTTCCATTGGAACAAGATAGAGGAATGAAGTTTGGGCTATCTAAACTCAAAATTAAATAACATATTTTAGTAAAGATGGTTTTAAAATTCTGTGTTTGAAAATGCAACTTTTATAAAGTGGCCATTTTCATGCTTATCCATCCTATATGCCTCTGCTGGGTTGTGTATTGACTGTCTGGTTTTGGCGTGTGGAGTGAGATGAGCTGGGGATGTGCATTCACTGCAGAAATTCACGGGGTGGGGGTTGAGGTGTGTCCTGTCTTTCCTGGGTGACTCCGAGCTAAGCTCCATAGACCCGGGCTGCATTTAGAGTAGTGGGAGAAGTTTTCCTTGCACCAGAATAGGCCATGTCTCCTGTGCACAGTGCTGTCTCCACCTGCTGACAAGAAGCTGGACCAGAGAGAGCGAGCACAGAACTGGTTTGGACTAAGCGGAGAGACTTTTTGCCACAAGAGAACAAAGGAAAATGTGGTATAAATATTGGGGCCCAGACCCCAGGACTTTAGAACTCTTTTGGATCAAGGAACCTGCCAAGAAGAGCTGGAAAAGCTGTGAGGAGGAACTACCACATTGCTGTGTCCTTTGTTGTGTTGGCCTGAAGTGGCTGCTTCTGTCTTTGGCAGAAAAAGGATTGGGCTGAACTTTCTGCAGCTTCTTTATTTGAGGTGGAGCTTGCCCTCTGTTCAAGGAGTCTCAGGAACAGCAAAGACTTCAAGTTCATCTGCTACCAGCACTGGGAACTGTGTGTTTTGTACTGCAACAGAAGAAACATCAACCTAATGCCGGCAACAACGCCGTTGCTGGTTCTGTGTCCTGAAGGCACCGCCGCACCACAACCCTGGTCTCACCGACGACGAAGCCTACCCCCGCCACCAAGCTGCTGCTTGCACTGTGACCTGTGGGCACCGCACTTTGCACCACCTCGCTTCACACTGCCGCCCTGGTATCCCGGTCGACGACGCTCCACGCCAACATAGATGATGCTGATTGCACTATGGTTTTAGGGCACCACTTTTAAGTAATACAACGCACCGCCCTGACCCACACCGCAGCCTTGGCTTACCGATGCCATCGATTCCGGTTCGTCAGCCGACGACAGCACTTGGGCAACAATGACAACGCTGTCTGCACTGTGACCTGCTAGCCCTGAAACAAGCACCGCCCCACTTCGCACAGCAGCCCTGGTCTCACCGCCACTGGACCACCATCACCAAGACGCTGCCTGCACCGCGACCTGAAGGCACCACATCCAGCACCGCTGCACGTTGCACCGCAGCCCAGACACCCGCTGACTTCACCTGTACGAAGTTCAATCTGCACTGTGTGTGACTTCAAGGTCCCGACGACTCCTGCCGACCTCCGAATCCAACGCCGGCTCTTCAGAGCTCACAGTGAGGTCTCCTACTCCCTGCATTTCTAAAGGTTCTTTTTTCACGGGTTGTTCCCGACACCGTAGCTGGCATGTGATGCCACAGTCAGCCAAAACTATTTGGATTTGTTGTTCACGACATCTTGAGAGCACCGGACAGAGCGGTCTACTTCAAGGAACTGTACGGTGGATTTTTATCGTTTTGCACTGATAAAATATTGGATAGTTTTCTAAAACTGATGTTGTGTCCTTTTGTAGTATTTTCACTGTATTATTGTTGGTTATGTGAAAATGCTTTACACACTTCCTCTGAGCTAAGCCTGACTGCTCGTGCCAAGCTACCAAGGGGTTGAGGAGGGATTATTTCAGAAGTGTATCCCCCTCATCCGGACTAGGAAGATGGGTCCCTACTTGAACAGGATAACAACCTGCCAAATAGAGACCCCCATTTCTAACAGTTACACAGGTGTGATATTTACACAATGAGATTTTGGATAACGTTAGAGTCATAGGTCTTCAGCAACATATCATTGAGGTGATAAACTATTCATTCAGAAAAGTTTTGTTTATGATCAGAGTCAGGGATCTCCAATAAGGCACAATTAATTGAAAAAGACAACATTCTACAGTGCTCAACCAGAAGACCAAAGGGGTAACTTTACATTCATGGGTATGTTGCTAAATCTCCAATTGGGACCACTTGGTGATCCGAAATAGGTTACCTGTACCAACAATTCTCCAAAACTAGTATCTTTCATAGATTCACTTGCTCAAATTATTTGACGCCAGAGGGATAGAAATAGTTCAACCATGTAAATCAATTAAAGATCCAGTGCTGGAGGACATCACATTAACATAAACACAGTACTAGTGTTACAATAATGGGCACAGGGATAATTTGACATTCAGAGTCACAACGATACACTATCACTAGGGGCATTGAAGTAATTAAACCAAGACAAATAATAGTTTATGGTCTTGGTGCTTTGAAAATTATACAGCCAGGGAAGTTCCATAACTTTGAATTTGCACAGCACAAGAGATCTAATAACAGTAAGATGCGTGATTATTTACAAAAGTCTGAGTACAACGTTATCATTCATGATGTGATAAATGGTTGTAAGGCAGTTACTAGTATGACATTAAACCTACTTTATGAATAGTCAGTTGTATATACTGTCAGAGAACTTTAATGGCCATTTGAGAATGTAAAATTCGACAGCCATAATTTTTCAAATATTTTACAAAGATATGATGATTTTATAATCAAAAGTGCTATAACTTTAAAGTCTAAGAGAAGTGACAACGTTGTTGTAAACCTTAGGTACAAGATGTGTGTTTACAGCCACATGTACACTAACGTTACACGTAGTCACATGTTGAAAAAAGACAGTCTGAGATCCAGCAAAGCATACCGGGATGATCTTTTAAGTAGTGATGGAATTCTACAATTGGGAGAACATGTCATATCTATGAACCAAGATCAGATGAGTAGAACTCTGCGACTCAGCATGCACACATATCAGTGGTACATAAATTTGTGAAAGCAGCCAATCAGTGTGGCTGAACAAGAGCCACACAGACCATGTGGAAGGGTCTTGCGATGGGACATTGGTGTGTCATTGGTAAGGTGCCTATGGTTTAGCATTTTAAACTACACCAGTGGTAGGATAGGTAGGACTCCAAGGACAGACACAACCTCAAGAATCTCAGCTCTTCAAAACTTTAGCTGTATTAGGTAACGGATGCGGCACTGGCTCTCTTTGTAGACGAGGTATTCACTCTGGCCGAAGAAGGAGTCCTTAAACTTCGGAACAGGTATTGGCTTCCCCTGAGGCACCACCACCTTCTTTCCATCCATTTCAATCTCCTTATCAAGTTTCGGGTCTGTAAGGAAGAAAGACAGAATGTACTGCTCAAAAGTGTTTCGCCCATGACTTGAGAATGCATACTGCTATTTGTTTCTCTATCCAGATTCTGAGACTGTGTAAGCAACTCTGTTGTCCTTGACAAAGTGTCATTTTGTTACCATCACCCTTGCTGTTTGCATGGACAATCAAATATCACATAATGCTGGGGCCATATGGGAATAGTAAGGTTTGGCTTGTTCCAAGAACCTAGTTGCCCTCTTTAAATAACAAAATCATGGTTCGCTCAAACCTCCAGCCCAATAAAGATCGGCCTTAGCCTGGTCAAATGTCTCTTATCCCTATAAAATGTCCTTCATTAACAACTAGGACCATGTTTTCATCCGAAGCAGATCAGCCAGTATCCCACAGCCATGCTTTGCCCTTATTCTTCATAACAGCACTGCTCTATTTCATCTAGCAGTCCTTCATGGGGGAAAGGCTCACTTATAATCCCAATGGGTCTGGTGACTTAAGTTACCGACCCATTGTAGAATACAAGGTTCTCAAACTAGGGCCCCTCGAAATTCCACTACATGCCTTTCTCACAGGTGGTTTAGAAAGACAAGACATTGCTCAAGATAACTACTAGGACGAAACTTACCAGGCTCACAATGTCCACGAGCAACTACACTGTCAAAACCTTTGGGAGCTGCACAGAGCGAACTGTCATCACGGGTGATGTGATGTTCCTTTCCCAGAGCAACCTCATTTAGAAACATGATCCCAATTTGCTGGTTTGTGCAAGCCACTGAAAAAAATAGAGGAAGGGAAACAAGAGATTAGACCGGAAGAATGAGAATGTGGGCAAGTGATGGAAGGAAGGTGGATAAGAAAGCATAGGGTGGAGAGTGATAAAGGAATGCAAGTTAGGAAAAGAAAGTGTGAGGGAAAAGAGGAGGTGCACACACAGGAAAAACAGGAGTTAAGAGAAAATGAGACATTTGAAAGAAGAAACAAGAAAGGCACAAAAAGAATAGGCACACAATAAAAAGCATGGATTAAATGTATAGTGGTGCCATTGGTAGTAACCACTCTGTCTGATTATGTTTGCAAACTTTATTATGGTAAAGAGATTAGGAGCTCTCATCTCCAGCCGCCTCTTGCCACAACTTTCAACATATGGCCACATTTCCCTGGTTGATTCTACGACCAGAACCATATTACTTCCCTTTCCTCATTACAACATACACCACACTACACATCCTTCCCTGAAAGAAACAATAAATACAGTCCCACACAAGTAAGAAAGGTATGCATGCATATGGCAGGAAAACAAATCTAATATTAAACAGGTAATACCAAAAGCAGAAAGTGCATACGTTTTACATCTCTTCCACAAACCCACCAATGTTATAATCCTTCCACCACAAGAGAGGCTGCTATGCCATTTTCCCGTTGAGTTATGAGAAAACAAACTCTCCTTCCAAAACAGCTTTGGGAAAGTCAATGTTTTCCACATCATTACAAGGTATATCGGCCTTTTCACCCTCATGGGTAATCATCTCCAACTCACGCTAGTCTGCTCATATTAAACCGAACATCGTGAAATTACACCATGCTACTTACATATTAGAAAACCAGTCCCCCCCTAACAACTTTCCTTATTAGGGGTTTCTTCACAACCCAAAGCCAGTTGTTCCTCAAACATCCAATCTGTTACAACCGTACACCTTACATCCAGTATTCTTTCGATCTTGCACTCCAAAAGTACATTTAAGATTCCACACTCTTACACCCTTTCATTTCTCAATCTGACCACATTCCATGGAACGTCTACAAATTCCCTTTCTCTTTTGCTAACATGACCTGGTTTCTTCACCCTTATTTCCACATATTTGGTTTTATACTTGTATAACGTATTGCAGTTTTCATATACACTTCTGCTTCTATTCCTCACAACCTCCACAGATCACATACAAGACTTGGGTTTTAACAACCATCCAGGAATACTTTTAGTATGGGGACTGCTTCCCCTCCTAACCTCAAATGGAGAGACACCAGTTGCTTCATGAACATACACCCTGTAGGCCGACAAAGATTTTTCAAATGCATTATTAGTTCAGCTCCCAATCCTTGTTGTCTGCCACCTCATTGGCCCCTTTAATTGCAGCACTGACCCTCTGAATCATCTCTTCCCCGATGTGGTTGTACAATGAAGTGGTCCTAAGTTTGATCCCAACACTTTACAATGTGAACTGGACCCAGTTATCACTCAAAGAACTAGAAGAGTAGGGGCATTGCTAAGCTGCTGAAGATGGCGGACGCATAGGGGAAGAGCTCCCGGGCTGCGCCGCACAATCCTGCCATTTCCCTGTTAAATGGTAGTCTTCCGACCTAGCAAAAGGGCGCAGCAGATTCACCGATCCCCAGGTCTGCCCCCCTGGGGTGAAGAATCCCCACTTGTAAAGCCTAGGGATCCACAAACTCTGCCACCAGCATGACGGGGCGAGGTGAGGACTAAAACATACACCTACCGTAGTCGGAAGATACTACCAGGATAAAGTGTGGGGTCTCTCCTCTCCCATTACTATACCCGTTGCTGTGCAGACGGTGGGACGCCAACCGCGAGATCTGACACCCAAGCAATGACACAAATCCCAGGCCTGGTCTGAAAGAATTCCAGGCGGCCGCAGTGAGTGCTGGGGTGAGGCTACGAAAACAATGGCCGTGAAGAGGAAAGGACGGCAACACTTGGAGCCCTGGCTCAACCGGCAGGAGAGTCTGTGTGGTCGAGTCCAAGGTGCTGGTGGGGGGGGAGGCCTCTCCCGGACTACAGACACCCCCGGGTCCGATCCGCAAGGAACCCATTCTGGCCGTGGGGTGAGGCCATGAGAACGACGGCTGCAGAATCGAGCCGGCGCTGGCACCGTGAACCCGGGGCCCAACTGACGGAGGTGCCTGCGGCCAACTCCAGACCAGAGAACGAGGTGTTGACAAGGAACGATTACACATATCTCAGTCCTGTCCGGATAGGATCACAGTGCCGTCAGTGAGAGCTGGGGCGAGGCACACGAACATTGTCGCCCACAAAGACAAACAAGCGGCGACACTGGGAGACGGGGGCCAACCAGTGGTGGGGTGCCTGTGTGATTGCAAGACCCTGATTGGGCAGGCCTTACCCGGACTGAGCGGCTGTGTCTGGACAGAGGAGTTCACACCGTGAGCCTCGCTAGGGAACGAAGGAGTCAGGAATATAACCTACGCCACCCAGGGGCATGATAGCCTATATATGCACTAGGCTGTGACACAGGAGCCCATCCCCTCTGTGCCTCGAATGCAGTTCAAACCTATGACCGCAATGAGGCCCTCCTACGGACGCTAAAACTATATAGTACAACAAAGGGTGGACACAAACTCATTAAATGAATAGCCAGTGCAGAGGTGCCCAATACCTTCCCTGCTCGCGAACAGAGAGAGGTCCCACATTAGGGAAGTGACACTGACAACCAATGTTCCCTCTAATTTTTTTCCTCTGTGTGCGGCAGTGGAGGGTCTCTGTGCGCTGCAACCATGGCTATGTGCGCCATGAACCAGACCGCGCGTGTGCGGCGCCAAATGTCACTCAAAATGTTTACTTCACCTATATATAGAAAAAAGAAATATGTGCCATAGCCTCGAGGTGGATGTACGGCACGTGGGTGATGTGTGCGTCGATTGTGAGCAGAGTTTAAAGAGCTGAGTGGCTGTTGATCACCTGTTATCAAGTCCAAAGGTTATGAGTTTTCATGTCGTTGAGGCGCGGCCTGGTGGCAGACACCCATTGGTGGAGAGTCCCTCAGTAAATGGAGAAAAGTTATTAAAAGAATAACTGAATAGGTTGGTAATAGGGTACATTGTGTGATAACTGATGCCATCCAGATCATCATCAATGAAGTCATTGTTAAACACACATGCTCCTGAATGGAGGACTGACACACAGCAGCACACCCTCGTCCCAGCAATGTGCAGATGGTGTCCATAGCGCTATTTTGCAAAGCCAGCCTTACTATGAGTCACATTGGGTTGGGCAAGTGGGTGTTCTTTCCCGAGATCAAATTACAGGTCTCAATTAAGGGCACAAACTTGCTATCTATCAGTAGGGGTTGGATATTTGGTGGAGGGGGGGTATAATGCCAAGTGGCTCTTGGCATGTGAAGCCTTCCACCTGCTCTCATGTTTTAGTCATCAGCACTTTGCATGCTGGAAGTTTCAAACCTGTTACTATTGTGGTAAAGAAAAAAAAAAGCCCCAAAATGAAAAGCACTTTTTGGATTAGAAAGCCAGGACTGAATGTGTTGCACATGCAGGATACAGTAAAAGTGATGCTTCATGAACGGCATTTTTGAGGAGCATCTGAATGTGTTGCACATGCAGGATACAGTAAAAGTGATGCTTCATGAAGGGCATTTTTGAGGAGCAGCAGTGTTTTTGTTTAATTATTGATGTTCTTCACAGTCCGCGAAGGGTCGTCTCTGCTAATAGGCGTGACAAGCAGAAGAGTAGTCCTTGATAGTAACAATTTAATCTTCTCTGCAGTTTGGCAGCAGAGTAGTAGGTGAAGAATGCACCTAGAATATCACGCTGGGCATAGAGGTCAGTTTCTGTGGGTGAAGTGAACTCAAGGATTGACCCAAAGTGGGAATCCTGGCGGATCAGCCATGCCAGAAGTCAACCCGATTGGTCCCCCTCTCAGTGCATCTTAGCCTCATAGGATTTGAAATTGAAGCAGAGCAGCTGCTCCAGGAGGGCCGCGTATTGGGTTTTGCCCTCTGTGAGAGCATCTCTCCCGGAGGCCTCCAGAGCCACGGATTTGTCTAAGTCAGCTGTCTGGCATTCAGAATTAGCTATCTTTCTGACAGCCATTATTTCTTGTAGTCGGTGTCCTCGGGTGACTACCTTAAAGGCGTCCCACTCTGTTGCCCTAGCGTAACACTGTGCCCTGGTTGTCTGAGAAATATTGGGTAATTCACTGGCGCTGAAACTCTTGGAAGGAAGGGCTCTCCAACTTCTGTCTGGGCAGCCACCACAAGGGCACTAGAGGCAGTGGAGAGCTCCATGTCAAATCAACAGCATGTGCATCATGGGTGGAAATTAAGCAGCCCAGATGATCAGCTTGGTGTATGACATCTAGAAGGGAGGTTGAAAAAAGGATGCAGTCAATGCACACATAAAAATTGTGACCTACTGAGTAGAAGAGATAGACTCGCTTATGAGGGTGTAAGGATCTCCACACATCTACTGACGACCATTGGTTAACCCATTTCCGGAAGTGATTTGTCTGTGCGTAGGGAAGAGAGCGGGGAAGGGGTGGGCAGGAGCAGTGTTGGAAAATGTCCCTCTCTGAAGGGTCACCCCAAACTTTTTGCATTCCTCCTCCTCTTTCGCTGAATTCCTTCTGTTGGCTTTAGGACTCTAAGCACTTTACCACCGCTAACCAGTGCTAAAGTTCATGTGAACTCTCCTCTAAATGTGATATAATTGGTTTACACCTGTTTGTAATATCTAATTTAATTGGAAGTTCCTTGTGGTAAGACCCCCAGCCTCCCCTCATGAGGGTGCTGCTGGGCAAGAGGCAATGGCAGGCATAGGGGATGATTAGCAGAATAAAAGGTGGTTGACAATGTGGAGCTCTAGTAGAGAGCAACCAGCATGGTGATAAGTCAAGCCACTCCCCTGAATGAAGTACATAATGATGCTTTATCTTGCATATTGTGTTACTGTTTGTTTACAAAATATGTTTCATGTTGCAAATTAAAAAATATGAGTGAGCCTTAAAGGAACCCGCTCCCCCGCCCCCTCCGCGCAATGCCAGAGCTTGTTTTGTTGAGCAGCGCTGCCTCACTAAAGTGTCTAAGCCGCTTCCCCGCCACGCAATGCCGAGAGCTTGGCCATGCCATATGCTATCAAACACTCGGCCCTGAAATCACCGAAATCATGAATGCATCCTTGGAAAAGCCCAGCCGAAATTGTAATTGGACTCATGAATTTGAGAATGCACAAAAGCTGAATTATGCAAAACTGCATGTTATGCAATGTTGTGCCTTTCTTGCCCCTTGCACAAAAAAATCATGTGCAATAACAACAACCATATTTTGTGGCATAGATGTAATTTTCCAAAACTTAACAGAAAATGTGATTCCACACTTCCCTAAAGTCGATACGCACAGCAAGAAGACTTGGAACAGGTTGTATGCTCGGAGCAGAGTGATGGATGGCCTTCCCGAAAATGAAGAGCTCCAAGCTACCCAGTGCAAGCATTTTCAGAGCCTCAAGTAAAACGACAGCTTGCCGTTTAGGTGCTCCTTCTTCGGTAGCAACAAAGCCATTTTTTTAGGTAATTTTTTGCAATTTGGCGTCTTCTTGTGGCCCTCTGTGGTGGTGCAGCAAGACAGCTGCCTTCGCTGGCCGTGCCCTATCACCTGCTCTTCCTCCAAGTGCTCTGAAGAACAACCCTGGCGTAAAGTCACAATCAATCAAATGAATCTTTTTGTATTAGCACGTCTTTGGGTTATAGGTTTTCTGTTGTGTTTACCACCTCATCTACATACCATGAATGCCTTGTACAGGGGACGAGGCTGTGCTGTACATACCCACATCAATAAACTAACAAATATATCCTACTGGGAGCAGTCGGTCCAATGTAGCTAGAAGTAGAAATGTCCCAGTTTTCACTCTGGGAGCCCTGGCATAGCACAGTAACAGATTCACATGCTCCAGTGCCTCCGAGTGGATAAACGTGGTAACTGCAGTCTGGTCACCACTACAAGTTGCTTTAAATGCAGGCCTTGAACGAGACAATACTTTTTAAATAACTTTTGTGCTTTGCTTTTGTACCCCAAACGCCCAGATATCCTGGGTCTAATTAACACAATCCCAGAACTCATTCTGCTCACTGCACTGTAGGATGTAGATATGCACTGGGAGAACTGGGCAATGCTTCTACCAAAATTAATGTCAGGTAGAGCCACTGGAATTATGTGGAAGTGGCGGACCCAATAATGCAGCAGTGTGTACTCACTCACCGTGTGTCCATTATTTATTTCCCTGTGCACTCACTGAGTATCAATTCCTTCCCTGCGTACTCACTCACCGAGAGTTCATTCCTTCCCTCCTCAAGGCACACTCTAGTCCCCTGTGGGATTACCCTCTCCTTCCTTTGAAGCGTACTCCCCACCCTTAATGTGAGGGACACCCGTGCCACAGCAGGCTCTCTATCTGCAATCTCAGCCCCCTTCCCCCTTCGAGCACCCTCCAACTTGTTAGTATTTATCAGCTCAATCTAGCTGTGTGGTACAGGGCCCCCCTTTTTGGGTACTGCCTTAGAAATGTGTTGGCATCTTTGATTATACACCAGGTTAGTGTATTGTAGGCAAAGGTGTAGCTAGCATGGCAGGAGTGGAGAAAGGAAACTGTAAAATGCCTTTGTACTCTTCGGCAGGCAAGTGCTTTGCTGCATTCACAGGACTACTTGTGGGCACACACAGCGGCAGATCGTGCATTTTTGTGTAAATTAGGTGAGTAAAATTGGACAAAACTTGTTCAGGTTTTCATCCTCGGTAAGTGTTTCAGAAAATTAAGTTCATTTTGGTGCATTTGTAAGTACTTTAAGCCCATAACATTAGTCCAACTTTTGCAGGATTTAAAAAAAATTAAAAAGTGGAAACAAAGCATTTTTTGCAGCTAACCGGTTCTAATGCAGTTTGCAAAATGTTTCTATTCGTGACCCAGGAGTTCTGGGTGGAGGCACTAGGAAGCTCATGCAGAAAAATTATATTGACAGCAGGAGTAGACACCTTGCAATTTGTGTGCAGCTGCACCATTACCTATGCATTTTTGGCAGCACAAAAAATGTCCTACACTTCTGTCTTGTTAGAGGGGAGGCTAGCTATTATCCTAGATGACAATCAGCAAATGAATGCCTTCCCCGAACGTGCATACCAACAGCAGTATTTATAAATGATTGGTTTAAAAATGGTATCCAGGACAATGGCACTCAAGGGTATAGCGTTGCTATCGATAGATACCCTGAAATTGAAGACATCCCAGCCATAAAGTAATCTTTCACTGGAACTGCAACAACATTATAAAGCTTTTTGCGCTCCCAGCTAAAAACTCAGCCCATTCTCATATCCTTGGAGAAGCTCCTAAAGACGCGCCTCATACCTACAACGGAATTAAACTATTCCTCCGAAGAGCGTAGATCCACCCTTTCTACCTTATGTGGATCTCTTGCTCGGCTGTACCACCGTCTGTTTTAACAGTTTCTGTACTTTGTTATTTTTCCTTGACAAACGCACTAATACTGCTTGGGAAAGTAGCGCTTTTGAAAATTGTTAAAAACCTGGTGTGTCCATGAGGGTTAGTGTAGCACGGTTCTAGAACTGCTCACCACAGGGATCTCTCAGAGGCATGCAACTAGTGGGTACTCTGCAGTGGAATCCACAGCACTGGCCTTTAAATTTACCACAGCACTCCTATTTTTTTTGTCCCACCTCTTACGTATTTGCATTTTATTTATTTTGTATCCTCTACTACCTTTCCCTGAAACGTTCTTGCCGTTACAGGAACAGCAGCAAATAGCCCCATCAGAGTTGATAGGGGTGGGCGCGCAGTCATTGAGGCGGACCTCAACCTAGAAATTAAGCTGTAGTTAGCTTCTGGGATCTCCCAGGGCCATCTGTAGTGACTAATTAAATGTTCTGCACATTGCGGGGATGAGCGAGTTAAAACACGAATTACCAGCACTTCTCTATTAACAAATGAAAGGCAGCAAATCTACAAGCATGACGTGTGTGATGCACACGTTATGCTTGTAGACTCGCGGCCTTTCGTTTGTTGAAAGGGCACATCTGCAGGGCAGTTGAGTGCCTTCGTTAAAGTAATCACGTTAATTGCAGCGCATGGCGGGTGCAGTGATTAACATGATTACTTTTACAAAGGCACTCAATCTGACCGTTTTCGCGCCACACGCATTTTAAAAGCGCCGGCGCCACTGTCCACGGTTCCCTGTGAGCGCTTTGTATTTTAAGGTGCGCGCTCCAGGAGATATAGGTGCGCCGCACGCGCGCACATTAGTGGGAACAGTGCTGACAACACATGCTAGTGGAGGAGAAGGTGCTCTGATCATATCAGGTACGGCCTAATGAAGTCCTTCTGAATCTCCAACAGTGCACTGTACATGTAGTAACAGCTTGGGCGGAGCGCCGCACGGAAGAAAGACCCTTAATCCTTCACGGGTTTCCCGTCAACAAGAGGTTAACCTTCAAGCTCATCCACGCACACAAGGCCCTCCACAACGCCGGCCCAGCGTACCTCAACAGATGACTGAGCTTCTACGCCCCTACCCGCAAGCTCCGCCGGCCTCGCCCTCGCCACAGATCCCCCGCATCCGAAGAACGACCGTCAGTGGCAGATCGTTCTCCCACCTCGCCGCCAATACCTGGAACACCCTCCCCACCAACTTACGGCAGACCCAAGACCTACTGGCCTTCAGAAGACTCCTCAAAACCTGGCTCTTCGATCAGTAGCAGCAACCCCCCCCCCCCCCTCCCTTTCCCCAGCGCCTTGAGACTCTCACGGGTATGTAGCACGCTTAACAAATGTCCTGATTGATTGATTGACTGTCGTCCTGTGGGTGAACATGCAAAAAGCCAAGCAGTAATACATAGGAAACATGTGGCACACGAGGGAAGACGGTGGACCAACCTGATCGTGGGCACATGGGACCTGAAGAACCGAGAGACTCACCCGCTACATCTGCAGAAGACTACGTGCCCCCCCCATAGCAACAGATTTAGAATGAAGACACATTTGATATGATATTGTAGGAGATCAGCAATTCCAGCAAGGTGATCGAACAACAGCTGGGGCCCCTTTTAATAGACTTCACCCACCTCAAAAGAAGACCACAGGAAACTTGCGGACACAGTCAAAAATAATACGATGGAGTTGGCTGAAATGGCCCCATAACAAAGGACCACAAAGGTAAACTTATGCAACTCCAGAGTCAAGTTGCATTCCTACAAGAGAAACACATAACTAATGCGGAGGTGGGCAAACTGCAGAAGAAATAGACAGTACAGGTACATAATACTTCCTATTCTGCATTTGCACAGTGGGCTGCAATATGGATCAGGGCTGGAGTCCTGTTTGAAGTTCTAGATAAACGAATAGATACTAACAGTAGATATACTATGCTTCGAGGTAAACTACTTGGTACACAAGTAATCCTAGTAAGCATAAACGCCCCAAATACAGAACAGGACAGATTCCATGCACAGCTCGCCCTGGCCAACTGGTCTATGTACCCTTGGATACTAGGAGGGGATTTTAATGCAGTGCTGGATGAGGTCCTGGACCGTTCCCATCCTCCTCTACCAGGTACAGCCTCTGTCCGACAAGGCAAGCCAAAGCCCTTTGCACCTGGGTCCAGGGATGGTCATTGGCAGACGCATGGTGCACCAAGAATAAGGGCATGTGTGGATACTCATTTTATTCCCCACTGCACCTATTACACATGAATCAACCATATACTATGTACCACTGCACCCCTACCCCAAATAACACACACACTACCAACCTCGGTAAAAAACTTTCTGATTACAACCCAATAGAACTGACATGGTCATTGGCTCGGATCCCTACGCCAGTCCCCATGAGGAGACTAGATCCAGTCTCTAAGAAGACTATATTCCGAGACACCATAGCTACAACCATAGATAAATACTTTCAGGAAAACACACGCACAGTCTCTTCCCAACTGTCTGAAGGGGAAGCATTTAAGATAGTAATCAAGGGTACATCAATTATTACATCAGGAGTGTGGCAAACAATAAGCAACGAGCTACAGCATGTTGAAACTGGGCTAGCCAAACTGAAACAAGAGGCAATAGTGGACGCAGAGATGACACCGCGACTCCAAAAAGCATGTATTGACTATGCCAAGTTATTAGAGTGCCTGCATGTGATAGATCAGCAAACGTACAGACAGAGGGTACATACAGAAGTAAATAAACCAACACCCTACTGGTGCAAATACTCAGGCAGACCCCACCGTCAGTCCACATACTAGAAATCAACATCCCAACTATGTTGCACGTTACCAAGAAATGGAGATTAACGCAGCATTTATAAATTACTACAAGGCATTGTATACAGCCCCCCCTCCACCACACCCACAGATTGTTACAGACTTCCTCAACAGCCTAACACTCCTGCAGATAGCAGCAGACAATGTAGACATGGAACTCCCTTGCAATACCACACCGGGCCTTGACGGGATCCTGGTGGAGTTCTACTCCACCTTCACAACTCACCTAGTTCCCCATTTGGAACAACTGTACCAAACAGCATTATAAGAAGGTAAATTACCCCCTACCAAGGCACAGGCGCTTGTGACCTCACTACCCAGACCCGGAAGGGACCTCACCGATATTACCACATATAGACCCCTGTTATTATTAAATACAGAGTACAAAATATTGAGGAAAATACTGGCCCTCCACTTGCTCCCGATACTACAAAAATTCAAATATACAGACCAATATTGTTTCAGAGAATGTCACTAAATATACGAAGACTTTACTACGTAATGGACGCACACCTAACGAAAGCCAAGCTCCGGGATGCATATCGCTTGATCTACATCAGGCATTCAATACCCTAAGCTGGGAGTACATGCTAGCCACCTCTTAGTAAAATCAGCGTACTCCCCAAGTTAGATCAAGTGGCTCAAATTACTATATGCCTCTCCCACTGCAAGGGTACGCATAGGGGCCCACATCTCTGACTCGTACTCAGTGCATAGGGGCACGAGACAAGGAGATGCCCTCTGCCCACAATACTGTTTGTGCTCGCGCTAGAACTGTTAGCACAACGGCTGCGACAAGAGGCACAGGAATGGGGAATCCCCATTGAACCCAAAATGCATGCACTGTTGCTTTACGCAAATGACACAGTACTATATGTCATAGACTGACATGCCAATTTGCAACATATAGCCCAGACATTCACACTATTTGAGCACATTTCCGGATTAGCCATAAATGTGAACAAATCACATGCATTTTTTTAGGAATGATGCTCCTGTTAGCACTCTCAACACCAGCGACACTCTAGATCTGCTCACCTCAAATTGTCTGTTTTCCTATGCTTAAAAACTTTGATAGAAAAACAGACATTTGAGGTGAGCAGATCTAGAGTGTTGCTGGTGTTGAGAGTGCTCTAACAGGAGCTGCTTTCCACCTAAACTTGAGAACTACCCAGAGTTCTCTCCTTTTTTGCATATATATTTTTTTTCTTCCACCAACGCCTTCGTTTTCCAACAAACGTTGGTGAAAATATTTCGGGCTACCGGTGGCCCCAACTCGGACCGCCCGTGAGCTAGCGTGGCATTGTTCCTCATACCGGAGCTGTGTTGAGGATACATATACATGGCATGCGAGGGACACTGCTCAAAGTGCAGACCGTGACTTCACGGGAGTGTCGGTGCAATCTCGCCGACCATTGACCCAGCTGTACGGCGCCCTGCGAGTTGGAACGGTATGCAGGGACTCGAGGGGCCAGGACATTATACAAGCGACCTCAGCAAGTTTGCCCAGCTCCACAACGCCAACAAACTATAAGTAATTACTTTGGTTTCCCACATCACGCCATTCCAGACAAACAGCATTCTGGGTGTTGGAGATCCACATTACCTGTAACCTGGCGGATGATCACATGGTTGGGGTGACGTTGTGGCAGCATACCGCTTTAAAAGGCACGGACATCTAATTTGGGCAATACGGACATGAGGCACGGCAGCAAGAGGTGTCTGAAGAAGGAGTAAATCCGAAATGCATCATACCCACGCTGTCCAGTTGCCATTAAACAGCCTCACCTGAAATTCCCTGTTTGTAGCTCCTTCCTTTCACTTCGCTGGAGGGCGGATGCAGATATATATATATATATATATACACACACATTAGCCTTACAGGAAAACAGGAAAGACTTAGCACACTCCGAGTGCAATCACCAAGAAATTTTACTTCACCAACAAAAGTTACAAACGCGTTTCAGCCCTGCTGGTCTTTGTCAATCTCAGCATTTCAACTCCATCATTTCACATTTATCAAAGCCCTCACAATTGCATGTCTCAACTCGTCACAAAAACGGGCTATACTTTTTAAGTATAACCAGGATAGGCATTTAGCAGTGCGGCCAGCTTAACAAGATTACTTTTAGCACATCTTGTCACTGCAATTCATATTCATTCCATCTATTGCAGATAATCTGACTACCAAACAAACAATTATTGCTCTCTTGGATAGATATGATGATAATTCTTACCATAGATAATGTTGGCGACCCACTATTTTTTCAGACCTTATTAGTCTCAATTTCATAATCACTCCCTGAATGGGCAGTAGACCCAACAGCTATTTTTGTTTTATATTAGGCAATTCGCTGTTCAGCAACACCATCTCATTACCACATATCTCCCCTCTTACTCGCAGGGTCCAGTATTCGATCATCATCAAGTATCTGCCACTATTGCGACCTGTATAGGCTCACTATAAATCTACTAACAATACCTTAATTTCTCATCATCATATCGATGATATGTAGCACTGCGCAAATTCAAACCTTCTCCTAGTTACACAGATTCTCTCGAATATTGCATACATAGATACCTTTGTTCTTTTCAATTGGAATGATTTACTAATGCTATTTACATACTTTAACATTCACACAATAAATCAGCATCATCCTAAATGAATAAGGCATCTGATAAATAGTGTTCTAAATATAAACTGCACTCTTGCCATTTCTCACCAAAGGATCCCCATCTTCTTTGGCCATGTTTCAACTTCCATAACTGCATGCTGCTACTTCTTCAATTGGTTCAGAACTTATATCCAATGTCTATATTGGGGATCACAGTATAAAGTGTCTACGTGCCTATATTTGTGCAGAAAATTGCTATGTAAATGGACCACGTGCCTGCCGATTAAAACCTTAGCCTATCCTGTGCTATACCAAATAATAACAATTATCATAAAAAAGAACTAATCTCTTAAAGCTTATCAATTGATACTTCCTGTATCCTACATGCACCCACAATTCTTCCTCACTACCCAAACCATAGGGGGTACGGGTACTCAACCAAATAATATATATGGATTCTAATTTGAAGAGCTTTCTTACCCTGTCCCCACTTCTTTCAGATATAGGTACTTGATCTATGCAATAGAAACTGAGGAGATTGCTATTACTCTTGTGACATGAAGCAAAATGTCTAGCCACTGGATACGCGCTTTCTTTGTTGGTTAAAGCCAGAGCAAGCGCCAGGACTCTTTCTGGCCTGATGTACCATGCTTCTTACATATAGCAAGTTACACAGACACACCAGGAAACACAACGAAGATGGTGTTGTAGTTAAGTAACTTAGTGAAAGGCTTTCTGGCTTTAATTCTTGGTACTGGATATTGTTCTACTATCGTGCTTTTCCTGCATGCTTTGCATCTTGCTCAGGGAAAGAAGCCAGTCACCTTAGGTCTTTCTATTGCTTTGCCTATAAAGTGACTATGGAACAATAGGCCCTTCAGGGATGGGTGTGCCTGTGCATAGTCCAGTACATTTATTTTAGGTGGCACTCGGTCGTGAGAGATTGTTAGGCCAATTATAGCATCTGATCAGAGTATATCCCAATGTTTACCAATTATATTTCTGATTTCTCCAAAATCTGCTACGAAAGTCAGAATCAATCAGGTCCCAGAATGATCTTTTGACTTGCCAGATCGCTGGAATAGTAGCTATCGCCCTATCATGTCTCCTTGCCCCCACTACTCCTTGTGGCAGCTGCCACTGCTTTTAACGTCTAGTGTATGAAAAGCACGTTTTGCGACCGATTCTGGTTCTGGGAAGAAAACCAGTAACTCCAAGGTTTGATTTCAATGAAAGGGAGATATGACCTAGGGTAAAAAGTCTGGGTTAGTGTGTAGACATACTTTGTATGAGAACACTTTCAAGTAATGTTCTTCGACTGTGAGCGCATTCATTTTGCTGACTCTTCGTAAGGATGTTATCTCTATGAGAAGCGCCCCTTTCCATGTTAAGAATTGTAGTTGGCAATTATGTAGTGGCTCAAACGGTGGCCGCTAAGTCATGTTAAGAGAATGTTTATATTACACACTGGTATTGGAAGTGTACGTGGTGGAATGACTCTTTTTCATCCTTCCATGAAGGCTTTGATTACAGGAATGCTGAAAAGGGACTGGTGTTTCCTGTTTTGTACATGTGACTTCTGTAAGTGTGACAGGTAACATATTCGTTGTTTCTCTGTTGGGAAAAATGGGTTAATGTGCTGTGTAGTACAGTAATGCACAAAACGTTTTCTATTTTGAAGCATTCCAAGCCCTTTGGTATGTCTTCTTGCCTCTCTAAGAATAGTCATACATTTGTCAGGTAGGTTGTGGTATCCAAATTCTATGAACTCAGGAGCCAGATTGCAAGATTTAGCTCCCCGTGATGTGCGTGAGAAGATTTGGATAATGGAGTAGCTTCTCATGAGGTAGTTGGGTGAGCTCCAGTAGTGTTGTGTACCATAGCGGACAACCCCAGATGGGAAACAATCAGACTTAGGGTAATTTATGTCTGTCTGAATTTCCCGACCACGGAAGGTATGAGTGGGAGAAGAGGAAAAGCATATGCAAATGTCCCTGACCAGTTCATTCACACAGCAGTGCCCATGGATTGTGGGTGTGGATGTCTAGATGCGAAGCTTTGGCATTTTGCGTTTTCTCCAGTTGCACCTTGGTCTATTGTGAGGGTTCCCCACCGATGGAAGTATTGTTGTAGTAAAGTACTGTGTATTTCCCACTCATTAACCTGTTGGTGTGTTCTGCTGAGGAGGTCCGCTATGGAGTTGACCTGCCATGGTATGTATTGTGCTAGGATGGGCATGCTGTGACCTGTTCGTCTACTTCCATATTTTTTGTGCTAGTTGGGATAATTGTTTGGAATGAGTCCCCCTCCCCCTTTTTCAGAATGTAATACTGTGAGAAGCTGACCCGGTATATGATGTCCACTAATGTAAGTGGGCACCTTGCACCAGTCCAGACAACACTTATGGTGATTTAACCCCTTGGCTGCTGGGGTAATTCCCCTGCCGTGCTGGGGGGACGCGCACAGCCCCCCGGTGGTCATGACGAGCTCAGCTCGTCATGGGCCACGGTGGTTGTGTGCTCATGACGAGCTGAGCTCGTTATGACCACATCCGTTTAATTAGAACGCACGCACAGCAGGGGAATTTGCCCAGCGCGCGAGCGTTCTAACGGTCATGATGAGCTCAGCTCGTCATGAGCACACGAGAACCGTAGCTCATGACGAGCTGAGCTAGTCATGAGCGTGGGAGGGGTTAAGAGGTCTTAGACAACCTTAGAAAGCTCTCTAAGTGGTATCTGTGGAGAGCAGCCCTCAGGCTTAGTCTTGGAGTGTAAAGCAGCTTGTTGCACCAGAATGCAATCTTATAGTAAAGATTAAATGACAAAGAACCACGCAGAGTATTTATAAAAAATGTGTGTGTTATATAACACTATCTAGTACGTTACAGTATCTCCCACAAGGAGATAGACACAAAGCACACAATACTATAGTAAAGAAATCACAGTAAATAGCACAAATACACAGTGGGCCCCAGGAGAGACCAATCCATATACCAAGAAATTGGTATAAGAACCACGACTCGAGTCAGGATAATGTCGAGAGGACGTAGAATCGCTGGGGACCCAAGGAACCTCCCAAGGTACGTAGATAGGGACCCCACGGAGGGCGTGCGCAGTGTGGGAACACGACCGCGGGCTCCATACAACTCTACGTGCAAGTCGCAGTTGGAATTTTAAAGATTAAGGACCCTTCCCAGTCGACCCTGAAGAATCCCCGTGGAAGCCAGAAGCTTGTAGAGCCCCCCTCCCACCTGTGGATACCCTAGTACTCACCTAACCTACACCAGGGAAGCCGGGTGTAATGGGGTGAAGTCGTGTCGGAAACCGCCGTCGAACCCAATGGAGGACTTCAGGAAAGTGCTGCTGCTGGAAGAGGAGAAAGTGTCCATGGGAATCCAAAAGTGGATTCATGAAGAAAAATACCTGTAAGCTCAGGAGTGACCAGGAGACTTGGAAGGTGAATGCCCTCCGATGTTTTGTGCTTCAGGAAAGATGTTGATGACATTGACTCTGCAGCTGTGGGGACCAGGCGACGCGGAGGATGACCACTAGCCGCGCACAAGCTGTTCCACAAAGGATCTGGAATGCGGAGGGGTCGGTGTCCGGTGGGTGCACCAACAAGCCTTGGCAAAAGCAACCCACACAGGAAGTCAAAGGTGCAACGTTGGGAACAGCAAGGTCCAAGGGACTCACCCGAAGCAGGGGACTCAGGGCAGGCCCGAGCAATCCCGGGAGCCCAAAGGAAACAAAGGAGACCCTCAAATGGACCCACAGGCTGGAGGCACTAGAGTCACGAGAGGACCTCAAGCAGCTCACTAAAAGATGCAAGCCGTGATGCCCACGAATGCGGGGTGGCTGAAGATTCTTGTCACAGGAGATGCACGAGGGTGGGGCTACTTGAAGCCGAAGATCTTCTTGCCAACAAGTCTTTACAACTGCAAGTTGGACGCAGTACTCAGGGGTTCAGTTATTACAACCCCCACAATTACTACTGGCCTCAAACTTGGTAAGAGGGTAGAGCAGGCCTCAGGAGCGGAGGAAAATCACCACCTGTGTCGCAGAGCCCAAGGAATCCAGAGGAGCTCAGGATCTGCAGACTGGTCGACTTACTTGCAGTGCCTGGGAATGCAGGGAGTGACTCATTCACGCCAAGGAAGATTACCACGTTTGTCCTTGATGCTTCACAGGCCTCGGAAGGTTTCTGTATGATGCACAGGCAATGCAGCAGACTGGAAGGGAGACGAAGTCAGGCCCAAACGAAGTCCAGCAAAGTCCAGAGTGCCCTGACGGTAGAAGTAAAGTGGTGTCTGATCTGAATCTTATCCCACAACAAATCTAGGGAGCTACACCCAGGAAAAGGTTAGGAAGATTCAGGGGAGGGTCAGGACAGGGGGGTGGTTACTCCCATGTCCTTTGTCCAGTTTTACGCCAGAGCGGGAGCCAACGGCTCTCAGGACTGGTTTGAACTGGACTATGCACAGGGACACACAGCCCTAATACACTAAATACTGTCTGGGAGGTGGTCACACCTCTTTGACAGGATGCCTATTGTTCAACCTTCCTCTGCTCGAGCTTGGCACAGCAGCAGGACGGCAGAAATGTGTCTCTGGTCAGCAGCAAGCATTTTCTAATGTCCAGGTCAAGAAGGCTGGTACTGGGAACACTGAGAGCCTAACAGAGGGCTCTTCCAGTGATTGGAGGTGTGGGAGTATGATTCCAACATGTTTGATACCAAATATGATAGGATTCGTTTCAGTCCGTTTCGAGATAGTCATCGCATAATTATATGCTGACCCTCTATATAGTATATGGCTGCTTCACTAACCACCCGGGAGAATAAACACTATAAGCTGTAGGGGTGTCCTTCTCATGCAGGGGCACCCTCTCACTTAGGACAAAGCACCCTCCCTTCAGGATTGTAAAGGCCAGCTATAGGAGTGACTCATAGGTTTTAAGTTTAGTGACCCTTAGATATAGTACCCCTATATCTTTAGTAAGGGGTGCAAGCACCGACTTACACAGGCTGCAATGGCAGGCCTCTAGTTGCATTTTGAATGGTGTCTGATGGGTGGCTGTGGGAGGGCAGGTCTGATATATAAACGCGGAGGCTGTATATATTGTCTAACAGTGGCTGATTTATTGTCAGGATATACAGTGGGGCAAGGTGAAGTGGTAAAAACCAGTGTCCTCTTCTTCTGACTCCTCAGGTGTAGTTACAGGGGTCTTGATATCTTCCAGTAGGGGGCTAGTGGCCGTGGCTTGAGACTCCTCCCTCTCTGTGATGGTGTCCGATTCCGGAGGTTCATTAAGGAGAAAAGAAAGAATGAGGGCCATCAGTGGTTTTATATTATGAGGGAAATGCTACCGTCACCAACACCCGGTGGTTTGAAAACACTATTCTGAATGAGGCAGGAAAACAGAGGTGAATAGGGATAGGGGTTTTGTCTTTACTGATGAAAGTTAGTGTGGAGTTTTGACAGGTTTTAAGTGCAAAGGGGTTCACGGTTCCAAAGAGCTTAAGGGCAATGTGGAGGTTTGGGGTTTTAGTACAGAAATGTTCAGGGTACCAAAGGTGTGTTAAACAAACCGTCACCCTCCCTTTTATCAACCCTTCCAACCCCTCCCTACCTCCACCCTCAGTTCACCCTCCCCGACTGCCCGTGAAGCGGTGTGACTCACCGACCCTGCCGTAACTCTCCAGAGTTACGGCCGCTCCTCAGCTTCCTGCGGTGGATGCCACCAATCTTCAGTCCAGTGGTCGTCTTCTCAGTCTTCGCTTGCGGCGTCCTCCTCGCGTTCCCGTTCCTCCGACTCGCCAGGTACTTCCGCGTTCTGCTCCTCCTCTCGGGTTCCGCTTCCGCAGGATAACACGCGCTCCTCTTGCCGAGTCCTGTCTTTTAAGTGAGTGTCGCTACTGGTTCCGGGGTTAGCGCCACCCTCGTTGGCCTCCTCACGGCTCTGCCGAGAAAGACGAGAGGTGGGTGGACTTTCTTCCTTGATCCCGAGTGGTCGGCAACTTCTCCATTTAGGCAGAGCCCCTGGGAATTCTGGATCTTGTAGGGTTCTTGAGGTATCGGAACCCTTCCTCTCACAGTGGCATAATACATGCTGCAGCCCATGGGTGACCTCTGAGTCACCTATGCCCTGGGTACCATATACCAGGAACCGACACAAGGGTACCCCGGTATCCAATCTGGGAGGTACACAAGTACTCAACAAAACAATGTAGAGAGAATGCAGATAGACTGGAGTCCTGATTAGCAGGATTCCAGTCAGACTATTCAAAACAGCATCACATCAAGCAAAAAGTAACCAAAAGGAGCAGATACTACTTTCCTACAAATACGGTGTTGTTTTCGGCTTGGCAGGCGTGTCCGAGGACTTAGGAACCTCGAATCAGGCTTTGTGGGTGTTGGCACCGAAGCGGGAGTCTTCGGAGTGGAAGCTAGCCTCGTCGACTTTGTGGCGTCAGGCGCTGGCTTTCCCTCTTTAGTTTTGGAAGTGGACGGCTTCGGAGCCGGAGCTTCTTTCGGTGCCTGTGCCTCTTTAGGCTTCGATGTCGAAGGATCTTTCGCTTTTGGTGCCGAAGGCTCTTTTGGCCTCGGTGTCGAAGGATCTTTGGGCTTCGGTGCCAATGGAGGTGGTGGAATCGGCACGTGTGGTTTGCTCGGTGCCGAAGCACCTGAAGGCGTAGTTGTTTTCCTCGGAGCCGAGCTCGAAGGCTGGGCTTTAGGAGGAAGTACTTTGTCTCGACTGGGCCCCTTGGGCGGAGTGCTGACCTTCGCCTTTGGCTTGGGAAGTGCATGTGGTGCAGGGGTAGAAGTACTCACGGGTTGACGTGATGGAATAGAGTCATCTGAGTCCTCTGCCTCTGATATGATCTGGAGATCAGGCGAATCCTCTTCCAGAATGAGCGGAACCTCGTCGTCGAAGATATTCTCCGGTGCTGGGGCTGATCTCATCTCGTGTCGACGAGCCCTCCGATCCCGGATGGTCTTTTTTGATCGGAAGGATGCACAAGCTGTGCAGGTCAACTCATCGTGATTGGGCGATAGACAGAGGTTGCAGACCTCGTGATGATCGCTATGTGGAAATTTTGCTCGGCATACCAGGCATTTCTTGAACGGAGTTCTTTCCATGTGGTGTAGGTCGCACGGCGTCGATAGGCCCAGCGGCCCGCGTCGATGAACCGGAATCGAGTCGATGGCGTCAAAAGTTGTATATTCGATGTCGATATTAGTTGTAGGAAGTTTTTGCGCTTCCAAGTTGCTGAAAAAGTTTTTCTAGCCGGAGCGGAGAAACTTATCCGAACCCAGTGGCGGAAAAAACAATCTAAGGATGGAGCCGATGCCCATGCGCAGTATTGTGCAAGGAAGGAGTCACCTATATCGTGACTACAAAGACTTCTCCAGGAAGACAACAACCTGCAATCATCCGAGCCCAACACCAGGTGGCGATCTAATGCATAGTGTACGATCTGCAGCTCATATGCCTCGAACATATTTTTTTTTAAATCTTGTGAAATGGTCTTCAAATGGAAAAGTTCTGTAACTCCAGTCTAGTCAACATGAATAAAATGATTTATATTAATGCATACTTACCTTGAGCAGGAGCAGGAGCATTGGTACGGACAGTGCTGACATGAGTCTTTACAGGACCATACTGACCTCCAACATTGGAATTGGTTTAGTTCTAAAGGGGAAAAAGTCTAGACCAATCTCTATGAAACACCTTAATGATGGAAAAAAGGGACTAGGTTTTGAAGTCTTATGAATGATTCAATACACATCCGCTGATGTTAGAGAGAGAGTTTTCTAGGCAGCGTTAGCCCTGTCTCTACAAGACATGCTGTATTCAGGATATGGGCATTAAGCTCTGCCCAATTTCCACCCATCTTTTTAATTAACTCCTGTTACTGTCCTTTATAAATGGTGGCTTTCGATTGGTCAAAAGGCTTAGTAGTCCCTCCTTAGTTCTGCCTTTTCTATTCTTGTAAACTCCCATGAGGACACCCCATGTTACATGTGTTGTTACTCAGTATGTTTTAGCTACAGTTGCAGAGCATTATTTTCTTAGTAACTTTTTCCTAGTTGCTGTTGCAGACACAACAGGCTCTCCCGCAAAGCAGAGTCCACATACTTTCCTGGCTTAGGCAGGCACCTGATGTTTATCTTTTAAACACTCTCCCTACCCGCTCCACAGCCATGTACATGGTATCTCTGTATGTTGTTGTTTTTTTTTTTTATAACATCACGGCATGCCGCGCAATTTATTTTTTATCATGGCGGCCGCACGCCTTTCTTTTTCTTCTGCATGGCTGCCCAACTAATTTTTTTTTTAATATTGATGCCTTTTGCGAGCAGCGTGGGGTGCCTTGCGCTTACGGCATCCGTGCCCCGTTGTTTACCTTTGTGCGGAAGGCCAACTCTTTTTTTTTTTCAAACTTCTAGGTTTAGAAATGCTGTGTGTTTTTAAACAATGCCAGAACCTAAACTGGGATAGTTGGTGCTGGAGGCTCCAGGAAAAGGAGTTGAAGGCACCTCGTGGAAAAAGGATGAGTTCTGGGGCTGGCAGCCTCGGGCTCAGGCTCCCCCGGGCTCCAAGATCAATGCCTCACTCGGTCCCAATCAATCCAGCAATGAACCTCTTACTCCCCAGTTCCTTGCCGCTTTCAGTGCCGGGCCTTTCTCTGGAGGAGAGCGCTTAAAAGACATGTCTCCCCACAGGGGGATGCTCTTTAAGAGCTCTGTTTTCTTATTTCCACTCAGAAAGAGACTAATTGCTGCTGCTCTAAGTGGCAGGATCCTTGTTCTTTCTTTCCCTTTCTTTTGCATTATATGTGTTGGTTTATGGTTCTGCTTGTTGTGGTGGTGGTGCGCCCACAAGTATGTTTGGTTTTACTGAGGTTTGATATGTATTGGGTGGCTGTTGCTGCCATGCAGTATGGCGTACTGTGATTTTCAGTCTATGCTAACTTCAATTCCACAAAAGCAAAGCTGCAGAGTGTATTAAAGGTGGATAGTGCTATTTTAATACTAATAGATTATCGATCCTCAACTGGTCGGCCTGGCCAGCCAGTGTAACGTTAACCAGAGCATTTTATTTATTTATTTTCAAAGTTTTATATATTTGCGAACAAGATCTTTGCAGATATCAGAGCGCTTTACAGAAACAGGGGTAAGGGAAACAAGGGAATGAATAAACAAACTTTTGGGTACAAAATAGTAGTAGGTAGTATGTGAGTTGCAAAGTAGGATAGCAATCGGATAAAACAAAAAGTACAGTTAGACAATCCGATAAACAAAAAATACAAGGTCGGTGCAATGTACTCAATATATCCAAAAAAGAGTTCAAGTGAATTTAGCCATAATGATTGCTTTCACTTCTTTCTTAAAAAATGCAGAAGAGGAGATAAGTCTTGTTTCGGGAGGGAGTGCATTCCAGATCCTGGGTGCCATTCCAGAGAAGGAACGTTTATAAGTTTTTTCCTTCCGGAATCTTCGCGGTTTCAGGAGGAGATTTTTTGTGCTTCTGGTGGATCTCGAGCCCCCTGATATAGTCAGCTTTTGTGTGAGGTAGTTGGGTGACTTGTGGTGTACAGCCATATGAGTCATACAAGCGATTTTTAGCTGTATCATGGCTTCAAAAGGCAGCCAGTTGAGGGATTTTAAATCAGGGGAAATATGCGAATGTTTTTTTGATCCAGTGATAAGTCTCGCTGCAGCGTTCAAGGAGGCTCTTAGGGGTGCAGTTGTTGATAGGGGGAGCCCGCATAGAGCGACAATTCCGTAGTCTATGCGTGGGATGACTAGGGCTTGTACTGCAGTTTGGAAGTCCTTAGCTGGGAGGAAGGGTTTAAGTTTCCTCAAAGTGTTGATTTGGAAATTAGCTCCCTTAGTAGCTTTGCTAATATGCTGCTGCATGTTGAGATTGGCGTCAAGTGTGATGCCTAAGGATGTCGCGGAGTCCACGATAGTGGGTTGGACATTGAGTGCTGTTAGGTGCTTGAGCCAGGTTTGGGTGGTGGAGATTTTCGCAGGAGGTGAGATCAAAAGGAACTCAGTTTTCAGAGCATTTAGTTTTAGGTGATTATCGGCCATCCAGGATTGGTTAGCCGGTGATTATCGGCCAAGCATGAACCTCAAATGGCAGCATAATGATAATGTGTGCACACTTCCCTATATAATCCCAATTAAAATGGGCAAATATGGCACTATTGCTCTGTGAACTATGCGGAGATGCCAGGATTGGATGTGCAGCTTTCTGTCCGACCAGCAGGCACAATGACAAGCTCACACTGCGTTCATCCTAGAGTCCAAAGTTATTAACTCTTACCCCACCATGAACACTAATGCACGTCCTCAACCTGCAGGGCATCAATCTCTCTGGAGCTTTCTGCTCAGTTGTCCCGGTGCTTTTCAGCCACCACGCTCGGCAGGAAAAGCCACACTTTCACTAAAAGCATGGTGGTTGGGGCAGTTTTTTCCATTACAGGCATAAGAAAATTGAAGCATTCTTCTTTTGCGTTTTTCTTTACATGCAGAAGAAAATGGATGCATTTTTGTTGTACGTTTGGCACTTCAGACATGCTTTAGGAAGACCCCTAATTCCTTAACTCTCATTACAGCCTGAATGATTGCTTCATTGGTACAAGAATCGGGGTAGGAGAGGTGACATTTAATTCCTGGTTCTAAGGTACGGCATTTTCATACATTATATTTAAGGATTCATGTTTTTACTTACTTATTTCTCATAATGCTGTTGGGAGTTTCAGTAGCAAACTAGTTTTCTGCTCCTACCTTTCTCTTTTAAATAAAGGGGGGGACCTTAACTGCCTCATACTGCTATTCTCCTCCTCACTCTCCATCCTGATGCCTCACGCTGCTCTTCTCACTCTGTCCTTGTGCCTCACGCTCTTCTCCTCACTCCTTCCTTCTGCCTCATGCTGCTCTCTTCCTCACTCTCCTTCCTTCTGCCTCTCGCTGCTCTTCTCCGCACTCTGTCCTTCTGCTTCATGTTGCTCTTCTCCTCACTCCTTCCTTCTGCCTCATGCTGCTCTTCTCCTCACTCTCCTTCCTTCTGCCTCTCGCTGCTCTTCTCCGCACTCTGTCCTTGTGCCTCACGCTGCTCTTCTCCTCACTCTGTCCTTCTGCTTCATGTTGCTCTTCTCCTCACTCCTTCCTTCTGCCTCATGCTGCTCTTCTCCTCACTCTCCTTCCTTCTGCCTCTCGCTGCTCTTCTCCGCACTCTGTCCTTGTGCCTCACGCTGCTCTTCTCCTCACTCTGTCCTTCTGCTTCATGTTGCTCTTCTCCTCACTCTCCTTCCTTGTATCTCATGCTGTTCTTCTCCTAACTCTCCTTCCTTCTGCCTCATGCTGCTGTTCTCCTCTCTCCTTCCTTCTGCCTCATGCTGCTCTTCTCCTCAGTCTCCGTCCTTGTGCCTTACGCTATTGTTCTCCTCACTGTCCTTGTGCCTCACGCTGCTATTCTCCTCACTCTGTCCTTCTGCTTCATGTTGCTCTTCTCCTCACTCTCCTCCCTCTGCCTCATGCTGCTGTCCTTGTGGCTCACTATGTTCTTCTCCTCATTGTCCTTGTGCCTCACGCTGCTGTTCTCCTCAGTCTCCTCCTTTCTGCCTCATGCTGCTCTTCTCCTCACTCTCCGTCCTTGTGCCTCACTATGTTCTTCTCCTCATTGTCCTTGTGCCTCACGCTGCTGTTCTTCTCCTCACTCTCCGTCCTTCTGCCTCATGCTGCTGTTCTCCTCAGTCTCCTCCTTTCTGCCTCATGCTGCTCTTCTCCTCACTCTCCGTCCTTGTGCCTCACTATGTTCTTCTCCTCATTGTCCTTGTGCCTCACGCTGCTGTTCTTCTCCTCACTCTCCGTCCTTCTGCCTCATGCTGCTGTTCTCCTCAGTCTCCTCCTTTCTGCCTCATGCTGCTCTTCTCCTCACTCTTCGTCCTTGTGCTTTACGATGTTCTTCTCCTCATTGTCCTTGTGCCTCACGCTGCTGTTCTCCTCAGTCTCCTCCTTTCTGCCTCATGCTGCTCTTCTCCTCACTCTTCGTTCTTGTGCTTTACGATGTTCTTCTCCTCACTGTCCTTGTGCCTCACGCTGCTGCTCTTCTCCTCACACTCCATCCTTTGGCCTCATGCTGCGGTTCTCCGCAGTCTCCTCCTTTCTGACTCATGCTGCTCTTTTCCTTACTCTCCTACCTTGTACCACCTGCTGCTCTTCTCACTCTCCCTATCAGTGGGTCACGCTGCTCTTCGCCTCCTCACTCACCTTCCTTATGCTTCATGCTGCTCCACAAATAATTCCAATCTACCCTACATAATTCCACTACACACATACATTTTTTCAAATCCAAATCAACAGGTGCCAACAAGTGTTGCACAACACATGTTGCTTCATCAGTGCCAATCTGTAACTAGATATGATATACAACCAAAGTAGTGATGAACCAGAACAAGAAAATATAGAAATTAGGATGAAATTATTTTAAAAAGGAAATGGAAACACAAATATACTCTTCGATTTACTGTAAAAAATATATGCAAGACATTGTCACGTGATGAAACAATCAATTTTTTAAATCACTGAATGTCAGGTACATTCATTACCAAGCAAGAACCCAAGTTCAATGTGTAGAAAAACCTAATTAGAAGTGCTGATTTGAAGAAAGACTCTTATGTCAATGAACAACAAAGATAAAAGCTGAAAATATTTAACTGCATAGTAGAAGAGCTGCAAGAAAAAGGGAAAAGAAAAGAGCCAACGTGTATTAGGGGACGGAAGTTAAAAATCTGTTTTAAAAAAATGTGTTAAAGATTGGATAATTATCATTCCAAGAGAACATATATGATATCAATACTCATGTGCCCTTTCAAAAATAAGTTTACTTGATTCTAGAGACCATCTGAAAATACACTTGAAAACACATACCATTTCAAATGCTTACCACAAAATATATTTTGATTAAATCAAATGGAGAAAAAAAAAGAGAAAAAAAGACACATATTCGAAGAAAGAAGCAATGTAGCAACAGTGATGTAACCAATAATATCAATGAGAAGGGGACCTCTGGTGTAGTCTAGAATACCTTCCGTCACATATTATGAGCAGTTCATTTGGAAGTAGAGTTCTGGTTTTAATGGCCGTAGTTATGGTTTGTGCAGGTCATCTTAACTGGCCGGCTTTGAGCAGGGTTGGGATTTAATATATAACCATACCTTAACTTAAAGTTCCCTTTCGAGGAAAACAGAGTTTTTTTTTACGATACTTTAATGTGTTATGAGCAGATAAAACCATAACTGACCCGTAACAAAGTGTTTTGAATGTTTTTAGAGTATACTGCAGGGTCTATAACCAATTCCCAAAGCGCACCTCCGGCATACCCAACACCAGACTCTGCACACCTTTACATTTCAAGTGTGGTGTAACTTCTCTGAGATTTTTGTTGAGGCTGTAAGCAAATTTCCAAAGGCGGTTAAAATGGAAAAGAGGTCCACTTTTGTTCAGCCACCTATTACTACCCCAACATTCCCATCTTCTACACCTATGGACAAGCCTTCGCAGTAATTGGCATGGTGAAGCCTAGTTTGACACACCATGTCAATGGCATATTTTTGTAGGCTCATCAAATGGAGGCAAAATTACAAGTATATCCAAAAGCTAAGGTTTAAAGCAAACTGGGACCTAATCCAAACTAGAGTTGCTTTATTTATTTTTTATTTATTTTGAGAGTTTTATATAGCGCGAACAAGATCTTTGCAGATATCAGAGCGCTTTACAAGGGGTAGGAGAAACAAGAGAGCAATTAACAAGCATTTGAGCGAAGGATAGTGTAAGGTAGTAAATGAGTAGCAAAATAGGGTAGATACAAGAGGGAGCATAAACAATCAGTTAAACCAATAATATGCAAATAGACAGTCTGAAAAACGAATATTACAAATAGTGAGGAGTCTCAAATAGTTCCAAAGTAAGGTACAAGTTCACGTAAATTTAGCCATGAGGATAGCTTTCAATTCTTTCTTAACGAATGTAGTGGAGGTGATAAGTCTGGTTTCTGGAGGGAGTGAATTCCAGATCCTGGGTGCCATTCCTGAGAAGGAACGCTTATATGTTTTTTCCTTCCGGAATCTACGAGGTTTCAGAAAAAGATTCTTGTACTTCTAGTGGTTCTTGAGCCACCAGAAATTGTCAGCTTCTGAGGGAGGTAGCCAGGTGAGCTGTGGTGTATAGCTCTTTGAGTCATGCATGCAATTATTACATATGTTTGTTCACAGAGAGCAACAAGTACAGATAAAATAGATTTAGATTATCATCTCTAGCAGAGAAAGCAGTGGTCACATTAGAAACAAACACAATCACTGAAAAACTGTTTAACAACTTGACACCCCTCCAAACTCCGACTGCGATTAAACTGGGTATAAAAATGGAATTACCGTATCCAGCCGACTTGCTGTTCTCCGAAGCAAAATAGATGCCTTTGCCCACACGGCCACCGGAATGTGGCATGATCCGGAGCCCACTCTTAAGAATAGCAGCCACCACTGCCACATTAGTTCCATGCCAAAGCAGACGTCGATTGTCTAGACCATCGTGAGCTGCAAAGCGACTGCCCTGGGAAGGCAAATATCAGATGTAATAGGAGGAGTCTCCATAATTATGAACAGAATGTGATAGCAGAATGTCGTTTTCTCTTTTAAGGTGTAAATCATTCCCCAATCTAACATAAGGCTTCAGTCCCTGGCAAGAATTAACCCCTTTGGTATAAGGGCCCTTCCCAGAGTAAGAATCCAGTACAAAAATAAGTTGATAGAAGATCAGGTCAGGGATAACAAGACAGACAGGGATTTTGGTTGGATTTAGAAAAACAAGATTGACTGGAGTCGAAAGCAGAGTTTGGAACACTGTTCGGAAATGGGCAGAAGGTTTAAAAGATATTTTGTGGTTCAAGGAAGGTGCAAGGGCTCCAGATATAGAGAAAACTACATGTTTCTATCTTTATTACATTCCCAAAATGCACACATCAATAAACTGAAAACTACAGGGGTGGATGTCGAACAGAGCTCAATGACAGTCTCTACTTCTACTCTCTTTGAAAAAAGGCCAATGGTCCAGAATGTTGGGCATTGTGCTATTCAGTACAGCGAGCCACCTGAAAACAAATTCATGAGTAGGACGAGCCAAATTGGGGAAGGAAACGCATCACATACTATGATACACTATCCAGCACTGTAAAGAGAATAATGGAGGCTGCAAGGAACCACATTCTTCACTTTCAAGTCATATCAGAAAAAAAAAGAATTATGACTATGCAGCAGTTTTAATACTGCAAGCAAAGTATGACCACAACAAGCCAAGAGTATCGAGAACCAACAGGATCTCTCCTATCCTCTGCCACTGGTGAACAAATTACCGCTTCTGGATGAACTGGCCATCTATCCTGGTGGATGGAGGTGGGGTCGAGCCTTGGTTTTATGGACCTCCGCTGCTGCCTTCGATACTACTAATCCTGCCATTCTAAAAGGAGCAGGTTTTTCAGGAACAGGATTAGCTTGGCTAAACTCAATTGTTGGAGACATATCTCAGTCAGTCATCATGCTGCCAGTTACATTCCAATCTCCCCCAAAAATGATTTCTGTCACCTTTTCTTTTTAAAATAAATATACAGCTGCTGGCTAACCTACTCAAACAATTTTCTAGCAAATATGCTGATGATCCAAAATTGAGTTTAAAGCCAATTTAAAAATCAGGTGAAGTGTGACTGGGTAAGAAGGCAGTGTGCTAGCATCCAGTGTGCATTGCTCCAAACTCCACTAGGAATACAGCCCTGACCGGCAACTTTTAAGGGACTCATACGCTGGTGAGGGGTCACTGAGCATGGCCGGCAAATAGCATTCAAGGGCAAGCAGGTGCCAAATACAAGATGGTGGCACCGCCAGACAAGAAGTAGGACCCAGAAGGCACCAGCAAGCAGAACATTGGAACCGGGCCTCTCTCCCTAATGTGAATGTGGGCGGGCCGCCCTCTAAAGCCTGGCGACAAGGGAGTTTGTTGGACAGCCACCGGCCCAATTCAAAATGGCAGCATCCGAACAGAGGGGGTCGCGAGGCAACTACGTCAATTTGTGTTTTTTTTTTTTTTTTAGAGTACCACCTACTTAACTTACATGGACATATAGGCCTACCACTCGTAGGAGTGGAGTGGTTTGTGTAGCAGGCCCTGGAGGTGCGGATATGTTGTGGAGTACTCAAGATGTATGTGTCCACTGTGAGCCCCATGTAAGTGGACGGAGAGAGTGTTGCCTCTATCCCTATGTGTCTTTTGTCCTGGGGGGTAGCTGAGAAAGGCTGAACATACACAGCATAGAAGAGTACTTTGATGCCCATAGAGGAACTGGTGGGGTGTGGAGATACACAATAAAATAATCTGCTCCAACATAACATCTTCACGGAGGTATCATTGGGATCACTGAAGTGCATCGGTTACTCCCCCGAAGAAAAGGAGGGGAGCAAAAAATAAAGGGGCGGAGCAAAGGCAATGAGACCCTACAATGCTGGAATGATCCCTGTGGGACAGGCACAGACCTCCCCCGCTTTGTCGGGCTGGACCGCCTAGAGACAATATTCACATTTACAACTTAAAAGAAAGAAAATTAAGGTGACGAAATCCAGGCCCGCCTAACGTAACTTTTCTAACAGAGACTGCAAGAACTTCCATCATATCCCAACTGCTATCTTCAGGGTGAACAGAGTGGGTAATCGCTCAAATGAAACAGGAGCATGACCCAGAAACGTTATAGATCGTAGACAAAAGGAGGCTACCATGGGCAAAAAAGAAAGTCCGAGAACTGACTGTTTGAAGGCAGCAGGTTGTACAGCATCAAAACCTTCTGGAAGCCACTCTGTGGCACAGATGCGATTTCAAACCACTCAAGGTCGAAATCCATAAACAATGGATACACTACAGATGGTCAATCCCCATGGAGGTGCAGTTTACATGGAAGGACACTCTTAAGTCAAATTATGACCCAGAAAAGGGTTTGCGGATAACCTGGATCGCTCAGACAGCAGGGTCAAAGTGTGGGAGGTGTCTGGCAGCGACAGGATGAAGGGATGCCCCAGGGGACACTCGCCACCTGCACAAGCATAGAAACTACAGAGAAAAATAGGCATAAAATAAAGAGACTCGTATCTTTGCTTTGAACCAGATATGTTGTACTCAGCTTGTCCAATGGAAGACAATGTTGGGTGTTGCATATGCTGATAATCAGAGACTTAAAGAGGAGGGAGAGGACTTTTCTTCCAGGCACGGTGGGTGGAATGTTTGTTTTCCTGTTTCATAGATGGTGGCTTTGAATTCCACTAAACAGAAAGGGGAGTCATGAGAAGGGAGTCATGAGAAGGGAAGACCACCATGGGTTGTCTCCTTCTGGGACTCTTTTGGTTACATAATATTATGTGTTTTTGTTTAGGTGAAATGTATTTATGTTAGTTTAATTGTGGATTAAGCCTGGCTTGAGGTGGGGGAAGGGATGGACTCTTTTTACTGGCCTATGCATTGAGAAACGCAAGGGGAGCTAAGGGAGGCGTTTTAACTCTGTTATCAACAGCCATTAGCTGCTACGTTCAAATTACAGTTCCAAGAAATGTCACTTGCTTGGAGGAGAATTCAAGCGAGTGAAAAAGGATCGAGGTAGTCGATTCATCCAAGCACACGTCCAGGTGGGCATAATGAGTCATGTTATTGAATGTTTCTGCCCCCAACAGAATTGGGATGCCCGTCTAGATAGCTCCCACAAAACAGAGGCAGGGGCTTGGGAATTAAAAATGTTTTTAAAAAAGAAGGACAAGTCATAGTGGACTGGGGTCTTGAAGATTCCAGGCAGGTGGCACACTCAAGAGATATAGATATTTTTTTCTACTACTACTTCCACAGAACATACTCCTGCATCAATTATTTGTCTCGCAGGGTACTATTCACACGCTATTGAATATAGAAATCTTTGTGTCTGATCATGCACACATGACACTAGAGTGGGAGGGGTGGGTGCAGAGCATGGGAAAAGCAGATGGAAGCTATACCACACGCTGTTTTGTGATCCAGCTAAAAAAGCATGATAAAAGTGATAGAAGAGTACTTTGCGAACAATAAAATAGAAGAGACCAAGTGTGAAATGCGGTGGCGCAGGGGAAGACTATAGATGTTTCTGATCTACAGTTGAGGGAGACCTGTTCAGAATAGAGCTCACACCATTTAAGCTGTGGGCAACGGTGCTATCTATGAAAAAGAGAACCACATAGGCACAATCTTAGCTAGATGCCTCTGTGCTCTGAGCCGGAGGGCAAGGACATGTGTTATGCAGGTAAGGAAAAAAAGATGCAGCGCTAACCACAAATGTGGCAGAAAAAAGAAGGTTTAAAAGCTTTCTACGTTGAGCTATATATAGGCTGTCCGGTTTTAGGTTTAAACCTAAAAGAACTGATAAAACTCCACTAAAAGAAAAATAGCCCTCACCAGTGAAAACATATAAACACTGAACAAACACCGGCACAACAACAAACTAAATGTCATTCAAAGAAAGAAAAAAGAGTGACAGTCATTTTTTTTCTTCCTGAAGGGGCCAATACAATGTAACTTTGTTATACAAGCTAGCAGTAAGAAAGACTGGTGGACTAACAATTATTCTTCTTGAGTTTTGTTGTTTAGGGATGCCACTCAAATATTGTTTCTTCTTCCTTTTTCTTTTTTTCAGTTTTGTGGTCTTTGGTCTAAAGATACAGGGGTTAGAAGCATGTTTTTGGTCTTGTTTAATTATTTCATACACTGTAGAGAATCAGGAAATATCAAACTATATTTGATATTTTGGCTACGTTTGATTCTTTCACTGATAGGAAAAATGGCTGGTTTCATAAGAATCTCTTAATATGTGTCATCACGTTTACCCACAGAGAATGGGTAAAAACCGTTAATACATCAGCCCCTAATCTCTAGTGAGTCAATATTGATAGTAGGTGAACTGCCAACACCTCAGGCTTTAAACATTCAATGCAAGGTATAGTGACACGTATATGTGAAAAGGGCGCTATTGCCAAGCATCTGGGATAGTGGTGAAAACAGGACACCAGACTTTTGGAAACATGGAACGCAGTGTCACTTGGAATGCTCTGCAAAAAAGGTTCTTTCCAAGTTCAACAAAGATTTAAGTGATATTATTTGTGTTTGCAGTGATTCAGCTATGTATATGAAAAAGTTGTGTGATGACCTGTCAAAATTGATACCCGAGCTGAAGTGCTACCCTGTAAGAGATCCTTGCCACTTGTTAGATGGCATGCGGAGAGTATCTTTCCAATCTTCTGAGTTCATGAGGAATGCTATTGACTTTTTAGTCCATCTGGTGCGCTGTTTTCTGTTGCACAAGAACTAAAATGCAAATATTTCAAATTTCGTACTTTGTGTGGCATCAAAGAGAGAGTCATCCTAACTGTTTCCCTCAGCTAATGGTTCTCAGTCCAAGGGGCTATGAATGCTATATTATCCATGTGGCAACCGTTTACAGACTTTTTGATGAGTAATGATGCCAAAGGCACGACATGGGAGGATCTTTGGTCGAATATTGATAGTGATGTGAAAAAAAGTACACTCTACTGCACTCTTTACAGGAAAACATAACAGCTGTAGTGGACATAATAAAAAAACTAGAGTCTGACAACACCCTTGTCTGCCACGTGTTCAGCATAATTGGTGTAGATGTGAAACTTCTCCTTAAGAGTAGGCAGGGGAGACACCTTTAGTGACTTTGGTACTGCAACATGTTCTAGGTTAAAGTACTTGCCACATGAAAAGCAAAGCTATGTTAAAGAGCAATTCAGGAACTTTTATTTTACAATGTATGAGAAATGGCTTGTAATGATGCATAGAAATGTCCCTTCACCAACCATGGCATTTGAAGTCAATGCAACCTCACTGTGTTACTCTGTACAAGTTCTAGATCCCTTCCATAAAGGGAATTTCCTCCGTAGTTTCAAAAGTGATGCTTCATTTTTGAATGCTTCAATAACTCTGAGGGGATAAGCACCCAGCTCAACGCAAATGTTGCAGAACCTGCCCTGGGAATCGCAAATTCCAAGTACACCAGTATTGGAATGGAAAGCTATGTCAGTGGCCAGAGTTAACAAATTGAATACTGGCTGTTTTGGCGTTGCCTGTCTCAAGTGCCAATTTTGAAATGGCCTTTTCACAAAGGTTTACATGGGAAGGAAAGAGTGAGCACACATGACCAAAGACTAACTGAAGAAGTATTGTATGGTGCACCACAATAAGTTTAATTTGCAAAAATCTATTTGGACCTCATATACACTATACGTACACTGTCTATATACCATGCGCAATCAGTGCAGAAAGTGAGCAAAAAGAAAAACAAAACATTCCATAAACACCGGAAAAACACTTTTTCCTGTTGTTTTTAATGGCGCTAAAACATGTAACCACTGATAACGACTGTTTTTTTAAGATAGTGAAATCACTTGAAAACACTGAAAAAAAAACACCAGAATTTACCAAAAATAGAAACGGAAAACAGGAAAGCCTAGCTATATACTAAAGGAGGAAAACATCAGATAATATTAGGCAATACCTTGAACATGTTGAGCTCCCAGCCGTACCTTACTCAGGTGTAGAGAATCTAAATGGCCCATTAGAGCTAAGTGAGCCGCAACATGTACTAAAAAATATGCTCCTGAACAAAACCCTCAACCTTGATTGCTTTACACTAGTGTTTTACGAAGCCCTTAACTAAGCAAGCACCTAAAAATACCAACTCAACTATTTTGCTGGGGGGAGGAGGTGCTGCCTACAATGAGAGAGGCAGCTGTTGCTCTAATTCCAAAATGCAGAAAATATCTCATGAGTTCTGCCTCTGATAGGCCTATCACACTTTTAAATATGAATGTCAAGATATACATTAGAATTTTGGCCAATTGCCTTGACAACTGGATGCACTTTTTGCAGGATTCTGGCCAGGTGAGCTTTATCAAAGTTAGGTTAAGAGCCAGATAACACAAGAATTGTACACTGGTGGGAAAACTTAGCAGGAAAAAGGTCAAGATGGTACTTCTAATCCTGGATGCCGAAAAGGCATTCATCATGCAAGTTGGACCTTGAGGTCTGGATTCAGCTAATCGGAAGGAGATTGGGCCCTCTACGGCTTACACCTTGTAAGCAGAATGGTTGCTTGCTCTCAACGCTTCTTTTTGCGCTGGTGGTCTAACTCCTAGCGGATAGAATTAGGAGATGAGGTGAAATCAAAATGTGTAAATTTGTCTCAGAAGAACATAAGATCTGCTTAAACACAGATGATGTCCTGCTCTCACATTTCAAATGCATTGCACTCAGTGCCTTCAACCGTGGAGGAACTTTACAGGTTTGAGGCAGCCTGAGGATTTAAAATTAATAGGCACAAATTAGAGATACTGGGACCGTAACTTTCACAGGAGGATCCACAGCGGACTGTAGATCGATGTCCCCTGAGTTAAAGAGTTGTACTGAGGCTAACTCATCAGTTCTCTGTAACCAAATAAAGGTGCACCTCAAACAACTGAACTCAATGTCTATTTTGGGGGTGGGTGGAATCAATGTAAACAAAAGTAACCTGATGCAGAGACTGCTCTATGTTTTCTAAGCACAGCCAGCCCTCATCACTATAAAATATTTGCAGACATGTCTTATTTGGGCAGGCTGTAGGCCCCGCCTAAGCAGGAGGTTGCTGATGGAACCTAGCAAACGATGAGGCCTGGGATGCCCTAACATTCTACACAACACATATTAGGCACATTTTAAAATGGACCGCTAGGGAGAGAGATAAGTAGTGAGTGTTCATCGATTGGGCAATCGCTCGGAGACCCCTCTAGGACCTAGCCTGATTGCCACTATTTCAAATGCCAAAAGCATGCATCTACCCATCCCCACTTGAATTGAGATCTGGGACAGATTAATGAGAAAGGGATCGCTCACCTCCTTTCCCTTGCCTAATACCCTGGAATTTACACCAGGAATGCAATCAGGAGATCTCACAAGGTGGCGTGTAGAGTTCTATCTTTTTTTTGCACCAATACATTAAAAAGTTTGCAGAATGTAAATGTGATTTCAAGCTGCAGGAGGCAGATAGAGGATGCAATATCCATAAATGGGCTCTGTAAAATCTTTATCTTAGTAACAAATCAGCAGTGTGATTATGAGCACTGTGATTCTTTGGACTATGAACACTGCTACAGACAATGCCATGGAAGGTGGCGCCCATAGCCACGTGGCAGCTTAATGCAAACCATTTTTTTTAAAATAGACAGATTATGCCTGACCTTCTCTAGTGGGCTGGGCTGGAGGAGATGGGTAAAGGGAGAGTTAACTGAGTGTAGCTGTATTATCAGATTTGCTCTTTATCTCCTACACGAGGAGAGATTGTAAGGTAATTTTTCCTCTGTTTTGGTTTCTCCCCTTTGTATTTGATAAACTTCCATAAGGAGGCACAGGTTTAAAATTTGCACACACAAAAAAAAAAATAATAATAAAATCAGGCGGAGGAAAATAGGTAGCTGGCTGACCGAAATATGCTAAATTGTCGCACCCCAATTCAGTGGTGGATTAATAATGAATTTTTTCTTAGGTTAAATTCCATTCAAATAAAAAATTATTCTAGCCACCAAGGGATAAGGTATCAGCAGCAAGGTAGTCTGGCCCCACATTAAAAGCGCAAAACCAACATACCCCTCTGTAGAGCAATATGCCTTTAAAAAATCAAGTTTGTTTCCAAAATGGGGGGCGTAGCTTGGCCGTGCAGCAAGATGGCCGCTTGCTAAGGGGACTCTGCTGGCCAGGCTCAGTATCCTTCAATATCCTTATCAACACAGGAGATCAACAATCTTGACATCGTGAGCTGGATTCCGCAACCTGTGGAGGACACCATCATCCCTTTCATGTGTCAACACGCGGCTCAAAGAGGCAGTTACGTCCGAGGAGACGACATTGTGGAAAGAAGCATGGCCGAGCCGTAGCTGCGGAGCCCAGGGCGGCGCTCTACACCCTAGTGCTCACTGAGCACCCTGGGCTGAACACTACCGCCATCACCTCCCAGCTACCATCAATCGTTGGCAATCATCAGGACAGTGCTGCAATATCCTCGCAGCCCGGCAGCGCAGCGCACCGGAAAAACTGCAAAATTACCTTGCTGGTCTGTAGCTGGTGGAAGGTGCAGCTAACGATTTGCCCTGTCGCATCACGCTGCGGTCTGTGATCGAGCGACAGAGCGGGGCACAGGAGGCAGCAGCCCTAGCCGACGTGACCACAGCCATCTATCCGGCCACAACAGTCCCTTGTAGTAGCGGAGCGAACGCCGTGCGAATGCAGCTGAGACGGCTTGCGGCGACCAGAGGAAGGACACGCAAACCTCCGAACTGGGCTTGCACGGACCAGCAGACATGTGGAGCTAACCAATTACAGCAACCTGGGGGCCACATGAGTAGGCCTTGGGCCCCAGGGGGCTGCTGATTGATGTACAGGCAGGTAGGGCCTCCTCTAAACTGGGGTTCGCAGTAAGGCCTTCCCATGCTGGCGACCGACTCCCGCTGGCAGCGTGCTTGGTCATAACTCGGAGGGCCCGGGGGCACTGGGCAGAGGGGTGAGAGAGAGCACTGAGCCCAGAGCAAGACGGTGCGGGGTGTAGCGGTCCCATGCAGCTTAGCTCCACGCTGCTGCTGGGGCTCTCGCTCCCCCTGGTACCTGTGCAATCTAGGCGAGCCAACCGCAGAAATAAGCCTGCAGCTAACCATGCGCATTTGCTGCTGGAGAGACACCCGTGGGCAACGACAGCACAGCATAGCTCGCGGACCACTCGCCCCGAGCCCAGATAACCTGATCTACCTCCAACAAAGGGAAAAATTACCCTAAGCAGTCCAAACTGCCATTTGAAAACAAGCACCACACCAGAGCTGGAGACACCAGTTTGGAACCAAAGACCGAACCGATTCAGGGCAGTGACAAACAAGAAGACGATCTGCACATCATTATGCTGGAGGTCCGCTCAAACTTAAGGTCCATGGACACCAAACTAGACGCACTTGCTTCCAGGTTAGACACAGTAAAGAGCCTAGTTGACTCACATGAGGCCAGGCTGGATATCTCGGAGAACTGCATGAAGGAGGCACATGAATACCAAGTGGACTCCAAAGAACACCTCCCCAACATGGAGCGAGTCCTCACTTTGATGATGGCAAAGAACGATGATTTGGAGGCGCGATCCCGGCGAAACAACCTTTGCATAGCCGGAATACCAGAAACCACCGCCATACCCAAAATGGAACCCTATGTAGAAGCTTTGCTGCACAATCGTTTTTCCAACTGTACTCTCTACAGTATTTGTGGTTGGACCTAAACCACCAGTTGGCGGCACGCCTAGACCCATAATAGCGTGGTTATTAAACTAATGCAACAGAGACTCAATACTAAAAGCAGCCAGAAAGCACGGCCCTAGCCATCACCAAGGCAATAACATATCTATTTTCCCGGCCTTTACTCCTCTGGTCCAAGCCGCACGTAAAGAATTCCTCTCTACGAAGCGCCTGTTACAGCATGCTGAAATTCCATATGCAATGCTCTACCCAGCAAAATGGAAAATCTCGCACGATGGCCAAGCACACTTTTTCACCGACGCCAAGCCAGCTTTTAAGTTCGCCAAACAATTTCGCTCCAGAAGGCAGTCACCCCAAGCATCCCAAAAAGCTGCAGCGACAGACAGACTGAGTGACAATGATTAACAATGCGCACATCTATAGTTGGCTTAAGTCGCTGTACCCAACTGAGCTGTCCCACAGTTGAAATTCAGACCAAAGTAGTCCTACACTTACAGCTCCTTTGTCACCTATCAAAGTATGTTTCCTGTGACGATTAGCCAAGCCGGCCACCCTGGTATTTATGCAGGACAGTTCGGGGGTAACCCATGCCCCAAAGGGAGATCTCCCATGGTTCACAATGTTGGTTTCCTTTATGGGTTTGTTCGGGGGAGGGGGGAGGTCCGGGGGGGGGGGGGAGAATTCTCAACCTAATTGGGGGTTTGAGTGGATGGAGGGGTGGGAAGGGTACCACTTCAGTTGTCTTATGTTTTTAAGGTCTCTACCACAACGTTAAGCCCATTCACTTCGACATGCACACAGAGCAATTGCTTGCACTGTCCTACACGATTGCCCATCTTGCTCAAAGTTGTCACTAGCTTGCCAATCAACGCACGGTCAACAGCAGGTCTGGGGCTTACATGTTATCCCCCAGATCATAACGAATGACAGCTGTTACGTTTTTAACCTGGAACATTCGTGGCTTAAACAGTCACAGAAAGGCTAGACTACTTCATGTCCATCTTATCAGGTATAAAATTGACATACGTTTCATGCAGGAGACACCTCTCCAGTGCGCGTCCGACACTAAGCTGCTCAACAGATACCGGGGGGAGGTTCACTCAGCAGTATATTCCAATTATGCCCGGGGAGCGGCACTCTTGATCTGACGTAATGTGGGCTGGACCACCACCAATTCGGTCCTTGACCCTGAAGGCTGCTATGTTCTCCTACATGGCACACTGCATACGACTCAAATGATTCTAGCTGCTATATATTGTCCCAACGTAGACGACCCAGCTTTGTTTGAAACCATTTGGTCTAAGATCACGCCACTAGGTATGGACACGGTAGCCTGGGGTGGTGATTTTAATGCAGTTATGCAGGATTCTCTTGACCAGGCAGGGACTTTCCGACAACTACACCCTAGAGCCTCCCATGTGCTCAATTCCATAGGTCAAGAGTACGGGATGATAGACATATGGTGCTCCTGGCACCCGGATATCAGGGAGGGTACGTGCATCTCCTCTTGTCACAACGGATGGTACATGCTCGACTACTGGTTACTTTCACTGGACAACACATCCCGGACCATTAAAAACATGCAAAGCACCCTGTCCGACCACGCCCCGGTGTTGCTGACCTGGGCTATACCACAAATTGCACCACGCGCTTTCATCTGGCACTTGACTACGCACGTATTACGTGACAGCATTCAAAGAAGAGGTATGCAAAGAGCTCCTGCAATACTTTGCTATAAATGAAAAGTCAGTAGACTCCCCATCCGTACTGTGGGAAGCCTTTAAGTTAGTCATACATGGCACCTGTATAGCCAAACAATCCAGGGTTTCAAAATATATCAGGTCAACCCTGGAAAGGATAGAGAGAGATACTCCAAGCGGAGTCACCATATTATCGTACTGGCCTGCAGGCTCACTTAGATACTATCCGTGCTAAAATCTCTTGTGAAACAAAGTTCCTAGGCAAACATGCCAGAGCTCGCAGATATGGGGAGGGTGATCACCCTGGTAGACCTTTAGCTCGTATACTTAAACAACAGCGCACCTCCTCCTACATCACTGATTTACTGTAGGAGGACTCCAGTCCGATTCGTGGGCAGTCAGCCACACTAGATAGATTAAGTCAGTTTTACACATCCCTTCATACTGCAACACAGGATAGCCCAAACCCTGAGCTGCAAGCTTAACTGAGCTCCATCGATTTGGTCTGACTGAGCGACTCCCACCGCAAATATCTACACATGCCATTCACAGCAGAATATATTACCAAAGTTATCAACGGTCTGCCCGGTGACAAGGTGCCTGGGCTAGACAGACTACCAGCGTCAGTCTATAAAGCGTATGCCGCGGAACTAGCTCCCCATTTGCTGGCTGTGTATCAGGAATCCCTAGAATGCGGCCACCTCCCTCCAACACTGAGCTAAACCATCCTCCAACACTGAGGGAAACCATTATAATTACAATTTTAAAGCTGGATAAACCAGCAAACAGATGTGACTCCTATCGCCTGGTATCACTTAGCAATATAGAAAATAAGATATTGGCCAAACTGATTGCCAATAGATTGCAACTACTTCTCCTGATTGTCGCCAGACCGGACCAATCCGGCTTCATACCGGGCAGGCCCACTTCGCATAACCTGCAAACTTTCTTCTCAATCCTTCATGAACTTGACCAGAATCTGCCTGCTCTATGTGTTCTTAGACGCAACTAAAGCCTTTGATTTCCTCGAATGGCCGTTCCTTTTCACCATACTTTCCAGAATTGGGATAAGCGCCAATTTTTTTAAGCTCATTCAAATGCTTTATACCCGCCCAACCGCCAGACTCAAGGTTAACGACCTGATATCAGACCCGTTCCAGATATCATGTGGCACCAGACAGGGGTGCCCCCTTTCTCCTCTGTTATTCGCGATAGCAATGGAGCCCCTTCACAGCCAGAATGCGCCAGCATCACACAGCTAAGGGACTTGGCTTCTCGGACAGATGACTGATAATATCAATGTTTGCAGATTAGATTACATCACACTATACATACGCGAGCCCGAGACCAATCTTAATCTAATGTTATGCGAAATCCTACTATTCGAAGGCATGTCGGGGATACAAGTTAACCAGTCCAAATCAATGCTTCTTGCATTAACACAAGCCCCATTCGCGCTTAATCTGGACTTTCCACTCACCTGGGCAAGCGGAGCGGTCAAGTACTTGGGGATTTGGCTCTGCAAGGAGATACAGGAGATCTGGAGTTTGAACTACTGTTGGCTCATTGCTTGGCTTGAGAGTAAATTAGCCATTTGGGCTGGTCTGCCGCTGTCTCTGTCCGGCAGGATAGCAATTGCAAAAATGATAATTCTGCCTAAATTATTGTTTCTGTTCGGCAACATCCCCCTCCCTCTCACACAGGCCTTCAAGCGTTTGCGTTCCCTTCTTGTGTCCCTTGCCTGGCCAGGTGGGCCGGGAAACCACTTCGCATTTCTTGGGAGGTGTTGACACTACCACTAGCACAGGGAGGTCTCGGGTGCCAGACTTCAAGCAATATGCGTTGAGTGCACAAGCTCAATATCTCCACTACTGAACCCACCCTACTCTATTCCAACCCCATGTTGCAGTTGAGAAAGATGTCTCTTTTCCTGCCCCGGTGCCGGGTCCCCTATACCACCCCGACAAAAGATCTAACGCAGAGAGAAATATAGTGATGACGCTGTGCTGGGCATGGCAGGGTCTCAGATGACACGCAAATGTCCAATTGCTACACGCTCCATCAATGTCACTGGCATATCACCCTAGATTTCCTCCACTGCACAACGCCGGATATATCCATCGTGCCCATCAGATGGGACTAAACTCTTTTGCCGATCTTTACCCAGACAATGAGATTCTAGCCAGACCGCTGAACCCAGACGGTGCATGCACTCCTATCCTAGAACTCTTCCTTTACTACCAACTCAGGGCCAACTGTAGGCAAATACATGCCTCTTTTCCCTCTGCACTACCACCGTTAGCTACATTGGAGTGTATGCTAGTAAACCCATCACCCAAGAAATTGGTCACACGCATCTATAACACTACACAACGCACTTCACTGATTACCACACCGAGAGCACTGGAACTATGGACAGCGGATCTAGACCCACCTCCCACTAAGGAAAGTCAGCCTAAATACCTATCTCCCAATTACAAATTGAGACTTATTAATTTTAAATACCTGCATCGGCTATACCGTACACCTATGCAGATACATAAAATGGGCCTGATACCAGGTGCTGGTGATGTGCCGACACAAAGGCATCCTGTCTGCACATGGCATGGCTCGGCCGCACCATCTCACAATTCTGGGACAAAGTGTTCGATACTATCCTCAAAGTGAGTGGCTTCCGACTAGACTGCACTCCTCTGACGGCTCTACTGGGTCATGTAGCTGCAGCTCCACCGGGCGATAGCCGTCTATCAGCCATGATGCTCCTACTAGCCAAATGTTGCATTGCAATACACTGGGGATCGCTAAGACTGCCCCAAGTGAGCACGTGGGTACATGACATTACCTACTGCCAGGAGATGCTTACTGCATACTGGGACTTGATGCCTACAGCATCTAGGCCTAGAGACATATGGGCCCCATTTGTGGCGTGGGCCAATACATGTAAAGAAGTAACTGTTCCCACATTTCCAGAGACCAGGCACACACAATCTCAGGACCCCACTTGACCGGCCCGCGTGCCCTACTGTACTTGCAAGATCACATTAGTACACTGACACACCCTCTACTCTACATACTACATCTAATCATGGACGCAGCCATTATGCCATCAAATACCTGGAGAGGGATGGACCGACCGTATGATGTTATGTTGCCCACTGACTGCCTAAGGGTGTTCCCTGAACACTGCTAATCACCACCTACCTCTTACAAATATGGATGCTATACAATGACGCCTGCTATAAAAGGTGTATATATCAGCTCTGTTTCACTGTTGAACTCTGCTGCAAATGTGAAGTGACAAATATGCTAATTACTACTGTTTGTTTAAAATGATAAATACAATTTTTTTTATTTGTTTCCAAAATTCCTAACCCCTGCTTCCTGCAAATAAAAGCTGAAGAAAAAAAGCTGCTTCCATTCAGCGACTCCTATTGGCAATTCCCTCTGCTAAATGCTCTAATGTGATTAAGGCTACAAGAAAGAAACATTATTTACCAGGTAGCTCCAGCCTAACTCTTATACAGAGTTCTGTAAAACATCACAGCCAAACTCATCACTCCCACCCTTATCCCAATGCCTTGGCTAGCAGATAAGCAGGAAATCATACTCACGGATATGACAACAGTGCATAACAAAGTATACTCTCAAATACCACAGTTCTGGGTGCCCAGATTTGCGAGAGCATACCAGCAAGGGAAATTACATTTAGGAGAGGTAACAATTAAATATAATCAAAGGCATTTTGCACATTTTTCTCATACTGTTGATGAAACTGGTCAGTGAACCCACAGATGTGCAATACCTTCAACTAGAAGAAATCCCCTAAACGTCTCCACCAGCCTTAATATTCTTGAGTGCTATTACTGCCAATTAAGTTTTACAGAGAACGCAAATTGGTGGGGGAGCAAGGGGAAGGAATTTTGTGATGGGAATTCGAATACCCAGACAGACAGAGAAAATCAAGAGGCAAAACAAGTGAGACCACCAAACTCATATAACATATTTACAAGGACCAATAATGGCAGATGATGTGATCAAACTAGTGTGCTTAATGGCAAAATTCCTATGAAACACACTGTCAATTTGTTTAGAGTGGTTGCAGTTCCCAATTGCTTGTCAATGGCCATCTGCCAAGTCATAGAGATAAGAGTAACTAATATTAGTCAACCTGCTTGAACTGAAAAAGTGCCCCGAGGGCTGTATCTAAACATGAAAAACATAGGAGGAAAACTGAGAAATTACTTCCCCCAATAAGTTGATGAGAAAAAGAATTCCAATGGGGACCTTCTCTTAAATGCCTTAGCTATTAAAGTTGTTCAGCGGGTGCGCCAGAAGGTTTACACCCCTGATCACAGATCACTCCCCACCAAAGAGGGATTGCTTGAAAGATGTAGCACCGGTCAGACTGTTGCATGAGAAATTGGGTAAAGCGGCTCATAATATAGGTCATTTGCAGGATAGTCATTAGAGTAGTGATGCCTAGAAGTATGATCCCAGGTTGTAACATCATAGTCGAGGATGATTATTCACTGCCTGTCCATCCTTCTCCTCAGATGGTATAATGTCCGGGATATATTACTCAATGACATGAATGGGGATATAAGCAGTTTCCAAAGGCTAAACATGATTACTGTCCCCACTTTTTTTCAGTAAAGACAATTTGGACTTGCAGCTTTTAGTGAAATGAGGCTGGTGGCCAAAGAAATTGCGGATTGACCACCATCGATGGTGTTGACGAGTGGCACATCAATGGGGCCACTGGCTGAATCACTGCTGATCGAACTGCTGACAAACCAAACAGATGCTTAACAATTAAAGGAGCGATACATAAGGAGGGAGTCGCTGATGAGGCCACTCGTCGCCACTGTCGATGTGGTGAGATTTTTGTGTTAGGCCCAGGTAACGGAGCCACACAATTTGCCTACACTGTCCTAATTTTGCACTATAACATTCCTGTAGTGACCTTTTGCACATATTTGCGTGCACGACAAGGTTGGATTTGTTTCTCTGAAAATACTTTATTTACACAGCTAGTTTTGCATAACAATATCACGAAGCCTCGAACACCATGTACAAGGCCTTTTGACGCACTATGTACAAATGTCGTTCTATCTTCACCTATGGACTTGAAATGAAATTAGCACAGGAGGCACTTCAGCTGACACGATGGGCCCCTGCACGCTGAGACATCACCACGCAGTGGTTTGACATCTCCGAGAGGAGTGTCCAGTTCGTGACCGAAACGGGGTCCTCCATTCGCTCCCATCAGGTAATGGGGTTGGGTAGTCTCTTGGGGGGGATTTTGGGCTTTACACCTACACACACTCTAGGTACATGCAGAGTAGGGTTTGTATAGTAGTAGTACGTCTGATTACTGCCTTGTATCATATGCCTGCATATATACACAGTTTTAGAACCATGGTAGAACTGTATCTACCGTTTACTCTTTTGGTGCTTGTAATCACTTTCATCTGCTTCGGTCGACTGATTATCGTAGCACATGTATTCTATACAATAATAATGTTGATTCAAGAAATATATTGAAAACGGCCCACTGTATATTCTCTGTATATTTCTCTGAGCACAAGAAGCACGAGTGACTGAGTAAAAGGTTCGGATCGGTTTCCACGATTCCCAAGGAGGTCAGGATTGTCATGTTCAGTGGTTGCCAGAAACTATTCGCTCCCTGGTAAGGGTAGGGGGTCTCATGGTGGCACTGTGAGCTAGCTGGTCTCTAGGCCAACATATCCTGCGGGGGTGCCCAGAATCAGTCTAGGCACCTTAGCCAAAGTATGTGTTGTCCAAGAAACGTGCAGATCCGAAGGATTAGTAGGTACTACACAACAAGCTGTGTCAAAGGGACTCTCCACTCTAGAGATTCTGTCAGGTGTGAGGCTGCCAATGAGAAGGTTGTTAACAATGCCATCACTTGTACAGCTGACTACTAGGAATCAGCAGCCACGTGTTATCAGGTCAAAACACTGATGAAGAAGATGCAGATGAAATAAGTTGTTAGACAGGTGACAAAGGCATCATTGCCAAGGAAGATGACACACTTTCAAAGACTGCTTCAGCTGAAGGTGACAGAAGGGCCACCACTAGTGAGGAAATAGGCAGGTGTGAGGAGCAATATTTTCCTTTTTGTGCCTACATTGTATAAGGAACCAAAGGGAAACTTTGAATGGAATCATCCCTTGAAGAGGGGGCATCACCTGTTCCTCGCCATCCTGAAGAAATAAAGCCAGCCTGCTTTCACTATAAGGCAGAGACTAACATGAAACATTATCGGAAACATTACAGTGCAAAGCCTTTGATTAGGATACAGGCAGTAAAGGCGCGGATACTGTGGATTGTTGCTAAATATCTGGAACAGGCTGTGAAGAGACATTTTCCTTCACAGGAGTGCTTGCAATGGTGAGGCAAAATATTTCCGCTGGGGGAAGAGGAAACCAGAAACATTCAACAGTAAGGTTTAGCTTAAGATGTGCCCAGGGGAGGCCAAAACAAAAACAAGTTTTTTTATATAAAACACTCCGAGAAAGAGATAGAGGACAGCTTTCCCAGGTCTTCCTCACAACTCACACTGATGGAAATCCAAGCTATGGTTTCCTCTTAAGGTAGAGGAGCACTCAGGTCATTCACCCGTTTGCTGACGTTTGAGCAGTTTCAAATGAATGAGAGGTGTGCACTACTGAACAAACAGCACTGGTTTGCCAGGGGATATGTTATTGCTGTTAACCAGGGATTCCAAGCCAGGCGACCAGGAATAATTAAAGCATGTGGACCTATGAAAGATACAGTGATGGAGAATGATGAATTCTCTATGTTAGACTGGTTACACAATGGAAAGCTGCAGCAGTCTCTAATCTGAATGCCCAGAGCCTTTTGTATTTTAATCATAGTAGGGTAGCAAGGTAAATCAGGTGAAATTAAAGAGAAGTTTTTTGAAAATCTTTTTTTGTATTGCAGATAAGTGAACTCAGAGCTTGTTTGCAAGAAAATGGTACCCAGGGAACAAGGTTTTACTCTGGTCATTGAGGTTTTGGTGGTGGCACCATTAACAGGGACTATTTCATTCAACCCCCAAGACCATTTTATATGAAACAGTGGCTTCAGTCATGGCTTTTTAAATTTCTTGGGCAATGTACATTAAGACAAAACTCAGTATAGTTCTCCTCTTGCTGTACTGGGTTGTTCCCAAGCTCTTGCCCAATGCTTAATAGGTGTTCTTAAAGAGGCCTTCCTTTCACAAACCCTACTGGAAAGTTGAATGCGACAGATATATCAACTCAGACAGTCAGGTCACACTGAAAACAAGCAGAGAGATCATAGAAGGGAGGGGCGCATAAGCCTAAAATGAGTGGCAAATGACCTGGAGTAGCTTACAGATCCCTGACTTACCACAGGTCGGCTTCAGAGGACACCTGCTGGGAAACTGAAGACTGATAAAGGAATACCAGAAAGGAACAATAAATTGATTCATATGGGATGCCAAAGTTTAAGTTCCTTATTCCAAGCTATGGGTGAAGGAACTTATCGGTGTGGTACTACAGATCCTAAGTGGAATCATAATTATCTCCATCCAACATGCATACTTTGTCTTGCCTACAACCACAACTGAAGTGACAGTTATGCACATAGTGTTTTTTACCAGTGTGTAGTGAGAACATGCCTTGGAAAAGTTGTCAGGCACAGGCTAGCTTACCTCCATATCACGGTTCACCTTCCATATGTTCAGAATTTGGAGATTTCTGTAGGTAGGGCCAGTGGCATCCACATATGTTTTAATGATCTGGAAGGTAAGAGACAGGGGGATTTATTGTGCAAGAGAAACCGAACAAGTGGAACGGCACCTGTAACGTGTGAGGCATACAGCGAAGTACACCCAGAGAGGGAGAACGAGCTGATTGGGTGACATATATCTTTGGATGCAGTGCATAATCTGTGTCTTACTGCTGCAGACCCTTTACATCTTGAAATATTGCAATGGTCAGCCATATGTTGAAGTACTCACACAATAGCTTAGAATGCCATGAAGGAATAACAGTTAATGCCACTAGTATACCTTGTACTCTTCAGATGATGGCGGCACATGGGACAGTTCGCATTTCAGAAGCATGTAGTCTTCATCCAAGGGATGAGGGACTTCCTGTTCCACCATTTCCTCCTCTTCCTCCTTCTTAACCTTATTGGCTTGGAGACTCTGAGCAAGTTCAATATCTGCCAGGACCTACCAGAAAACAGATCACAAAGTTGTCTGCCACTGAAAAGAAGCCATGGAAGGGTGAAGAGCTGGAACACCCTGCCACTCCAACTAGGAAATCAGTGTAGCTGACCCAATTCAAGAAGGACCTCAGACCTGGCTCTTCAAATGATCCCCTACCAAAAAGGACCAGCAGCCCCACCCCTCCCCCTTTACAAGACCCTGAGTGATTGATTGAAGAGGAAAAACAAGTAAGGTGGGGAAGAGTAGGCTGGAAGAGATGGGCATATGTCCATATTTCATTTTAGCAATGTGTACGTGCTGTGAACAATGTGTTGCCCCTTGGTCTGTATTTTGTTGTGTGTAGCCTCTCTCTGTTGCTGCATTTTAAGTGATTGCAGGGGCTAGAGGAGGGGCTTGTATTGTGTGTACACATGCCTTGAGAGCAACAGCAAAACGTAAATATGCAGTTATACGCGTCTGGTGCCCATCAGATATACAGTGATGGGTAAATAGAACCTTGTAGGGGGCGTCTTAGAGCTGTTAAGCACCTAGTGAAGTTCAGTCAGCTATGCATGGGACTCCTTGGATATGACCTGAAAGGTTAGTTAAACAATAAACAAAGATGTGCTCAGCCTTCTTTGGCTGTGCACTGCAAGGGGTTGCTGTCCAATAATTTAAGTGTTGAACTTAAGTTTCATATAGGGTTGAAGAAAGCCCTCAGTGTATGAACCTAAGCAGATGTGTTGCGAGTAGTGTCCCCCTAGTCTCTCATAGTTGTTCAGTGAGGCATGGTGTGCATCATCTGTAAATATCTATGCATTCCCATGGAAGTGTTGTGAAGTAGAGTAGAACTCCCACTACAGATTTGCAGTGAGTTGTTTGTGTGTAGTCTGGTGCACATGTGCAACAGGGGATCTGTATGCTCTCCTAGATATGCAGTACTATGCCTAAAGCTGCATGCAGGTGTATGCTAAAGGTGGTGGATCAACCTGCTCCCATGTTCAGGTTTCATTGAATAAGTGCCATATTACTCTTTACTATCCGAAGCTAATCCCTCCAGGATGCGGGTATCATTTTCACAGCAGCCCCCTTGGTCACCCAACCCCAGCAGTTCACACTCACAAGCAGCATGTCCTTCTTTGCTTGGATGACTTCTGCAGTATTAATGATAGGGGGTCTCATGCGTCCAAAGTTATGAGGAACAATGGTGTAGAAGCGTGAAGAGAGCTCCTCCAGATTCTTCTGAGATGCATTGCTCTGAAGTGACCGTTCAATCTCCTCCAGGGCCTCAAACCCCTTGGCGATCTGTTGTTTGCTTAACTTACCCAAAGGCATTTTCTTTACATCTGAGGAGAACAGTAAGGAAAGAAAGCACTCAAGTGAATAAGAATGTACAAGTTGAGATGATTAGTAGGTGGGGTATAAAGTTACATTAGTTGGAAAAACAGCTTGGGAAAGCTCAGCATTAAAAACATTTTTCTATGAACAAAAACTCAACGTCAATCATTTGGAAAGCAGAAAAAGTTTGGCAGAAATGGAGCCTGGCATATTCTAATTTTTAGATCTTGAATTCAGCTTGTGGGCATTTCTGTGACTTTGTTACCTCAATTTTCGGCCTCAGGCCATGTTTGTGGCCATCAAGCGAATCTTTCTTTTGATTCTTTGACCATAAATTCCGATAACATGTTGAAAGCAGTATTCTGTAAGTGGAATAGAAACAAACATAACAAACTGCTCTTAACTGAAGATGATCTGCTCTTGCTGCCCTATTTTTTCATTGACCCTCACACTAGTTGAGGCACGAGGAAGGTCTACCCTTCCTCTCAAAGGACTGAGGAAGCCGGAATTGCTGGCCAACCATTGTTGTTTCTGAAACCTCAAATGATGCTTTCCATTTGAACCCCATGCCAGTAAACAGAAAACTGCAGCACTGCAAGGAACACCATTACCTATTCCACAGAGAACATGCTCGAGGTAGAGGACAAGGAAAGGAAAACTTGCAGATATCTTAGGATCTAAATTTGCTAATTCAAGGTCACCACACAGCAGTGAGAGAACAGGGATTGTGACATTGACCACTATCCAACCTAAGGAATTGTTACTCATTTGTGACAATAGTTATGAGGCTTCAGACTATGCTAGATTTGCATGCTGAGCATTCTTATGCCATCAAGTGGTTGTTAAAAAACATCTTTTATTTCTAGGAGTTTACCAGAGGAAGAATATCTCGGACTCCTAGTGAGGTCTGCTGATAACCCACAATACTAAAAAGATGATCCAGCATTTTCAGATTCCTTTCCTCTTGGTGTTGATGTGTAAAGACGGTATCGATTTATTTATTTTTTTGCTGCAAGTTGCTTCACTTACCAGGGAGGCAGGAAGGTTACATGTTAATCTAATATAGCCTTAACCTGCAAAGCGAACGTTTTTTAATATATCTTCATTGAGTTTTAACACAATGCGTGAAACATCATCATCAAATGTGTCCAAGAATCAACTAGTAACACAAAGTATAAACAGACTTAAATAATCCCAGAGGAGTCAGGAAATGATGCAGCACTTAAGAAATCAAGTTTGTTACATAAGAAAAACTACTCCCACCCTACCTGACACTCAAGGATGCATATTTCAGAATGGATTACAGCCATATCAGTACATACATTCAATAAAAAAACATAAGCACAATATGTAGCTCTTAGTGTGGCACCAAGACGTTTTAAACACTTCTTACTGCCGCGACAATGAAAGAACACGTGGCAAGGGGACCCAACGCAATCCCTTAATCACCATGAATCATATTTTACATACAACAATGAGATTCTAAGCACCTACTGTGGAAGGTCATCCTAATTGGACTACAAAGCCCTCCGAAAACACTCCAAGCTAATCTCGGATTCCACACTCACCCCCTAGTCTCAGAGTACATAGTAAATTAATTTGGCCACTGACCACTTATACACCTCTTTCATCCAGTTGCAACATCCTTATGCCCAGCATACTTTCTTCCCCCTTGCAACTCTCCTCTTAAGCAGGATCAGTGCCAAATCTATAAATCAGCATAAGTATTTAAGAGCCATGGTCCCCTTCATGAATCAAAGGCGACATATTGCAGGGTCCTGTGGGACTGCCCATCGTCCTATTTTGTCAATCTCTTTTGTACTCATGACCCAATATGGTTAGATCACTGGACGCATGTAAACCATGTGGTAAAAATCGTCCTACCCTTGCTGACATCTGGGGCACAAATCAGATGATTCTGGGAAAATCCTGCGCAAAACTAAAATTAATAGCAAGTAACTGGTTTCTTTTGTAGTGTAAACCTATTCTAGTTTAACAATCTGTGCGTGAACCGTTTGTTGTTTTGTAATTAATGCCGTATCAGCTAAAGTACATGTATGTATAGGTCTCTACAGTCCATTTAGTAACTACTTCTTATGTGGCTCCTTTGTCCAAAGTATTTCGGGCATAAGAAACCAAAACTTATTGCAACTGGATCAATAAATGGGTCCTGTGCTTTTAACACACAAGTGCTCTTCTTACATCTAAAGTAAATAGCCCTTTGTCATTTATTGATGAATTGTTAAAGAAAAATGGCTAATGAACAGTTTGATAAATGTGAATATCTAAGACTGCACACGTCTTGACAAGCCTTGGATAGGATCTGGAAATGTAAAAGAGTGTGTTTGTATCCTCCGTTTACATGTCATCTCAAAAAGTCTGCTCTGGGGCGTGGCCAAGATGGCGGCCTGAGAAGATGTGCTCCGTGAGGCTCCCCGGCCCTGTGCCCTATAGCACGATATTCCTAGCAGATACCCCCCTTAAAACTGCTCGAATCTCCCCCCTGAGCGCCTCACCTCCACGGAGAGCCTCCAACCGAGTCCCTCCAAGACGGAGTTCGCCTGCAACCCGCCTCTTCAGCTGCCGGCGGGGGAGGCGTAATGGCGGCGGGGGACTGACGCTTCTCGCTGGTGCTCCACGACACAGCGACGGCCAGCACTACGGACTGCCCACCGGAGGCGCGCACCGCAGAACGAGGTGGGGCATGCCTTGCAGCCGGCGGCCGGTGACCGCAGAGTGGTTTTGCTCCCGGATACCGCACGCACCACCAGAAGGCCTCCTGCTAATTTAGGCCCCGGTGTGGGCCTACCCGAGAGGCGAGTGGGACCCCGTCCACCGGAGCTGCCGCGCAACACAAGTAAGGCGCCCGCTGCCCGCGACCCCGCCAGGCCTCCCCACAGACAGCGGCGCGGCGGGAGAGACCCGCCCCACGACCAGTGAGCGACCCGCCACGGCCTGCCCCCCAGCCGACGAGACACCGCACCTGCGTCCCCTGGGGCAGAGCGCCGGATCAGAAGCCACGAACCTTCCCCGCTTCAGCGAGGGTCAGCCCCGACCCGTGCACGCGTCGCAGTCCCTGGGAGCCTCTCCAGAGGCCGGAGACCCCCGACGGTCAGCACTCAGCCTCCAAGAGACCCCGCTCCGCTGAGCACCCTTGGGAGTATACGCCGGCACACCCCCGGGGGCGGTTCTGCCCGACCAGGGTGCTCGGTTCGGGCACGAGCGCCACTTGGGACACTTGAGGGCTCACCTGCGCCCAGGACCTCGGCACCAATCTCCGGCCTGCAGCACTGCCCCCTTGCCTGGGGCCTGCTTGAGTATATCTGGCGCGCACTGATTTCTCTGCCTCACAAGTCTGCTGCCGCATACCGGGGGCTCCCTCTGGCGGGATCCTCTGACCAGCATAGACGCCCCGACATCGACGGCTCTGCGCTCCTCCTCTCGCTCTACTGCACTGCACGCGCCGGCCCAGTTACCCGGGAAAACCTGTACTTCCTTGCTGCCGCGCTCGCCAGGAACACCCCAAGCAGTTCCCCCCCCCCCCCCCACGGAGGCGCCATCTGCGCTCGGCAACCCTGGGGCTGTCTGGTCATCCTCTTGCCGGAGCGCCATACCTCGCCTCCTATCCCGCCCCCGTGAAGGTCCCGGGGCGCCCACCACTCCTCGACAGCCGGTTGCCTCCTTGCTACTGAGAAGACGCCCGAAGAGCCCCTGCGGCTCCCCACACCCGGATCCACTGACACCAGCCCGGGCGCCATGGCGCACTCTAATCGCAAGGGGAACCGGAACATTGTGGATCTCCTACACAAAAATGTACCGAAAGGGGATAAAACTCAGACGCCGGCGTCCCCGAAGCCCCCGGCGAGCCCCCAGACACCGGACGACGACACCGCCCCCATCACTAAAGCCTTCCTTGCCTCCCTCTTCAACACCCTGAGGGAGGACTTTCAGACCTTGAAGCAGGACCTGGCTGGGGAGCAGCGGGAGCTCCGCCGTGACATGGATGGCCTGGGCGAGCGTGTAGCCTCATTGGAGGAAGCGGACCAATCCCGTAGTATGGAGGTGGAAAGGCTACAGCAGGAGATACTTCGACTTCAGGACCAGCAGGTGGACTTACAATCGCACTCGGAAGATCTGGAGAACCGCTCCAGGCGGAACAACATACGGGTCCGTGGAGTCCCATTGAAAGCCGAGAAGGACAATCTGGTCGACTACCTGCAGGACCTGTTCCGGAAAATCCTGGGCGAACCTCGCGATTTCGCAATTCGGATCGACAGAGCTCACAGAGTTGGCATGACACGCCGAGCACCTGCACCTCCGCCGGACATCCTAGCCTTCCTCCCAGATTTTCCACTGAAAGAACGCATCCTTCGGGAGGCCAGGAGGGCACAACCCATCAGCTTTCGGGGCGAACCTGTAGCTCTTTTCCAAGACCTTTCCACCATCACCCTACAGAAACGCAAATCCTTCCGGATCGCAACGAACTTCCTGAGAGACAATGGAATACCCTATTCCTGGGGTCACCCGTTCCGCCTGATCTTTAAATGGAAAGGCTCCCTTCATCAGCTCAGATCGCTCCGCGATACTTGTACTCTGCTGGGAATTGACATGCCGGAGGGCTCTGGCTCTAGAGACACTTCTCCAAATAGATCGCAGGATGACCCGTCCCGACGCACGGGCGACGGCTGGCAAATGGTACGTCGGAGACGACCCCCGAGACCCATCCCGAAACCAGACCCGGCGACAGTTGCTCAGGAACGTGAGGCGGCTGTGCAGGAAGTGGCGGACAACACAGCACCTGACCTGTAAGACAATAGCATCTTGGGGGGTGCTCTATTCTTCACACTATGCTTTACTGGGGTGAAAGGCCGGGGAGCCGCCAACTCGGCTGCAACCATGGTACCCTTTCTATTGACTCTCTCCGGACCGGTGTCCTACACAAATAGGCCCGAGACTTTGAACTGTTCTAGTTGGGGGGGTTGCTTTGGGAGGGGGGTCTGCCGGGGGGGGACTCTGGGGGTGTTGGGGAAGTCCACTCTGTTGGGGTTAGGGTGGCCATCTGGGTTGGTTGGAGATGAGAGTTGTGGGGAGGGACTGTGTTGAGGGTAGGGGGGGATGGGGAACGGGGGAGGGGACCAGTATGCCATGGGATTTCTACAGGGTTCAAGTATTACCTATAATCTTTAATACGCTACAGCATCCTACGCTAATAGGCTCGATCGCTTCCATACCCTCACAGGATGGCTGATACACTCAAGATACTGTCTCTCAATGTAAAGGGCCTCAACAACCCGATCAAACGGAGAGCGGTCATCTCCTACCTGGAAAACTCAGAGGCTGACATATGCTTGTTGCAAGAAACCCACCTCCTAGCTAAAGACTGGCACAGGCTTCGCTCCCGAGCCTTTCCACAGCAATACTTCTCTCTCCCGTCCAAAAAAGCTGGGGTAGCTTTTCTTGTGTCCCGACGCTTCAAGGGCCGGGTGGGAGCAAAAACAGGGGAAATCAAAGGACGCCTCTTGGCCCACACCTTTCTGATAGGCACAAGCACATTCACGATAGGCTCCATCTACTCTCCCAATGCGGGTCAGGAACCCTTCTTGCTCGCTGCACTCTCAGAGGCGCTGCTGTCACCTCACTCCCACATGCTCATTGGGGGGGACCTCAATCTCGTCATGGACACGAATAAAGATAGATCTGGACACCGTTATGGTGACACTGGCGCACTTTCGCAGGCGGGCAGAACCTGGCTACAGGATAGGGACCTCTGGAGAACAATGCATCCCAACGCAGCGCGCTACACATCCTATTCCCATGTACACCACACATATGCGCGTCTAGACCACTTCTTGGGTTCCTCGGACCTCGTTACTCACATTACCACAGTGTCTATTGCCCCGGCAGCCCTCTCTGACCACGACGCAGTGGAACTGACGCTCGCAGTGCCCAAGTCACCGCGCACTCCGGGTTCATGGAGACTCAACGAGCCCCTTTTACAGAGACCGGCTGTTGTCAGCCAACTTCACAAATGCATTTCGGATTACCTAGCTACTAATGACACCCCTGCAGTCTTGGGCTCATCCCTCTGGGGGCCTTAAAGGCTGTGGTGAGGGGGGAACTGATAGCTATCGCTGCCGCTGATGCCAAGCTTCGTAAAGAAAAGAGGGATGACCTCACCACCAAAGTGGCTGAACTGGAAAGGGTCCACAGCCGCCCCGAGAATTTGGCGCCAACTTAAGGCTGCCCGAGCTCAACTGGCTAGCCTCGACACTGACAGGGCGGAGTTTGCCGCTCTTCGTCTCCGCCACACGTACTATGTGGGGTGCAACCGTACTGGACGGCTCTTGGCCAGCACCTTAAAGGCCAAAGTTCAACGCTCCAAAATCACTACGCTCCTGGACGAATCCGGCAACACTATTGCCGAGGACACGCAGGTAGCTTCCGCCTTCCGTTCCTTTTATGCCTCTCTGTACAGCGCGGACAAAACGTCACCGACGGCCATTGACACTTACTTACAATCTGCCAACATCACGCCACTATGCCCAGCGAAAACTGAAGCCCTAGACACTCCCATTCGCGCCGACGAGGTTCTTGCTGCCATCGCGCGCCTCCGCCCGCTTAAATCACCAGGCCCTGATGGCTTCTCGTCGGGCTTTTATAAAACCTTCAGCCATATCCTGGCGCCAGTCCTCGCGAGGCTGTTCAACTCCTTCGAGGGCCCCAGCTCCATACCGCCAGACATGCTGGCAGCCGATATAGTGGTTCTGCCCAAACCGGGCAAACCCCAGACACATTGCTCTGCGTTCCGCCCCATCTCCTTACTTAATCTGGACCTGAAACTGTTTACGGGGGTACTTGCGGCCCCCGTCTAGGCCCTTGCCTCCCAGGCGTCCTCGAACCAGACCAATCGGGATTTGTCCCGAACCGCCAATGCAGCGATAATACTAAGCGGTTACTACACCTCGTGGACAAAACTCACTTTCAAGACTCAGACTCAGCTCTACTGGCCATCGACGCGGAGAAAGCATTCGACCGCGTCGATTGGACCTACCTGCGGGCGGTCCTGCGGCGGTACCACCTGGGCGACCGGTTCCAGGCTTGGATAGCGAGCTGCTACCACCGCCCCATGGCTCGGGTCCGGTTAGGCGGCCTTAAATCGGACCCCTTCGAGATACAGAGAGGCACGCGTCAAGGGTGCCCTCTTTCGCCCCTTTTATTCGCCCTATACGTGGAACCCCTAGCACAGAAAGTTCGCGACAACCCTCGCATCACAGGAATATCCTTTGGCCGTGAACCCCACGTAGTGGGGCTGTATGCCGATGACATCATCGCTGCTTTGGACCACCCGTCCAGCTCAATACCTGCTTTCCTGGCGGAGCTGGAGAGCTTTGGAGCGGTGTCGGGCTTCAAAATTAACCGGGGGAAATCCTTGATATTGCCCCTGGACTGTCATGCTCATCCCAATGCCCCGCCGCCTGACTTTGGCTGTGATCTACAATCCTCCGCTCAGCTTCCGTATCTGGGGATCATTCTAACCTCCTCCGCGGACTCTACGGTCACCCTTAACTATAAAACATTGTCCTCCCAAATCCGGGCCGACCTCACGCGTTGGTCGAAACAACCCCTTTCCTTGCTCGGCCGCGTGGCGGCAGTGAAGATGTCCGTCCTACCCAAGATCCTGTATATCTTCCAGACTCTCCCGGTGTTGCCGCCGCCGGGCGTGCTTGCAGACCTACAACGTGACATCCACCAATTCGTATGGGAAAAGAAACGCGCACGACTACACAAACGGGTGGCGCATAGAAATGTCGACGAGGGAGGCCTCGGAATCCCCAACCTCCTGCAATATTTTCAGGCCTCACAACTCCGCTACTTGGTGGAGTGGTATAGACCCGAATCCAAAAAGAGATGGCTCTTTCAAGATAGAGCAATGGCTCGGACGTCCCTGTGGAAGATCCCATTTCTTGCCCGCCAGCATAGGCCACGATACCTCCTTCGCTCCCCTATCACGCGCACTATCATGGCAACCTGGGATATGGTAGCAGTCAAGAGAGGTCTAACGACCTTCCCCTCCCCACTCACCCCTCTCTTCGACAACCCTGCATTCCCACCGGGCACGGATCCCCGCGCCTTCCCGCAATGGCGTGACACGCCTTGCCGTTCGGCCGGCCATCTCTTTGATCTGGAGGGGTTTCTCCCACTCGCCGATATCGCGCGAGATTACGGAGTGACTAAGCCCCACATGTTCCAATACTTCCAAATTCGCCACTGGCTCCTGCAGCCGGATAATGCCGCCCTGGTGGGTCGGCAGATGACGCCATTCGCTGGTTGGTATCGAAGGTTTCGGATAAACACCTTATCTCAGACCTCTACAAGATGCTATCCCCGGAAGCCGATCCGGCTAAGACTGCAGGACAGAAACGCTGGGAATCAGAACTCGGAAGGCCACTCTCGCCTAAAGAATGGGGCTTCATACATTACAGAGCTGCTCACACCACTCGCAATACTAAAGCCAGGGAATCAGCGGTAAAACTGGCCATCTAATGGCACCTCACCCCAGCAAGACTCAACCAGGGTTACCCTCTTCGAAGCGCGCTATGTTGGAGGGGCTGCGGCGAAATGGGCACCCTGACTCATCTCCTGTGGGAATGCCGCGCTTTGCAGGGGTACTGGAAGGCAGTTTTAGATGATATAGACTCAACATTTGACACCGAAATCCCGCGCTTCCCAGCATACACACTCCTAGGGCTGCCCAATGCGCTCACATTCCCCCTGAGATCATCTCGTGGCAAGCAGATGGGCATCGCCATGCAGGCAGCGTCACAACACGTCCTGTCACTATGGGGATCGCCCACCTTACCCACTCATACTGGCTGGCTACACAAACTATGGTTCACATTGGGCATTGAACGGATCCAGGCCACGCTCACACACTCTGTTGACTCATTCCAGGCAACCTGGCAACCGCTCCGCTCACTGCTATCCAGGGAATTCCACGAAATCACGTGTCCGAAATACCTCCGCATCCTGCGGCTCACGGCCCGTATACAAGACCAATCACGACCCTATACACCTTAAGGTACTTCAGATTGTCTATCAGAGCCTTTACAGGCTGAACAACTGGCATACTGGTCGGGGAGGGGACTGGCGTTGGGAGTTGGGGGATGGGGTTCGTTTTTCGTATCGTTTTGTTCATTCATCACTCTGATAGGGCGCATTTACCAACCGCCAGGCAACGCTTCTCAACTTGGGCATGCTTTATCTACATTTCCATTGCTTCATAGAGAAGACATGTATGTCTGTCTCGCTCGCCATATTTGCCTGATGTATGTCTATTGCATGGCACTGCCTGTCTTCTTTGCTTTTAAACTCAATAAAAACACTTTGAAATTAAAAAGTCTGCTCTATATTCCAAGAAACATGCATGAAAAGCTGCCCTCAACTTAAAACTTTTTTGATTGTCCCATCTCCTCTTTTCTTCTGGATGACCCTCTCCTTACTTTCCATCCTGGGTATCTATGTAGGCCTCCTCTCTCTGAGCACAGCCTACTCTTAGCCATGGGCATGTTTGCCTTAATCTCTATTATTGTATTTCTAAAAACTGCCCACTCCTCATTTCAAAGATCACTTCCTCTCCTTCTTTGAAAATCATACCACCTGCATAACAATACCCAATATCCTTTAGATCATCCATTAATCCCACCAACCATCTGCATTAACTCACACACCTTCCTATTAATGATCACACATCACTTTCAGTATTGTAATCTATCACAAAAAAACTCGAGTCCATGTATTAAATAGTTTTGTTGATAGCACCAGACTTATCCCAATAACCAATAACCAATAACCACTGGATTAACCATGACCCTCGGGTGGAGGTATGACAGTACAACGCGATTGTTTTGATCGTGGTACTTTACATTGCGGATTTTACAACGCAAGTCGTTACAGCGACTTGCGTTGGAGGGCGCGGATTGAGGATTATTATAATTTTATATTCCAACACCAGTCCACGTAACAGTAGGGAAGGTGTTGGAATATAAAATTACAATATTCCTTAACCAACAGCGCCAACCAGCGCAAGTCGTAGTAACGACTTGCGTTGTAATGGCAGCGTGGTAAAGGTCGTGCGGTGTAAACACCGCGTTGTAAACGACATTTACCCCCTCGGGTTCTGGAGCAGTGTGCTCCCCGGCATAAAGCTCTTAAATGACTCATCAGGGGTAGTGAATGCTTTGTTAATGCAATTACAATACAATACTATAGGTGTACCTGTAAATACAGCTGTTTAACGTAGTACATGCAATTTATTAAAACTTATTAGCGGAATTACTAATAAGAGGAACATATTACTTACCTCTAACAGTCGGTTTGCGGCTTGAAGTGCTGAGAATCATAGGCATTGCACACTCCCATTGAGTGCTGGGCACAGACTTTGCAAGTTGTTTTTGTTTGAAGTGGAGGTTTACAAGTAGGTAGAAAGATAAATCACTGTTCAAAACATAAAACTGTATCCTCGCATCTGGGGAGGCAGAAGGGGATTCTAGGAAAGATCACTCTTAAGGCCTCTCATAAAGGTTGAAGACTGAGTGGTGGTGTGTATTTTGCACATAAGCGGTCACGTCAGCCAGATGCACCCTAATGGAAGCGTAACTTTTGTAGGTGCAGCAAGTACCACGTAATGTGCTACACAGAGGCATATAAGGGCTGCCTATTGAGAATGGTACAATAGTGGACAAATCCCTTCCATTTGGCTGTATAGCAAGCCCTTGTGATGGGCATGCGGGCTTCTTTAAGAATTTGCATACATTCTTCTGGAAGCTGAAAATACCCAAATTCATGACTTCAGGTGGCAAATCAAAAGATTCAGTGGCCCGAGGTTGGGATGCTGCGGATAACCTTGATGCTGCATAAGACGATCTGCGTGTAGATGTAGCTTCTCGTGGAGATGTACGGACATTTCCAGCAGCAGGGAGTACCATGCCTGCCTTGTAAAGGTGGGTGGTAGGCTCAATTTCCTCACCAAGTAAGGAATGAGTGGCAGTGGGGGAAAAACGTACGCAAATATCCCAGAGCGAATGTATGATTTTAACACACATTCCTTTAACACACATGGTAGCATACTTAAGGGAAGTAAAACACACACATAGAGTTTTAAATTAATTTTACATTTGTTTGAAGGGGCACCATCCAAAACTCTCCCTTTTTTATAAATTAATTTTAAATGTAATCTTTTTCTCTACTGATAGGGAACACCCTTTTTTTATTACCCTTAATACACTTTACCCCTACACAAAACGTATCCTTACCATACCCATACCCAACCCCAAAAACACCCTCACCACCCTACAACCCTACCCACCCTAAACCCTAAAGTAATTCTTACCACCCTGCACTCTTACCCACTCCTAAACTCTAAAAATACCCTTATCCACCCTATACCCCTACCCTCTCCTAAACCCCAAAATAATTTCCCTAACGACTCTAAACCCCCACCCACCTCAAACCATAAAATATACTTACTTGGCGTGGTATAGGCATGCGTGGCAAAGGTAGCTGCGTGGTAAAGGCGGTTTCCCTCCCTGACCAATTCAACTTTACAGCATTACCAATGGACTCAGGGTACCTAGAAAATAAGGTCTAGTATTTTGCTTTCTCTCACATCACAAACACAGGTCCACCGCAGAGGTCCTCCAACAGTGGAAGCATTTTTAGATCAGCTGGTATCGGATTTATCATTTATGTGTTTTTGATGCGCACTGAGGCGCAGGTTCGTAAAGTCATTGTCCACCTCTAGGAAACGCTTGGCTAGGAGAAGTACTTAACAATGAATAGGCCACTGACAGATTTTGAGAGCCAGCGGGACAACTCCAGTGAGTGCATGCCTGTTTGTTTTCGCAGTAAGTTCATGGTGGTTGTTAGAAATGGTATTTATGGTTGGCTAGGGCAAGTGTCTAAGCCAGGCGGAAACCAACACACTAGTCAGGGCAAGGGAGTTACACACTGAAGATAATCCCTACTCACCCCCTTGGTAGTTTGCCAGAGTAGTCAGCCTTATCCCAGAGGCAATGTGTAAAGTGTTTGCGCAACACATACACACAGCAGCGACACACCAGCCACACCACAAAAGAAACTCCACACAAGGTTATATAAAAATAGCCTTTATATTATTCATAAAACACATCAGAGCATAATCACACACATACATATATATATATATATAATATATATATATATATATATATATATATACACATTCACATATACACACACACGCTATGCCACCTGGCAGGGGATCATCTACAATACAGGGCCAATCGGGCCACTGTCATAACTATTAGCACACACAAGTACTGAAAAAATAAACACAACCAGTAACTACTGGTAAAGACACTTCGCATAAACACATTATGCATAACATCTCAGGCACATATCCTATATTAACTAGAGCACCACAGTAACACGAACGAAATGCACACGTCACCTCAGGGCCTTACGCCCCAACAAAACATGAGGTGAACACCAGGCCGACTGGCCTGCTCCTCGGGGACCAGTCTTGGGTTTCCCCGTAGTGTCCTCTGTCCCAAAGTCAGGGCTCTAAAAGCATGTGGCCGTTGAAATAGCCACTAGCCGGCCGATGCAGCAGAGTACTGGCCCCAACAGGCTTGTACAAAAATGGGGGCAACAGTGCAACTCACCCGTGTGTCTTCATAGAGACCAAAATGCCCCCTAGGTTGCAGCTGCCCGCGATCTGGTGGTGCAGCTGTATAGACAAAATAGGCACCAACAGGGTGCCCTCCAAGCCCCACTCACCGGGGCTTCTTGTGTGCAGGGAAATAACAAGGGAGCTCAGCCCCACTAACCACTCCTTGGGGGCTGAGCGAGGGAGACTGCAGTCATTTACTGCAACCAGCGACCTTCGGACTTGCTTCGGCCTGCCCACGGCCAGTGGGAACCTTTCTGTCTCCTGGGGGTGGGGCTTGTGACGCTCCCCTCTCGTCTTCGGCAGCACACATCTGTGCACGCTGCAGCCTCCCGGACGGCAATTTTCGGCCACATGCAGGACTCTCCCTTCTCTCACAGGAGCCCCGCCCACAGCCAGGCTACGCCTGCCTGGCTTCCTCCCCCGGCAGGAGGAAGCTCCGTCCAAAGTCGGGCAGCAACTGCCTGGCTTCCGGTCCTTCCCTCGGACTACGGAGCGGAGTCTCCGTCGGTTTGGTGGCAGATTCCTCACGACTCGCTTCAGGGCTGCGGTCACCGCATCTTCCCCTGGCACCAAAAATGCGGTGTAGGCTCCTGCCGACAGAGTCTATGCGCCGTCTTAGCTGGTGAGCCCGCGCCACGGGCTCCAGTGCTAATTTCGGCCCTCAACCCTGCGTCTCCTCCACAAGGGGAGCCAGCAACACGCTCTTCTCCGCAGGGCCAGGAAATTAGGGGAAATGAGCAGCGCTCTGCCTGTCTCTCACCAGCAGGGAGCAGGCAGCGCTTTCCTTCGAGAAATGTACAGGCAGGCCAGCACACCGTGTTTCCTGGGCAGAATAGCAGAGCCTTCAGCTGCCAAGGAGGGCAGCAGGTCAGTTACCCGTGGTGGTTCCTCCTGGCAGTCCGGCAGCTTGCCGGCCCCCAAGTAAGCACCAGTTGCACAAGCACATTCATGGGGTCGCAGCCCCACTACTTATACCAGTGCAAGTCTTTGTTCCCCCCTGGCACAGGGCTTTGTGCCCGGCCTAAACCAGTTCTAGGGGGCACTTACTATTTTATTTACAGTGCACAACAACCTCCTTTTTAAGTGTAGGCTGTGGCCCCAGACACACCACAGGGGAGCAGAGCCAGCATTGTGGAAGGCAGGCACAGTCCTAATCAGGCCCCGGTGCTACTCCTCACAGCACTCCAAATGCAGATGGACCTATTCAGCCTAGCGCTGACTCACCCAGCCCCTCTAGAGCCACTGCACCCCCCCAGCCCCTGTCACTCCAGAGCCAGACATGCAATACACATAAGGCAGGCACAAGGACACATAGAACACAGAAATGCCCACTGCTAAAAACAGCATTTCTAAAATAGTGATACTAAAACTGCGCACACCACCACGCAGCATTTATTACCTCTATTCCAAACATACCAAACGTGAATACGCTACTCCTCTCATATCAGGAATTACCACTGAAACACTTATCACGGAATCCCCAAAGCATTCCTATGAGAGGGGAGCCTCACAGTAATGAGAAACTAAAACGGCTGTTTGTCACTACCAGGACATGCCACGCTGTTATGGCACATGTCCTACCTTTTACCTACAGCGCACCCTACCCATAGGGCTAGCTAGGGCCTACCTTCGGGGTGACTGATATGTAGTAAAATGGGAGTCACAGACGTGGCACCCACTTTATGTGCCACGTCACAGCAGCAGTAAACTGTGCGTGCAGGCCCTGCAATGGCAGAGGCCTGAGACAGGTTTGAAACGCTACTTTGGTGGGTGGCGCAAGCAGCGCTGCGAGCCCACCAGTAGCATTTAACTTACTGGCCCCGGGTTGATGTGATACTACTTTACAAGGGACTGATAGGTAAATAAAATTAGCCAAACAGGTGTAGACCAATCTTACCACGTTTACCATAGAGACCCCATGCACTTTACACTGGACAGCAGTGATAAAGTGCCCAAACCCACCAACACCAGGTCAGAAAAAAAAACAAGGAAGGCAAAAAGTTCTGGGATGACCCTGCAAAAAGGGCCAAGTCCAACAGTGGTCATGTTCTCAGTGTGAACAAGTACCGTTTTACTGTAAATTATTTGTGAAACTTTGAGCACTAGCTGCACTGCCATCAATTTAAATACACTGATGTGTAGATGCTTTTGCTACAGAGACTATTGGCCCTAGATCGTTAGCTGGCGCATGTGAGCATCCCAATCTGTCGATGGTCTATTGCAGTTAGAGGTCCAGAAATTAGTGCCCAGTAAAAAGTTCTGGTGTTCCACCATGCAGTTTGTGCTGAACTCTAGGCTCTACAAACACTAGATCCTCCCAATGATCACCCACTTGTAACCATTGTCTCCCAAGGAACACTTGCAGTGGAAGCATGTACAGTCGAGCATTTGGTACTACTACAATACAAGACACCATCATTCCCAATAGTTTCATTATCATCCTCACCATCAGAGGACACAACGTCAGGAAAAGGGGGGTGGGGCAGCCTTTTAAATTTCATCAGTCTCTCGTAGCTTTGAGTGTCACTGTATAGAGTATGACTCACAAAACGGTTGTATTTGTTGAGGCAATGGTCAAATATATTAGCTGGACGGTGAACATCAGCATATGGAGGAGTGATATGGCTTGTTGAGAGTGAATGGGGCACTGGCTTGGCTGTTGCACTTTAGCAGCTAGTCACCTAGGTATGGAGAAACATGAATAGCGTTGCTGTGAGGATGCGCTGGTACAACTGCCAGCAATTTGGTGTACTCTCAAGGGGCAGTGGTGACCCCAAATGGTAGCACTTTTAACAGATTATGTGGTCCACCTGCCGCAAACATAAGGTTTTGGTGGTATGGATGGGTGTGGTGGTGGGCTGGTTGAATAGAGAAGTGGAGGTAGGCGTGGAGGGATACCAAAGGGAATGATCCCCTTTGGTATCGCTTTGTTCGCCTTAAGTTGACAGGGTATGCCCAGACGTGGGTCCCTTGCTCACTTTGCCACTGGATTCAAGATAGCCTGGCTGATGAGGGTTAGGAGCCCGAAACCAGTCCCAGGATGCTTGTTTCCAGTTCAGGGAAGACATGGCTTGGCAGTTCGGGCTGGACTGTTCCCATGAGGCACAGGGTCAGACTGATTTGCATATGGCCATGACTGAACTGGGGTGGTGGAGTGAGCTAAAGAATGATGATGGATTAAACCCAGATCAGTTGACTGGGGGTGAGTGTTTGATTTGCTCAAACACTCAGTCCATCATCCCCTTTGGTATCCCTCCACGTACCAGGCAGAGCTCAAGGAAATGTAGAGTTTTTGTCCCGATATCCGATGTCCGTATGGACCCAACGTCCATACTTAGAGGGAAGGCAGTGTAATCCCGTATCACGCAAGAGCGGGATTTCTAAGAAGGCGCCTGCGACCAGCCACCTGGAAGAGGTGGTCAGCAGTCTAGATGTTGGGGCACCAGAACATCTAAATTACAGAAGTAGGTGTATCCCCGTGTTCGAGGAAGCAAAGGAGAACGCCGACGAGAAGGACAGAGGAGCTGGAGCGGAGACACCGGAGAACCTGAAAACACAGACCAGCCTACATAAAGAAGACATCCCAGGAGAAGGAACATAGACAGTACCGCCTAAAGGCACCATGCGCAGGTCTGACCGACCCGGGGAGGAGGAGGGCGGTGAGACCCCTATAGCCACGACCCAGGAGGGCAGTGGCCGGAGGCAAGTACCCTTCAAGCGATATCTCCCTACAGGGGGGTGGAGGTCGGGACACTGAGCGTCTGCGCCTGTATGCCACTATAGGGGATCAGCACATCCTTTTTCTTGTCACTTTTTGGCCCAAACAGCACATGTCCCGGGTGAAGGTGACAGTCCTGACTGAGAGTTAAGTAGGACAGCATTATTGATTATTGTTTATTTTTGTTTTGAGGGCCACTGCTCAAACTCTGCTTCTCTGACCTGGCAGGACAACCGAAAAGAGGAGAAACTGACCCAGACACTAGCTCTAAAGAAAAGAGATAAAACCCTAAAGCACAGGGATACTACCTACCCTGTCAAGAAAGGACCTTCCCATATAGCTTGCTAAACGACCCTAGCTTGACATTTATCCAGATAAACCCCTATAATCCTTAGGTGGACCATTAAAATCCTGAAAAACACTTCTTCTGACTAGGTGCCTTATTGCCCAGGTGACCACACATTTCCACTTTGCTGAGTAACACTTCCACTTACAGGGTCTCCATTTTTTTGAATAATTTTTTTTTTTTAAAGATTTTTATTGTACAGCTCTGAAATGACACAGCATATAGCTTACAACCTCTAGGGGCCGGCTGCGTAGAGTACAGATTCTGTTTGATGTTGGCAGAGTAACACAGCCCTTCAGCCGACAACCCTGGGGTCCGGCGGCGTAAGAAAGTAGATTGCGTACTTATCATACTTATCGGGCATTTGATAGGTCTATGGATTTTTAAGGTTTTTCTTTTCTTTTGTTTTTGGTGCTGTTTTTGGTCCGAATACATGTCACTAGCACTTCGCAATCGTAAGCAGCTATGGTCGGTACCCATTAGAACAATCAGTGGTGTAAAGGGAAGCATAAAAAAAAAAAAAAATCACACATCATGTACATTTTTCAGCGGCACGGCATGAATATGGATCAACAACGAGTCGCACAAAAGTAAAAGATCGGTCGTGTGCAGAGGTGTTATCAGTAAGAGATCGTTGAGGTCTTAGATGATGTGTCATGTGTTCCGGCAGGTGTGTCGTTATCTGATATTGGCGATTGTGCTAGGGAGGTCAGGACGAATAAGTGCAGTGTTAGGTTGCGGTCTTATCACGGGGCGTGTTCCCAGGCCAATCCCCGCAGACCATGTACAGCGCATCGTGTGTTGTGTGAGCTCCACTTAGAGGGTCTCCATGCCACCCTTAGAATGTCCATACAAAATTCAGATGACTGTGAATGACAACATTTTAAGACTTTTAGAGCAATACCCACAAGTTGAGGCTATTTTCTCTTCCTCCATGTTAACAACTGCAGAACAGGTTTATATTTCTAAGGGTAATAATCTATAGTCATGGCTGTCAGTTCAAAGACCCAAGGTTGTCTTGGCCACACTAATTTCACCAAAACGAGCATCACTTGAGGATAAATTTATTGACCACTTGTGCAACAAGTGGAGATGGAGTAAGAGCGCTAGCAAGGATTCCCATCAACTAATTAACGGTGCATTTTCACTTGAGTGAGGGTAAGAACAGCGGGACCAAAATGGGCGTTTTGAGTTTCCTTCGGTTTAGACTCGGTTGGTGGAAGTTCTTCCTAAATGTGCAAAACTTCTTTCGTAAATATTTCTTTTGGGAGACTCCAGCCTATCTACTTTGAATGTCATTCCGAGCGATGTCCCCCCCCCCAGTAAAGTGATGTGCTACCAAGTGAGTGTTGCGTAAAATCTCTCATCTACAAATTCCTGCTGTTTGTTGAATCGAAACCTATGATTGCAATTCGCTCAATTCTATGGTTATGATTTTGAGCTTCAACAAACTGATGTGTTTACCACTTCTATTTGATTGCATTGGCCCCTGAACCCTACATGAGGGTGCTCATAAGTGCTCTCCGTCCATGTGAGAAGCAGCTGCATTAACGGGAATAGATAGATCTGTAATTATGCTGCCTTTTACACATTGTGTGTGCCTCATCAACATAATGCCATTATTACCAAGTAATCCACAACCACTAGATCCTTCCATTACTTGTTTGACTGTGTCCACTGACTGTCCAGACATTCAAGAGATGTTCTCAGATGTAGGTGACCATATTGGACCAAAAGAAACCATGATGCTGTCATACCAATTAATCTTGTTGCAGCCTTCTCTGTGGGATAATGAGAAAACTGGTAAATGACATTTGCATTTTAAAGGCCTGAATGTTGTGGGTTGCATGTGTTGCCATAGCCATCACTCTATCTACGTCCGCAAACAACATTGTTTTCAACTGGACTGTATCGGTCGGCAATTTTCTAAAATGACTGTGAATCCCAAATGGACCAAAAGCTGGATTACTTTGTTTATACTTTTCTGGTATATCTGAAAAACATTCCTTTCACCAACATACCACACAAGAATTTCTCGTCGGCTTAGATGCACTGGCACGACAGTTAGGCAGGTGGTAAAAACCCTTCACACCGTCTTTATGACAAAGGTAGTATCCTGAACTGAAAGTGATAATATTTGCCATTTAACAAAAACCTCATACATGTTTGATGCAGGAAAAAGAAAGTAGGCATCCTTTAAATTGATGCTCACAAGAAAGTGGTCCTTTTCCAACTTTAGGATGACATCTTCTAAAGCAGTTTTGAAAGTTATCTTGCCATAGTTATTCACTGAATTTACGTCCAAGTGTGGCATTTGTTTGTTATGAGAAATATAATAATATTTGGTATTTGCTTAGGAGAACTATACAATATCCATGGTTGATAATCTTTAGCCCTCATTGGTTTGAAGTAATAAAGTCCAATGCTTACGGGATGCATCACAGACAGAATCTGACATGGGTGATATGGTCCAAGGAAAAAAGGTTTAATGTGTCATTGTGCAGAGAAGGCGGAGTCTTGTGCACCCTCCCCTCTTTCCCTTCCTTTACTATCACATAATAACCAAAACTGAATTTTGCTGGTAAGGGTTGGCTATTGTTGCCCATCTTTTAAGGCCATAACCTTACTGTGAAAATGGTTGCCTCCCTGGAGGTCTACTTTGGTTTGAGGTTCCACACTTGTCCTGCTTTAGAGGTTTCTCTCTCTTTTCTCATTTGCTCTAGCATATTGCCAACTGAGTGCCCAAATAAATGTTCTTCCTCCAATGGTGTACTTCTCACTTGCACTTCAGGTTTGAATCCAGAGATACACTCCAAGATTGGTGTCTAATCACAAACCCTCGCCTTACCCAAGATCTGAAGTGTGTCAGCACCAACTAGGCAGACTTTAAAAATGAAATAGCTTCTGTCTTGTCTTTGGGTGCCGTAGCTACTACCGTACCTACTACTCTTTCCTTACGTTTCCCTTGGAGATGATGGTTAATCTCTATTACCACTCGTTGTTGACCGTAATTGCTTATAAGCGTCATGGATTTGGCCATTCTCAACTGGATTAGGCCAGACCTTTCAATTCTCTTTCCAACTGCGTCCCAGCCCAATCATTTAGAGATGGATATAAAGCTTTCTTCACAGCTTTTGAGACAATTAGAGAATCTGTATATATGTGTAAATCTAGGACGAAGTCTGGCCCGAAACGAGGAATTACCAGGGGGCTCAGACCTGGAATTAACAGTTCTCGCTGTAATTCCCCAATTCTTAGTGGACCTCTAGAGACCGACTCCTAATGAGCCAGATTGTCACCACCCTCGAAGATACCATTGCCTCAGGTATTGGGATCTGCCAAGAGAGGAAAAACTGTTCACCTGTCATCGGCAGTTAATGGAGAAACTGCTGCAAGGCTGCTATCAAATTTGTTGTGTTAGGTGTGTTTCAATAGTGTTCATCTCACCCAGGCAGGTTACCACTTGGTGGCCATGACAGGTAAGATTTACTATTCTCAATCCTACGTAAGTTACAGTAGGCAAATGATTGGACTTTGGGGTGGGTCTATTTAATATGTTCCCCCAACATAAAAACAGCTGAAAGTGTCGGAATTCAGAGGGGTAGATTTGCTATTGTCATCCCAACTTAAGCAACAGGAAAAAAGTGATGGATTTTGGATGGTTCAGGTGTACTACTCCCACTCCAACCTGTGCAACAGCAGGAAAAGTGTGACAATTGGGAGGGGTTAGATTTAATATTACAACTCCAACATAAGGAACAATAGGGAAAATGTTGGACTTTACTATTCGGAGCGAGTCAGACCAACTATTCCCACTCCAACATAAGCAACAATATAGAAAATGTTAAACTTTAGACAGCTCACATATAATTTTCTCTATCCTAAATTAATATAAATTACACAGAACCATAAAATATATTTCCATAAATGTATCAAAATATTTCACATTATATCATTTATATAAATTATTAAAAGCTCAAAACATAAAATTAACATATAGAAATATACATAAAATTATATTAAAATTGCATCAAATAAAATATTTTTTAAATCAGTTTAAGCTACTTCCCAACCTTTTTTCCTATAATTCTAACAAACACAAATTAAACTAATAAAATAAAATACACATTACTTCAGAAAAATTCGAACATTGTAAAAATCACACAAAAATCACATCATACCCAAATAAAAAATAATTAAATGATTTGCACAATTGTCTTACTAAAAATTAAATAAAAACATTTATGACCATATTTATAAAATGTATTAAACTTAAAAAAGTGACTATCGAAATTAAAACTAATGAAACAATCAATTAAAAAATAAATTTAAAAAAAACTTTCCATCTGATTCCCCTACAACCCAACTTGCACCCAAAAAAATAAAAGCCTTAAAATACATTACTAAAGAGAAAAAAACTCTAAAAATAATTATACCTGCTTAATACTACAATAACTTAAGAGAAAACTAATAAAACCCACTTAAATAATAAAACAAATGTTTTAAGTAGAATTATATTTTCAAATAAGACATAAGACTTCAATATTCTTACCTTCTATATTCACTCAAACAATATTTTTGACAACGATATTTATGACATCAGGATACTTTTAAAACAATATTTTGGCGGAATACCAATCTGCACTTGTGCAGTGAAGCTATTAATGCAAACATTTTCTAATGTTACATCATGATGGGTGCAAAATAGGCAGACCTTGCTTCATTTGCTGGCCCAGAAACAATTTCTTTATATTCATTGACATGTTTAGTTAACATGTTTTTCAACATCTTTCATTACACTTTTGCCTTTTAGTGGTTTTTCTGCTTGATATTTCTTCCTACATATCTTTCTTTATTATTTTATTTATTCAAGTAATCATCTTGATAGCACATGACACCCGAGTTATGCGTACTGTCTTTGTTACGACATTTACAGTACCCACCTATGTGTGCATTATGACATTAGACTTTATGACTAGTGTGGCACCGCATATCTGTGCATGACTTTCATTATCAAACCCACTACATCTTATTTACATCTTACCAGGATTTTCAGTATACACTAGTGTGAATCTCGGTTACATGCATGTCTTCAACCCAGAGCAGAGTCTCACCTATATTCATGGTCTGCATGGCGTCCTTGAACATATCATTGCTGAAGATGAGGGAGACCAGGCTCTGGGTGGGTTTATCCAGGGAACAGGGACGTACCTTCTTCTTAACTTTCTGCAGCTCCCCATCAACTGTGTCCACCTGAAGGAGCATGAAGGAGTGCTTTAGGAGCTTTACAATGAGCAAGGTACTCAAAGACACATCTGTGCCCGAGGAACATTAGGTAATTCTGAAGAATTATATTTTTTGTCTAAATAAAGTATATATGTGCACACACTCTCATACATCTTTTACATGCCAATGTCAAGTATTTGTTTGAACATTCCAATGTCAACCCTTTGGCAGTCGCCCAGTGACCTGCAAAGAAAGTCATTTCACTAACCGCTCCAATAACTAATTGTCATTCCACTCCTGAAACAACCCCATACCAGTTGATACATGTATCCCAGCCTGTCCATAAAAAATAATGCACTGGAAGTCACACATGACTAAACATAACACTACCTTCATCAATTATGTACTAAATTCCATGACGCATACCAGCCACAGGAAGATACCAACTGCCAAATCACCTCACTGAGAAAGTACCCACAGTCATGACCTATTTTCACATTGAACAGCTTCTGAATCATGTACTCCCGCACTAAACTAAGTCGTCACCATCTTTCTTCAGTCCCTACAATTAAGTACTCACTGGTGTGCCCTGTGACTTAACAATACTCCTCTTCTCATGGCCAAGGACTACAAGAGGTATTCATTAGCCTTTCCTGTTAAAAGTTTAATTCTGCCAAAAATGTTCAACTGTTCTTTAAAACACTGGTCCTCAGACTGTGGAGAAGTTTTAGGAAAATTCTGGGAGCCCCAGTGCCACTCACCTTGACAGCAACTTCTGTTGCTTCGTCCTCCTCTTCACCTCGCTGCACTTCAATCATCGTATACTTCCCGGCATGCTCCACAAAATTCTCTCGATCAGCCCAGTTATTCTTGGTTTTGTCCTTAAACTTCTTCTCAAAATCTTTCTTAGCAGCATCCAGGGAGGCACAAGGTGTCATCTTTGACTGCCCAACTTCTCCCTGTGTATCCACAGAAAAGGAAACAAATAGTGTCAAAGGGCTACCAAGTACCCAACGTGCTGCAGTATACACAAAAGAGAACAAAAATCTAAGTAATACAGATGCCAAAAGCCTTGTGTGTCCTGTTTTTTTATCATCAGTTAGTAGCATGTTCATACAGCTGTGCACGTGCCAACTTGTAAATACACAGAAGAGATTTGATATTAATTTAATAACAAAATACTTATGTCAGTCGCTGTCTGGAAGCATCTCTTAGTCTTTTTAAAGGGAGTTAGGAGACAATTTGTAATGCAGTAGTGTCTCTAATAAAATATGTTTTTCTGTGGCTGCAATGTGTGCTGTAGACCGACAACTTTCGATATAAAGGGCTATCAAGGGGACTACAAAAATGATGGAATGAACCACCTCCCCTCACACTTGCCAGACTTTTTAGCTCTGTGAATGAACTCATGCTATGGCGGTGATTTTTCTTTTTCTTAGATTAATTATTCTAGAGATCAGTGTAAGCCTTTCCCTGTTTAAAAATATATTTTCATAACAAGTAACTTTTTTTGCTATAGTAGTGTAGTAAGTATTTCTAGGAAGCAAAGCTCTACCAAGTTTTAATGGCATAGTGCTTCCTAAATATTCAGAGAACTGCAAACTTGGCAATAGTGTTCAAGCTAATATTGTTCACATGCTCTGCATATGCGTCTGCCTTCTAATGTTGGGCATGGATGTTTGAAACTTGGGTTTCTTTGAAGAAGTCTGAGTCACAAGACCTGTAGAGACTCCCTTTGTCCACAATGCAACAGCACACTGGCTCCATGTCAGATTGTTTTTACGTTGCAAGGGTGAGTGGTGTATGTGGAGTGGAGGGTCTAAGTGGAGAAGTGTGGCTCAATGGTTAGAGGAGGCAGACCCTGAAGCACAGGTCAGACCCGGGACCAGGGTTCAATTCCAGACGCTGCAGGGTCTTGAGCCCAAATGTCCACGGAACTCGATAATTCTCGCTTCGGTGCCTACTCAAATCACTGGTTCACACTCTGCAACTCTGGGCAATAGCTTGCTTAATCTCCACTACGCCCCCCCTGCGGCGGGATGCCTGGCTTTCACCTTGGGGATGCCCAGTAGGGGTTATCTCACAGGGAAAAGCCAGGAAGGGTTCCCAAAGCAAGCGCCTTGAGACCTTGCGGTGATAAGGCGCTATATAAGAACCTTTGACATAAGACAGTGTGTGGTGCACATATCAAAAGATGTTAAAAGTACATGGAAGACAGTTGTCAACATCCCTTACTTCCGAGGAGGAGGGTGGGCGCATGTGAATTTACAGCACCACATGCTACGAACAGATGATTGCAAGGTAAGGTTTTCCATTCGTAGTGTGCGTCACGGGGAACAGCCATGACAACGCGGGGATTACCCCGCACTGCCATTACAAAGCAGGGATTACAACGAAAGTTGTTACAACGACTTTCGCTGGAGGGCGCTGTTGGATAGAGAATAGTTTAATTTTCTATCCAACACCTTCCCTACTGTCAACGTGGGCTGGAGTTGGAATAGAAAATTAAACTATTCCACTATCCAGCGCCCTCCAGCGAAAGTCGTTGTAACGACTTCCGTTGTAATCCCCGCGTTGTAATGGCATGCGGGGTAAAAGCCCGCGTTGTAATGCCATACAACCGTGCGTCACTGGAGATACACATGATTTGCATACAATGCTTTACATAGAATATAAAAAAGTGCCAAGCGGTTTCAAAAAGTATTCTCAAGACAGCTTGGCCAACTTAAGATTGTTGAAGTTGAAAGACATCAGCCCGGTAACGCTTTGTGAAGGTATGCAGAATTGACCAATCAGCAGCCTTGCTGATATCCATTAAAATAATGTGATACAGAGAGGCTAACACTGCATCCCTTTAGCGTGCAGTGTGGGCTCTAGGGGGCAGGGAGAGTGTGCACTTGGTCTTGGCATGGCAACTTTGAAAAAATTTAACTAACCACCTGGCAAACCCAGCTTTAGAGATGGCAGAGCCCTTGTGAAACTTGGAGAAGGCCACAAAAAGTTATAAAATATTAGGTAGGCTTTCTGAATGGGCTAGTCCTATGAGTGTTAAGTGCCCGTTCTGCCACAGACTCTAGTTATGGGGGAAAAAAATCAGGCAGGTCAATCAATTAGTTATTTTATAGAGCACGACTACTCACCTGTGAGGGTCTTAAGGCGCCAAAGTGGAGGGGGAGGGGGGTCTGCAGTTTGATTTGTGTGGAATGGTACAATAACCTTAGGCAGTAATTTGAGGCTGCTCATAAAAACTACCCTGTCCTTGTGCACCGGAAAAACATTCTTGTGCAATTAAAAAAAAAAACTTCCAAGAGAGGAACTGCAGTTAGAACAAGTGCATGGTCTCTAAAGGAGGACACATGAGTGAGCACTATATTGAGGTTCCAAGAAGGTCCTGAGGGAATGTTTGACGTATTACACTCTTTAGGCCCTCCATACGAGCTTTTTTGTCTGGTATCCTAAACAGGGAGAGTGCTGTCTGTTTTGGAGGCACGCTGCGATTGCTATTAAGCACAGGTGTATAGATGTGTAGGCAAGACCTGCGTTGTACAGGTTTAGATGGGAGGAACCGATGTTGTATACAGACATTTTAAGATGATATAATTGGATATGTATTAATGCTTAAACATTTTCTACTTTGTAGCATACGTGGCACGAGTAGTAGACTTTAGTGCCTCCGGCAGGATAGCCATTGCTTTCCTCTGAAAGGTTAAAATAGCCAAACTCTAAGAGCTCAGGTGCCAAATTGCGAGGTTCTGTTGTTTGAGATCTGGGTGTCTGAGATGGCCCTGACGTTGAGCGAGAAGGTCTGGCGAGTGTGGGAGCTTCTCTTGAGGGTTGACGAACATCTCCCAGGACATGAATATAAGGGCAGTCTGGCATAAATTAGCTCTACTAGGTTAAGGGTCATGGACATCTCCCTCCTCTTCCTCACTACATAGGGAATGAGGGGGAGATGCAGAAATGCATAGGAAAACACAACTGATCAGTTCTCCCATAGTGCGGGTACCGAAAGGCAAGGTTTTGGCTTTTTGCATTTTCTGGTGCGTCAAACATGTCTATTGTTGGGGTCATCCACAGTTGGAAGTACCTCTGGATGGATTTCCTAATTGTGGACTTGTTGATGCGCCCTACTGAGCAGACTTGCTCTCCATTCCTGGTGAACGTGCCAACAACTGGAAAGTGTTATTGCAGTTTGCACAATGCCAAATTTGTTGTGTAAATACAGAAATCCGTGGAGAAGGTCTGCCCTCCAGCTTCTGAAAGTAGAACACAGCTGTCTTGTCTGTCTTTACTAGTCCTGTCTTCCCCTGTATAAGAAGGAAGAGCGGTTCGAGGGATAGCCTGATGGCTTGGAGCTCTAGGTAGTTTATCTGGCATCCCTGGTGCTGAGGAGACTAGAGGCCTGAACTGTTAACTTGCAGAGGTGAGCTCACAGCCCATGAGAGGGATTCAGGTTTGAAAGTCATAAGCTGCAGGGGGATCAGAAAGGGTCTGCTGAAGAACAAGTATTTGATCCTCAAAGTAGAGAATGCTGAGCCCTGGATGTAACAAACACTAGATCCTTCTAATGCCCATCCTTTTATGCCCATTGCCTCAAGAAACATTCCTGTAGGGGGTGCATATGCAATCAATCGTAAGGAAAGGCTCAATCTGCTGTAGCTGGAGATGTTGAAACCTAGGTTGGAAACAGGGGGATTAATTTTGAGTGTCCTTTGACGCTGCTCTTGATCAGCCAGTCTTCTAAGTATAAACATGAATGCCGTTTCTGTGGGGGTCCACTTATGCGCACTTCACGAACACTCTTGGAGCTGTACTGACCCCAAAAGGTACCACCTTCACTTGGTAGAGTGGGACACTTGTCAGAAGTCAACGAATTGTTGATGTGCTGGGTGCATGGGGAAAGTATGCATCTTTCAGATCCAGCATGTACATTAAGTCGTCGTGGCACAGCGGAGGAATGACACACTGCAGAATGACTGTATCAAAGTGTTAGGAAAGGATGAACCTGTTCAAAGGCCAAGGATCAGCCGGAGTGAGCTGTCCTTTTGGAGGATTAAAAAGTCCAGGAAATAAAATCGCACACCTTGTTAGTGTGTAGATACTGGTTCTATTGTCCCATATTGTAAGAGGACCTGAACTTTTTCCTCCAAAAGATGAAGGTGTTCTGAACGCCATGCATGGCGGCGGGCGGGATGTTGTGCGAGGGGATGTTAAATTTAAGGCAGTAAGCTTCCAGCACAATGGAAACTACGGACAGATCTCAGGTGGTGCATTCCATCCGAGATACGCTCAGCCTCCCGCTGAAAGGTGTTAGATTGCTTCGTTGAGGGGGGGCTGGAGTTGGGGGGAGGGAAAGTGGCTCACTGCTTTGGCACAGAGGAGCTCGCCCACCCCACCCATTCCCTCTATAAGCCCAACTGTGGAAGGACGGTTTGTCGGGGGTCCTGAAAGGCTGATAACATGGTAGTCTCTAGTTTGAGCCCCCTGGTGTGGCACCTCCCCTAATTTGATGCTTCCTAAAGGCTGGCCTGGGAATGTTGGACTGCAAGGCGCCCATGGATTTGGCTATAACTGTATCCTTTATTTTCTTGAGTATCTGGTCCACCTGAAATTGAACAGACGCTCACCATTTAAGGGTTTGCACACTCTAAGGCAGGTGTGTCTGCAAAGGTGGAAGCTGGTATTAATGCCCCTCACTGCAGTGCGCACTGCATCAAGGGCACACCGGATATTGGCATTAACAATAGTTTTGTGAACAAGTCAGTCAGTGTTGCGACCAATTCATGTTCCCGTTTCTGGTAGGTGCTTTAACAACACCTCAATCTCTTCCCAGTGGTATCTACTATACCTGGAAATTAGACCACGAGTTGGCAATACACGAATGCGTGGTTGCCCTAAGTGCTACCTGCTTCCCCCTGCATCTTAGACTCCATGTTAGGTGGGGGAAGCGCCTCACGGGGCCTCAGCAGAGGCCCGCGTACAGGAAGTCTGTCTCTCAGCTTTTGACTGCTTGCAAATGACCTGTACAACCTGAGCATGCATGTGCAGCATCTCTGGTTTGAGAAACTCAAGCTCCTTTTCTGTGTCAGACATCAGAGAAGTATGGAAATCTGAAATAATTTCTGTTAGCATAAGCTGAAGCCATTTTGGTTGTGGCATCCATTTGGTTAGCTATGTAATTCTTCGGTATTCACTGTTGCTTGCCCCTTCTATTCTGCTTGAGTCTTCAGCTTTAGTTAACTCCTTCTGTACTGGGCCAAAGCAATGCATGTGCTGAGCAAAGGCCTGTAGCTGCTCAAATGCACCTGGTTAAAGATGTAACAGTCAACTATTTTCTGCTATTGTAAATAGTTCTGTTCGCCCTCCCACTTTGCCAACTAAGTGATCTCCCATCTGCTCTTGTTGGTGGGTAACTATTCCTGTGTAGGCCTGTACCTTCTATTTGTAGCTACATGCTTACTCTGCAACAAAGTTTGTATATCAGCACCAAGGTCTGTGTATTCAATGTACTACCTCCTGGAACACTTGAGGGTGTTGTATGGACGTGGTCCCACTCATGAGTGATTAATTAACTTGTTATTTGAATTCCAGCTTCTTTGCTAATCTCTATTTTCTTGGTCTACGGTCCCGTAGAGAAAGGGTGACCCCTGCACCGGTGTGCCCATTAAAAGGCACATTTCCACAGTTGGTGCCCGACACGTGGGCCCTCATCAGAGACGCGGCCACCAAAGGAGTGGTCTTGATGGAAGAGTGGAACATTGCTGAGGAGACATCCCGCAAGAGGAGGCCCTTGTCTTTGCAGACCGAAGTGACATTTCCGGTTTCCTCGATTTGACCCTCTGGGTAGTGGCCGGTCCAGACTGAGGTTTCCTTTGGCATTGTATTTGCAGTGACCATTAGGTCGACCAAGAGATTGGCAGTTGGAAGTTGGAGACTCTTGTTTGGTAAGGTCGCTGAAGCGACACTCTTGATTTGCTTGGCCAAGATCCTGGTTTTGTTTGTTTGATTTATTTTTTGCAAAAGATAAAGGCAGGTAATGTGGAGATTTTTCTCTACTTTGGAATATTTTGGAAAAGTAATATTTTACAAACATTTGGTAGCATGTCTGTTTCCTGCACACTCCGTAGACTGTGTTGTTGTCTTGGTGGTATCAAAACGGATTAAGAAAAAAGTCATCCGGCTCCCCCAGAGGGGACACCTAATAGACATATGTATGTTAAATATGGTATTTTTTCCATAAGGTATAGTACACTATGGAACAAATATACGAAAAAGTTTCCTAATCTACAATGGCCAGTGAATGTATCATTTTACTTTAAGAAGATTTAATATGTACAACAGTGTTTGTTGTTAGAGAGTGAGAAAGAAGAAGCTATAGCAGAAACAAACCAGCGAAAAACGATGTATAAAAAAAGCATTGGAATTAATAAATAAAAAGATGAAGGCAATAAAATAAAAAGAGGGAAGGGAGCACTGTTTAGAGGTAACTGGCCAGTACCCTACTATGCCCCCATTTATCCCATGCTTAATAAACCTCAGGATGATTCCATCTGGTTAGATCGACCTCCGCCCCCCTATAAGTTTCCCTCGGCCTCTGAGAATGATCTTTCTGAAGAAGAACATTTTTCTTCAGATGATAAAGAAATAGATAAGCAAGATGAGCGGCAGACTCGCTCTACTTTGACTACTGATGAAAAGGCCACTATCAGATCCACTGCTTGCAAAGAAACTCATGGGACTACTTTTGCTCCAGACCTTGAAGCGATGGTTCAGCAGTGGAAAGATTTAGAGCAGTTATATTTTGCAGAGAAGTTCACCTGGGAAGTAATACTTGCTTTTAGAACCATTTCCAAAAGCCTGGAGCCCCTTGATATAAATTCTGATTATAAACAATGAAGTGATGGAATTTTCCTTCTTTCAAATATACCTGATCTAATTAGGCGAGTGGTTAAATTACGAGATGATACACTACTTTTAAAAGCGGAGCAAAAATGAGTTAGTAAAGTTAAACTTGTGCAAACAGTTCAGAACCCAGCGAAAAAATAAGACATTTGGGAAACAGCCAATGATCCTAGTGATACTATAGTTACTATGAAACCCATGCGTGAAGCTGTGCCTTTGTATGTTCCTCCGAAGGGTGAGGAAACAAGTGCCTATGAAGATTCACATGATGCAAAGGGATATTTTGTTTATAATTGGGTCTATACTCCTTGGAGTAGAGCAGACGTTATGGCTCTTAAGGCTGCTTTGCCCGATAAGTAGAAAAATCTGTCCGCTTTGTATGAGGAAGTGAAAGGAGCCATTAGCTCCTGCAGTATGACCTTGCCAGATAACAATATGCTTTTTGGACTTATTTTGCCCCCTGATATATGGAGAACGATTTGGAAAATAGATGATAATGTAGCATATGGTGATACTTGGGTGCATTTGAAGAAATAGATGTGGCTAGGGAACCTGCGCAGAAACCACAACAGAAGATATTACATCTTCCCAAAGCTATTGGGACTAAGTTGAAAACTCTCATACCTCCTAAGAAAATAGATTGGACAACGTTAGCGTCTTGTAAACAGAAAGCGGATGAATCAGTTTCTGATTTCTTTACACACTTTGAAGAGACATTCAATGACTTTAGTGGGCAGACATTGACAGATGACACGGGTAAGCATCTGTTCGTTTGTCGCTAACATGTTGCCAGAAATCGCTAGTTGCCTCAAGGCCAGCGAGAGTTTGTGGACTACATTTTCCCCAGTGTCCCTTTTGACTATGGCCCAGTATTATGAGCGTCAGGAATTGGAAGCAAAAGGCAAAGAGGATAAGAAGGTTAAGGATTTAAAGACGAAAGTTATATTGGCTCAAGTATATGGTCCACGATTCAGAGGTGGTGGTAGAGGCAGACATGCAGTATATACCCCTGGTGTACCCCCTTTGTCTCGAGCAACTTTGTCTTCTTATCAGTGTGCTTATTGTAAAGAGATTGGACATTGCCGTTCTGAGTGCCCCTCTTGTAAGGTCAGCAGTTTCAACGGGGTAGAGGAAGTATGAGAGGACGCCCAGAGAATTCAGGACATCGGGCGGAATAGGAAATCGTACCAGATTTGAGGCAGTTGAACACAGACAAAATTATTCTAATACCTTTGATAGACGGAGCAATATCAAATGTCAGATTATTGGGCTGATGGTCTTGGGGATTCTGATTATGCATAGGAATGCCTAGGATGGGGTAAGGAACCAGTTGAGGTCCCAGTAGATCAGAAAGGTCCTTATGTTGATGTAAATGTCTTGGGCTAACTGATCGGTTTCTGGTTGATATAGGAGCTACTCGTAGTGCTCTGTTTAAAAAATTGGTTCATAGGGCTCCCCTGTCTGGCGCAATGATAACATCCATAGGATTCGATGGGACACCTACATCTAGCCCACTGTCACAGCCGCTTGCATTTAGTCTTGATAAATTCACTGCAGCATGTCCGTTTTTGCTTTTCCCTACCACGACACATAATATTGTGGGCATTGTTATGCTTAAATATTTTCGTGCTACAATACGTTGTTCCACAGAAGGTGTGCATGTTATTTTAAATTATAACTATCCAACGGCTGAAAGGTCTGGTCTCATTAAAGAGGATATCGCTCTGCCATCCTTTCCTAGTACTTTGTGGGCTACATCAGATACCGATGTGGGAAAAATGGTTATTCCACCAGTGCATATTCAAGTGAAGGAAGGGGCTTCATTGCCTCCGCTGCCCCAATATAAAATATCTCGGGAAGGTGAAGAAGCATGGACGCACATTGTTCAGGATTTGATCAAGGTGGGGGTTGTGGAAGAAGTCCCTTATAACATTTGTAATAGCTCTATCCTTCCTATTTTGAAAAGAGACACCAATACTAAAATTTACAGATTCATTATTGATTTACGAGAGGTTAACAAAATTGTGGTGCCCCAATTCCTGGTAGTCTCTGACATAACAACACTTCTTACAATGATTCCTCCTACTGCCACTACATTTAGTGTAAATGATTTGAAAAATGCATTTTTTTCAATGCCTATTCACCCTGACAGCCGTTATTTCTTCGGGTTCACTTTGAATAGTAGATCATACAGATTCTGTAGAACTCCACAAGGGTATACAGAGAGTCCTAGCATTTATAGTCAGGCCTTGAAAAGGCAGCTTGATTCTTTTCCTGTGCCGAAAGGGGTGACTCTTATTCAATATGTCGACATCTTGTTGGCTGACGATACCCCTGAACAGTGTAAAGAAGGAACACTGTCTTTATTAACATTTCTTGCCTCTCATCATCACAAAGTCTTTCGGAAGAAATTGCAATTTTGTAGACAGCGGGTTACCTATTTAGGTCACCTCCTGTATAAGGAGGGACGTGCACTCACACCAGACCGCATTGAGACCATTTTAGATTCTCCTGTGCTCCGTACTCAGAAGGGTGTTCGTGCATCGATTGGCCTTTCTTCTTTCGGTAGGAAGTGGATCCCTAGCTTTTCGTACATTATTAAACTCTTGTTGGCCCTTTAGACTAAAGACACTCCGATGCCTCTCCCATGGACTACTGAATGCCAGTATGCCTTCCAACAGCTACGTCAAGCTCTTTGTTCGGCACCAGTATTAGGAACTCCAGACTACACTAAGACTTTCATACTTGATGTACACGAGAGGCAAGGTTGTGCCCTCTCGGTTTTAACACAGACACACGGTGATAAACAACGTCCTTGTGTATATTTTTCAGCTGTCTTTGACCCAGTTGCCCACGCGCTGCCTGGTTGTTTTCGAGCGGCAGCGACTGTGTCCATAAGTCAGCGTGAAGGAATAGTCTTGTCACATAGATTGTTTGTGTTAGTACCTCATTCAGGCAACGATTGTGAAATCAAACAAAGACACAACATCTGACTAGTGCCCGCTTGACAGGATATGAATTGACACTTTTGGCCCCTCGTATCACGTTGAAAAGATGTTTGACTTTGAATCCGGCTACATTTTTGCCACTTCCAGCTACTCAGTCACAAGAGCTACATAATTGTATATCCCTCACTTGAAGAACACACAAAGGGTTGTGTTGACCTACAAGATACATCTCTTTCTAGTGTTGATGGAGAATTGTGGGTCGATGGATCCTGCCTGAAGTTGCTCAATGGCATTGCATTTGCTGCTTATGCAATTACAACACTTCAGACAGTAGTTGAGACAGCTCATATCCCACAGAAGTCAGCTCAAGCAGCAGAGTTGATAGCACTGACAAGAGCAAGTGAGCTTAGTACAGATTTGCTTGTTAACATTTACACTGATAGCCAATACGCCTTCGGCGTGGCACATAACTTCAGGGAGCTTTGGAAAGAAAGACTTTCTCACTTCACATGGGACACAAATAGTGCATGGGGATTTAGTACATAATCTCCCTACTGCCATGGCCTATCCTAAGAAGGAATATGCTACTTACCAGTATGCATCTGTTCTTGGCATGTAGAGCAGCAGAGTTGTACACTTCGCAATAGATCGCCACCTGGTGTTGGGCTCGGATGATTGCAGGTTGTTGTCTTCTTGGAAGAAGTCTTTGTAGTCACGAGATAGGTGACTCCTCCCTTGGACAATACTACGCATGGTCATCGTCTCCATCCTCAGATTGTTTTTCGCCATGATGGGAAATGATGGAGTTAGTAGAAGTAAAGAGAAAGGATGTCCATGCGTGTGCATCTAAGTAAGATGAGTACTGGAACGGATACAAGTCCCGGGGAGGTGGGAGGGCGTGTACAACTCTGCAGCTCTACATGCCAAGAACAGATGCATACTGGTAAGTAGCATATTCCGTTCGAGGCATATGAGCTGCAGATTGTACACTTAGCAACGATTGTGCAGCAGTGTCTCCCCTAGCGGTGGTCGCTTGTATCCGTTGCAGCATACTGAAATAGTGTTTTAAGGACAGCTTGGCCTACTGCAGCTTGCTGCTTGGCTTGCACGTCAACACAATAGTGTTTAGTGAAGGTGTGTATGGTAGACCATGTTGCTGCCTTACATATGTCCTCTAGTGGTATGTTTCCTAAGAAAGCCATAGAGGCTCCTAGTTTGCGAGTAGAGTGCGCTTTAGGAGGAACTGTTAGTGTACGTTTAGCTTTTTGATAGCATATTTGAATACACTTTACAATCCATCTGGCAATTCATCCTTTAGAGATGGGATTGCCTTTGTGTGGGGAAGAGAAAGATACAAATAGTTGTTTTGTCTTTCTGAAGGATTTAGTCCCGTCTGTGTAGTATAAAAGAGCTCTTCTAACATCTAAGGTGTGTAAAGCTCTTTCCGCAACAGAGTCTGGTTTTTGAAAAAACACTGGTAACTCTGATTGGTTAGGGTGAAAAGGAGTAATCACTTTTGGCAGGAATTTTGGATTGGGTCTAAGAACCACTTTATTAGGATGTATCTGAAAGAATGGTTCTTCTATTGTGAATGCTTGTATTTCACTAACTCTTCTGAGAGAGGTGATAGCAACAAGGAAGGCAGTCTTCCATGTTAGGAATTGTAGTTCACACTTGTGTAAAGGCTCAAAAGGGGGACCCATAAGTCTTGTAAGGACCACGTTTAGGTTCCATACTGGTGCAGGTGGTAACCTAGGTGGGATTATTCGTTTTAATCCTTCCATAAATGCTTTTATTGCAGGTACTCTAAAGAGAGATAGATGCTGTCTATTTTGTAAATAGGCTGCAATTGCTGCTAGGTGCAGTTGTATGGAAGAATAAGCCAAGTTGGACCTTTGTAGGTGTAGAAGGTAGCAATTAATATTTTGGATGGAAACATCCAATGGATCAATGTGATTGTTGTTACAGTATATTGCAAATCTTTTCCACTTAGCAGCATAACATGCTCTAGTGGTGGGTGTTCTAGCTTCTTTAATTATATTCATACAGTCTGGTGGTAAGTTTAAGTAGCCAAACTCTAAGACCTCAGGAGCCAGATCGCCAAATTCAGTTGGCTAGGTTCTGGGTGCCTTATTTCTCCATGGTTCTGTGTTAACAGGGATGGCGTGAGCCGTAATTTCTGATGTGGAACCAGTGAGAGATCTAGTAGCGTGGTGAACCACGGCTGACGTGCCCATGTGTGGGCCACTAGTATTAGTTTGAGAGACTGTTGTATGAGCTTGCGTACTACTAGTGGAATGAGTGGGAGAGGCGGAAAAGCATACGCAAATCTGCCTGACCAGTCCATCCATAGTGCATTCCCCTCCGACCGTGGGTGTGGTAACCTGGCGGCGAAGGTTGGGCATTTTGCGTTTGCGTGGGTGGCAAACAGATCTATTTGTGGCTGCCCCCACCTTTGGGGAAATGGTTGGAGAACCTGTGGGTCCAACTCCCATTCGTGAATCTGTTGTGACTGACGACTCAACAGATCTGCTATCTGATTGTGAATTCCTGGAAGGTGTTCTACAGTCAGGTGTATGTTTTGAAGGATGGCCCATCTCCAAATGTTCTGTGCAAGCTGGGACAGTTGCAGAGAGTGTCTCCCCCTGTTTTTGTATATAATCCATAGCTGTCATATTGTCCGTCCGGATTAGAACAGCTTTGTTTTGTACTTGTACTTGAAAAGTCTTGAGTGCTAGGAAAACCACTAGCAACTCTAAATGATTGATGTGGAACAGTTTTTGTTGGCTGTTCCATTGGCCTCGAGTGGTCTACGCATGAGATGGGCTCCCCATCCTGTGAGGGATGCATCTGTTGTGAGCACTATTTGTGGAACAGGGTCTAGGAACGGCCGTCCCTTTGTCAAGTTTTTGGTGTCCCACCATTGCAGAGAGCGATATGTACGGCTGTCCACCAACACCAGGTCTGTGAGCGGACCTTGAGCCTGATTCTACTGTTGTGCTAGACATTCTTGTAGTGGGCGCATTTGCAGTCTTGCGTGAGGAACTATGAAGATGCAAGATGCCATCATGCCTAATAGTTTCATGAACACTCTGGCTTGAAGAGAGTGCTTGCATTGAAAAAGGGAGACTAAGCCCTGAATGCTTTGAATCCTGGCTTGACTGGGATACGCTAGAGCTGCCGAAGTGTCTATGGTAGCTCCTAGAAATTGGTGAACGTGCGAAGGCTCTAGGTGCGACTTGGTGTAGTTTATTGTAAACCCTAAGTCGTGTAATGTTTGTATTGTTTGTTTTGTGTGTCGTACACACTGTTGAACGATCTTGCTTTTATGAGCCAGTCGTCGAGGTAAGGGAAGACATGTATTTGTTGTCTCCCGAGATGTGCTGCTACTACTGCTAAGCACTTTGTAAACACTCGTGGTGCTGTTGTGACCCCGAATGGAAGGACTTTGAACTGATAGTGTTATCCTTGTATGACAAATTTTAGATACTTCCTGTGCGCAGGATGTATAGGAACATGAAAATAGGCGTCCCTTAGGTCTAGTGTTGTAAGAAAGTCTCCCTGTTCTAGTAATGGGAGTACTTGTTGTAATGTGATCATGTGAAAATGATCTGAATGTATGTTGTGATATAGGGGCCTGAGGTCAAGAATCGGTCTTAATGTCGCGTCCTTTTTGGGTATTAGGAAATACAGGAAGTAGACTCCTGTTCCTTGTTCCTGTAAGGGGACCACTTGAATAGCATCTTTTTGTAGAAGTGCTAGAACTTCCTGTTGAAGCAGGGTTATGTGTTCTGTGGACATTGGACGCTGCCTGGGCGGTATGTTTGGGGGGGTTGCTGTGAGTTCTAGGCAGTAACCATGTTGGATAATTTGTCTTACCCACTTGTCTGTTGTGATGGAATTGCAGATAGGTAGGAACTGTGATAGTCTGCCCCCCACAGGAGTGGAATGCTGTAGGGGAGGCAGAGGGAAGTCACTGTTTGGGAGTGGAAGAGCAGCGGTTGTTGTTATTACCTTTACCTCTTCCCTTATTGTTGTTGCCTCTGTACCCTCCTCAAAAGTAGCCTTTATTAGAGGGGGTTTGTGTATGTGTTTTAAAAGATGATGTGTTATCTGCGCCGGTCTGCTTGGAGCCTCCTCTATAAGAGGAGCGACGAAAAGAACTTCTAGTCTGGGTGGATTGTAATGCACCCATAGACTTAGCAGTGTCTGTGTCCTTTTTCATGGATGCATGTTTGCCGAGAGATGCCACTTTCTGAATCAAGGTGGAAGAATACTGAATCTATGCCAGAAGAACACAGCTGCAAAGAAATGATGCTGGCCCAAAAATAGATGAGGATGCAATTCATCTGGTAGAAGAGGAACCTTTCACACAAGGTGAATTCAAAACGTCTTAAGTTGACTGTGTCTGGAAACACGAACACAAGTGGGGAGTCATCGAAATAGATGTACGAAGACTCCAATTCATCTGAGAGGCATCAGAGAATCAAGCGAAGAGGCAAAGATTCGATAGCCAGTAGAGAGCAGCAGAGGACTGCGAGAGAGCAGCAGCAGATCGCAGCATCGGAAGTGGTGACTGAGAGCCCGAGATCCCGCCGGAGCCGGGAACCGCGAGCAGCGAGGCGGCAACGGCACCTCTAAACAACCAGAGAATCCGTGGTCCCGCGGGGGCCCACAGGGGGTCTGAGCAGGCGGCAGCATAGTAGAATCGGTGAAACAACGGGGGGAAAGTTGCAGCGGAAGCGAGCAGCTGAGCGGCCCGGCAGCTCGGAAAGAGGAACTGAAAGTGACCGGGCAGCAGATTTGGACGGTGAGCCCCCCCCTCACCCCTGAGAATTCCCCCCCCCACAAAAAAAACCCCGCAAAACCGCGCTGAGCTGCTTATACCTGCTTAAACCTCATGCATTGAGAAGTTTGGAAAAACACCCTGGCAAACTCTAAAACTTAAAAAAGGGGAACCAGCAGGATCACACCGAACGCGAGTGGATCGAAGCAGGGAAGCAGCAGCGGCTCTGTCAATCTGATGCTGCTGCAGCTTTGTGAACAGCCCCCTGCACGGTAAAACCTTAAACCTCAAAACGTAAGTTTTTGAAGGGCCCCTTGATAAACTCCGAAACTAATATCAAATCCTTGACTCCTGACGACTGAACCGAGAGTGACCGAGCCGGCCGTTAAACATTGTTGAACACTGAACTCAGGGCAGAGTTGGGCTGCCACACTGCTGCTCTGCTGTAACGTGCCCCCCCCCGATGGCAGCTACTCCAACGTCGTGTGCCGAGTCTCTGCCCGCCCTACACCATCCTGTACCGTATCATTGCTTGAGGTCACAGGCGGTGGAGGTGGAGGTGGTGGCCTGGCGGGTAATGGGCGCAAGGCAGGACACAAAGGGAGCAGACAGGCTTGGGAGGCTTAGGGGCCTTGCGCCTCTAGGCACGAGCAGCGAGTGAGCGGTGCCGCAAGACCTCCGCCGGAACGGAGCGGCAGCCTGAGGATTACAGCCGAATAAGTGTTACGGACACGCGTGGAAAGACCACGTGACTGGAGCAACATTCTAAAACACGAACCCGGAGAGTAAAAGCCGGGAGTCGGGAGTCCGTTTGCACATTCGCAAGTAAGCAGGAAACCATGAGATCGGGGAAAGTGCAGCAGGAGAGAAGTGAAGAGATAAAGGGAAATGACGAAGACAAAGACCAGGGCACCCTAAAGACCGGGATAAAAAAAGAAGAAAACAACACATCAAAGAGAGAGACCAGTGTCTGCCCCAGAACTATCGACAACCAGTCCAAAAAAAATCATTGGGATACAAAAAAAATTCTTCTTGAAGGACCCTATGGCGGCCATCTATGGTCAAACGCAGGAACAAGTCCAGCTACCAAGTCCAATCATACCCGCATCAAGGACAAATAACAGCGAACAACCACAAACAAATAACAAGAAGGAGGACAAAAAGGCACAAAAACCATTATTGAGAACAATTCCCCAATTAAACTACCAAAACAGTCGCAAACCCCGCAGTTACAAATCTCTCAAGTTCTTGCCAAGTCAAATGGCAACACAGAAGATCGCTAGCCAATTACGGTATTAGCCCAAATACACAACCACAGCCCCCCAGTTCTGGAAAAAGACATGATAATAGAGAATAGGAATAAGGATAAGGCCAACAGTCCCAACATAAAGGGAAACAAAACCGGGGTCGAGCACACCACCGCACAAGACGACGTATGGTCAACCTCCTTTTCCTTACCCAACGAGACAAGCTTGGATAGACTCATGGAATCCAACCATCAAGTAGGAAACTTGATTCAAAACCACAGACAAGAAGTCTCCAAGAACAAACAAAGTCAGCAAGATGGACATAGATCAGCACAAGATCAGGGAAAGGGACTGGTTTGAGAGGAAAGACTGGAATCATCACCACTACGTCCAGATAAAAACCCCGATAAAAAGAAAGAGATGCCCGGACAAAAAACAAGATGGCCAAAAAAACTAAACCGGACATCCCCAATCACGATCTCCTCTGTGAGCGGGTCAGAAGAAGTGTCAGCGGTATTGGAAATACTGGCTGTAGAGGCTCACAAGGCCCCGTGGAGTGAAACACTAATTAACACCTTGGAGCAGGCAATTAGGGCCCTGAATTTTCAGTCTGATAAAATGGACGTACAAAATTGGCCTAATAAATTTGATCGCAGGGCACATTTCAGGTATAAATACTAGGCTAGACCACATGGCAACCCTTCTACCAAGGAGGGCAGACATGGCACATTACACCGATACCTCCCAGCCAAGCTGTGTATGCGGAAAATTGGTAGACAAATTGTCAAACCTACCCGATATCTTAAAAGACATCTTAGGGGCAGTCCAGACATCAATAGGGAATAAAAAAATCAGCAGCCCCAGAAGGGTAGAGGAGGTCGAAGAGGAAACCGGGAGTCCCTACGAAAATAAAGAACAAATTATAAACTACGCCCAGGACCATGGGAAAAACAAGGAACATCCAGACCGGAAAGCCCCTCAAATTGATGACACGCAAAGCGCAACTGACAATTTAAAAACAAAGCTAACAAAAAGACAAAGGAAACACGCCAGAAAGGGGAGGACCCAGCTCAAGGAACCACCTCTGACTAATGATCACATTTACCCTATTTTCAACCAAACAACTTAAAAAAAAGAGGAATTAACAACGGAAAAAAACGCTGCAAATCATACAGACAAGACCCAGGATCAATCGAACAAGTCAAGAGAAGAGTACGTATGCAACTCGCTTAACGAATCTGTGATCTCTCCCGAGCACAAAAAAACATATCAGCCATAAGGTAGACAAAACTTGACTACACAAAAACACAAAACCACTCATCAACAAGAAAAAGGTTGGATACAAGCGATAGGTGACGATAAGCTTTCATGCCGAGAGGACTATGGAGATCAAGTAGTAATGATACAGCAGAAAGACGAAACGCCAACTCCAAAAGAAAGAAGAGCTAAAGAAGAGGACTACGGAGATCAGGTAGTAACGATTCTGCGGATAAACGAAACCCCAACTCCTGAAGTAAGAAGGGCCAAACAAGACAAGCAGATCCCAAATTCACGGAGGAATGAGCAAAAACATCTGATTGAGGGCGACAAAAACACCCAAAGGAAAATTACAAAAATAGACAACGAAGATGGAAGCGCAAGAACGCCGATAAAATAAAGATAAATGGACAAGGGCGACCCTGCAACCTTCAACAAAAAGATGAGCACTTATCATACACAAGGACACCCAAACATACAAAGAATGACAAACTTGAAGATCTAATAACCAAAGGGAATAAGTCAAATACAGGTTGGCCTACTGCACCCATTTTTCAGCCAAATAGAAAATCTAACCCAACTGATAAAACAACAAAAAACATTATAGGGCCAGGCGGAATAATAAACGTAAAGGGAGAAATAATAAAAACAACTCCGCGGAAAGAAGAAAAAGATGAAAAACAAGTAGCCAAAACACAGGAGGAAACCCCTGAAAAACTCCCATTCATACCGGAATACCAGATAACAAGCGGACAAGACAACTTGAATAGAGGGAATATAATGCGGCTTTTCAAAGAAATTCCATCGCAAGACCTGCTGTCTGTAGAATTCATAACCAATACAAACAATCGAAATGCAGAAGAGTCCTTAAATACTTGGTCCTCAAAAGCCGTAGTAGAAAGGATACTCGCTACGAGCCAAACTTTTGAAGCTTGGGGCATTTGAGTGAGGCGGCATCAACGAGAAAAATACCCATTCCCCCTTTTGAAAAACATCAAAAGGGAATGGCCGGAAAAGGAAGCCGGAACCTCCCAGAAATCATGCCTAAAGAGTGCATGTTCAGTAACCCCTCAAAAAAAATCACAAAAAACAAGGAGCAAGGCAACCACAGAGGAACAAGGAAGCATTCTGGAAAAGAGCACAGACTGGTCTTGGGTCGCATAGTTGTTAAGCAATAAGAGCTCCTAGCCATCGCAAAAGGCCGTATGAGAACAAAAAACCACAGCTACAGATTACACTTTGTGACCAAAAGGAACCGGGGAATATCCAAAAAGCTGGGGAGGACTCCAACGCGTGGAAACCACATACGATCAGCATTTGCTCTTGGAACGTCCACGGCTTCAACAATATGGGGCAAGACCATGATACCACGAAATTCTTGGAACAACATGACCTAATATTACTCCAAGAAACTTGGAATTTGAGTTAAGTATCCATCCCCGGTTACATAGAGTTTCACGTCCTAGCCGAAAAATTCTCAACATTTGGGCACCCAAGAGGAGGCCTAACAACATATATCACACAGTTGTATGGATGGCAGGTGGAAGAAATAGATATTGGGGCAAACTGGCTGCAGCAATAAAAATTACAGAAAGAACCAACCCAAACTTGCACAATCACAACCTATTAGTGCTCAATGTCTATGTACACCCAGAAAAGAAACAGAAGAAGGAAAGACTTATAATCTTAATGACCTTGATCCAAGCACTACAAACCTCACACGAATCGTATTCCCTGATTATTTCAGGAGATTTTAACAGCAACTTAGTTAAGGACAATCGTATAACTCAAGAGCTCGGGGAATTGGGCCTATCAATTTTGAACGGGAAGGCAAACGGGGACAAACCAGCATCAATAACCTTCTTAAGCGGCAGGCGGAAATCAACAATAGACTTCATTATAATGAGCAACAGCCTGGTGCCAAAGGTAAGCACATTTTCGGTTGGGCAGCGCACAGAAAGTGACCACCTCCCATTAGTTACCAAAATTAAAATTTTGGCAAATAAAAACCAAAAAAAATCAATACGGTCATTCAATATACTGAAAAATTCAACCTACGGAAATTGAAATGGGGAGGAAAAGACATAAAACCTATAATGGATAAATTGAAAAAACAATTGTTGGAAATGACACCAAAAGAAATAGAAAACCCAATACAAACATGGGAATTTTTATGTAACACTTTAACTAGAGATACGCCTACTAAAAAACCAAACAATGGAAGAATGGACACCAGGAAGAAGCCCTGGTTCAACCTCACACTACGGGAGGAAAAAAGGTAAATCTTCCGTGAAGTCCAGAAGCAGGTAATAAAGATGAGAAACGGAAAGACACCGGATAAGGCAAAACTAAAGGCCATGCGAAAAAATATAAGATACTGCTGCGTAAAGCAAAAAAATTATATCAAGAAGAAATCTGGACCAAATTACTAATAGCCAGTAAAAACAATAATGGTCGGTCATTTTGGGGCATCATTAATAGACTGACAAGGGGCAACCAATTAAGACAAGAGGCAGGAATTGGAGAAAGTAAATGGATTCAGCACGTTAAAAACATGTATACAGGCAGGGAGGACGGACAAAAGTGGATATGCAAAAAAGATTGCAGAATATGCGCCAAAAACTTGGAGCACGCTAAAACTCTCTTAAGCACACAAGAAGTCCCGCGGGAAGAAATCTGGGTACCATCACAGGCCAGGGAGAATCGGCCCACAGATAACATTGGCAACGAGATTACCACACCTTCAAAACATCAGAAGAACAAAAATCAGTCCCAGAAACCCTCGTAACACCTAAACAGCTAAAAGGCATAATAAAACGCCTAAAAACAGAGGGTGCAGCAGGCCCCAACGGGCTCCCAAATGCTCTCTTCAAACCTTCCCCTGAGTTCTGGGCAGAATACTTAACACCCCTCTTTAATTTGATTTATAGCCAGAACAAAATGCCCAAATCCTGGAATGGGAACATAATACACCCTATCTTCAAGCAGGGTGATCACAACGACCCAGGGAACTACAGGATGATATCGCTGATCGATGTGGAGGCGAAACTATACGGATCATGCTAGTTACAGCGCCTCCAAGATTGGATGGAAGATACAAATATAATACCCATGTTCCAAAAGGGTTGTAGGCCAAGGAAGGGCACATTAACAAATTTGACAACCTTAGCCCTCCTAAAGGAAAAAGCGCAAAGTAAGAAGACCAGACTGTTCGCTTGTTTTATTGACCTACGAGCCGCATTCGACAGGGTGAATCGAACCTGACTATGTGAAAAATTAAGATCGTGGGGGGTACCAAAGAACCTATTGGAGTCAATGATAAGCCTGTACAGCAACACCTGGGCAAGAGTTAAACTGGGAGACGGCAGCAGCACAACTGCCGAAATCAGCACACAACAGGGCCTAAAACAAGGCTGCGTCCTGGCCCCAAGTTTATTCAATCTCTACATGGCGGATATCATGAATCATGTATCATGTTCTATGATTCTGGTGCCGTTGGATCTGTCCGCTGCCTTCGACACGGTGTCACACGAAATTCTTATCGGTCGTCTGAAGAGGGTAGGGATAGGCGGATCTGCCCTGTCATGGCTGAAGAGTTTTCTCTCGGGCCGCTCACAAACTGTCCAATTGGGTTCCCATTTTTCAATCTCTAGGGAGCTCACCAAGGGGGTTCCTCAGGGCTCATGCCTAAGCCCCACACTCTTCAACGTGTATGTGGCCCCCTTGTGAGAGAATATGGGTTCACGCCCATATCGTATGCTGACAACACCCAGCTTTTATTTCCTTTCCAGACCCTGACGCCAGCAATTAAACACACTTTTGCTGCGGAAATGAGAGCTATAGCAGATTGGATGACCTCCAATTGCCTACAATGTAATGTGGGCAAGACGGAGATCATGCTTTTCGGAGAAGCCTCTCTCCTTTGGTCACCTAACTGGTGGCCCCTGGAATTAGGGCCTGCTCCCTGCCCCAAACCGGTAGTAAAAAATCTTGGTGTTCGCCTTGATCAGTCACTGCTTCTGAAAGATCACGTAACTCAGGTAACAGGATCCTGTTTTAGGGTCATTGCGCTCCCGAGGCATGTATTTCCGTACCTAGCAGATAGTTACAGGAAAACACTGGTTCAAACGCTTGTGATCAGCAGGCTAGATTACTGCAACGGGCTTCTTCTTTCTGCCAATGAGGAACAACTTGGCAGATTACAGGTAGCCCAGAATACGGCAGCCAGACTGGTCCTTAATGTCCCAGCCAGATCCCCCTCACGCCCTCTTTTGAACAAACTTCACTGGCTGCCCATTCGCCAGCGGGTTAAGTTCAAAATTTGTTGCGTAATCCATAAATGCCTGTTTAGTACTGGTCCAAAATACCTGACCGAAAAATTTAAACTCTACGAGCCAGGTCGCTCTTTGCGCTCTAGGAACCAACTGCTGCTCCAAGTCCCGCGGATTAAAAGGGAAAGGCAGGGTGGTCGAGCACTCTCTTATAGGGGTCCCACTCTCTGGAACACCTTACCCCTTACCTTGAGACAAAACTCCAATCTAGGAGCTTTCAGGAAATTCTTAAAGACACACCTGTTCCTGACTATCTAAACCCTGCATCTTTCTTGTTTGTTTATTGGTCTCTGGCTTTTTTGGTTTATGTTAAGAACACAAGCGCGGAGATACCCCTTTGGGGATCGAATTCCTGCGCTATATAAGCAAATAAATAAATAAATCATATGCTGGTGGGAGAAGGTCATCCACCGAATTTGGCAAAAACCCCCATTCCGTTGCCACAATATGCGGACGATATAGTCGTGTTGAGTCAAACCCCAATAGGGCTGCAAAGAATGATTAATAACCTTGTAACCTATTTGGAGCACAAAGGCTTGGAACTAAACAAAGGAAAGACCAAAGTGGTCCGCTTAGTAGACCCCAAAAAATCATCGTTTAAATGGTACGCAAACAGCACCCAAATAAAGGAGGAATCATCCTATAAATACTTGGGTCTAAAACTGGGGCGAGGCCCAACGTATAAAGAACATAAAATAGACCTAAAGGTAAAAACCCACTCCATGATCTACGCACACCGGTTATTGCAAAACAAATTGAGTTGCCCGAACTATTCATATCTGATAAATGTGTTGAAAGCACAGACCTTACCCACCTTGTCATACACACTTGTTATCTGGTGTGGTAAAGATACAGGGTTGTTAAATAATCTGCAAACAAAAGTATACAAAGCGGTTTTTAACCTATCAAAATCAGCCTCACCAGCACAGGTGCGTCTAGAGTTTGGCCTACTGAATCAAAAGTTTCGCAGTATGGGTACCTTCGCGAAGCTTTGCCATAAAATACGTCTGTCAGAGGAAGGCACAGAGAGAAACAGGTCACATTAGGCAGCTGGGGAGATTTCTTGACTCAATCCTTGAGGGGCTTAGGAATCCAATCGATATGGGATTCTATCCCAGATAGAACCAGCTTCGACAAAACAACAAACAATGCTGTCAACTGGGAATCCTTTCTGAAAGACAAAACGATACTCTCGAAACGAAGACATGGGTGGACCGTGATAAATTCATACTCTGGGATAAAGCCACAGCCTTATTTAAAAAGTCATTTCAACGAGAAACTAAAGCAGAAATACATAGAACACCGGCTGGGCTTACAGCATTCGAAGGACTTGCTACCATCCTGGAAAGGTAGTCACAAGGACCCGCATTGTCGCACGGCCACCAGCTGCTGTGTGTGCCCCTGCCCGCCCTCTGCCTCGCTACTGCCTCGTTTTGCCGGCTGCCCCTGCAGTAGGATTGTTTTTGCCTAACATTTGTGCCTGTATTTTTTTCTCGCCTTAAGACTCCGTGCATTTCTTTTTTTCCTCCGCATTTGCCTGTTTTGACTAATTGTTGTGCTTGTCTACTCTCTCCGTGTTCCTGGTATCTTTCCCCCTCTCACCCCCTGTTTTGTTGCTGATTTGCGCCTGTTTTGTTTCCCTTCGTGTTTCCCGCCGCCGCCCTCCACCCTCCCTTCCCGCCACCGCCGCTTGGCCACGCCCCTTTCTTCTTCTGTATCCCTCCCCGCTCCCGCCTCCCAGCTGCCCCGCCCACCCGCGCACTTGGCCTTAAATGGCGACCGTGCGACGCAGGTGAGTGTGACCCACTTGTGGGACACCCCCGCGCCGCACGGCCACCAGCTGCTGTGTGTGCCCCTGCCCGCCCTCTGCCTCGCTACTGCCTCGTTTTGCCGGCTGCCGGCTGCCCCTGCAGTAGGATTGTTTTTGCCTAACATTTGTGCCTGTATTTTTTTCTCACCTTAAGACTCCGTGCATTTCTTTTTTTCCTCCGCATTTGCCTGTTTTGACTAATTGTTGTGCTTGTCTACTCTCTCCGTGTTCCTGGTATCTTTCCCCCTCTCACCCCCTGTTTTGTTGCTGATTTGCGCCTGTTTTGTTTCCCTTCGTGTTTCCCGCCGCCGCCCTCCACCCTCCCTTCCCGCCACCGCCGCTTGGCCACGCCCCTTTCTTCTTCTGTATCCCTCCCCGCTCCCGCCTCCCAGCTGCCCCGCCCACCCGCGCACTTGGCCTTAAATGGCGACCGTGCGACGCAGGTGAGTGTGACCCACTTGTGGGACACCCCCGCGCCGCACGGCCACCAGCTGCTGTGTGTGCCCCTGCCCGCCCTCTGCCTCGCTACTGCCTCGTTTTGCCGGCTGCCGGCTGCCCCTGCAGTAGGATTGTTTTTGCCTAACATTTGTGCCTGTATTTTTTTCTCGCCTTAAGACTCCGTGCATTTCTTTTTTTCCTCCGCATTTGCCTGTTTTGACTAATTGTTGTGCTTGTCTACTCTCTCCGTGTTCCTGGTATCTTTCCCCCTCTCACCCCCTGTTTTGTTGCTGATTTGCGCCTGTTTTGTTTCCCTTCGTGTTTCCCGCCGCCGCCCTCCACCCTCCCTTCCCGCCACCGCCGCTTGGCCACGCCCCTTTCTTCTTCTGTATCCCTCCCCGCTCCCGCCTCCCAGCTGCCCCGCCCACCCGCGCACTTGGCCTTAAATGGCGACCGTGCGACGCAGGTGAGTGTGACCCACTTGTGGGACACCCCCGCGCCGCACGGCCACCAGCTGCTGTGTGTGCCCCTGCCCGCCCTCTGCCTCGCTACTGCCTCGTTTTGCCGGCTGCCGGCTGCCCCTGCAGTAGGATTGTTTTTGCCTAACATTTGTGCCTGTATTTTTTTCTCGCCTTAAGACTCCGTGCATTTCTTTTTTTCCTCCGCATTTGCCTGTTTTGACTAATTGTTGTGCTTGTCTACTCTCTCCGTGTTCCTGGTATCTTTCCCCCTCTCACCCCCTGTTTTGTTGCTGATTTGCGCCTGTTTTGTTTCCCTTCGTGTTTCCCGCCGCCGCCCTCCACCCTCCCTTCCCGCCACCGCCGCTTGGCCACGCCCCTTTCTTCTTCTGTATCCCTCCCCGCTCCCGCCTCCCAGCTGCCCCGCCCACCCGCGCACTTCGCCTTAAATGGCGACCGTGCGAACGCGCAGCGGTCACGCGCAGCGGGCGCGCCGATTGTGCGCCGAAGGCGCGCCAAAGGTAAGCCCGTCTGCGCCCGTCCGCGCCTGGACCGCGCCCAGTGCCAGGACCCCTGGCCCCCACCGACGGAAGCCGACCCGACGAACCTACAGCGCCGCCGACCTCAACGGACTCAACACCGGCCGCATCCTAGGATGTCACCAAGCCGCCCCGAAGCACACCCACGGACCCTTCAGCTGCCACGCCTGCAAGTTCACCTGCATCCGGACCTTCCCTGCACCCGCCAAACCGAACTCCAGCAGCACCCACCTCAAGTGCATCCTGCTCAACACCCGTTCCGTCCACAGACACGCCGTAGAACTCTGGAACCTGCTTGACACCACCGTCCCCGACGTTGCCTTCATCACCGAGACCTGGATGAACGCCTCCTCAGCCCCAGACATCGCCATCGCCATCCCAGAGGGCTACAAGATCACCCGGAGGGACCGCGACAACCAGACCGGAGGAGGCATCGCCATCATCCACAGAGACACCATCCGAATCACTACCAACACCGACGACACCCTCACCACCGCTGAACACCTGCACTTCCAGATCCACACCAACCCGACCACCACCCTCAGAGGCACCCTGATCTACCGACCCCCGGGACCACGCACACGATTCAGCGAGGACATCGCCGACTTCGTCAGCCCGCACGCTCTCCCCTCCGCCGACTACATCCTCCTGGGGGACCTCAACTTCCACCTGGAGAACAACAACGACCGCAACACCATCTGCCTGCTCGACAACCTCGACAACCTCGGACTCAAGCAACTGGTGACCACCCCCACCCACCTCGCCGGACACACACTCGACGCCGTCTTCTCATCCAGCAAAGACGTCACCTTCAGCCACACCACAGAACTCCACTGGACGGACCACAGCTGCGTCCACTTCACCTTCAAAAGAACGACGATCCACCACCACCAGCAACAGGTCGCTCGAAGATGCTGGAACAAGATCACAGCCGACCAGCTCACCGCCTCCCTGAGCCAGCACCCTCCCGCCAACTCAGCGAACCCCAGCCAGGCCGCCGACAACCTCACGAAATGGATCAACGACTGCGCGGACGAACTCGCCCCTCTGAGAACCCCACCCAGCAGATCCTGCAGCAGGAAAACACCATGGTTCACCGACGAACTCAAGAGCTCCAAGAAGAACTGCCGAGCCCTCGAGAAAGCCTGGAGAAGGGAACCAACGACTGACAACATGACCACCCTCAAGCTCGCCACCCGGAAGCACCACCAACTGATCCGCGCCACCAAGAAAAATGCATACAAGGACCGGCTGGACAACAACGCACACAACTGCAAGGAACTCTTCAACATCGTGAAAGAGCTATCCAACCCCAACGCCGGAAACAATGACATCACCCCGTCGCAAGAACTCTGCAACTCCCTCGCGTCCTTCTTCCACAACAAGATCACGGACATACACAACAGCTTCAACAACCAACCAACGCAAGCCACAACCGCAACGACGCCACCCACCACCACCCTCCGCACCTGGTCCCCGATCAGCACCGAAGACACCATCCGCACGATGAACTCCATCCACTCCGGATCTCCGACTGACCCCTGCCCTCACCACGTCTTCAACAAGGCCGACGCTGCCATCGCACCCCACCTACGGGACATCATCAACACCTCCTTCGACTCCGCCACCTTCCCTGAGAGTTGGAAGCACGCCGAACTCAGCGCTCTCCTCAAGAAACCCACAGCAGACCCCACCGACCTCAAGAACTACCGTCCCATCTCGCTCCTCCCGTTCCCGGCCAAAGTCATCGAGAAGACCGTCAACAAACAGCTGGCCGCCTTCCTCGAGACGAATGGATCCCTCGACCCCTCGCAGTCCGGCTTCCGAGCGAACCACAGCACCGAGACCGCCCTCATCGCCGCCACCGACGACCTTCGAACTCTGATGGACAACGGAGAAACAGCGGCCCTCATCCTCCTGGACCTCTCCGCGGCTTTCGACACTGTCTGCCACCGCACCCTAGTACAGCGCCTCAGCAACATCGGAATCCAGGAGAAGGCACTGGAATGGATCACCTCCTTCCTCGACGGAAGAACACAAAGAGTCCGCCTACCACCGTACAAGTCAGAGGCCTCCAAAGTCATCTGCGGCGTCCCACAAGGATCCTCACTGAGCCCCACCCTCCTCAACATCTACATGAGCCCCCTCGCGGCCATCGCACGCCAACACAACCTCAACATAATCTCCTACGCCGACGACACCCAGCTGATCCTCTCCCTGACCAACGACCCCGCCACCGCCAGAGCCAACCTGCACGAAGGGATGAGAGACGTAGCCGAATGGATGACGACCAGCCGCCTGAAACTGAACTCAGACAAGACGGAGGTCCTCATCCTGGGCTCCACGCCCTCCGCCTGGGACGACTCCTGGTGGCCCCCCGCCCTGGGCGCCGCACCCAAACCGACGGACCACGCACGCAACCTGGGCTTCATCCTGGACTCCTCTCTCTCCATGACCAGACAAGTCAACGCCGTCTCCTCGTCATGCTTCAACATCCTGCGCATGCTACGTAAGATCTTCCGGTGGATCCCCACCGAGACGAGGAAGACGGTCACCCAAGCCCTCGTCACCAGCCGACTGGACTACGGGAACGCCCTCTACGCCGGAACCACGGCCAAACTCCAGAAGAGACTCCAGCGGATCCAGAACGCCTCGGCGAGACTCATCCTCGACATCCCCCGACGCAGCCACATCTCCGGACACCTGAGAGACCTGCACTGGCTCCCGATCAACAAGAGAATCACCTTCCGTCTCCTCACCCACGCGCACAAAGCCCTACACGACCAAGGCCCGAGCTACCTCAACAACCGGATCAACTTCTACACTCCCAAGCGCCTCCTCAGATCAACCAACCACGCCCTCGCCGCCGTCCCCCGCATCCGAAGAGAGACAACAGGAGGAAGGTCCTTCTCCTACCTGGCCGCCAAGACCTGGAACTCACTTCCCATCAATCTGCGCCTGACCCAAGACCACCTCTCCTTCAGGAAGAAGCTCAAGACTTGGCTGTTCGAGCAGTAGCGGCACCCCCCCCTCCCAGCGCCTTGAGACCCTACGGGTGAGTAGTGCGCTTTACAAATGACCTGATTGATTGATTGATTGATTGCGGCTACCATAATGAAACACTACCCCACCTACTATGTGTTTGCCCTGCTCTTACAGACTTAAGGAGACGTCTTTTAAAAAACATTTTTAACAAATTGAACATTCGTACATGTAGACAAGCTGTAAGTAGATGGTTGGAGGGATCATCTTACATGTTGGCTTGCAGGGGGGTTAAATATATGAGAAAAGCACAATCCCTCATACGACAAGTGGAGCTCGGGGAGATGAGAGACATTGAAAATGGCATATCCAACAATTGATAGACAAGCTTGGCATGGTCATAATAACCCATCAAATTGCAGGAAAATTGACAGAATTGAGTTGATCAGCTAAGTAAGAAGAACAATCACAAAGCAAACAAACAAATAATTAAACATGTTTCGGTACCAGCTAAATCAATAACGCACTAAACAAGTAATTTTTTTTTTTTAAAGTAATCTTTGTAATGTAAAATTGTAATAATTTTTAATAATTGGAAACAATAAACCTTTTGACTTTGAGTCCTTTTTCATCTTCTCTAGTGTGTTATCTACTTCTGGCCTGAACAACTGGTTCTGATTGAAGGGCTAGTTTAGGATGGTAGTTTGGACTTCGGGTTTGAAACCTGAAATGCGTAACCATGCATGACGTCTGAGGATAACACTAGTGTTAACTGCTCTGGATGCTGTGTCAGCTACATCTAGTGCGCATTTAATTGAGGCATTAGATATTAGTTTGCCTTCTTGTAAAAGCTCTGCTGCCTGATCTTTGTATTGATCTGGTAGGTGTTCCATTAATTTTTCTAGTTGGTCGTAGTGAGCCCTGTTGTAGCGTGAGAGTAAGGCTTGTGTGTTTGCTATGCGCCATATGTTTGTTGCTTGCGCAGCAATCTGTTTACCTGACGCATCAATAATCTTTGATTCTTTGTCAGGCGGGGGTGTGTCACCAGAAGTCTGAGAATTGGCTCTTTTACGTGCATTTGACACTACCAAAGAGTCTAATGGCAGATGTCCCTTACTGTAGACTGGATCAGCTGGTGCTGGTCTATACTTTTTCTCTTAAACCACAATTTCCTATGCACACACAATATCAATTCAACAACAGAGTAGTGTTAGTCTTTATACGGTCAGTATAATCATAAACTTAATGTCCACTTCTTCTTGTATGTGCAATCTTTTCTTTTTTATTGCTCCAATTATATCACGCCAGGCGCCAGCCGACACGTGTTTCGTCAGAGTACAGATCGCTCTGACTCTTCAGGGCTGGAATTGAAACAAAATATACACAGTACTGAATATTCTATCTAGGATATCCAGTCTATCATACGATTTTACATCGTTGTGGCATTACTTAAAAACACTTGTATTTTTACTATTTACAATTTGTGGCGATACATTTGACCCCCTTAACAACAGATAGGGGGGGGGGGGGTTTGAAGGACTTGAACAACTGCGGACCTTTAATGACCTTCAAACTAAAGCTCACTTTGAAACATTGTTTCTTACTTATCCAAAGAAAAGACTCATCATATTTTTGCTGTACATTTCACTCGTGTAAGTGACATGCACATGCATTTGAAAAGTGATTAGGTGACACGATCGCGACAAATTTTTGCATGAAAAAGCCGACACTATGCATATTCAACTATACATAGCATGTTGCAGACAAAAGATAAGGAAACGCCTAGAATCATTCATGCACGAGGAAATACCGCTTTGGCGTGCAGAAATATTGTGCTCAAAAAGGTGAAAGATCCTGACAGGGTGTAAAACTTTTAAACGGTTGCAGAGAGAGAAAAAAGAAAAGACCCTGCACCTCTATTTAGTTGTGCAATGTTGGATGATGTCTTGTCATGCGTCTGTTAGGACATACCTGTCTTCTGATAATGGCGTGTGTTGTATTTCCTATTGAAAATCGTTACATATAATGAGTATCCTTACTACGTATCAGGTTGACACTAACCCCTATAAATCGCGAATAAGAACTTATGTATTGAAACTTACCGCTTTACCGGTGATACTTCCAACCCGGTAAGGGTATCTAATCTGGTTTCTGTAAGTATAGATCTTCACTTAGGTCTTCATCAGTGTGGCGCGTTACCCGAAGCGGTATATGTAATAAAAGTAAAATAAGGCCCAGTAAGCACATATTTTCCCCCCCCAAGTTATTTTTATACTAATAAGTTCTCCAGATACAGTTAACCTCTACATCTTTCAAAGTCTTGAAAAAACGTTTCTAGAACAGTTTACCGACCAGTGCCTCTCTCTCTGTTTTTCTGTTGCGATCCCACATTGTTATTCGCATTTTACCCTTTCAAACAACTTTGAACCGTACCTCAGACAATGTTACATCCCTAAAAAAGAGATCCTTAGCCATCTTATTCTCAATTCGATACTCCTCGAGCACATCTATGTGCATATTAGTACATTTATGTCTCGCTAATTAATAAACAGTCTGTGACCCAAAAGCATGCCTAGATCCGTTACACCTATGTCCTTCTCATTCTCTCTGCACAAGTTTTTATTCACTTTTAAGCAAACCATTTCATAAAGTCCTAAAGTATAATTGCCCACCTCTATCATGCTCACTACATGATTTAACATTAGTTTGTAGTGCTCACCTGTACACGATAATAATTATGTTCTAAGCGCCGTAATAGTGCGCAAAAAACACAGAACATGAACACTCTTCTCGTTCCACTGATCAATGTCTAGTTAATTCGGAGACTTAATGCAAATAGTTAGCAGATCTTAAATGGCATTTTGTGCAATTATAGGTCCTTGGGCATTGGGACGCATTGAAAAACAACTACTGAGAACTACCGTATCAAGATAGTTTTCAAGTGGAGACTGGGCCAGCACAATTGTAAGCATAAGAGCCCCGAGGGGTGTTTTTCTAGAATTTCACTGACATTTTGAATTAGCCAAACTTGCTTTCAGATATAAAATATCTTTACGTGTTCTTCTAGGCATTGATCAGTGGAACGAGAAGAGTGTTCCTGTTCCGTGTTTTTGCGCACTATTACGGTGCTTAGAACATAATTATTATCGTGTACAGGTGAGCACTGCAAACTAATGTTAAATCATGTAGTGAGCATGATAGAGGTGGGCAATTATACTTTAGGACTTTACGAAATTGATTGCTTAAAAGTGAAAAAAAAACTTGTGCAGAGAGATTGAGAAGAACATAGGTGTAACGTGTCTAGGCATGCTTTTGGGTCACAGACTGTTAATTAGCGAGACATAAATGTACTAATATGCACATAGATGTGCTCGAGGAGTATCGAATTGAGAATAAGATGGCTAAGGATCTCTTTTTTAGGGATGTAACATTGTCTGAGGTACGGTTCAAAGTTGTTTGAAAGGGTAAAATTCGAATAACAATGTGGGATCGCAACAGAAAAAGAGAGAGAGGCACTGGTCGGTAAACTGTTCTAGAAACGTTTTTTCAAGACTTTGAAAGATGTAGAGGTTAACTGTATCTGGAGAACTTATTAGTATAAAAATAACTTGGGGAAAAATATGTGCTTACTGGGCCTTATTTTACTTTTATTACATATACCGCTTCGGGTAACGCGCCACACCGATGTAGACATAAGTGAAGATCTATACTTACAGAAACCAGAATAGATACCCTTACCGGGTTGGAAGTATCACCGGTCAAGCGATAAGTTTCAATACATAAGTTCTTATTCGCGATTTATAGGGGTTAGCGTCAACCTGATACGTAGTAAGGATACTCATTATATATATAACGATTTTCAATAGGAAATACAACACACGCCATTATCAGAAGACAGGTAAGTCCTAACAGACGCATGACAAGACATCATCCAACATTGCACAACTAAATAGATGTGCAGGGTCTTTTCTTTTTTCTCTCTCGGCAACCGTTTAAAAGTTTTACACCCTGTCAGGATCTTTCACCTTTTTGAGCACAATATTTCTGCACGCCAAAGCGGTATTTCCTCATGCATGAATGATTCTAGGCGTTTCCTTATCTTTTGTCTGCAACATGCTATGTATAGTTGAATATGCATAGTGTCAGCTTTTTCATGCAAAAATTTGTCGCGATCGTGTCACCTAATCACTTTTCAAATGCATGTGCATGTCACTTACACAAGTGAAATGTACAGCAAAAATATGATGAGTCTTTTCTTTGGATAAGTAAGAAACAATGTTTCAAAGTGAGCTTTTGTTTGAAGGTCATTAAAGGTCCGCAGTTGTTCAAGTCCTTCAAACCCCCCCCTTATCTGTTGTTAAGGGGGTCAAATGTATCGCCACAAATTGTAAATAGTAAAAATACAAGTGTTTTTAAGTAATGCCACAACAATGTAAAATCGTATGATAGACTGGATATCCTAGATCGAATATTCAGTACTGTGTATATTTTGTTTCAATTCCAGCCCTGAAGAGTCAGAGCGATCTGTACTCTGATGAAACACGTGTCGGCTGGCGCCTGGCGTGATATACTTGGAGCAATAAAAAAGAAAAGATTGCACATATAAGAAGAAGTGGACATTAAGTTTATGATCATACTGACCGGATAAAGACTAACATTACTCTGTTGTTGAATTGATATTGTGTGTGCATAGGAAATTGTGGTTTAAGTGTAGGTGTTGCGTTGCAACATCTCTTGAGGGGTTGAGAGGGTTTCCCCTTTCCTGTGGCACCACCACCCATAAATATTCAGCCGAACAGGCAGTCAGAAACAAAGCTGAGCGCAAACATTCCCTGACAATTAAAACCCTCCATCTTTGGGAATATATACTTTTTCTCTATTCTGGGATTTAGTACCATACACCTTACTGGATCTTTAAAAATATCTGGAGCATGTTTAATGACCCCTTTGATCATAGGTAGTATTTGAGTAGACCTTTGTGACTGCTCAAAAGTGTCTAATAAGAAATCCTCCTCAATGGCATCAGAGTGCATTGGAACCCCGTGGTAAAGTGCAGCTCTGTTTAATAGATGATTGAAACCAATACTATCCTCTGGAGGGGAAGGTTTTGTTGGGTAGTACTGAGGATCAAGGATGTCTTGTGCATTATTTGGTGTGAAATTATATGCATCATCCTCTTTGGGATATTCTGGGTTGACATCTTCATCCTCATCGGGTATGTATGTGTCTCTGGCACATCATCCCCCCCACCTAAGTCATACTCTTCGTCAGTGTGGTGTGATGATGCAGGAGATTGAGCAGGAGAAGTTATAGGCTCAATATAGGGAGTGATAGGAGAGGAAGAAGGTGAAGGAGAGGAAGGGTGCATTGGAGAAGTTGCACAATCCTTTTTGGCAGGAACCACAGTTGGAAGTGGTGTGTCTGCTGGTCTTTTCTTATGAGGAATTGCTCCCACATGTCCAGTTTTTGGATTAATACAGACTTTTTTCTGTTTAGGATCTGGTCTAAACAGATCTTCCTCTTCTATAATCTTCCTCGGCCTCGATTTCTTCGGTGCTGATAGTGGTTGTTTAGTGTCTTTTGCCTTGGGAGGAGTAATTGAGTCCTGTGGCAATTTCTTCGGTGCCGAAGGTGGTTTAGGCTTGTCTGTATCAGGCCTTGGAATCTTTGGTACTGTTATCGAAGATTTCGGGGTGGAGACAGGTTTTGTTGGGCCTGCAGCGCCGGAATCTAGCTTCCCTTCTTTATTTTTGGACCGGATGGTTTCGGAGTCGAAGCTTTCGGGTCCGTTACAGTTTTTGGCTTCGGCACCGATGTTTGTTTAGGTTTGGGTGCCTAAGAGTCTTTGGGCGCCGAAGGGCGTGTTAGCTTCGGTGCCGAAGAGTCCTTCGGTGTAGACGGATGTTTTGGTGCCAATGGAGGAGGTGGAATTGGCACATGTGGTTTTTTCGGTGCCGAGGCACCGGAAGGCGTAGTCTTTTTCCTCGGAGCCGAGCCCGAAAGCGGGGCGTCGGAGGGTAAATTTGGGTCTCGACTGGGCCTCATGGGCGGAGTGCTGACCGTTGCCTTTGGTTTGGGCAGTGTCTGTTGTGCAGGGGCAGAGGTACTCACGGGTTGTCGAGATGGAATCGAATCGTCCGAGTCCTCTGCTCCCGATATTATCTGGAGATCAGGCGAGTCTTCCTCGGCAACGAGTGGAGCCTCGTACTCCGAGATATCTTCGAGTGGGTTCTCGTCCTCGGAGACGTCTTCTTCGACGATCTCCTCCTCAAAGATGGCCTCCGGTGCTGGCGCTGATCTCCTCATCTCGTGTCGACGGGCCCTCCAATCCCAAATGGTCTTCTTCGATCGGAAGGAGGCACAGGCTGTGCAGGTCGACTCGTCGTGTTCCGGCGATAGACAGAGGTTGAAAACCTCGTGAAGGTCGCTATGAGGGAATTTTGCTCGACATACCGGGCATCTCTTGAATGGAGTTCTGTCCATGAGGCGTAGGCCGTACGGCACCGATAGGCCCAGCGGCCCACGTCGACGCACCGGGATGTAGCTGGTGATGTCGAAAAGTTTATTCGATGTCGAAAGTTGCTTGTCTAAAGTTTCACGCTTCAAAAATGCCGAAAAGAGTCTTTTCTAGCCGGAGCGGAACACTTTCATCCGAACCCAGTGGCGGAAAAAACAATCTGAGGATGGAGTCGATGACCATGCTCAGTATTGTCCAAGGGAGGAGTCACCTATCTCGTGACTACAAAGACTTCTTCCAAGAAGACAACAACCTGCAATCATCCAAGCCCAACACCAGGTGGCGATCTATTGCTAAGTGTACAATCTGCAGCTCATATGCCTCGTACAGTGGCAATTATTAAATGTGGCGCACTGAAGAAAGCGACCAAAAAAATAGGAGCAGGCAATGCCTATGCAGATTACACAGCTCGGGAGACCGCAATGCAGCGAAGTACCACATCTATGTATGTAGTGAAATCACAGGCTGAACGTTGCCATGATGCCAGGCAAGAGGTCCTGGACATGCAACAATCTGCCTCTGTTGATGAATTAGACCAATTGTCTAAGGAGGGAGCATTGGATGATGAGGGCTGTTGGAGGAATAAAGAAATGACAAAATGCAAGTTACCCACAGCCTATTTAGACCCTATGATTCATATGGCACATGGGCCGGCACATCCTGGAGCATCCTAAATAGCAAAGCAACTTATGCAAGTTTGGGATCATCCAGAGATTTTCGGTACGGTTAAGAAAATAGTCCAGTCTTGTCTGATCTGTCTCCAGTATAATCCTGGAAAGGGAACACAAACTCCAACAGGAGGGTTTGCAATACCTACTGCACCTTTTGAGGTCCTGCAAATGGACTACATACAGTTTGAGCATTGTAACAGTATGTCCTGGTAGTGGTTTGTGTCTTTAGTAAATGGGTGGAGGCATACGCTACGAAACATAATACAGCTCTTACTACAGCAAAGGTGCCCCTAAAGGAGTTTTTTCCCCAGATTTGGCATTTGTCGAGTTTTGTGAAGTGACAACGGACCCCATTTTATTGGGCGAGTTGTTGAGTATCTCTGGAAAGGGTTGGGAACTACGCATTAGTTTCATGCTGCTTTTCACCCACAATCAGCAGGGCTAGTGGAACTTACAACTCTACCCTAAAATTGAAATTGGCTAAAATACAGGCTTCCACATCTTTGAAATGGCCTGATGCACTACCCCTAGCATTGTGATCTATTAGATTGATACCACATACCCGATCTGTCCTCACACTGTATGAGGTGGTTTTTGGAAGGCCAATGAATATTTGGGGGATTCCTAAGCCACACCCTATACATGATGTACCTTATGTATTGATGAGTGACTATCTGTCCCAGTTGACTGACAGTTTATCTTCTACTTATCAACAGGTTCGGGAGACTCTTCCAGAAAGGTGGCAAGGTAAAGGCCACTGCTTGCGCCCTGGTGACTAAGTGAGGATCAAATCCTTCCAGAGGACCAGCTCCCTAGCACCGAGGTGGCGAGGCCCCAAACAAGTGATGCTAGCTACCAGGACTGCAGTTCGAGTGACAAACCAGAAAAACAGAGGCGATGCGAAACAATGTTGAAAAGAGTTGCAAGACCCAGTGAGCCCAGCTGTGTTGGCAGACCACCGCGATCTCCTGGTCACCGAGAAAGGACAAGCTGTGTTGCCTGAAGGATCTGAGGAAGTCTTCCCAGACCACACAATTCCTGGTACATCCCGATATCGGCTGCGACCTAGGAAGAAAGACACTTCGTTGCTGAAAAAGACTGTTGGAGCCCCTGTCCTGGGTGGTTAAAGACTAACTTCAAAGGGGGGTAGGCTTTTAGTGACTATTCGTCTCAATGTTAGTGAAGAAACCAACGCCTGCCTGGACCTTAGGGCACCATCTGTTTTGTTGGTGTCGACAAAATGAATATGCCTAAGGAAAAGAAACCGACTGCTGCAAGAGTTTGTATCAGAAGAACAATGACTGTTACTAGAGCTCGAGCAGATCTCTACATGAGCAGTATTGGCAATATTCCTGTGGGAAAAAGTGACTGTACTTCAGTGTTAAATATTACTGGAATGAACAACAGCAGTTTTTTGTCCTCACATTATACCTACTTTATTTGCGGAAGTAAAGGTTATCATCTACTTATTGGTTGGTCAGGTAGCTGCTACGTGTCCTTTTTGCTTCCACCTATGTTTTTGGCACCTGCATCCTACCATAAAGACTATAAACTATATAATGACATTTCCAAGACCAGATACAAGAGGACAATAAACAATGATGAGGTAGATCAAACGGATACTGCACTACAGCAGTATATTGACTTTAATTTGGGACTATTCTTCTTTGTTGGTGTGGTGGTAAAACAGTAGGGAGATCAGACGCTTGACGTGTTGTAGAGGCTGTAACCAATCAGACAGCAATGGCGCTTGGAATCATCACAGAAGAACTACAACATGCGAGAATTGTGACTCTCCAAAATAGAATGGTCCTTGAAGTCATCTTGGCTCACCGTGGTGGAGCATGTCACATCATCAGGAGTAGCTGCTGCATTTACATCCCTGACCACACCCCTTCTGTTTTTGATGCAATTTCCAAGATGCATAAAATAGCCTCTGAAATCCATCAGGATTCTGGCACGTGGACTTTGATTGGATGGCTATGGAACATGTTTACTGTATGGGGTTGGAAACTATTGTCAGCCCTATGTATATTTTGTGCTATTCTTTTCACTTGTTGCCTATGTATTCAATGCAGCCCAATGCTTTGTTCCCTTTGTGTTTCTACTTGTACCTCGTGTATACAGACTGAAAAAAATGTTAAGAATGTAAATGTCAGACTAGCAAGTGATCAAGAAATTAATGAAATGATGCAGATCAATATTTTGTGTATTCCATCAAAAGCATAAGAAAATGTCTTCAGCATATGCTAAAAGGGTGGCCTGTGGAAACCTGCAATAATTTCCGTTAGCATAAGCTGAAGTCATTTCGGTTGTGGCATCCATTTTGTTAGCTATGTAATTCTCCTGTCTTCACTGTTGCTTGCCCTTCTATTCTGATTGAGTCATCAGCTTTAGTTAACTCCTTCTGTACTGGGCAAAAGCAATGTATGTGCTGAGCAAAGGCCTGTAGCTGCTGAAATGCACCTGGTTAAAGATGTAACTGTCAACTATTTTCTGCTGCTGTAAACGGTTCTGTTCCACCTCCCACTTTGCCGACTAAGTGATCTTCCATCTGCCCATTTTTGTCGGTAACTATTCCTGTGTAGGCCTGTACCTTCTATTTGTATCTACATGCTTACTCTGCAACAAAGTGTGTATATAAGCACCATGGTCTGTGTATTTAATGTACTACCTCCTGGAACACTTGAGGGTGTTGTATGAACGTGGTCCCACTCATGAGTGATTAATAAACTTATTTGAATTCCAGCTTCAGTGCCAATCTCTATTTTCTTGGTCTACGGACCCGTGGACAGAGAAGGGTGATCCCTGCACCAGAGTGCCCATTAAAAGGCACATTTCCACCGTAGTGCACCTCTGTATCTTGTGGTGCTTGGTGAGGTGAGTTACCAGAGAGGCCTTACTCTTCACACTGGGGGCTCAGCATATCTAGTGCACCAACACGGTCTGGAAACCCCAATAGCACTTGCATGTGCATGTTGCAGTGTTCCTACCGGCAAGACAAGGGTTGCAGTATGTCTCGACGTGCCCTGGGGGAAGCCAGAGGTTGTAGACCTTGTGGTGGTCGGCCCAGGAGTATTTTGCATTACACCTAGCACAGAAGTGAAATGGTGTGTGTTCCATACCGTTTGTCTTGCAATGGATGGAAATGCCCTGGTGACAGTCATCGGCTCAGGAAATCCGTTGATGCGAATGGATGTCGCCCCTGCCCCCCCCCCCATGAAACAGGTTGTTATCCAACGAAGGGCTGAGAAACTAGTTATTTTGACCTAAAGTGGATCCTCTCTTCCCCCCCCCCCAGCCAGTGTGACCCCAATCCCCAGGGAATCACTTAAATATAGGGGATGAGGGCATGCACGACCCCACTTCCAGAGCCTTAATAGGATCCAGGGACCCCATCCCAGCTGCTAAATTCCAAAAAAGGGCCCTCTGGGACCCGATCACTAGGCTAGGTGGTCAGCATATCCCTACCCTGCCCCCTTATGTCTTTTTGTACCCTTTTTTGGACTCTGGACTGAGTTTGGCTCCTAAGATGGCTGCCACCACATCCTAGTTGATGCGCAATCAGTCAATCAGCTCTCCAGGAGATCTGTCTGCTCTTCAGATCCTCTGGGCATGATACATCATAAAATATACAAAGTGTCTGAGCATTAATTGCTCAAAAACTACTGAACAGATTACACCATATCACAAAAGTCACTCTGACAAAATTACTGTAAATCAGTTCGGTGGTTTGGGCTGTAGGTGGGTCTAAATTTCCTATGGAATTTTTTTGTTATGGGGAAAAGACATTTTGTTACCCCCTACCCTCTTTTTCTCTGCCCTTGCTTGACAGATCCTCCAAAAAAACTTTCCAGTTAGGAGAGGATATAGAGGGAAAAACAATCCTAACGTTCTGTGAAGATTCATCAAACGGCGCCAAAGTTATTAAGAAAACAAAAAATGATTTAACTATGGAAACATGGTTGTAACTACCAACTGGCATCCACAACTGAAACCTTCATGACATTCTAAGCGAAAATTCACGATGTCGAGATCATTTACCCTTTACATCAATATGCTTTCAGTTCAGTGAAATAAATAGATAGTGCACAAATCATAAGGATCAACGAGAAATGGATCCTGCGGTTAAAGCAGCAAGTGAGGAATCAGAATTGGTGCCACACACAAGACACCAACAGTTTGAAACACTGTATTGCACCCTTAATGACGGCATACCGCCGAGTGAGGTCTTCAAAGGTATGAAAGGAGGGCACTCAACAGCTATGGCAGTTAATGTGCCCTACCAACCAGTGGCTGTGGGGACAGATGGGGAAGGAAGAGCTGTTCAGTGAGAAGGAATGAACTCACCTTGCGGCCTCATTATTGGCAGTAGTCGCAGTTTGCTGAAGGGTTAACAGATGAAGTTTGTCAATTAAAATGAGGGTTGCTCTTACTGTTTTCACTCTGGTATTAGCGGTTACAGAGCTCCTTCCCTCTACCCAATGGTGATAAGTGGTTGTAATTTAGATGTCTGAAATGAAGGGTACTCACCACACGCCCCCAGCGATTCCAGCAGCTATAGTGAGCCCCCTGCACAATGAGCTGGATGATGTAAAACTTGTTGTTGTTATGCCCAATGTTGGTCTGATTCAGAATGCAGTCATAGTCCTCATAGACCTGGAGAAAAGGGAGAGAGGAGTGATGTGAAGGTGATGTTGTACTCTGGCAAAAATCCTCGCTCTGAAATCTAAAGGAGCCAAGCATAACAAGGAGGACAAAACACCTGTTGAAAAGTCCTCCTCTGTGTTGGGTAGTGTCTCTTCACCCTCTACCTAGGATGGTAGCAATTTACAAACCCCAAAGATGAAATACAGAAAGTTCTTCTTTCGAATGTATTAATTAGTTATTATTTTTTTTTAACAGTAAACGGCCCAAGTGATGTTTATGTAAAAAATGCATCTGCTGGGTTATAGTGAAAGCCTCTGTAGCTCTAGTTCTGCTTGTGATGAGATTATAGAATTCGTGATGGGATGGCCCAAATTTGCAAAGAACTGTGGCACGCCATTTAAACATTGGATGACCTCGCCTGACATATGACGTCCGTGCATTAGAGCAGATGCAGAATTTCATATCAATCGGTATTTTTATTTAAACCCATTGCTTCCGAGTTTACTTGCTTGAGTTTCATGGTCCTAATCAATCATCAGAAGAGAATGTGTTGTCAAATTGGTGCTGTCCAGCATGTAACTCCCTAGGTATCTCCAGTCATGTCCATTTTTGAGTCAGATACACAAACCTGGCTCAGATAATCATACAAAAAAAATCATACTGCAACAAAAGTCACATGTTGCTTGCAGCCACACCATTTAACATATTTGGAGATAGTAAGGAGTTCTGACAAACCACTATCTGCACACCAGAACTGACAATCAACATTTCAGTAGTTCCACTCTAAAGATAGTATAAAGGGACCAATGTAAGTAGGCACTGGTGACAGCAAAGTGGTCCAAGCAAACGCTTGGGGTGATCATGACAACGCTTGGATTGGCAGACCCGTGGAGGGAGAGAGCAGGTAACGCACTTGGTGTATCTTATCATAATTTTAAATACAACCATAAATCTAGAATTGATTACGCTCTGTTTAGTTATTCATTAAGAGAGACCCTGAAGGATTTAGTTTACTTGCCCTCGCATCTATCAGATCATTCCGCCATCTCTTTTTCATTAAAATTAGTTCAGCAAACCTCACATACGTCTTGGTCATTTGACCGTACTATTCTTTTAGAGGAAGAAGAAACTGACCTCCTCATTCAAGATGCCAAACTTTTTATGGACATCAACATAAATTCAGCTCAGTTGGATATAGTATGGGAGGCTTATAAAGCAAATTTACGAGGCCACATAACCAACAGGGCCTCTTATCGAGGGAAAGTATACAGGGCAAAGATCGCCAACATAGAACAGGATATCGCTCTCCTTGACCAGCGTATCGGTTCCGGAACTGGGACCAATGAAGAGCAGAAACAGCGAAAGGATTTAAAGGAGAAGCTAGATAGTATCCTCCAAGAGAGGGTCGCAAAGAGATGGGCAGCTAGCAAACTCTCAAACTTTGAATATGGAGAATCCTCGGGCAAGGTCCTTGCCTGGAAAATTAAATCTGACCAGGCCAAAAAACACATCAAACATATTAGTGTAGAGGGGGAGACATATGAAAGATCTTCCACCAAAGACATCGGGGAAGCATTTCTCGAGTTTTTTCAGCAAATCTATAAGGAGGAGATCTCGGATGACCCGATGTCTAAGTTCAGATGGTTAGAGAAGATAATTCTTCCCACTCTCACCCAAGAACAAAGCGACCGGCTTGACAGACCAATCTCGGAGGAAGAGGTGAGCGAAGCTATTAAAAAGGTGAAGCGGGGTAAGGCGGCAGGCCCCGACGGTCTCCCCGGTGAGTTACTTCGGGTCTTGGCACCCGAAATAGTTTCAGTACTTACTAGACTCTTTAATGACATCTTAGTCAAAGGAGCCACCCCACCTAAATCATGGGGGAGGCAACAATCGTCCTGATTCCGAAACCCGGGAAGGATCCGGCTAAATGTGGCTCTTATAGGCCAATTTCGCTTCTAAATAGCGATTATAAGCTCTTTACGGCTGTGTTGGCGACCCGGCTGGGACGCGAAGTTGGCTCAATAATCCACACTGACCAGAAGGGCTTCATTCGAGGTAGACAGCTTTCAGACCTTACTTATGACTTAATCGGGGCAGTGGATATTGCCTCAACTTTCTCCCTTCCTTTGGCCATTATGACCATCGACGCAACAAAAGCGTTCGACAGAGTAAACTGGTCATATTTAGCTGAAGTCATGAAGAAATTTGCAATTGGACCTAATTTTCGGAGGGCTATAGGTCTGTTGTATGCTAATCCCAGTGCGAGCATTTTGGTAAACGGTGCATGTACCCAGCCCTTTCAGATTAGTAGGGGAACAAGACAGGGGTGCCCCCTATCCACCCTACTTTTTAATATCTATATCGAACCACTTGCACAATCCTTTAGGGATGATCCAAGAATTTCCTCATTTGAATATGGTGGTTGGGTAGGGCTCTACGCTGACGATATAGTAATTTACACCAGTGACCCATCAACTGCCTTCCCCATAGTGGTTGAAAAGGCCAAAGAATTTGGAAACATATCTGGCTATGATATCAACGCTGAGAAGACGGAGCTCATGACGTGGAACATTGCTAAACCAGGCGTTGTGGTGACACCCTCAATTCGTTACCTCGGAGTTAAAATCACGCAAGATATTGACACCCTAGCTAAGACTAACTTAGATCTGATCTTCCGAGAATGTAGGGCCCTATTGAAATCCTGGGTGGGTCTTCGACTGTCAATTTTTGGGAAAGTCAATATTGTGAAAATGTCTATCCTACCAAAACTGACATTCATTTTTAATTCCATCCCTTTGGCTTTTGACTCTAAGCAACTTCATAAATGTCAGCAGGAAATTAGTTCTTTCATTTGGGGCAATAAGGCTACAAGGTTGGCCTGGAAAAAATTGAGAAGGAGGAGGGAAAAAGGAGGGCTTGCTCTGCCAGACTTGCAGTACTATTCTTGGGCATTCCAGCTTTCCCATACAAGAATGCTCTTGAAGTCACCAGATATCTCTTCAAAAGGGAGATTGTTTAAGGCAATGCTGGTGGGGGCAAACCTCTCGCTAGACGGGTTTCTATTTAAGTTTGGAGACCGAAAGTGTTTTAAAAAGGTGAGGCTTAAGACTCTTTTAACACTATTGAAGTCATGGGTGCAAATTAAACGTAGAGTGAGGCTGGCATATTTTTCCAACTACGCTCAGATATGGGACTCTCCTGGGCTCCCACTGTGCTTGCAAGACTCCCTGGCAGTCTCCTTAATTGAAGCTGGGTTCTCAAGATGGGGTGAACTGGTATCTGGAGGTATCTTGATAGAGTGGGAGGAGCTTAAGGAGAAAGTAGGGTTAACCCTGTCAAGATTCAAGTACATCCAAATCAGCAGTTGGGCCAGAGAACTAATTAGGAAAAACTCTAATATTGGGAGACTCAGCCCCCTGGAACAGCACCTAGTCGAAAAACAGACAGGAGGTAAGGAGGTTGCATTTTGGTACTGGTCCATCTTGGAGGAGATAGATGGGGATTTCAACCTCCCAAAGGAGCTCTGGGGAAGTGAAATTGTGTCATTAGATGAGGATATGTGGATAAAATCCTTCTCTCTTTTGTATAAACTTGTTAAACCCGCCTGGTTGAGACGAAACCATCTGTTCACTTTACACCGGGCATATCTCTCCCCTTTACGTTTATCTAAATATCAGGATGGGAAATGTTGTAACAAATGTCAACTTCCAGCAGCATCAGATACCCACATGTTTTGGGAATGCCCTCACATAATTGCTTATTGGAAAGAGGTTAAAGTCACTCTAGACTCAATTCTCAAGACCAACATTCCTCTAACCCTATCATTAGTAATTTTTGGCTTTGATCAGAACATCATCGGGGTAGCGAGGTTCTTCTTATTCTATGCCATCCTTCTGGCAAGACGGCAGATATGTATACATTGGGTGGATACCATCCCCCCCCGCACATTCCGCGTGGCTAACGTCACTCTATGAAACATCCAAGATAGACTTGAATAGATCCTGTAGATCCCAGTGCCTCACATTTTGGAAACTTTTGATAGATTGGAAGTGAAGCTTTTTGATTTTTTTTTTTTTTTTTTTTTCTTTCCGGCCTATGGGGTTTCCCCCCCCCCCCCCCCCCAAAGATCCGATGATTAAGCCCATCAACTCCATGGCTCAGTATAGTGGTTTGCCCCGACTCCGTAATTTACCTACTGGCCAAACAGGCATGAAGTTGCCTAGAGGAGTGTTAACAAGGTGCACCATAACTCCCGCCAATTCGCAATAAGTGCTGCCTAGTTTGTGAAGCGGCTCAATTACCAGGGCATTGCTCCCAAGGCAGAGAGGTGGTTGGTGGGTTTTCTTTGCATCTATGGAACGAGTGTCGGGCAGATGAGGATTAAAAAAAAAAAAAAAAAAAAGTGGTCACAGGGGTGAAAGAGCAGAGATTAGGGGATGCAACCAAGTTTAGTTTGGATATCAAACATTGTTATATGGCACCTTCCAGAGGACAGGAAGAATTTAAGACACTGAACATGAGCATAAGCAATAGAAGAATTTGAGAACTCTGCATGACATTACTGTAGGAAGCTGGTTCTTTATATAGTGGCCCAAAATAAGGTACACTGTGTTAAGAGTCCAGACTAACCCCAGTTTGCTGACAGAGGCAGAAACGATAACCTAAATGCTCTCTTTTGTGGTAGTGTGGGTGAACAGACAGGCTTATAAGAGGGTAGAGCGAAGCATTTATTGCACACACAGAGGCAGTAAGTGAGACACACACTCAAAGAAATCCTACACCAATTTATAAAAATAACAGTTATTAGTCTATGAATTTAGATGCCAAGATCATCTAAATCAGGTAAGCACTTTGAGTTATGAATTTTCATATGTTCCAAAAGTTGACATCAATTTCTGGAGCTGAAATGTTATCCTTTGGTGGAAAACATTTCGCATTAGGGTACTTGTCAGCGACTTACGGGACCCTTCCGCTGGACTTAAAGTGAGTATGAGGCACAATCCAAGGCCACTCCAATAAATCACTTCGGGGGGCTCTGGGGCATCCGGGTAGAGGCGTGTTAAGGTGTCAGGTATTCCATTCACTTCAATGGGGAACGTTCTGGTCAGACAAAGGCTGCAAGGTGGGACTGCAGTGCCAGTCCGGGGTTTCCCACAGGGGGGCTCAACCCTTGAGATGCTCAGGCATGTACAGACACCATTGGTCCACTTCTCGGGCTGTGGGGCTCGGGTGCCATGGTGTCTTTAGGCATCAGGTTCGGTGCTAGAGTCACACGCGGCTGCAGGCAGGCCTGTAGAAAGAAGCTGCAGGTGGCGACCGGAAGTTTAGTTTGGCCAGACCCAAAGATGTGCTTGGCTCTTGTGGGTATGAGGACTCTATCGGCCTAGTCACCTCCCTTGGATTTAAGATGTGGAGTGCGGGTACAGAGGTGCTTTGAGGTGTCAGGTAGTGGCGGTCAGAGGCTCACTCTGTCTTGGTTTCGCGGTAGAGGGGCAAATAGGACAGCTGGGCCAATCTTGATGTAGGTCTCACTGTCCTTGAAGACCCTCGGCATGCAGGTCGGTCTTCCTCGGTGTTGGTATCCGGTCTGGACATTATAAGCCTTGGTTGATGCAAGGGGTCTGGTACATCAGGTATTGGTGCTGTGCAGCTCTGGTTGGTCCGGAGGTCTCTATATTTGGAGGGAGGACGGATCTGACCTGTGGGAGCACGGAAACCTCTTCCTGGGTGGCTGTAGTGTTGGTAGTCTCAGTAAGTGGCAGGGCTGTGAACCGGACCTTGCCTTTTTCGGTACCTGCGGCTGCATGGGAACAGCTACTCTACTCCAAGGGAGTTTCTTTGGTGATTGGTGAAGTACTGGCAGCCCTCTGGGTTTCTTGCAGTCTGTACAGAAACCGGACAAGTCAGTTGCTCCACGAGGATCGGGAGCAGCAGGCAGGCTGGCAGGGTTGACGCCAAGTCAGTTGTGCTTCTCTCTTCTCAGATCAGCAGTCTGCTTTGTCCACTCCTTTGTGCCCATCGAAATCTGAAGTCCTGGTATCAGGGGGTGTACTAAATACTCAATTTAGGGCCATTAAAGGGAGAGAGGGGTAATAGTAAATGGGTTACTTACTCCTCCCTCCCTTAGTCCCTGGATGACCCCTTCCTTTGGGGAATGGGCATCACCTTGTCCCAGAATTCCTAATTCCACCACACATATGATGGTAGAATTCCTACCTCTGTGTTTATTTTAGGCTGTCCATCCTAGAGGTATGTCCAGCCTGGCAGTGCAACACGCCCCCTGCAAAGCTAATTTTGCCGCTGGTCCTGGTGCCCAATGGTCCCCGGGCAGGGCTGGCATTTCCCCTGTCTGGGGAAGCCTTGGGTCACATATCAAAGGCAATAGAGGCATCTGAAGCCTTCGGCCCTGATATGCTGATTTACTAGCCTTCCTGGAGGAGGAGCAGGAGGAGTAAACACCTCCCTCAGGAGCAGGCATTGCTTAGTTTCTGACCTCTGAGACCGTGACTCAACTCCTAGAGGGCCAGAAACTCGTTTGTGGTGACAGGCTGGACTGGACTAGTCAGTCAGCACACCAGAGGGCATATAGGGATCAGGGGGTACTTCTAAAAGGTACCCTCAGGGTGAAGGTATTATAAATCCATTTCTAGAATCAGTTTGGGTTTATTATTATGAGGTGTTTGATACCAAACCACCATATGTTTCAGTGAAGCCATTATGTAGCTGGGAAACTCGTTTTGATTAGTGCTAGTACATACCTTAAGATGGCTTCCCTGTTCGCTTGTACTGCGATTCATGGAATTGGCCAGCACAGGTGCATATCTGCTCATGCAGATATGTCCTCACATGTAATCTAATGCACTAGGGCTGTAAGGCCTGCTGTAGGGGTGACTTACAAATAGTACACGCAATGATTGGGGGCATGGCACAAAGGTGTGCCCCGTGCTGCATTTTCACTTTTTAGAACACCTTGGCACGCAGCTTGCAGTGGCAGTCTGTATGAGTTTGGTGCTGGGTCCCTTAGAGGGCCACAAGATAGGCTGCAGTTCTTAGGGACCCTCTTTAGTACCTAATTCCTAGGTACCAGGGATACCACATACTAGGGACTTACAGAGGTGCTAAAGGCCTAGTCGATTGGGGATCAATTGACCAGCTACATTGTTCTGGCGAAAGAATGTTGGCACTGAGGATCTGTATAGCAGAAACCCTGTGCACTTCTGTCAAATACCAGGTAAAAACTGTGTGTCGGGGATGGGGTGGGGGTTCCTATTAATAATACAATTTTTTAAAAGGAGGTTTCCTACAATTGCTTCTCAGTGAAAAAGACAGCCTTCAATGTATATTTTCCCAAAACTGACAACTCTTAGTAATAGGAACCTCTCCTCATAGGTGGATTACTACATTATTTTACTGCAGTCCCAGAGAGGGTAAATATGTGGATTAAGGGCTCAAACAGTGTGGCAGAGTGAAAGCCCTAAGCCTTAAATTTCTTCACTGAGTGAAAATTCTTCATACATCCCACTAGTGAGCATCAAATATGTGGGATGAGTGAGAAATGAGTTCCCAATCAATGTTGAGATCTGTCTCTTCAATGATCTCTTATGTACAAGAAAATTGGATGTGCTCTTTGTTGACTCTACTCTTTAACTACAGGAGAAAAAGAGGTGCTATGTGTATTTTCCTGGCTCTCTGGCCTCTGAAGTGGAGCCTCAGCCTATTAGCTGGCTTTTTTTGTAACACATGTGGAAGTGGCGATTTTACCCATTCTATAGCTCTCTTACACCTCATTGGAGGAAAGAACCGTATGTAATCTCTTACATACATGGAGGTGGAGAGCCTCTACATGATCTGCAACCCTCTTACCTCTCTGTGGGCATTGGTAAAATACTGTTTCCCCAGTTCTTGTAGCCCAAAGGGAAAGATGAGCAACTATAAGTGGAGGCTCTCACATCCTAGCAGAGGTGCTGGGTAATTATCCTCTCTCTTACGCCCAAGGAAGGGGTGGTTTACTAACTATACTCTAGCTGTCTCATCTCTATAGGGAAGTATAAACTCCCAACCTGTTCTCTGGCTCCCTTACTGCTCTGGAAAGGGTAGGCTCTGCCTAATCACCTGCTCCCTTACCTCTCAAGGGAAGTGGAAACCCTTTCTCCTTTCCCCAAGCTGCCTTTCAACATTCGTAGAAAATGGACTTACAGCTATTATCCAGCTTTCTTGGAAATACAAGCTCTCTATTATTAGGTTATTAGGATGAGGGTTTGACAATTGTGGGTCTTTGTATTCTCTGGCTCCAAGTATTTCCCAGCTCCCTTACCTTTAGCAGAAAAAGCTGCTCTCTCCCCAAGCTATAGCTCTCTGGCTTCTCTGGAGATGTGGTGGTCATCTCCCTCTACTCTAGCAACTAGGGGATAGTTCTTACTTCTCTGAGGACGTAGAGATGATTTACCTTTTCCCTAGAACTCCTATCTCTTTAGGGATATGGAAACTCTCTACCAATTCTTAAGTTCTCTTATTTGCTGTGGTAATTAGAGGTGTTCTGGCTACTCTGTCCTGCTAACCTCTCTTGCAAAAAGGACCTCAGTACATACCGTGGCTCTCTCACTTCTCAGGGCAAAAGCTTAGGTATAGCCTCAATTCTAGAGTCTATTTAAACATGCCTCAGATTCAGAGAGGGACATCTCATACCCTACTGAGGAGAACAAACCGGCTTTCTTCGCGTAAGCAGGGACCCATGTCGCACTATCATCCCTTCCTCATTGGCTGCCTTCCACTTCCAAAGGCCAACCATATTTTAGCTCTCAGAAGATAGTCCTTCCTCTGCCCCTAGGAGGGACACACTAACTGAGTGACCTGTCTTTCATATACGTTTTAGTGGGCTGCTATTTTGCTTTATTTTCTGAGTACCGTTTTGCACCTGCCCCTGGTCGAGTCCTTAAAAGGTACTCTTCGAGTATTTCTACTGCTTAGTGGAGTGCAACCAACCTCACTTGCTCCTCCATCCCTCTGTAGTGCCCACAAAGTTCTCAGAGGTCTGCAAATCTTCCTCCCGGAGTGGAGGCCTTAAACCTTTTTTGGACCACAGCCCTTCCACTTCTATCTGTTCCAAAACAAGCAACATATCAGGAGCTAGTTTCTTCTCCTCAAGATACATATCCCAAAAATGTCCCAATGTAGGAACCACCATTTTCACTCTTGCCAATTCTATATTGGGAGATTCTATTTTTACTAGCTCTTCACCTTCTTTAACAATTCTTTCTCTCTAAACTTTTATTTGTACTAACTTTCCACTTCATCGTACCTCAGCCCCCGTATCACATTTACTTCCTACACTGACTCAGTGGACCACTACATGACGGTCAACCAATCCTACCTCACAGTGGCTCCCCTTAAACCCTCATGAGATTTACAACACAGTCAGAAGGCTGGAGGGCTCAAAAGAAAGGTGAAGTTGTTAAAGAAAAACTAGAATAGTTGAAAGACAGTCAAGAAAAGCATACAACCACAAAGTAAAAACCCTGCAACAGCACAGACCTTATAAAACAACTATGAAGGATGTCAAAATGTTTCACAACTTAATAGATTCTAGAAGCACCATGACAAAGTAAAAGAACACTTCAAAGTAATTTCCTAACTTCCTGGTAGGACTGCAAGCTCTGGAACACAATGTCAAAGGAAAAAAGGATTACCAGCAATTGTCATGATTTTTGAAGGTAGAGCGAGAAAAAGAAAAAAAGAGAGCGAGAAAAAGAAAAAAAGAGAGCGAGAAAAAGAAAAAAAGAGAGCGAGAAAAAGAAAAAGAGAGAGCGAGAAAAAGAAAAAGAGAGAGCGAGAGAGCGCGAGAGAGCGAGAGCGCGAGAGAGCGAGAGCGCGAGAGCGCGAGAGCGCGAGAGAGCGCGCGAGAGAGAGAGCGCGAGAGAGAGAGAGCGCGAGAGAGAGAGCGCGAGAGAGAGAGCGCGAGAGAGAGAGCGCGAGAGAGAGCGCGCGAGAGAGAGAGCGCGAGAGAGAGAGCGCGAGAGAGAGAGCGCGAGAGAGAGAGCGCGAGAGAGAGAGCGCGAGAGAGAGAGCGCGAGAGAGAGAGCGCGAGAGAGAGAGCGCGAGAGAGAGAGCGCAAGAGAGAGAGCGCAAGAGAGAGCGCAAGCGAGAGCGCGAGAGAGAGAGCGCGAGAGAGCGAGAGAGAGAGAGAGAGAGAGAGAGAGCGAGAAAGAGAGCGAGAGAGAGAGCGAGAGAGAGAGCGAGAGAGAGAGCGAGAGAGAGAGAGAGCGAGCGAGAGAGAGAGAGAGAGAGCGAGAGAGAGCGAGAGAGAGAGCGAGAGAGCGAGCGAGAAAACAAATTACTGTGATTCTACCTCTTTCACTTTCTCCATATCTCATGGAATGCTGCACTGCATCATATCTACGATGACATGGCTGGAGAGCACTTCCAATTCTGAAGGATAACACCACTACTTATCTCACATAGGCAACCCTCAACACAATCTTTCAATCCTGCATAACAAAGTACATATAAATGCATAGAACTTTAGCCTTGCAATATGAATGCCAATAAAACACTCTCACCTCTACATCACTTGCAGGGCATGCTGAGTCCACCTTGGCCTTCACTGCCTGCTTAGGGGCACATTTCAGTGCTTCCAGAGCAGAACGGAAGTTGTCTGGCTCCTCCTCCTTTTTCACCTTTTTCACACTGTCGGGTACCTTGGCTTTGGTGGCAGCCTTCCGCTTGGGTGGCATGGTTTCGGATTGGAGAAGGAGGCTGACCTGTCATAAGGACAAATGGGAGGTTTTGGTCAGGGAAGGCCCAAATATAAAGAAAAGATTCTCAATGATATATCAATTACACTGCTGAAACTTCAAATTAAAGAGTAAAACTACTGCAGAAGGGATGAAAGAAGTGGAACACAACCAAAGCGCAGTGCCTGCAGGCAGGTTCAAACAGGTCCCCGGTCAGTATGTCAAAGTGCAGACAAAGTGATAAAAGAATGAGATGAAAGGACTAGAATGACCCCACCTGAAAACGACACACACCATTGTCTGGTGCATACTTTAGCAGTTTCCAGTAAAGTTTCAAATTTCACTTTCAGTGTATGTTCCCACAGACAACCCCACACTATCAAATGGTAGTACTGTTTCTGGACTCCTGGTGATGGCTTTTTGTTTTGTTGTAAATAAACGGCGATTAAGTTGAGCGTTAGCGAAAGACATCTAGTTTTTTCCGTTATCTTGACATTTGTTATGGCATCCATTTTGAATCCGTGGCAGCCATTTGGTCTGCCACATGCTACCTCGTGTCGACCATGTGCGTTGTCCTACCTTTCTGCTCATGGCCTCTAAACTGCCCGGCAACAAGCTATTAATAGCATCTCTGTGTTCTCTGCTGACCGTTAGGGTCTACATCTGTTAATGGTTAGCCTTAGATTGGAATGTGTTAACCGAGACCCCCAAAACTGATAGCTCCACCCACTGATCGATTGTGCCTCTCGATATTACCATGTTATGGACATAAAATGTGCTCTTATGCTTTGTACCGCCTTCTTTTGGGCCCCTGTGTGGGTATAAATAAACCATGTGTTCAGTAGCCCTTTGTGCTACTTCTCGCAGTGCCGAAGGGTACTGGTTGAATTTTAGCACCACCTCATGAGGTGTAATAAACGTTATGTTTTGCATTTCCAGTTTCCGTGCCAACTTTTTCCTTTGGAGTCTGCGGACTTTTGTGCACAGAAGGGCGAACCCTTTGCACTAGCGGGCCTGGCTGAGGTCTGCTACGACAGTTTTTAGCTATAAACATAGATTCTGATAACAGATAAGGCCAGCCAGACTCATCCTGTCTGCCACTACCCGCCTCTTGTTATCTTTTAAGACCAAATGTGACCCTGTTTTATCTTTCTTACACATTAGCAGGCCAGTAACCACAGGGGGCGGGCCAGCAGGGCCCAGCACCCCCATTTTGATGCTTTGTCCCCCAAAACGTCTTTGGGAGTATGCAATTGAAAAGGAGATTTTGAAAGAAATGCTTTGTACAATCCACGCATTTTTTGTCTTGGGAGAAACACAGATTGTAAGCTAAAGTGTGCTCCAGTTAAGAATCATTATTTCTTAAGAAAAATACTCAGCATTCTTGTTATGACAATGATGAATCCAACATCCTCTTCCCTTTAAACACTCCAATTTCAGAACGTGATGATTTGTGTTTCAACAAGTGGCTGGAAATTGTACAATTCTCAAGTATAACACATGCAACCTGGACTAGAGTAAAAGTAAGAAGTCCATATTAGTATTGCATCTGGAAATTAAAATGCAGGCGTGTTGCTGGGAATCACTTTCAGGAATGCATGAACTGCGGATTAGAATTAAAAACGCAAAGCAGTGATACATTAAATATGAATGAACCTAGAAACAAAATAAATGAAACCATTTAACAATCGTAGTTTGGGACACAATGTTAGAATTCATAAAATGTAAATTAGAATTTGGAAAAAGAATTGTATTGAAATATACTTTTTTTACGTAGCAAGGAGCCTGTCCCTCGCAAGGTCTAAATTACATTTCTGGATAGTCTGGTTTCATTATTTACATACTGCTCCATACCAGTGACAAAGATATTGAAGCACACAATTTGTATCAGCTGCTTGGTGCATGAATGAAAGGGTGGTTGTGTGGTTTGACCTTTATTGGACATGTTTGGTGAAGAGTGTGAGGTATAATAGTAGAGGATGTGATGAAGAACCAAGTCTCGGCATCGGCTCAACATCCTGTGACTCCGGCCAAATCACTTAACCTCTCTGTGTCTAAAATAAATAAATGTGACATTGTTTAAAGCAACTGGTGCTCTTGTAAAGCACTCCAATATCTTCGGGTTGAGTTTGCGAGATATAAAACTGTAAAAATGTAAGAATATGAAAAAATTAATTCAAATATGATGACGTAGTGGGGACACGTCACATGGAGTTTAGCTGCACAAAAGTGTTGCAGAGGGTGTAAGAAACACTCAGCCGCACCTGCATGCACTCCAAATGTAACCCATTGTTTATGTCCATCAGAATGGACATGGAATACAGCGCTGACCAACTACCAACCACAGACCATACGTAGAATGGAGGCATTGTTAAATCACAAGTAGTATTAATAATAGGATAAGTTTTCCCTGCCGTACATTATAAAGATATTGCAAGTCACCAAGGAGTTCCCAGACTATATAGAGGAGCAAAGCCGAACGACAAGTATAACATCCTCCTTCCTGCAACCATCTTAAAACCTTAGACCTAGGTAATCAAAGATGTTACAAAATGCAGCACAACAACCACATTTGCTGCACCGTGATGCGTGACAAGTAAAGAGGAGACAAGCAGCATATCTACAGAAATATGGGACTCTCCTCCTCTCTTCCTAGTGGCAACGCACAATCAGGCTGCTGAGTGCCACGCATACACATCTGCGTCATTTTGCAATGGCATCTGCATGAGTCTTGATTATGTTTTGTACTGGAAGGGCACCTTTTCAGTGCAAAATACTATGTATAGATTAACTTTAAAACCTATCCCACTTCGGATGTATGCTATGCAGTGCAGCAAACATGCAAAGTGGGAAACGTTAGGAGAAATAAGAGCATTTCTCCTTTTAATGCCAGTTTCAAAACAGCATTATTCTTGGCACAAAACCCTGCCTACTATTGTAAGTAAATAGGGTTTTACCATTAAAAAAATGGGTGGTTGCATGAGAACACACACATACCACCCATGCAAAAACCCCTTTGCAGTGCAACACACATGCCAAGTGGGAACAGGTAGGTGAAATAAAAGAATTTCTCCTTTTTAACGCCTGCAGCCCATTCAACACCCCCCTTTGCAGAGTAATGCAAAACTAAGGGCTTCTATACATTTATTTTATTAAAGTTTTGTGCTGGAAAGTAAATAAAAAAAAATTTAAAAAAAAAAAGAAGAAATTGCACAGGTTTGCGTCACTTTTGTGACACAAAAGCAGCACAAAATGTTTGGTTATCTGTGCCTTGGTGTCTCTCTTTCATGTTCAATACAGATAAGAAGTATGAAAGCAGAATCTGTAGTGCGAAATTAAGCACACAAAATGCACATGATAATTTTTTCAAAAATATAATAGAATCAGGCTAAAAAAGCTGCGGATCAGATTGTGTAGAAACTTGTAGAGATTCCAACTTTCTTGCAATGACCTACAGTGTGTAAAAAAAATAAACACCTTTGCATGAATATCTCTTCATTGCTGTTCACCTTTTCTTTTTAGAAAAATATATCAAAAGGAATAGCCAGCTCCCATTTTCATTGGTTAAACTGCCTTTTATACTGGCTGCTGACAGCAGGCATTCTGATATCTGAACTCAAATATAGTAACTTATATAGTTGAGCAGCTATGTTGTTTCTTTATTATAGATGACTAGAGGTGTCCCAACCCAATGGTTATAAAGAATTGTGGCATGGGCATTTATACAGGGATTGGAGGTTTCAGCACATCATGTGAAGTCTGTCTAGAAGCGTCAGGGAGAAACAGAAGAGCAACTAATTGGAGGTGATGTTACTAGATCAAAGGATTGATGTATAATGTTCACCCAGTAGAAACAAAGGAGTAATCCAGTGGAGGGATTGTTAAACTACAGAGGAGTCTATCCATGTGTGACATGGAATCAACCACCAAAACAGTGGTGTATGGAGTTCACCCAGGGTGGAGTCGGGAGGGACTCGGAGAATAGAAGAATAGAAATGGAAGGGAACCAAACCCTGGCTGAAGCCCTTGCATGTATGAGGCCTAAACAGGGAACACACCACAGACAGACAAATGTATCCTTCTTCCATTTAGATGAATGCTGAGATGGACACAATGATGGGAGAGATAAGTGAGATGAGCATTATTCACCAGGGGGAGGGAGGAAGGGTTGGCCTGCAGCAGGCTCAACTACTTCACCTGCAGGTGAATAGAGATATTAAGAGACCAGCGCAGGTAGTCGGCGTAAGGCAGGGAAGGAACAAGAATGTGAGAAGTTGGCCTGATGTATGATGTTCACTATTCTAGTGAGCACCTTGTATCAGTCCAAACAACCCTTATGGTGGTGGTTGTAAAGCCAACCTTATAGATAAGCTTTCCTAGGGGTAGCATGGACCTAAGCAGTCTTAGGCTTAACTCTAGAGGGCATGTGAAGCCAGCTGTTTTACCATATGCAATCCTTTTAATACCAAATGAAAGGACACCACACAAGTTATATATTATAAAAATATATGTATTTATTACTAGAATAATCCCCTGTACTCTTTATGAGGACAGAGGCACAAGCGTTTAAACAAAAGCACAGTTAAAGATACAAAAGTTGCACAATTATAGATAGGTTAATCAGAAAAGGCCACCTCACATTGGGTGGATGTGTATCCAGATGTCATTGGAATACAGCCTCTTTGTTAAAATACCCCTCACACACCAAAAGGGCCCTTGGTGTCATGCTTCATCATCGGGGTCTTCCCGTCCCGCTGCGGGGCAGGGCAGTGCTGCGACAAGCGGATACGCTGGAGCACCTTTTAGATGGAGGTGCTATGTGTTAGGAGTGAGTGTCAGTGGGGTCAGGGGTGATATAAGGTGTGAGTTAAAAAATACCTGGCCTAGTGGAACATTTTTTTTTATTAAACACTGGCTGGTATTATTAAAAGAAAAAAGTGAAGCGGAGAGATGGAGCAGGTTAATGGGCTCTCTCTCCTAAGTGGGTCAGCATGTTTCGAGGCGCAAGGCCTCTTCGTCAGGACCTAGGGGAGATCCCCCTGTCACTCACTAATGTTTCTCCACACAGGTAGAAAAAGGTGTATGTACAAAAAGTGAACAAAAAAGGACTATGTGAGTAACTACAATTTAATAATTACAACACATATATGCTACCACACTAATAATGTAGTTTGCCTGCAAGGTAAGAATAATAGATTAAAATGCGCCGATCCCAAGGTGCGCTTAATTCTAATTTACCTGTAATAGAAAATGAGAAACACACAGAAATATACAAGATAGGGGATCATGCGTAAATAGTGAGGATTGTTGAAGTATTCCTTCAGAAAACACACAGTCAGTCACACACTTAGTAAGTAACACACAGATATTGAGAATAGCCAGGGGTTAGAGGTATTGAAATGCATACTTATCAATAGGGGGGTCAATGCCTCATAAGCCAGCATAAGACTGAAGGGTATGGTGGGGTCTCAACTGCAGAGAGGGAGAAGAGGGAATAATAATGTAAATCTGTCCCCAAAGTAGTATAGTTTAGCTCAACCAGGTTAGGCTGGGATACAGGCTTCATCTCAGTGGAGACGGCTATGCCGTACTTACTGTGCCCCTAGCACGCTTGTGCTTCCTCCTTCGTCCGCGGCTTCCGTGGATATGAGGGAGGCAGAGGGCGGCGTGTTTATATATCAGGTAGTAATTGGATAATTGATCAATTAAGCGTGGCGAAAAGCCCGCCGAATATACAAGGGCCATACAGGTAAACAAAGCGGGCGGCCATGTTGGAGTGTTAGGTAAAACCTATAGATAAGGGTTTCTCAGATCGGGTACCCGATTACTGTCGGTTGTTGACACTTTGCTTAAGTCTGAAGCAAATCATAGCCAGCCGGGTTGACGAACCGGGAAGGTAAATCCGCAGCGGCGCAAGGCGCAGTCCGTTTAGTCACCGCGCATGCGCCGGAGCATCTGCACCTAGCGCATGCGCGTCGGGCAGTCACTGATTCCTGCGCGCATGCGCACAGTGATCTCCGCGTTGTGTCCCCAGTTGACACTCGCGCTAGTACAGACTTGGCAATACCTTCAGGTTAAACACATGATGGCTCGAGAAGCGGATATAAATGGAAATGAATACCTTCCACAATGATATGTAGACTGCATCTAAATATGTGAATGGAACTGCAAAGTCCCTTGTAAGAGGACTAGTGGGGTTAGAGTTAAAATGGTGCTGTGATATTAAAGACGAGGATATTAAAGAAAGAGTGTGCCAATCGTTATGATGTATTCATGTATATACACACACATTAAGTTACAGGGGGTAGGGTTGGTTTGGAAAGGGTGGGACCTATGGGGAACTTTTGTAGTACATATATGCTTCAGTGGCCATTCTTTCAAAAGGGAAATTTTCTTTTTTGGAAATAGAGGTGTCTGCAGTGGCATCACGTACAGCGAGCTCTAAGTATTCAATTGGGACCACGGGATGTCATCGTTCAAGCCAGTGCGATGTGTCCCCAAACGGAACACCCAACGTTGTTCTTTTGATAGAAGGTCTTTATCATTGGGGAAGGCCTCAATGACAGTCCACTTAAGGTCATGGACACTGTGTCCTACAGTGGCAAAATGAGCAGACATTTTTGTGGTTGACCTTTTGCAGCGTACATTGCTGCGGTGTTCACCCATTCGAATTTTCACGGGTCTACTGGTCATACCTACATACTCCTTGTCGCACGGACAAGTGATTAAGTACACCACGTTGCGACTGTTGCAATTTGTGAAGGCTCTCTGCTCCCATGTAGACTGGTTAGAAAAAGTGATACTCCTGCTCTTCTTTGTGTATTGGCAAGATACACAGGACCCACAGGGGTGGTGTCCACTGATCCCTGCGACTCTAGAGGGTTCGATTGCACCTGTTGTTCTTGGTCTTGTGTGGACCAGGAGATCCTTTAGGTTCATTCCCCTCCTATGCGCAAACATTGGTTTGGGAAAATCCAGTTGGCCACATAACACCCTCCAATGTTTGTTCACGATCTTCGTGATCTGGTTGGAGTTGGTGTTGTAGGTGGTAACGCAGATGGGGCGTAGATCTGGTTCTTTTGCTTCCGTGTCGTCCAAGAGGGCTTCCCTGTTGTTATTGCGAGCACGCTTGAGGCCTTTACGAACAATGTTCGCCGGGTACTGTCTGTTCAGGAGTTTGCACTCCAGGTCTGCTGCTTGAGTTTTGAAATCTTCTATGTTGCTACAGTTACGCCGTAGGTGGAGAAATTGTCCGTACGGAAGGTTCTCACGCAAGTGGCGCGGGTGGAAACTACTGTACAGAAGTAGACTGTTCTTGGCTGTGGGTTTGAAGTGAGTGCTAGTTGCAAGTTTGCCTCCTTTAGGGAATATGTTCAGATCTAGAAACACCAGATTTTCGTTGGAAGCAGTGTGAGTAAATTTCAGGAATTGATCTTGCCTGTTAAGCCAGTCCATGAAGCAGATGACGGAGTCCAGATCGCCCTTCCAGATGACAAAAATGTCATCTATGTACCTCTTCCAAGTGAGTACACGATGCCTATGGGGATTGCTCTGATCCAGAATTTTGGTAGATTCCAGGTGGTGTACGTAAAGACCTGCCACACTGGTCTAACAGTAGAGGCCCGCGGGATTCGGGTGCAGCGCTAAAAGCATACGCATGCACCAATGCAAAGTTAATGGTGCGTAAAAGTTACAAAGTTACTGTTTTAGAAGTCTTCCGACTGGACTAGAACTTCCCCACATTAAACTAGGCCACTAGAGGTGTAAACCACTATGGGAGCACCGGAGTACTCTCGTTACCTCACCCACACGAAGCGGGTGCATAGATGCCAAAGTGTGTCGGGTTTCGTCATGGAGTTCTATGGAGCCTGGAGATGAAGATGCTGCAGGCGGCCAGTAGAGAAGAGTCCTGTTGGATCCAAGGGTGGATCGAAGATGTAGAGTACCTGAAAGCAGAGGGGACAGAGTCTGGGTCACTAGCCAGTGACCAGGATGGAACCAGGAAGGAACCAGGCGATGTCGGGCGCGATCAGGTGGTTGTCGAGAAGCTCGTCTCCGCTGCCACGTGGACTCTGGGGCATCGACGATGACCAGGAGTGGATCACAGACTATCCCACGAAGGCTCTCGCTGTCGGCGGTGTCGGCCGGTCCCACGTCGCCTCCACGGGTCTCAGCTTGGCTGTGGCTCGGGCTGTTGGATGTCTGGGAATCCGGTTCTTGTCGATCTCTGTCGCTCGAGCTCCGGCGGGAGCTGCAACAAAGCAAACCGTTGGGTGCTGGATGGTGCCTGTTTGCACAGGGTGGTCACTCCTTGACCACAAGGGAGATTCTTCAGTCTTCCACATCGAGTGGGATGTCGAAGGGTCCAGAGTTTCGTTTCAAAGTTTCAGTCAGGATTATCTGATGTCTATGGGCACAGCTCCTCCCTTTATTTCAAATCAAGGGGCTGGATCACCTGCTAGGTCCCTCCTATGGGTGGGACCCAGGAAGGGGGTGGTTACACCCTTTCCCTTTGTCCAGTTTCGCGCTAGAGCTGAGGCTGGAGTGCCCCAGCACCGGTTTGAACTGGGCTGTGCATGGGGAGCCTTGTGCGCCCCAGGCAGTGTCTAGTTTCACTCGCCCTGCCTGCCTCAATCCACTATCTCCTGTCTGGGGTGGTGTAACACCTCCCTGTGACAGGATACCATTTGTCCAGGCCTCCCCTGCCAGAGTTTCGGTCAGCAGAAGGAGGCCAGACTCGTGTCTGTGGCAGCAGCATTCATTTTGTGATGCAGAGGTCTGGTTAGATTTAACCGCGTTTAAGTAAAGTAACATGTCTTCTCCCTCTAGAAGGGTGGAATGCTACCCCCGTCGCCAGAAATGGCGAGGGGGTAGTATTCCAAAGTGTATGACACCTTACACAACATGTTTTGATAAAGCCAAACCAAAGTTAGCAATAACCACGAAGATTAGAATGCACTTAAGAGTATATGGTATGGCAATATCCTGGAACAGCTATAAGGACATTGTTCCGAAAGCTGCAGACGGGCTCAGCTCATGCTAGAGAACCAGCTCACATAAAACCAAGCACTCTGCCTCCAGGATTGTTAAGGCCTGCCATAGGAGTGACTTATAGGTGTATATGTGTCCAGATATAGGTTTAGACATAGGTATTGAGGAATAGGAATTCAATTAGGCCTTACACGGGGACATAGATTGTAGTCTTTTAGTTAGTGTTCAGCGTGATGCAACTAATTAACATGCTATGTACGGCCCCTATGGCATAAGACACCCTTTTAGTTACACTCTGTCATCCTTTATGAAAGTCATACTCTAACCCCTTCTTGTAAATAGGTTCGCGCCGCTTAGCAGGACCGGCGCCATTTTAGTTAGTCAACCCGTAATGCTGTTTGTAAACCTCCATGGCTCTGCATTTTTTTCGTCTCCCTGTTCTCATGAGAAATAGCTTAACATATGTAGCAAGCAGCTGCTTCTGCTTTTGGACCCGTCAAGGTTGTAGGAGGGGGAAAGCCAGATAAGCACATTCTTGCTAGCGCTGCGGACTCTCACCGAAACTACCAGAAGGGAGTCGACCAGCATGACCTTGCTATACTGAGCTCAGATAGAAGCTTTGTGTTCCATATATGGTCATATCCCTTGCCACCTCCTGTACCAACTTGTACTTTTCCATCTTAGGTAACGGTTGCAAATTGTGATAGTATATATGTGTTGTCCTGACAACGTGCCAGCAGTCTCCTCGGCGGTCCTCGGGGTGTGAGGTCGCTGGGAGCTCCTCTGGCAGAGTATTTTTGCTAATAAACGATTGAACTTTCTACACTGCCAATCGACTGATTATTGATGAATGATATTTGATAATTGTAAGTATAATCCTTTGGGGGTTGGTGAAATTTAGGTACTTCAGTTGGGGATTCCGCCAGGGACTCCGCGTTGGGGTCGTCCCTCCGTATCTGGAAAAAACCTGGGACATTACGAGGGGTATTCTCGGTCGGGGGGGTGGACGGACCAAAGAAAAAGGGTTGCTCCGCTTTTCCGATCAGGAAAAGCCTTGGCTGCTAGTGGCCCCACGCCGGAGTCCTACGGGTGAAACCCGGAAGAGCAGATCGATTGGCAGTGGAGCAATTTGCAATCGGACCTGAGTGCACCAGGTGAGTGTTCTGTCTTGTTTCATGACGGATATCCTTTTGCATTTGGGTTTGGAATTTGGTGGTCATAGACCACGGAGATCTCTGTATTTTGGAAGGGGGTCTGACGGGGCAGTAGTGAGACTGCACGGGCGGACACCCCTATTTTTGTATTTGATAGAGATATGACTAAGACGCCTAAGTGTGACTTGTGAAGAGTTCACACCTGGCCGGACCGCCCTCTGAAATGCTGATGGTCATACTTGGGTAGCACTCGGACAGATCTGGAGCGGTGCTTGAAAAAGCGGGCTAAGCCAGCATAGTCCGGGAGGTGAACCAAGAAGGCCATTGGATGGTCGGTAGGACGGTCTGTGGTTTTGAGAAACCTGTGTGGCTATCTCTAGGCAGCCCTTATGGTGAGGCCGTTTTGATCTTTGGTTCTTGGCTTTGAAACTTTGGAATATACCGGTTCTCCACAGACGAGTCGACGGGCTCTGTTTTCTTTTGGATTTGGGCTAGCATTGGTTCGTATTGGTTCGTCCTGTCTGTGTTTTATCTGTGTTCTGTCTATGTTTGCCTGTGTTCAGGATTGTCATATGTCTCTTGGGGTATGAATGAGTGTTTGAGTGAATATTGGACATGGCCATGTGTGTGAGAGTATTGTAAATAATAACTTGCCTTTTTCCTTCCACAGCTACAATTAGAACATAGCAAAGCAATGCCGTGCTTCAGTAAACTATGTTTTGGCTGTACCAGCCGAAATAGCACTAGATTAGATGAAAGTCAGCCAGCCCCTCCGGAAGGTACTCCCAGTCATGACATGTACTGTAAGCACGGGATTGGACCCTTGGTGTTTAATCGTATATGGCACTAGTACACCAAGAATAATGTAGAATTGCAGTGGCCATTAACAGGGTCTTTCGATGAGAAAAAGATCAATTATTTGCAGGAACGTCTGTTCGCGAGACGCAGCAGACAGTCCATGTTCGATACCCTGAGGACATGGCAGAAAGAGGCCACTCGTAGGAGAATGAGGTCCGAGAAATTAGTAAAAATGAAGGAAGGACAGACCATTACTCAGAAAGCAATTGAGCATGACAAAAACGAGACTGAGCAGAACATTGAGTATCTAGATAGACAATTTCGGTTGCAGGTAGACAAGAGTTATGTTGCCCGTAAGGAAGCCGAAGATGAGATAGAAGACCTGTTGGACGTTCGCCGCCCAACCCCCCGCCATATGCTCCACAGCGTATAGATCCGGCGGTGCCTCTCTTGGCACCCACAGCCCCTGTAGCGCCGGCTCAAGGGGGAGCCCCACCCCGGGCTCCCGCAGACGTGCCAGGCACCGTTGCTTCCTCTGTTAGGAACTTAGCCACCCTGATCCCTGACACATGGCAGCCCCTTGGGGCAGCGGGTGTCTCCCCGATGGTATTAACAATGCCTAGCCCCATGGGGACTTCCCAGTCAGCCAGCACGACCCCCGAAAACAGGAGTCGAGCTCCGATTGGGGATCCAGAGGGCTCGCACATCAGACGATTATTTACGAGAGGGTCTGTGGGCTATGGAGAGAAGGAAGCAATAGCCGACCAAGCAGTTAGACGGATGTACAGGGCTATATACACCTTGCCCGATATATGGAGTACTATGAAAGATTTTGAGCCAGTGATGCAACAGACTGCCCTGCGACACATGTCCCGATTTCTTATTGAAATCTGGGAACAGTGTTTTGGGGAAACAGGATTGGCCCCAAAAATTCTGTATGACATTAAGGACCGCGTCCATAGATTCGAACTAAGCCCAGAAGAAGTGTATAAAAATGTTGACACTTTGGTGAGTTATCGAGGCAGACTATTCTCAAGGTTCCCCGAGTTGGGTTCTCAGCACCCCATGCGGTAGGTGCACCCCATTTATCATCCTGAGATACCTGAGCTGCGCAATGATCAAAATATAATAACCCGGGACAGAGTAGAAGCCAGGTTTCAGGAACAATGGGTGTACACACCATGGAAACGAAGTGAAGTGTTGGCTTTGAAAGCACAACTTCTTGACCCCCGCAAGAATCCCACTGCCTACTATAAGGAATTAACGGAGGCAGCGTCTTCCGCTGTCATGACTCTAGCAGATATTGAGTTGTTTTTCGGATTGTTGGTTCCCGTAGATATATGGCGGCAAGTCCATGATACTCCTCACGCGGCCGAGTTGGGGGGTACCTGGGATGAGCTTAAGGCATGGGATCAAGACCGTAAGCCGGGGGATAAGCCGAAGGCTGAAATAATGGCCTTACCAGCAAAAATTATAGCTTATATGCATACCTTGATTCCTCCGCGAAAGGTTGATTGGGATAAACTGACTGCTTGTAGGCAAAAGAAAGACGAAAGTGTCTCTGATTTCTTTACTAGATTCGAGGGAACTTTCATTGATTTCAGTGGTCAGGACCTCGCTAGCGAGGGGGGAATACGATTGTTTGTAAATAGATTTGTAACAAATCTGATTCCTGAGATTTCAGCCCGACTGCAAGCTGCCAAAAGTACGTGGACCACGTCCTCCCCTTCTATCATATTAAGCATGGCTCAGTGTTACGAACACAGGGAAAACGAGAGTAAGGATAAAGTTGAAAAGAAAGCTAAAGACCTTAAAACTCGAGTGCTGTTACAGCAAGTCATGAGGGGTCGAGGGGCAGGGAGAAGCGCCAGAGGGCCCATGTCCAGCGGGCCGGTCTCCAGAGGAGGAGGAGGAGGGGGTCAGACCTCCCGATGGGGACCCAATCAGTGCGCGTATTGTAGAGAGGAGGGACATTGGAGAGATCAGTGTCCGCTGCTGTTAGCACAGAACGGAGCTGTCCGAGGAAGGGGTAGAGGACGAGGCGGCACGGACCGTAGTGATATGCGCAGAGAAGCAGTGCAGGGAGACCACGGGCGAAATCATTTCGATAAACCCCAAGGTAGGTAATACTACAATGAAGATTATGGTTACGAAGATCAGGATAGATTCGGAGATGTATAGGACAGCCAAGGACAGAGTGGGGGCCAAGTGTCGATACCGGTCAATCAACAAGGACCCTATGTGACAGGGGAATTGACGGGGACCACCGATAAGTTCTTAATTGACACAGGAGCAATGAATAGTTCGGTTGCTCGCTCGTTGGTCCCAGGGGCCGCTCTGTCTGGGCAAAATAACGTCTCAGTGGGATTTTCAGGAGTTCCCGTAATAAGCCCCATCTCTCAGCCTCTTCCCTTTACGATTGGCCCGTTTACTATGGACTCTCCCTTCCTTTTAACTTCCAGTTGTGGGGAGAATCTTTTGGGTTTGGATATGCTAAAAAGATTGAACGCTAAAATACATTGCTCTCCAGATGGTGTTTATTTGACAATTCAAAATCCCGATGTAGGCACAAAGCAGTGTTTTGCTAAAAATGACCCATTGCCGCCTGAATTTGCGGGCATACCGCCCAGTTTGTGGGCAACAGGAGATGCGGATGTCGGTAAATTGGATATCCCTCCTGTCCGTATTAGATTAAAACCCGGTGCTAGGTTACCTCGCATACCCCAATACAAGATCTCCCCAGCGGGAGAGCGAGCTTTGCTTTCTACAAAACAGGATTTGATTGATAAAGGGGTGGTGGAAGAAACAGCATCGAACATTTGTAATAGCCCTATCCTGCCTATTTTGAAAAAAGCTCCTGAGACAGGGACATCTGAAAATGTTGATGTCTATCGTTTTGTGATTGACTTACGAGAAGTTAATAAGATAGTGGTGCCCCAATTTCCAGTGGTGTCTGACATCACTACCATCCTTACTATGAAACCTCCCACTGCTAAGTATTTCTCTGTTATCGATTTGAAGTATGCTTTTAGTATCCCTATCCATCCTGATAGCAGGCAGATCTTCGGCTTCTCATTATCTGGCCGAAGCTTCAGATTCTGTCGCGCTCCTCAAGGCTATACCGAGAGCCATAGCATCTATAGCCAAGCCCTTAAGGAGGTCCTGAATGACCTGTCCTTGCCGGATGGTAGCGTGCTCTTGCAATACATTGATGATTTATTGATAGCATCTGACACTGAAGAGGGTTGTAAAGAGGCCACAGTTAAATTGTTGCACCAACTGGCGGACAGGGGTAATAAAGTTTCCTTGTCCAAGTTCCAATATTGTCGACAGGAAGTGACCTACCTAGGCCACTTGCTGTCGAAGGAGGGTAGGCATCTATCACCTGAACGAATTTTTGTTGTTGTTGTAATACTTTATTCGATAGCAAGGTATCATAAAAGTAAATACATCATGGATTGAGTTAAAATACAATTACATCATAAAAAGGTTAAAAATTACTAAAGGAGTATTCAGATATAAATTTTGTTTAAAAAAGAAATTTTTCTAAAAATTCAGATGATGGTCTCATCATCTATGGGGGTTACTCCTTCTCCTGAGTTACCTGAGGGGCCTGTTTCAAGAACCTTCTCAAGATCTGCTGTCTCTAGGACATGTATCAGGATTGGGATGGTAGGGTTATGACCCTTTTTCAGCCTCCTTGAGGTACACAAGGCACTCAATTCTCTGAAGCTGAATTTCTCATAGCTGGACGGTGCCCTGGGAGGGTCACTTTCCACAGGTAGAGAACTGGATTGTTCACCTGTGCTTGGATCGTATTTGCCATGCACTCCCAAGAAATCTTGCAACCCCGGCAATTATCATCATAGAGGTAGTGTCCGTTGTCAGGATGCGAAGGGCCACTGAGCACTGCCGTGTCCCCAGTTCTCTACAAACTGGGCTTAGCCATCTTTTCCTTGCCCCCTTGTATGCCCTACAGGCAAACAGGAAGTGCCCAAGCGTTTCAGTGGGATTAGGGCACCCCGGACATGCCATTTGGTGATGTTCAAAGTTTTTCCACCTGCTGGTAAAGATATTCAGGGGCAAGGTGCCATGCCTCATTTTAAGGAACAAGGATCTGTCTCTTGGTGAGGTAATAAAATCAAGGAATGGCTCCAGTCTGAACGAATTACTACCATCTCTAATATGCCTGTGCCTTGTACTCAACGTGAAGTCCGTGCTTTTCTTGGCATTACCTCTTATTGTCGTCAATGGATCCCTAATTTTTCTCTCCTTGCTAAACCTTTGCTACACTTAACCATGGACTGATAAATGTCAGTCCACCTTTGCTTCTCTGAAATCTGCTCTGTGTTCTGCTCCTATCCTTGGTACTCCTGACTACCGTAAACCTTTTGTACTATATGTGCACGAGGTCGACGGTTGTTCACTTTCAGTGTTGACACAGGGCTTTGGTGGTAAGCAAAGACCGTGTGCTTATTTTTCGGCCACATTGGATAACGTGGCTAGAGCACTTCCCAGTTGCCTGAGGGCCACTGCGGCTGTGGCGGCGGCCATCAGGCAATCAGAAGGGCTTGTTTTAAATTCTAATTTGACCGTGATGGTGCCGCATGCTGTGGATGCATTGTTAAATAAAACTAAGACACAGCATCTGACGAGCGCGCGCCTCACGGGTTATGAATTGACTTTGTTTGCTCCACATGTAACCATTAAGCGTTGTGCCACGTTAAATTCGGCTACACTGTTGCCCCTCCCTTCGGGGGAACAGGCGAATGATGTCCATGATTGTATTTTCAGGACAGAAGAGGAAACGAAGGGAAGAATCGATCTCACAGACATTCCCTTATCTGACCCCCAAGGGGAATTGTATGTGGATGGTTCTTGTTTCAAATTAGCAGATGGCACAACGACAGCTGCATATGCAATTACCACTCTAAAAACAGTAGTGGAAACATTCCGAATACCCCATCGATCAGCCCAAGCTGCTGAGTTGATGGCTTTACTACGAGCCTGTGAGTTAAGTGAGGGATTAGAGGTCAACATATTCACGGACAGCCAGTACGCCTTTGGCGTGGCCCATAGTTTTGGGAGGCTGTGGAGGGAACAAGGGTTTCTCACCTCACATGGTCAGAGGATACAGAATGGCCCCTTGGTGTTACGATTACTTGCAGCTCTGACTCTCCCCAAGAAAGTAGCAATCATAAAATGTAGTGCACATAAGACAGTGGTGGATGAAATGGGTGAGGGTAATGCTTTTGCAGACCAGGTAGCTAAACAAACAGCCCAGTCCATGGTGTCTTCTATATATGTGAACTCCTCTGCCAGGTGGGTGGGGGAGTCCGACTTGTTCGATAATACTATTGAAAGTGTGCGAGAAATTCAGAAAGAAGCAACCTCAGTGGAGTTGGACAGATGGGAGCAGGAAGTAAGAAGATTGGATGAGAATAACTGTTGGGAGTGTAGTGTAGTTCCCATCTTCCCAATAGGCTCTGCGCATTGGAATAATACCTACAGCAGTAAAGGCCTAGGCCAGACGTTAACTAGGTCTACTACTGTCGATACTAGACTTAAAGTTTTGGGTTTGCCAGCGTAGCTCAGAGTTCACTAGAAACTTTCTCGAATGTTCAAGGAGGAATTAACTTCCCTGATTAGACAAGAAGGGATTTAGTTTCTGACAACCATAGAACATGACAACTTTGCTCTCCCCTAATCAAGAGTATATCTCGAGAGTCGTGTGAACAAAAGGCAATTTATTTTACTCAGTCAGTACAGTACGTGCATTCTTAGTCTCATCAGAATGTAGAGAAAAGGAAGAGACGGGCGTGTTCAATAAAAAGGTGTTATTTATTGATCAGTCTCTTTTCTCATACAAGAGAAATGGATCGATATTATTGCAATACTTATAGCTAAGTAAAGTGCATACATTAAAAACAATAGTATAAAATAATACTGTAAAAACATTGATATGGTTTCTAAGCCATAAGATGTTTTAAAATGAATAAAATATATTACATACACATATACATTTGACTAAACGTACTCAACTGGTGTTTCTAGATACGCCTACCCCGTGTACCTGACCTAAGTCTAATACGTGGGCGGGAATAGATAGTTACAGTTTAAGTTAAGTTTGTTTTTGCCAAGTGAATAACTAAAGAATTCTCTGTGAGGGGTTATTCAGTTCTGTACCTGGAATTTAGGATGAATGAGGAATGGTATCTCTCTCTCTGGTCTCGATATTCCAGGCTGCCTGCGAGGGCTACCCGGAAACGCCGGTGCTGGATTCTCGGCAGGAGAAAGCAGCGCGTCTCTCAGCGCGTCAGAAAGGCGGGGCTGCGCCAGCGGGGTCTGCTCTGCTCTTCGCTTCGGCAAGTATGGCTGCTCCGTCTCGTCACCACGCGTGTGTTTGCATATGGCAAGATCGGTAATATTTATACCTTTAAGGTACCGAGATTGACGTAAGGATGGACATAGATACGTCAATAAAGATGTCATACGACTTGCTCGTTAGCACATTCTTTTACTAAAGTTCTCGGTGAAATCAAAACAATGGCCGCAGGGTTTTGCCCAGGTTGTCATAGGTTTGATTTGTTATGAGAACTCCGTATGCCTTATCAGGGGCTGGAGGAATATCGCTTGTCTAATTAGATCGCAAGTGTTATGACCTAATCAGATAACACGTTCCTGTGCCGTAGTGTGACTGCGTCAGATAACGGTATCTGCATCATGGGGGTTTTCTGCCTCATGGGCTGACTGCTAGTGAACTTGTTGGTTTGTTTAACTAGAATAGGGTCAGGAATAGGGGGATCGATTCAGAACCTATAGGAATACATGACACCCACTCCACGCTAACTATGGACATATTTACTAATCTAGGCATAGTATAACATAGTACAACATACTATAGAGTAGTGTGTATACCTTACCACCCCAAAATACATAAATGCATTTTGAAATTTTCGAATATACTGAAAAAAATTGCAGACATATATATATATATATATATATATATATATATATATATAGTATGCACTCAAGCTGTAGAAAAATGCCAAAGTAATCGCATTTGTATACATTATTGCTTATTTGGTATATGAGAATTACACATGAAATGGTTTCTCACAGAAAAAAGATTCGAGACCATTCCATCACAGAATAAAATATCTTTATGAACATGCCAGCGGGCAGCTAATGTCTATAAGCTATCTAAAATTCAGAAACCTTAGTTCTCTAAGAATAGTTCTTGCTTTAAGCAGAAGATAGTGTCCCGAAAAATATGCAAAAATATTTGGGGCTGCTGAAAAATTGCTGTCCGTGAACTGGAGCGAAAACGTTCATGTGACTTTATTTTTAAAGTTGAAGGCCGAATTCAGGGAACGCCGTGTGCGAGCTTGCTCAAAAGTCTCTATTTCTGTTCGGGTGAGAACATCATATCATTTAGGCTTTCGAAAAAACTGTCAACAGCTTCCTGGGAAAGTTCCACTAACTCGGAAATAGGTGTAACCATGCATTCTTGCGCATGATTGTCTCCATTGACATTCTGATTTGCATTACTGACAGAAGGTCGTACCTGTTCGATGCTGCTTTCATCTTGAACTTCACTACTCTTCAATCGTAGTGGTGAAGCTTCCACGAATGCCGTCATCAGGATTGGTAGCCTTTGAGGGCAGCACAAAGCATGAACCTTGATCGAGCTCAACAATGTTTCTGCATCCATCGGCGCATCCGATTGTAGCGTCAGACAGGTGTCTAACACGCATTCTTCTCCGCATAGCAGACACCTCAATACAGGTAAAACACATCTTTGCCACATTGGTCGAAATGATAGAAACCAAGTCATGTTCAGGTCTCTAAGTCGGGAGAGTCCCAGGATTTTTGATATCCGGTCCCGGTATCCAATGGCTAGGATTGTTTCTTCCCTTGTCGCTAGAGTTTTGTCTGTGACATGGGTTGCCATAACGAAAAATAAGGACTAAGAATAGGATTCCTGCAATTAGTCCCAGGATCAGGGGAAGTCCGCCAAAAATCGAATGGACGAAATCTGGAAAAATACCCAGTATGGCTTTGAATGGTGTTAATGCCATCGAAAATACTGTCTTAAATACCTTTGAGACCCCATTGGTATCAGAAATATTTAAGATTTCATTCAGGATTTCCGCGAAATGTACGGGGGAATTAGTTGATAATAATGTATGTATCTCTGCAGTCGTCCTTGCGACTTGTAGATCATACGTTTCTTTTGATGACGAGAGCCTGGTAGGCGTCTGAAGAAGGACTGTTTTCATTCTGCTTAAAGTATCTATTCGAATAGAAGTAATTTTCAAATCGGGCCATGCCCTTGCCTCCCTGTCTGGGAAGGAGCTGGGGAACAATGTGCGTCCACAGCACTTGACCTTCGCAGTAGTAGTTACTAGATAAGGAGTCCCGGGCATAAGACTACAACATCTGCGGTCTACAATAAGAATGTAACTCCCATTATAGAGTCTTTGAAAGAATGGTTCTATTTCTGTTGCAGGTGCGCCTTGCTGGTGACATGAAAGGTTGTATGAATTCCCTTCACAGGCTCCATGCAAACTAATTCCGTTACACAGAAGTGTGCCACTCAGTGACATCGCACAATTGTTGCCACTAAGAAACACTTTCTGTCCTTTATTACTGACACATGCATGTGAATAGGGCAGGTTCCATGTTGTTTTAAGGTACCCCTTTCCCAATTTCTCGTACATGCCAGCCTGTATATATTTTTGGCAGTATTGAAACCTGAAGGTTGAGATTGGAATATTTATTATCCCATGTATTATCCATTCATTGACAGGTCGTTCTGACATTGTCATTGGTAATCTTTCTAGTTTTTCAATGCTCAAGATTGTATAATCAGCACCCTTTTGCGCCATACTGATTTGTCTATCAGTAAGGTTAAAGATTTGGAATAGTGACGTTGTGTTGATTAAACGCCAAGGCACATAGCCTGAACGCAGATTTTGTAACGTCCAGCCAAGCTGTACAATAGAACGCAATTGTGACTGACCGTGTTGTAACAGCAGTAAGTCTTGCGATAATATATCGATTGCTGACGACACAATGCTGTCCAAAGAAAAAATTCTGGAGGACAGAGTCATTAACCCATTGTCCACTACAGAAAGTGATTTTTCCAAATTAATACGGTCAATTTCCCGTATTCTCTCTGCTGTTTCAATTTGAGTAACCTTCCAGGCCTCATTGTATGCTGCATATACAGAGGCTGCTATGAAACGCTTTTGACGCCGTTTGCGTGGTCCCAAAGTGAAATCACGCAAGTCAGCACCATCAGTAAGTAAAGTTAGGTGTTGCTTAATTTCTGCCAGTGTGGAAGTTTGTAGCCATTGAAGGCATAATTTGCCCACACTGTAGGTGGTTATTATCCCTGGGTGATGTCTTTGAGGATATCTAGGGTCTGGCCTGGTCATTTTGAACCCCTGTGTTTTGTTCAGGAATCTGTCTTGACAGTTATTAGTATCTGTGGGCCAGATCAACCACTGTTTCCAATCAGGATGTGTTCTGTTTTGGTTTAATATATGGTTTACGTCTATCTCTTCATCTGTATCAGAGTTATTGCTAAACATTGTTGGCTTTGGAATAGACGGTTTATTTAAATCTTTGATTTTGGCTAAACCAAGACAGGTGGTCTGTTGAACAGTGTCATTTAAAAATATCATTTGTTCTGGGATCATGCAGGCTCTAAACAAAGCTTCTATACCCTGTACTTGCCATTCTTTTGTACCCCAAACACTTTTCAATTCAACATTTTTGTCCCAATAATCAAATCCAAAAGTATTCATTTGTTCAAAAAATGAGTCTGAATATAACAATTTTGTGTTGGTTATCATGGTTTTGGTTCCTGTCTTGTTCGACAATTTAAAATAAAATGTTTCAGCATTACTTGTGTTAAAACCTGAAAAATATGAATATTTGTCGTAAACGGTTCTTGAGCTCCCTTTTGGAGGTGTTGCACAATGTTCCCATGGATTATAATTTAAAACATTTCTAGGTTAAGCAGATCTATGTAAAAAGTGGTTACCATAGTGGTTATAGCAATACATACTATCATAATTTGTAGAACCCTGCAAATAATCATGTTTGGTAAATTTAGCAGACATTACTAAGTCAGACATCATATTATTAATACTTTCGAAGTCCCAATCATCAGCAAATGAGTTTGGTTTTGCAAAGTCACTCAATGAGATCTTAATTTGGTGTGGATATTTCAGGATCTCGACCGGACCATAAATTTCATAGTCAGTGTTGTCCCAGGCTACCCCACCAGGTATCGGATTGGCTGTGAAGTTGGCTGAAGAAAGTTCTCTTTTCTCGACGTGTGAAGATGTGTGTGGTTTGAGGATCAAGTTGATTTTCTGACTTGCTGTGTCCATTTTAGCATATTTTCCCTCAATGAAGCGTCCCAAATTAAGTACCATGATGAGCCAAAGTATGAGGATAAATGCACCAAAACCCACCCAAAATTCAATCCATGGGAAATCAGATATGTTTCTTTCAGTTGTCTCAAAAGTTCCTTAGCTTTGTCTTTAAAGGTTTTTGATGATGGCTGTGTTTTTGATTCGCTGAAGCCCTCAGAGGAATCATCGAAGTTAATGAAGTAGCCGGATGCAGTTCTGTCAATTGTTCCAATTGGTTCAGGATTTCTGTTTCTTGCATTTTCACTTGGTACTTCATTATAGAGTGGTGTGTCTCTGCTAAATGTTTTTATTTGGGTTTTCAGAGGTCTTAGTTCTATTGCATTGTTGCATAGTCCTTGTTGTTCTTCTGTAGGCGTTTCGAATGTGATGAGCCTCTTCGTTAGGACCTCTGTACTGGTAGCAAACCTTGGTGTTCTGCTACTTATTGGGAGTCCACTTGGCCTACTGTTTGTTATCGGCCACATGTTGTGGTTTTACCAGGTCGATGGATACAACTCGGTTCTCCTTTTTACCAGCAAGTGGCGGTAGTACAACTGATCTTGTCCCGTTGACAGACAAGACAGGAACTGCTTTTCTGTAAGAAGGCCCAAATTCCTTCTTTACCGCGATCTTTTCCCTGACTAGATCCCCGACTTTTGGAATCCAGACAGGTCTTGCTGGGACAGGTGGTGGTTCTTCAGTGGTTGTTGGCTGTTGTTTCAACTTTATGTTGCTCAGGTCTTTTCTTGTTTTGTTTAAGTCCTGCAAAATAGCCAAACGGTCTTTGATATCAAAGGTTTTTTCTTTCACCACTGAAGTCTGACTACCAATGTCAGAGATCATCATCCTAGTTCCAAATAATAATTTGTACGCACTGAATCCCTTCAGAGAATTTCTTGGCAAGTTATTGAGACTACGTTGGACACTTATTAGATGTTTGACCCACCCAGCTCCCGAACCTAATATCCTTTCCGCTATAGATTGCTTTATGCCTTGGTTTTTTCTTTACACCATCCCGTACCCTCAGGAAGGAAGTGAGAAGATTCCCGCTGGACTATGCTCATTTGGCCATGTTTCCCCCCAGGCTGGAGGGCTTGAGTGAAAACAATAGTCAAACGTAGCATGCGCTTAGCGTATATGCCATTTAGACCCGCAAATCTTTGTATAACAGTCCGGACGTCAGCCGAGTGCTGGTGATCTACATTATAAGTGGAACTAGCCTGTATATGTTAATCGCAACCCTTCCTTTTTACTCCTGATTTTTCCTGGAGTAGAACGACGAGGTATTAAACTGTTTCTCTCCCCACTGCGATCTCTGTTGCAGTTTGGGCAGTTTTTTACAAACATGGTATGACGCAGGCTCATGCCTGGCCACCAGTACCGGGATTGTAATTCTTCCAGAGAATCTTTTAGTTTAAGGTGTCTGAGACCCTCGCCCATGTGTGCGTCTGCGATTAACAAGTTTCTCCTGTCCATGTTTGGAATCACCCTATCCCCCACTCCAGGGATTCGAGCAAAAGGGACGGAGTTTGCATCGATTATGTATGTATAATTGAGTGGATAGTTGATCGGTAACGCTGAGCAGTCGCCTTTTGATGACGTTTTCACTGCCAGCACTGTTTCACCGTCAATGTATTTTAATGTACGCTTTTTTCGAACTACGGGAGCCGATTTAGTGGCTGCCGCTGCGGCTGTTTCAGCCAATGAATTCCCTACAACGTGAACGCCATCACGCTGATGACTCAGTGAGTGAGTCACGTGAGTCTTTGGTAGTTCTTTTTGTAAAAGAGCTATTTGTTCCCAGAGCAGTTTCTGCTTTATTGGTGCATCTTTGTCATCTTTGTAACCTTTTTGAATCCATGTCTGCAAATCGCTGTTATATGATTTGACGCAGTAATATGAATCTGACACTATAAGTGTCGGGAATTCGCGATCCGCATTATCTAGCGCCATTTTTAAAGCTAATATTTCAGTTTGTTGTTCTGAATTACTTTCTACTGAGTGTGTCTTTGTTAATAGAGGTTTTAGTTTACCTCCGCGCCACACTTCTTTTGTAATCTCACATGTGGGGTTGTATGCTTGTTCTCCCCAAACGGAGGGTTGAGCATGTCCGTCTGTATAGATTACACAGGCGTAATGTCGTAAAGGCAGAATGTCGATTGGCAGAGGATATGTTTTTTCATATTCTAGATTTTTTAATTCCTTTTTTTTTTTTTTTTCAAAAAATTGTCAACCAGGCTATACTTGATAATTCATATCCTTCGTATAGGACTTTTAGATGGGCAATTCTGGATTTTTTAAAGTTGAATTTGTAACCCTCTGCAGCGAACCCAAGTATTATGGTGTTCACTCTTTTCAAGTGAGTCTCCAAGTCATCATCTGTTAGGTAAATGTCATCAACATAAGATAATGCTTCATCATCATATAGTTGTAGTAATTCTGTTACTCTCGCTGAGAATACCCCCGGACTGTTCTTGTACCCCTGGGCTAACCGACAGAATTGTTTTTGAGTGCCATTTACTGAGAATGCAGTTAAATATCTGCTCTCTGGTGCTATGTTTTGACAAAAGAATCCATTAGAGATGTCTAAGGTTGTTTTGTATTTTTTGCGCACTATGTTATTCATTAGTGCAGCACTGTGTGAGTTTTGCACTGCTAAAGTTTTGCAACATGTGTTAAGGTGTCGGTAATCCAAAACTAGACGATATGAATTGTCTGGTTTGGAGACCGGAAACAAAGGATTGTTCATTTGTGAGGTGCAAGTTTCAATCACCCCCTGGTATTCTAGCTGATCTAGTATTTCATTTACCTGTTTTTTAGCTTCTTGCTTAATTGGGTACTGCCTTTGTGCAGTAGGTTGTGATTTTAGCTGGATTTTGTGAGGAGGAGAGTCCTCATCCCATCCTACATGATTTTTATATAAAGCAGGTGCTAGAGCCACTGCCCACTTTCTAGCAAGTGTGTATTTTTTATGAATTGGAATTTGATTTGAGAAGGCAGGCATAATTACTTCTTCGCCATGAGGGCACTCCCTGACAAACTCTGGTGGCCAGTCTTTTTCAGCTAGAAGGATGTCATAACCCTTGGAGAGGTTATCCCAAAATAGTCCCCTTATTTTCCTAGTCTTATCTCCCTCTATACGTAATGTTATCTCGTATATCTTGTGAGGTTTGCTAACCCTGGTGTCTGCAGTTTCCACTTGAAGATATTCATTCGTGTCCACTGTCTCCAGATGATTCATAAGGACTTTGCGAGCTATGCTCACTTCTGCTGCGCTGTCTAGCATTGTCTGAGCCCACTCTCCGTTTTTCAGTTGTGTCCTCAGTATTCTCGGCATTGTTAACTACCTTGATACTGGCTACCTTCTTTTTTGGAAATTGTAATTTCTTTTTTAGTTGAGCAGGTTCCTTGTCTTTGGACTTGGCGTGCTCTTCTCTTTGTTCTGATCGTCCTCTTCTTTCCGATTTCTGCGAGGAAGTCTGAAAAGATTGAGAGGGACGCGTATCAATGTCTTGATATCTATCAGGTTTTTTTATATTATCCCTATTTCTAAGGTTATATCTTTTCCCAGAGGGGTCACTCTGGGGTGACCTGTGTCTTTGGTTCGGAGATTTCTCTCTTCGCCTAGGAGACCTTCCTCGGTACTGGAATTTCTTTTCTTTAGGATTGGATTGTTTGTTTCCATCCCAGTTCTTTTTTGGTGAATTATTATTAAAAAATATTTTTTCTGGACTTTCAGTCAGTTGTGGTTTTACTGGTATTCCACCTAAACTATCTCTACCTAGTTCCTCATAGGATTTTTCTATGATTCTGGCAATTTCAGCTGGTTGGTCTGCTATATCTGTCTCTTTTAACCTCTGGCGGATCGCCACGTTTGCTGCTTCTCCCTTTATGTTGGCTAATAATATAGCCGAGACCTGCTTGAAGTCTTTTAGTAATTTCATACCAAGAGTTAAAGCGGGTTCAGGACCATATTCATCTTGAATTTGTTTTAGCACATCTGGTATTACCGAAATGGATGGAACACCGTGCGTTTTTGTGTAGATGGAAGCAAAGACTGTACCCCAAGTGTCACAGTCCTCTATGTGTGGTGCGATTCCCATTGGGAGACAGATAGTCAGAATCCTGTGCTTTTCTAGCGAGGTGGTGTCAGGAAACACTGCCTCTATTTGGGTAATTTTCTGTGCCAACCAGAATGGTATTTGTTCCCGTTTAGCCGGTACTTTACCTAGGCAGGATTGGATGTTCTGTGGTGTAATTTTATTTGTGTTCCCCTGGTGAGGGGTCAGCTGTGGAAGTTTAATCGCTGGCTGAATTGTTGATGTCCGCATCACATACTGAACTAATTGTCTATGAATTTTTATTAATTGTTTTAGCTGTGTTAAAAGGTTTGGTGCAGACATCCCATCGATGTCTGGATGTGGTGTGTATCCGGCTAGGACCGGCCACGTTGCTCCTGGTCTACCTAAAGGACCGAGCCTGGTGATGTGATTATTATGTTTTAGGGCGCCATCAAATAAGAGCAAATGCTCTTGGAATTTGAGTGGTACTTCCACCTCCTCGAAAGGAGTGTACTCATTAGGAGGTTCCTCTATTTTGTAATAGTGGAAGTACTTTGTTACAGCATTTGCTGCTGGAAAATGTATCCATGAATAATATACCTCTGTCTGCCGATATTCGTGTGCCTCAATTACGAATATGACTGTGCCACCTCTAGGTGTCAGTCCATTTTCTATAAGTTTCAAGGTTATAGATTTTCTTTTAATGACCGGGATGAGTATTATATCCGGGTCTGCATTTTGTAGTGCAGTATCAGCTTCTGCTATGTCAGCTGCTAATCTAACTGCCTCTCTTTCTTCATCACTGTCTGTCATTTTACTGACAGGATGGTTATTTTGTTTGTTTGCAGATCAGGTTTCTTGTGGAAACAAAGGTTAGATGCACAATATTTTGGAACTGTTTATCCTTCAACGTTGACTATACCAAGAACCATACATAGGAGTTCCCTCCTGCGAGGTCTGGCGGATATAACCTTTCACCCACTCCAGACGTCTTTGGAGTATTATGGGAAAAGGGGTCTGAGTGAGAAAGCACGACTGAGTTACTCTAAATGTCCTACGTTAGTTTTATCGCCCTTTCCAAACGCGTTGGGCGCCATGTAGTGTAGTTCCTATCTTCCCAATAGGCTCTGCGCATTGGAATAATACCTACAGCAGTAAAGGCCTAGGCCAGACGTTAACTAGGTCTACTACTGTCGATACTAGACTTAAAGTTTTGGGTTTGCCAGCGTAGCTCAGAGTTCACTAGAAACTTTCTCGAATGTTCAAGGAGGAATTAACTTCCCTGATTAGACAAGAAGGGATTTAGTTTCTGACAACCATAGAACATGACAACTTTGCTCTCCCCTAATCAAGAGTCAATCTCGAGAGTCGTGTGAACAAAAGGCAAATTATTTTACTCAGTCAGTACGTGCATTCTTAGTCTCATCAGAATGTAGAGAAAAGGAAGAGACGGGCGTGTTCAATAAAAAGGTGTTATTTATTGATCAGTCTCTTTTCTCATACAAGAGAAATGGATCGATATTATTGCAATACTTATAGTTAAGTAAAGTGCATACATTAAAAGCAATAGTATAAAATAATACTGTAAAAACATTGATATGGTTTCTAAGCCATAAGATGTTTTAAAATGAATAAAATATATTACATACACATATACATTTGACTAAACGTACTCAACTGGTGTTTCTAGATACGCCTACCCCGTGTACCTGACCTAAGTCTAATACGTGGGCGGGAATAGATAGTTACAGTTTAAGTTAAGTTTGTTTTTGCCAAGTGAATAACTAAAGAATTCTCTGTGAGGGGTTATTCAGTTCTGTACCTGGAATTTAGGATGAATGAGGAATGGTATCTCTCTCTCTGGTCTCGATATTCCAGGCTGCCTGCGAGGGCTACCCGGAAACGCCGGTGCTGGATTCTCGGCAGGAGAAAGCAGCGCGTCTCTCAGCGCGTCAGAAAGGCGGGGCTGCGCCAGCGGGGTCTGCTCTGCTCTGCGCTTCGCTTCGGCAAGTATGGCTGCTCCGTCTCGTCACCACGCGTGTGTTTGCATATGGCAAGATCGGTAATATTTATACCTTTAAGGTGCCGAGATTGACGTAAGGATGGACATAGATACGTCAATAAAGATGTCATACGACTTGCTCGTTAGCACATTCTTTTACTAAAGTTCTCGGTGAAATCAAAACAATGGCCGCAGGGTTTTGCCCAGGTTGTCATAGGTTTGATTTGTTATGAGAACTCCGTATGCCTTATCAGGGGCTGGAGGAATATCGCTTGTCTAATTAGATCGCAAGTGTTATGACCTAATCAGATAACACGTTCCTGTGCCGTAGTGTGACTGCGTCAGATAACGGTATCTGCATCATGGGGGTTTTCTGCCTCATGGGCTGACTGCTAGTTAACTTGTTGGTTTGTTTAACTAGAATAGGGTCAGGAATAGGGGGATCGATTCAGAACCTATAGGAATACATGACAGGAGGATCTGACAGACAAACAGCGGTGGTTGCTGCCCAATGCTATGGTGCAGGCTGTCGTTACTATGGCCCATGGACCAGCCCACGTTGGAGCTAAAGGCATTTGTGCCTTGCTGGATCCAGTTTGGAATAACCCCAATATACAGAGAACAGCTGTACATCTTGTTCAATATTGCATGGTTTGCCTGCAACATAACCCGGGGAAAGGAGAACCTGTTTTAAGTGGGAATTTTGCACCCCCGACATTGCCGTTTGAGGTGCTCCAGATGGACTACATCCATATGGAGCGCGTCAATAACTTAAAATACGTATTGGTGGTGGTATGTGCCTTCAGCAAGTGGGTTGAGGCGTACCCTACGTAAGAAAATACTGCCCTAGCCACCGCAAAAGCCCTTATAAAGGAATTTATCCCACGCTTCGGATTGCCTCGCTTGATCTGGTCTGATAACGGTGGGCATTTCCATGGGGCCCTTGTGCAATGTATATGCAATGGGCTCCAGATAAAACAAAAGTTTCATGCAGCTAGACACCCTCAGTCAGCAGGACTAGTTGAGAAATATAATGGGATACTGAAACTAAAAGTGGCAAAAATCCAAGAGAGCACTGGTTTAAAATGGCCTGACACCCTCCCATTAGCTCTTATGTCCCTACGGGTCACCCCTCATTCACGCTCTGGCTTGTCTCCCTATGAGATAGTTTTTTGGCGACCCACTAATGTGTGGGGTGTGCCTAGACCAAGATCATTTAGTGATGTTGAATATCCTATGTTGATCGATTACCTGTATACTCTGACTAAAGACCTTCATTCTATTCATCAGCAGGTAGCGTCTGTACTGCAACCCCTGCCAGAGGGCCCCGGACATCGCTTGGAAGCCGGCCAGTGGGTGTTGGTTAAGAAATACGATCGGGACACCAGCTTGGCTCCGAGGTGGTCTGAGCCACATCAGGTACTCCTGGCCACGCGGACGGCGGTGAAGGTGGATGGAAAACGACACTGGATCCATGTGTCGCATCTAAAAAGAGTCCCTCTTCTACTTCCTTATGACCGGCGACACCCTGATGGAATCTTGACCCAAGAGGGTGAGAGAGCTGTTGCATTGATACCGTTCTCCGACGCTTGTGAAATTGAAGCTGAAGGAAAGACAGGGCCAGACGGGGCAGTCTCTGGAGAATCAGCAATCGCCCCTGGCCCTGTCCATGTTGATCTGGTTGGCAGTGGTTTTGATGAAGGTATTGCACCTTCCCCTTTGTTATTTCCTGATCAGGAAGTGCCCGGTCATGTCCGTTACAACCTGCGGCCAAGAAAACATTACAGTACCTCAGATGACACTGTTAGGAGATAAGGAAAGACTCGGATAAAAGTAGGGCTTGCTAGATTCTAATCTGTGGTACTGAGCGAGACACTGGACTGAACTCGTTGAGAGCTGGAACTTTGATATTGTGCTCTGTTCAGAAAGAAAGACTCTGTTCTTGTCACTGGCCAGGTTGTTTGAGTAAATTCCTTTTCGGAAGATCTGCATCGTGGGACGTCATTGGATGTGTTCGTTGATTTTTGATGAACGATAGAAGTCTGCCTGTGAGGCTTTGAAGGACACAGGGAGAAGAACCCTCTGGCAGGAAGGTTGTTTTGGCCCAGCTTAGTTACTTTGGACTTCTTAGCTAGGAATGTACCCTTTTGGTCGTATTGTACCTGAGGAAGAACGTCCTTTTGCTCCTAGATATTTGCCTTTTTACGAACCAATGTTTTCTACTTGGACCATGCGCGTGAAAATAGCTTTTGTAGTTACAATAGCAGTTATTTTATCAATCTTTATGGGGGTTTTCATATACTTGGAATATAAACACCCAATGCAATCAATGATGATGTCGTCTGCTGCTCCCCCTGAACACTTTATGTTCACTTTAGCACCACATAAAGAAAGACACCGTCAGACATATGCTAAGAATGTTTTTATAGAAATGCTTCATCAGACCCACAGTACTACGAATATGACAAAATGTTGGGTCTGTGGGTTGTTGCCATCCGTTATGCATAAGCACGATTTGTTCCTTTCTTTGCCTATGTCGTTCCTAGGAAGTTGTGAAGCCTGGTTCCAGATGCTATCTGCTATGTATAACCATTATGTGGCCCATCCCAAACAGTACTCCGAGAGGGACTATGAAATGGTTTTGGCCTACATTGAAACGCATCAAGGTTTTGATCCAGAGGGCAATAACGGGGAAGGATCCTTAGATCCTAGTGCCTGTATGAATGTCTATACAGATAACAAATGATACTTGGCTAATAGATGAATTGTTTGATTTTGCCAGCTTTAACGATTCGCAATATTTTCAGCAGTTTATTTCTAGAAATGTTACCAGTGAAAGTATTATGCCTATTCCTATCCTGAACACCTCATCCCTCTTCTGCATCAAAGGTGCAGGTCATGTGCAAGTTGGTATTAGCCTGTGTAATTACACGTATAATCTGAAAATATTCAGTAGCCCACCTCTGCTGACACCCCCGAATGTGTATTTCGTCTGTGGAGAAAATGCGTATACCTGGCTACCTCGGGGTTGGGCGGCCCAGTGTTATCGGTCCTTTCTGTATCCCCCAGTCTACATTGCACCACCCGACTATCATAAGACGCATCAGTTATATACCTCTGAATTGGCCCCTCACAGGCAACGAAGACAGCTTACAATGACTGAAGTTGATCAGACAGACACCTCCCTGCAGCAGTTCACAGATTTCACTAAGGGGTTGGTTCCATTCTGGGGTCCGAGATTCAATAGCCATGAGATTAGGAGATTGTCAAGGGTAGTGGAAAACGTCATTAACATCACTACTGATATAATGACTAACATCACAGAAGAGCTTCAGGCTACTAGACTCGTTTCTCTTCAGATTCTAATGGTTTTAGACGTTATCTTAGCCGATCGCGGTGGTGCATGCCGGGTGATCGGCAGCTCTTGCTGTGTCTACATTCCAGACTCCGCCCCTACGGTTCATTTGGCCATTCAGAAGCTCCATCGCATAGCAGCAGAATTACATGTAGAAAATGGGTCCTGGTCTCTGTCTGGGTGGTTCTGGGGTCTTCTATGTACTTGGGGATGGAAGGTATTACTGATTTTGGGTGGAGCGGCAGGTGTCCATTTTGTCTGCTGTCTCTGTCTACAGTGCGGTCCTGCGTGCTGTTCTTATTGTGCCTCTAGATTAACAGCGGCTGTCATCCCTTCTCCGACCCCCACCAAAGCTCAGATGCTCCAGCAAGAGGTACACGAACTTATGGCAATCGACGAAGATCTCTTCGACGATTAGTGTCTTCTGTTATTAGCTTCATCAAGCCAACAGTAGGGTTTGAGGAATAGGAATTCAATTAGGCCTTACACGGGGACATACATTTTAGTCTTTTAGTTAGTGCTCAGCGTGATGCAACTATTTAACATGCTATGTACGGCCCCTATGGCATAAGACACCCTTTTAGTTACACTCTGTCATCCTTTATGAAAGTCATACTCTAACCCCTTCTTGTAAATAGGTTAGCGCCGCTTAGCAGGACCGGCGCCATTTTAGTTAGTCAACCCATAATGCTGTTTGTAAACCTCCATGGCTCTGCATTTTTTTCGTCTCCCTGTTCTCATGAGAAATAGCTTAACATATGTAGCAAGCAGCAGCTTCTGCTTTTGGGCCCGTCAAGGTTGTAGGAGGGGGCAGGCCAGATAAGCACATTCTTGCAAGCGCTGTGCGGACTCTCACCGAAACTACCAGAAGGGAGTAGACCAGCATGACCTTGCTATACTGAGCTCAGATAGAAGCTTTGTGTTCCATATATGGTCATATCCCTTGCCACCTCCTGTACCAACTTGTACTTTTCCATCTTAGGTAACGGTTGCAAATTGTGATAGTATATATGTGTTGTCCTGACAATGTGCCAGCAGTCCTCTCGGCGGTCCTCGGGGTGTGAGGTCGCTGGGAGCTCCTCTGGCAGAGTATTTTAGCTAATAAATGATTGAACTTTCTACACTGCCAATCGACTGATTATTGATGAATGATATTTGATCATTGTAAGTATAATCCTTTGGGGGTTGGTGAAATTTAGGTACTTCAGTATACCATATCTAAGCAAGGGGTGATTATACGACCTTGCCCCAGCTGAGGGATCAGCCAGTTGTGTCTGTTTGGATGGCCAGCCAGGGGTGGCAAATGATATGCTGCAGCCCCTGGTAGGCCTTGGATGCACCCATGCCCTGGGTACCTATAGTACACTATACAGGGGCTGATAAGGTGACCCAATATCCAATTAGTTATGCACCTAGGGTACATGGAGTCCATTTTACAGAGAGAGCAGATAGTTGGCCTGGGATCCTGCTAATCAGGGTCCCAGACTAAGTCGAAAACCAGCTAAACACAAGGCAATAAATCTGGGGTAACCACCCTCCTACAAAGGGGCTACAGAGTATGAACATAACCCATTAACTTGAACACAATGCTATACACATGGGTGGAAAAACAACACAAAGCAGAAGAGGAAACATTTAAAACAAAGTACTGTAGATGCACAATCGCAACAAATGGATGCCTTTAAACATTCTGATTTTCTCAAACATAAGTGGGGTACCTAAGACCACTCACACATCACCAAGAATGTTGTCATCATTTTACACGATATAACTACATCTATAAAAACTCCCACATAATCCGTAAGTCGCAGCACGCCCCTTTACCCAGCCTAACAGGATGGACCCCATGATGAAGCATGCCAGCAAGGGGGCAACTGTATTTTTTTCACCTTGTTGAGATTTAGTTCATAGGAAAGAGAGTGGCTTCTTCTATTTTTGGTACGAATTGGAAGGAGGACGAGCCAAGATGGGTTTTTATCTTACCTGGAGACATTCCTCTGTCCCACAGCCATAATGCAGTACTGTAAACTGGCAGACAAAACGTTTGTTGATGCCGGAAATCTTTACTTATTATCCAGCAAACAAACTAGACCTGAAAACTTGTCTTCGACCCCAAACAGTATGCCTGGGCATCGGGCGGTCGGAATTCCATATCCCTATGGACGCCTTAGTTATCGAAGACAATATACCTCCTATAATTACATCTAAATGTATGCATCTTTTCTTAAATTAATGTGTGGTTTATAATATACCCCATTTTCATGGCCCATCAGAGGAAGGTCTCCAATCTTATTTCGTCTTTATGGAGATGTGGTCTCCAGACCAAGAGAATATTGACAGTGAGGCCTTTTCTTGGGGTACTTAAACAGTCAGTATTTACTTGACAATGTCCTGTCTGGTGCACCTACCACTTTGACACAGGAAAAAAGGTACAATTGCTATACAGCTGGATAACCCAATTTCTCTCCTGGGTATTTTTCTCTCTCTAGCCAGTGAGGCAATCAGTCGAGATAGAAGGTAGTAGAAACTCAGATACCGTATGGCATAGTAAATAACACTCAATACCCGATCACTGCCTTAACTGCAAAGAACAGAAATGTTAAAAAGCAGATACACAAAGAAAACAAGAAGGTGCCTTTCAATCTCTCCACAAGTCACAGCAACAAAGCTTAGTTCAGGCTTCCCAGGTTTAGGACTGCAGGGAGTAGCAACACACGCACTGGGGCGAGTTCTGTTGAGAGGTCTTCTCCTACACACCTGTTCAGGCCTCCTTGATGTTTAGATGATCTAACAAGTACTGTTCAAGGAGGCCTAAACATATCATTTTGACATAACGAAGACAGGAAGTCAGAAATAGCCAGAGGTCTACCTTGTTTGAAAATTAAAATAGTACTCCGATCGAGGTTTATAGCATCTTTCTGAAGTTCTCCAGTTTTTCAAGCAATGAATTACTGGTTTCAGGATTGTAGGTGGGAATTGGCATTTGCTAAGGCTGCTTTGGGAATGGGCACACATAAAGGAAGTGTGTGCGAGTTTTAGTCCGACAAGGAAAAACCGAGTTCGTCTTTCCCCTACCCATAAACGAATCAGTTTCCAGGGTGGGCATCCTTAGAATGAGTGTGTGCCGGTTGGTACCTCAAAGATGGGGAAGGGCAAAATACACATACACACACACAAACATACACACCCACACATTCCTCAGGACTGCAGGTACAAAGGCTGGTGCCCATGAAATATGAATTTGCAGTCATCCTGCAAGAGGCTGTACCTAGGTTAGGGGATCTTACTCCGGAGCAGTGGTACTCTTTCATCATAAAAGCACATCTCGGACCATAGCGAAGAAAGTAAAAAGAAGATGGAGCACCTCCAACCGACTTGGGTGATTGGCGAACGTAACAAATAAGCATTGTCAAAGCCAACATGTCTCGCCTTTTCAACATATTTATTGCCTTTCCAAATGTTTTTGTCACTGCCGTTCAGCATCAGCAAAAGAGAACATCTGCATGCAGAGCTGCTAAAATCTTCCAGCTTATTGGAAACATCTTAACAACTTATCGGAAGCCGTCAGATACAGCTGCACAATCTGGATTCAAGATTAGTCTACCCATCTAGGATCTGAATCTGTGATCAGCAGTTTACATACATCTACACATTGCTATTGTGTCTGCATTAAATGATTAAGCAATCTTATTATCCAGACATCCGACAACCATGATATGATTTTCATAAAAATGTACATAAATTTACTGTTAAAGAAGAGGGCACTTTTGATATGACTGTAAAAAACTCAGAAAGAAACAAATGCTGAAAACCACAATACACTATTATTGTGACTGCAACTTCCATCCCATTCTCTGCAGTGGAAGGAGTTCAGCCCACATACAAACCTCAAACCAGCCAAAATTACAAATGTGCACAGACAAGTGGAAATGAACGACATTCATTTGCATACCGTCTGAGGGCACCTCGCGTCTCAAACACTGGATGTTAGTCACACAACTTGCAGCACTCCAACCCTTGGGCATTTTAAGGACATTTACTTTAATGGAGTCTAACACGAAACAATTGCCATTTTTCTTATAAAATACCTTTTTGACCAAAATCCAGAAATTTCATTCCTACGCCTACGGACTCTGATATTCGTGTCTCTGGGGTCGAGCTTTCCATCCAAAGAAGGGACCGTACTCAGACTGGCATTTTAGGGAAAACGTGGGTGACGGACTGGCCAGGTCTACAAACCGGTTTGTACAAAATGTCAAGTGTAGAACTTAAGATATACAACATGTCTCCGGTTTTAAGGTTTTCCGTCATTCTTTTGGTTAGTCAAAGCAAACATTCAGGTTAAATTAATCTATTTGTGTGCAATACAGACTTAAGTGAAGATGGGGAGGCTCCTGACCACTGCACAGTTGAACTTGTAGTTAGCTTAATGAAAGCCCTAGTGCAAGGTGTGCATTTCCAAGCGGGACCACCTAACCACAGAGTGGAGTTTTATAGCATCTATCTTGCTCTTCATGAAAAAAGAAATCTGAAGCCTACTTTACTTGGACATTTTTCATAACTGAAGTCATATATACTTTTGTATATATTTATAAATGCTTATTTTTTATTTTTTTTTTACATCCTGCTACAGGGAGTAGTAGGCTTTTGGAAGTCTGTTTTTTGCTTGATATATACTTCTCTTTTTTTTTTTTTAAGTAAACAAACCTTGGTTCACAAGCCCAGCTCTGTTACGGTCCATGTATTCCGAGCTCCTTGCTTAATCTAAACGTCGACCCACCCTTACTACTGTACTGTTTGTGACACGGACCTCTCTCTTTGTAAAACCCTCTCTGCTAATGGAAGTTAGGTTTCTGCTTCGTAAACGTCCCTAGCAACACTAAATTATGGGTGGTGTTGTCTATTTTTTTAATCATTATTCAGCTCTGAGATCCTGTGAGGAAGATTTAGAAATACTTTGAACCATTGACCCGTGTTTGCAGTGCGCTCCCGAGGGTGTGGCGCCTGCCCGTGCACCTGTCAGCTTGCAGCCGTTGCCGCCCTTTCACACCAGCACGCTTACAACCAGGAAATATCACAGGTACAAGAACAATAAATACTACAACCGGCCCAACCGAACTCGCGCACAAAACTGTGTTAGCAAGAAAATATAGGCCTTGCCTCGTTTTAGTTTTTGGACCACAAACCCAGAACTGGTACTCTATGAGCAATTTGAGATATTCCCTCGCTGTTTCCTTGGTATATATTTCAGGGGATTTCTTAAACAACCCTAATAGAACAGTTTGGAGCATTTTCTCTGTTTGTTTCCTCACAAATAATGCTTAAAAAGGTGCTGTGAAAATACCAGAACAGTGTCAAAAACAGGGGATACAACACCACAGCAATCGGGGCGGCAACACCCACTATAGTGTAGTTGTAAACCTCAGCCATGTCTCCCCGCCCACGACAAACACATGCTCTTTATATCCCAAGAGGACTGAAACTGACAGGTTGCCAGGCTGCGTGAGCAAGCACTTCCCTGCACTCGATCGGCGCGTGCTGGCAGCTTACCCCATACTACGAACAGCACACCTGCGAGATTTCCTGATGCATCCGAAAGGCCGGCGGGGTTGGAGATGAGTCAGTTACACACCACATACATCCCTCCTGTGCCTCACTTTTAAACAGCTGAAAACTCCGATCGGAGCATCATAAATGCAGCTTAACCCTAGCTCCTTCATCCGCTGGCACACTAGTCATTGGACTACATTTTTCTTCAGTGAGAAAGTGGAAAACTCGTACACTTTTGTAACCGAAGTGCTACGCCTTGAAAAAGCCTGGCGTCTGCGTCACGTTACTTATATCTTATAGATCTCCATGACAAATGAATGGAACAGCAGTTAGAAGGAAATGAAACAGGGCGAGGCGCAGGGAATGACTCACCGGTCTGAAGCTCCGTTACAAAGACTCGCCCGCGCCAAGTCCTGGGAAGGCTGCTACTGACAGCCAGGCCCGGGGAGCCGCAGGAGACGGGAAAGCAGCTCGTCGCAGTATAATCAGGGCAAGTCTGTGCAAGCCTGTCTACGGAGTACCTCCCTCCTCCCTCCTTGCTCCTCCTTCCGGCTCTAGGCAGTCTGACAGACCTCGCCTCCCCCTTCCCCAGGACCCACCTCCACTCTGTTCTTTTTCTCCCTCCTGTCTTCAACAGGGCACGTCCCGTCCCGAGTCTTCCTAGCCCCACCCCCGCAGCCTGTCATCTCGCCGTTCAATAAAAAAAAACTTTATTGGCAACATAAACCGAGCAAGCGTTGCTGAAGTACTGGAAGTGGAAGAAATACTCAAAATTAAATTGGGGTTCACGGTGTCGCAACGTAAAAGGGATCGAATGTTGCAAAGGGTGCATTTTTAAAATAGTTTATGAGGTTAAGGTACCTGCTGCAGAGATATATGTGTGCCCAGCAAAACTCGGGATAATAATGGTAAGATAACTCTGGTGGTTAATGTGCTTGCTGGTGAGTAGTCGCAGTTTTGCCTCATGAGGTAGCAGAGAGGGTTAATGTGATTGCTGCAGAGCACAGTGGGTAAAATGCAGATCACATATTTTTAGGTGGAAGCCTTGCCTAGGACATCTTGTGGGCATTCTGCTGAAAGCTTCACTGGGAACGCATTTTGCTCATTGCTTTCTATTGGCTTTGTAACTCATAGTTGCCTGTTGCTTCTGTTTGTTGGCTTTGTTAGCCTTAAGCTCCCAAAGCTAGACCCGAACATAGCTGTTGACGATCTCACCTCCCAATGCCTCACCTCCCAATGCCTCACACCTCTCACCTCCCAATGCCTCACAGTTCTTGCAGCTGAAATCAATAACGTCGCTCCACGCAAAAGCAAAAGGATCAGGCCCACTCCCTCAGCACCTTGGTTCAACAAATCCCTTTATGAGGAAAGGAAGCAGCTAAGATTCCTGGAGACGCAATGGAGGCAAGTGCCCTCCACAGACAATTTAGTCATGCTTCGCACAGCAAGATCAAAGTACCACAAGCATATCTTCCTTGAGAAAGCGGCGCACTTCAAAGCCCTCCTTGACTCCGCCAAAAACAGACCCAAAAAACTATTCGATCTCATCAAGATTCCGAGCTGCTCTCCCACATCCTCCGAGGTGGAGCATTCTACTAAGAGAGCAGCGGACTTCGCTACTTTCTTCGATGAAAAAGTGAAATCACTTGTGGATCAGGTCGCTCATCCTACACCTCCAGAGGAGCGCAAATCCTTAGCCATTTGGCAGAGCTTTGGCCCCATATCTGAAGATGCCCTTCTCAAGTGCATACGCGAAACAAAGCCCTACAACCATTCTCTTGACCCTATCCCCAGTGCCATTGCTGTTGACTTCTATACCCATTCCCTTTCCTATTGGACCACTCTGATCAACCTCTCCCTATGGCAAGGCTCCCTTCCGGTCGCCTTCAAAACTGGACAGGTCACCCCTCTGCTTAAAAAGCCCACTGCTGATGTGAAGGACCTCAACAACTTCCGTCCCATCACCAACCTTCCCTTTCTTGCGAAGATCACAGAAAGATGTGTAGCAAAACAACTCTCTCGTCATATCAAGGACAATGATCTTCTTGACAATTGTCAGTCCGGCTTCATCCAAAACCACCCCTTGTTGTTAAATATCATCCAAAACTGCAGCACTGAAACAGCCCTACTGCAAGTGGTTGATGATGCGCTGAGGATACTCGACTCAGGGGGGTCCTGTCTGCTAATTCTCCTTGACCTTTCTGCAGCCTTTGACACTGTCAATCACAACACCCTCCTCAATATCCTTCAACAGAGAATGGGCATGGAGGGCACTGTGCTTAAATGGTTTGCATCCTTCCTCTCTGACAGATCTCAAATGATCAAAATAGCGAATAGTCTCTCTTCTCCTGTGGCGGTGGGTCAAGGTGTTCCCCAAGGCTCTATACTTGCACCCACATTGTTCAATCTCTACTTAGAACCACTGGGAAACCTCCTAAGCAAATCCGGGATTCACTATCATCTCTATGCAGACGACACCCAACTCTACCTCAAGGTTACCTCCACTCATGATCTCTCCATCCTAAGCTCCACTCTCGACTCCATCCAAAACTGGATGTCAACTCATCAATTGATTCTGAATCCCTCCAAAACTGAATTCCTCCTCTTCTCCTCCTCACTCTCTCCTCCCCCGGTTCAATCATGGATGGATGAGATGAATCTACTAAACAATAAACCCATCATTGTCGACAGCGCAAAATCCCTTGGTGTCATTCTCGACAAAAAACTCATTCTAACTCCCCACATCAATTCTACTGCAAAATCTGCGCGTTACCAACTGCGCCTTCTTTGGGGAATACGACGCTTCTTCCCGGAGCAGGACCTTATAACCCTGGTGCAATCACTGGTCCTCTCCAGACTAGACTACTGCAATTCTCTTCTTACTGGCCTCCCCAAATCTCACCTGTCCCCACTTAAGTCTGTTTTCCATTCAGCAGCTCGTTTCATTTATGGGGCCAAAAGAAGCGATCACATCACACCGTTGTTATCTACCCTCCGCTGGCTTCCCTTCGAGGCTAGAGCTATCTACAAGACCGCTTGTATCACCCACAAAGCCTTGCACTCCTCCTCTCCTCGCTACCTGGCGAATAAACTGAAACTCTCTGGAGGCTCTAGACCTTCACGCAATGCGGAAAATCTACTGCTTGAACCTCCCACTTTCAAGAAGGAGAGAACAATGGCCCAATCCTTTTCAGGCAACGCAGTGAGAATCTGGAACTCTTTTCCGCCTCAGCTCCGGACCACCGCCTCCTCCCAGGCCTTCAAAAGGGACCTCAAAGTTCTCCTCCTCCAGAGACACCTCCAAAAGTAATTCACGTCCTCATGTTATTTGGAGGAAGACTTCCCACTACTGAAAATTTCTACCTCACATGACCATGGAAGTGCCTTCCCAGTGTATTCTTGTGGTTGGTGTGTCTGCCTGTTTGTAGTGTTCTCCATGTACTTGTGTTTGGTGCCCTTTTGTAACATGCACACACCACTTTGCCCTGGTAACACACGGTTTGCTACCTCTCACATGTTCTACCTTTGTTACCTGCACAAGTGCCACCTTTGCCTACGTAACGATTTTTGTGCATGAGTGTCTAGCACCTTTTGCAGTATTATACCTCAAATGATACTTTGTTTTCTCTTGTAACCGCACACTTGTCACTTTTTCCTCTTGTGCACTTTTTACTACCTCATGTATTTTTGGTTGCTCACAATTTTTACTACCTCATGTATTTTGTTTGCTCACAATTGTCACTATTACCTTATGTAACGTAACGTATGCTTTTGTAATCTTTTAATGTGTAATGTTTCTCATTATGTTTCATTTCTGTTCCTATTGTGAAGCACTCTGACGCCTTCGGGTAAAGTCCGCGCTATATAAAAATGCATAAATAAATAAATAAATAAATAAAAGCTGTCCTGCTTGAGGTCATCCCTCCCACGGAGCATCCCTTGTTTACTGTATCCTTCTGAGTACTCAATTTCTGTAAACAGGCCTTTAAATCTTGTTCTTGTTACATTTTGTGTGCATTCAAAGGCAGAGGTCAAATGTCAGACTCAGTCTTACAGAGCTTGGTGTTTACTTTTCTTTCTCTGACTTAAAAAGGGAGCTAATTTATGTGACAGTCCTGCTGAGTGCCCATACCAAAGGTGAGGCTGTAGGATGTTATGTTTTCTAGTACACAACAAAAATGAACTGTGCTTATGATTTCTGAATTCATCATAAAGTACAAATGAAACACATGTTTTTGAAATTCTGAAGTCTGTTGGAAACAAATATTTGAATACAATCAAAAAGCATCCATACACTAGATCAGAGGTCTCCAAACTTTTTTAGTTTGAGCCCCCCAAGATGAATTTTTTTAAATGACGGCCCCCCACCACCTGACAGAAGAATCTGGTACACCTCATAATCGACCGCCATTCGGATATCCCAGGCCATATCCGGCAAATAATGTTAAACACAGTAAGAGTGTTTAGTAAACTGCAGGTTTGTGAGTGGGTGTGCACTCACAAACAGAGGCTTATTATACAGTTCAAATAAAAAATGTCCAGGATAAATTGTGCGCATACTGTTTTTACAAGGGTTTTACTGATGTAGTTGAGTCATAATGGGACAGTGTTCTCTGGATCATCCCTGTCACCTAAGTAAGTACCCTCAAGTCAGGCAAATACCTACCAACCTCCATGGGCTTCCGCAGAAATGTTTCCAGGGGGGGGCAACATTTTAACTTCATCACCATCCTCCGAATTGATTGAGCACAAGTATTAAATACATAAAAAAAAATCTAATAAGACAAAGAGTTTAAATAAACAAAGAAATCCATAGGGGGAAGAGAAAAATCTTGTGAGGCGTCACATCAGACAATCTGGCACGTAATAAAACAGAGGGAAAAACTAAAAATGACCGGAAAAAAACAAAAACATTCTAAATCAGGTTGATGCGGTTCTAGAGCATGGGTACTCACAAACTTTCTCTCAGGGGCCAAATTTACAGTGTGGTTTGTGGCCGAGGGCTGCACTGGTGGGGGTGGGGTCAGTGAGGAAGGGGGTGGGGCTAGAGCAACAAAAAAACTATGACCATGAGGTTGAACACAGGTCCCTGTAGCGGACGCCTTCGTCCGCTGAGCCACCAGACCCGGCATACGTACATCTTTCTTTCTCTCTCTCTCTCTCTCTCTCTCTCTCTCTCTCTCTGTCTCCCTCCCTCTCTCTATCTCTCTCTCTCTCCCTCCCTCTCTCTCTCTCGGTCTCTCTCTGTCTCACTCACTCTGTCTATCTCTCTCTCTCTCCCTCCCTCTCCCTCCCTCTCCCTCTCCCTCTCTCTCTCCCTCTCCCTCTCCCTCCCTCTCCCTCTCTCTCCCTCTCTCTCTCTCCCCGTTTCTCCATCCCTCTCTCTGTCTCCCTCCCTTTCTCTCCCTCTCCCTCCCTCTCCCTCCCTCCGTCTCTCTCCATCCCTCCCTCTCCCTCCCTCCCTCTCCCCCTGTCTCTCCATCCCACTCTCTGTCTCCCTCTCCCCCTGTCTATCCAACCCTCTCTGTCTCCATCCCTCTCTCTCTCCTTCCCTCTCCCTCCCTCGGTCTCTCTCCATCCCCCCTCCCTCTCTCTCCCTCTGTCTCTCTCCCTCTGTCTCTCCCTCCCTCTGTCGCTCTCTCCCTCTCCCTCCCTCTCTCTCCATCCCTCTCTCCATCCCTCTCTCTGTCTCCCTCCCTCTCTCTCCCTCCCTCTCCCTCTCTACCCCTCCCTTTCTATCCCTCTCTCTCCCTCCCTTTCCATCCCTCTCTCTCCCTCCCTTTCCATCCCTCTCTCTCCCTCCCTCTCTCTCCTCTCCCTCCCTCCGTCTGTCTGTCTCCCTCCCTCTCCATCCCTCCCTCCCCCTCTCTACCCCTCCCTTTCCATCCCTCTCTATCCCTCACTTTCCCTCCCTCTCTCTCCCTCCTTCTGACTGTCTCTCTCCCTCTGTCTGACTGTCTCCCTCTGTCTGTCTGTCGACCTCCCTCTGTATGTCTGTCGCCCTCCCTCTGTCTGTCACCCTCCCTCTGTCTGTCGCCCTCCCTCTGTCTGTCGCCCTCTGTCTGTCACCCTCTGTCTGTCTCCCTCCCTCTGTCTCCCTCCCTCTGTCTCCCTCCCTCTGTCTCCCTCCCTCTGTCTCCCTCCCTCAGTCTCCCTCCCTCAGTCTCTCTCCGTCTCCCTCCCTCCGCCTCCCTCCCTCCGCCTCCCTCCCTCAGTCTCCCTCCCTCAGTCTCCCTCCCTCAGTCTCCCTCCCTCAGTCTCCCTCCCTCAGTCTCTCTCCGTCTCCCTCCCTCCCTCCGCCTCCCTCCCTCCGCCTCCCTCCCTCTGCCTCCCTCCCTCAGTCTCCCTCCCTCAGTCTCCCTCCCTCAGTCTCCCTCCCTCCGCCTCCCTCCCTCCGCCTCCCTCCCTCCCTTTGTCTCACTCCCTTTGTCTCCCGCCCTCTGTCTGTCACCCTCTGTCTGTCTGTCGCCCTCTGTCTGTCTGTCGCCCTCTGTCTGTCTGTCGCCCTCTGTCTGGCTGTCGCCCTCTGTCTGGCTGTCGCCCTCTGTCTGTCTGTCGCCCTCTGTCTGTCTGTCGCCCTCTGTCTGTCTGTCGCCGCCCTCTGTCTGTCTGTCGCCGCCCTCCGTCTGTCTGTCGCCCTCTGTCTGTCTGTCGCCCTCTGTCTGTCTGTCTCCCTCTGTCTCCCTCCCTCTGTCTCCCTGTCTCTCTCTCTGTCTCACTCCCTTTGTCTCCCTCCCTTGTCCGTCTCCCTCCCTCCTTCTCCCTTCCTCCGTCTCCCTCCCTCCGCCTCCCTCCCTCTCCCTCCCTCCGCCTCCCTCTGCCTCCCTCCCCCTGTCTCCCTCCCTGTCTCCCTCCCTCCCTCTGTCTCCCTCCCTCTGTCTTCCTCCCTCTGTTTCCCTCTCTCTCTGTCTCCCTCCCTCTGTCTGTCTCGCTCCCTCTGTCTGTCTCGCTCCCTCTGTCTGTCTCGCTCCCTCTGTCTGTCTCTCTCTCTCGGTCTGTCTCCCTCCCTCTATCGCCCCCCTCCCTCTGTCTGCTGCCCTCTGTCCCCCGCCCTATCTGTCCCCGCCCTATCTGTCTCCCTCTCTCTCTGTCTCCCTCTCTCTCTGTCTCCCTCACTCAGTATCCCTCCCTCAGTCTCCCTCCCTTAGTCTCCCTCCATCAGTCTCCCTCCCTCTGTCTCCCTCTGTCTCCCTCCCCCTCTGTCTCCCTCCCCATCTGTCTCCCTCTCTCTCGGTCTCCCTCTCTCTCTGTCTCCCTCTCTCTCGGTCTCCCTCTCTTTCCCTCTCTCTCGGTCTCTCTTCCTATCTGTCTCCCACCCTGTATCTCCCTCTATCTGTCTCCCTGTCTGTCTGTGAGTTTGAGTTTAAGTTTGAGTTTAAAAGTTCTTGTAAAGCGCAACGTATACCAGCGGTTTCTTGGCGCTATAGCTAACGGGGACTGAGGTTAAAGGGAAGGAAGGAGAAGGGAGCAGTTATTCAAAGGATTTGGTGAATAAATGGGTTTTTAGGCATTTACGGAATTGTGGGTAGAGGGGGATGGAGCGAAGGTCAAGGGGAAGAGAGTTCCAGAGGGTGGGGGCAAGGAAAGCAAATTTGGAACCGCCCCACTTCTTTCTCCGGAAACGTGGGATAGAAAGGAGGGACTGGGAGCAGGGACGTAGGGCCCTGGTGGGGGCATAAGAGACAATCTCAGAGGAGATGAAGGCCGGCGCCAGACCTGATCGGGCCAGGAAGGTGATGGATGCGAGCTTGAATTGAATTCTAGCTCGCACGGGGAGCCAATGAAGAGATTTCAGGAGTGGGGTAGAGTGGTGGAACTTGGGGAGATTGAAGGCCAGGCGGGCCGCTTGGTTTTGTATTTGCTGTAGGCGGCGCAGGCTGTAGGCAGGGATACCAGCATATAGGGCGTTCCCGTAGTCCAGGCGGGACACCACCATGGCCAGGATAATAAGTTTGAGGGCAGAAAAAGTGAAGAAGCGGGACACCCTACGTATAGTGCGCAGTGAGAGGAAAGAGGAAGACACCACAGAACTAACCTGGGAGTGTAGGGTGAGTTGAGAATTAAGTTTTATACCCAAGGTTTTAACTGAGGAAGAGGGAACAGGAGAAGAACCAAGAGAAGGGGGCCAAAAAAGAGGGGACCAGGGACTGGACGAGCCACCCGTCAACACCAACTCTGTTTTATCAGGGTTGAGTTTAAGGTGGTTGTGGTTCATCCAGTCCCTGATGTGAAGCATGACAGTTTGAAAGTTGAGGACAGCCGAAGGAGAGGAAAGATTGAAGACCAGCTGGAGGTCATCCGCATAATTAAATACGGCGACCTCCATCTGTTGAAGAGAGAAAATCAGGGGGGCAATGTACAGATTAAACAGGAGGGGAGAGAGAGAGGAACCTTGGGGGACCCCGCACTGAACTTTCCGGGTGTCCGCTGTGAAGTCACCCAGGCGAACAGCCTGGGTGCGGTCGCTCAGGAAGGAGGATAACCAGACCAGGGCACTCCCCCCGATCCCCGCCGCCCCGACACGGGAGAGTAAGATGTTGTGATCTACCGTATCAAAGGCGGCTGAGAGATCGAGGAGCACGAGGGCCTGGTGCTGATCGGTGTCCATACCCTCCCTGAGGGTGTCTAAGACCGACATGACAACGGACTCCGTAGAGTGTGCGGGGCGGAAACCGGCTTGGCGGGGGGCAAGAGCTCCGTGCTTCTCCACAAAGGAGCTCAGAGCGCAGATTACATGGCGCTCGAGCACCTTAGCCAGAAATGGCAGAAGGGAGATGGGGCGGAAATTGGCCGGGACAGAGGGATCTGCCCCAGGTTTCTTTAAGATAGGGACAATGACCGCGGATTTCAAGGAGTTCGGAACTATGCCTTGTGAGAGGGAGCTGTTGAGAAGGTGGAGGGGAGGATCTGGACAAGAAATAAAGACATGACGGAGGATGTGGGCAGGGCAGGGGTCGAGTGGGGAACCAGATTTGATCAAAGGCACCAAAGAAGTCAGACTTTCCCTAGTAAAAGGGGGAAAGGTGGTCAGTGTGCCCTTGGCGGGAGGACATTGAGGATCAACAAAAGATGGGGACGGTGGGGGGATGTTAGCCTTGATAGTGGCAATTTTTTGAATGAAATAGTTATTAAGAGAGGAGCCCTCCCTATGTTGCCCCTTCCCTCTGTTGCCCCCTTCCCTCTGTCTGTCTCCTTCTGTCTGTCGCCCTCTGTCTCCCTCCGTCTCCCTGCCTCATAGTGCTTATCTATAATAATGTCCCCCCTCGCCTCTTTCACTATCTTCTCTCGTCAATCATTTCTCCCTTTTTCCTCTCCCCCTCTCCGTTTGTCTCTACTCGTCACTCCATCTCTTATTTTTTCTTCTGGCTCTGTCTCTCTCTTTTATCTCTTCTCTGCTCTTACGTCTCCCTTAGCCTCAACATGGAGGGTTAGTTCCATTTTCCACTACAACATTATCAAAATCGAATTTTAATTTTTTTCCATTTTTAGTCATGCTGTTCTTTAAATGTAGTTATTTCCGTCCTTAGTGTTTTTTCACGGAGTATTTTCACTCTTAGCTGTATACAGCACTCTCCCCATTGCACAAATTCATGAGAATGAAACTTTCAATTTCAATCCGGTCTGTCGCTTCACAGTTTTTAAACTAAGAATGTTGACACTAACCCGGCCCCCAAAACGATGCCCCTTAGCTTTTTATCTGATCGTTGTGGCCTGCTGTGAGGGACTAAAGTTCACGGCCCCTGCTAATTGTGCTGCTTGAAAGCATCAGCAGCTCCCCAAGAACTCAACGTCATCTCCCGAGGCCTGGGATGGGGGGAGATGCTCCATGCTGTGTCTCCTCTGCCGGCCCATTGTCATACTGCCCATGACAATGGAACGGCTGACTCTGACCTGCTGGGACTCACACTCGGGCTGTACTGTAGCAGCCTTTCAGGTGTCGCCCCAGCAGGAAAGTCGGCCCAGGTATGTGGGCCCACCCTCTAGAACCGGGCCTGGATCCAGGGGGGGGCAAGCGCCCCCTCTTGCCCCCCCTGCGGACGCCCATGCCAACCTCTTCATAAACATTTTGAATGGCAGTGAGCCACTCAGTCCCATCCTTGTTTTTGCACCTTCTCAAATTGTTGATGGTTACCGAAGCAATTGAGGTGGCAGCATCCCTTCCTGTAATGTCATGTGACACCAATGCGCATTGAGTATTATTATATGTCCCCCCACTTATTTTTTTAGGACATGTGCCCTGAGTGGGGGTCTAGGACACATGTCACATGTTGCCTATTTTATTTCGTAGCAATGTTGTCTAACAGACTTTGTGGTGATCAAATGTATCTGGGTCCAGCTGCGCAGTGAACTGGCAGCATTACAGTGCATGGAAATGCCGCGGCAGCCGGCGCAAGTAAGCGCGGTGAGGCAGCGGCAGGGCGGGAAAGTCGACAGAATAGGTCAAAGTAAATAAATGTAACCTATTCTGCTCCCCCGCACCATTCCACCGCCCCATCGCGCTTAGCTGCACCAGCCACAACTGATGCGTGAGCCTTCAGGTAGTGGGTTTAGGAAGAGAGTAGAAAAGATTGTTAAAGGCTGGAAGGGTTTACGGTGGATGCCAAAGGCATTGTTTAATTAATTAAAAAAAAAGTTCAGGGGCCAAAGCGTTTATTCCGTCACTTCTGCCAGCGCTGGCTCTTGCCAGGGCAGCTGTATACCAGGATTGCTGGGTCTTGAACAAACCAACACACACCTTCTTCCTCCACCCTGATTTTCCTGCCTTTGTCTTATTCTTGCGGGTGGTTTTTCATCTTTGCTTTATCCCTTTGTCCCTGTTTTCACAGCTTTCTTGTCCTTTTTCTTTTCCCCATATTCTGCTTTGCTCTATCTTGCTATTGGCCAAAGTTGGATGCTGAAAAAGAATTATTGGTCCCTAACAATAAGTACCGGGGTCACCACCTGCCACCGCTGATAAAAAGGAAACACTGCCCATATGTGGAGTCAGGTCAGGAATGGACTGGTTGGAAGCACTATTCGTAAGATCGCCCTTTGCCCAAGAACCCTGGGCCCAGTCGCCACAGCCGCATATGCGCTGCAATGTTAATCATGTTATCATTTGTGTCCATTACCTTTATGCTTCCATTTGTATTGCTATATAATTGCATGCCGCATAAAGTGCGGACATTATACAGTCAGGCGACAAGTGGCACTTTACAGAGATCCTAAAGTGAAAAAAATATATAAGATGTGAGTTACATACATTGCTAGAAAGCCTTCCGTTCAACACAGGCACGAGAAGGCTGCCAAAATGTCCCATCATAAAACGCTCTCTTCTGCCTTTTCGCAAGACTGGAGACACCCAACCTTCCAAGCAATTTGTTGCGGGATCACGATGAAGCGTCTATTTGGGAGCAAAATGCGACAGCAGCAAATTGTGCGAACTAGCCATGCTTTCAATTCACATAACTTCCCATTTGCTGGATTCTGCACAGGGTTTTGGGGTAGCAGGTAAGTGGTGCTCAGGCAGGTAGCCTTAACAGGAAATAACTAGGTAGTGAAGAAAAATAAGCATGTGGTGCCGCCAGGACAGGGGGAGACCCTAAACCCCTGAATGAGCGAGGAGCTAAACACCCATCTCTCAGCAAAAATGAACAAAGACCTGGGCACACGTATTATGATCAACAGTTGATACAATAAAGTAAAAATGATACAGTCGACACCGGTGGTTTTCTTATTGGTTGTTTGGAAAAACAACGCCAGCCATCTTCCCATTTGCTGCTGGCTCAAAATTAGCTTGGCACAATCTGTACATGTAAAAGCTAAAAAAAAGACATTGAATATTTAGGTTCAGGGTCGCATGCTCAAAGGATGTCAACCTTGTCACTGACAAGAACAGCCTTCTTCATATCTCTCGCTTTCTTTTATTTGCCTTCTGAGACTCTCAGTAGCATTTCCACTTGAATTCCATTAACTTAGTAAAAATAAAATGAATGGTAATTGCTTAATTGATTACATTCTGTCATGTGAGGGATCCTCAGATGTGAAACCGCACAGTAGCAGGAGCCAGCTAGAGGATGTAGCTTTACGGCTAGAGCAATCAACCTCAAAGCTGGGGAACCAGGTTCAAGTCTCGGCAACGACTGACCATCCTGTGATTCTGGGCAAATCACTTAATCTCCCCGTGCCTAACAACAATGAATGTGTCCTTATGCAATGAAACAGTGGCTCATTTAAAGTGCTCTGATATCTTCGAATCTATTTTGCTCTATATAAAAACTCTAAAAAAGAAATAAAATTGTACCCTAAGCCATTTGTTTTCAGCCTATTACACAGAAATATCTGTCTTAAAATTGTTCTCTATCATGCGCTGTGAACTGTGGAGGAGTAAGTGGACCCAGTGCCCAGATCACAATTACAAACAGGGTACTTGGAGAGCTGCCAGGTGCCCGGGTCCAGTGGGTCCACTGGATTTTGCAAACCAAAGAGAAGCAGAACTACCAGCTGTCACTGCAACCAGGTGTAAATTGCAAACAGTGAGGTGAGGTGCCTGCTCCTTGTCACTCGCAATATGCTGTAGACTATGGAGGAGACATTCATTATACTTGTTTTTCCAGTGATGATGAACCATATCAGATATAAACATATAAACATAGTCCGGGGACATTCCATGGAGAATTACATTTTTGCTTACATCTCCAAAAGAGCGGAGTGAAAATTCACTAAACCAATAACTTAATGAACACTGAATGGTTGAAAAAAATGGTTCGCAATTAAAATTTGCTGGACTTTTAATTTAGTGGTTTCGGAGTTCTGCACGGCAAATCTTTTCTATGTAAACCCCATGTTAATTTAAGGAAGTGAAAAGTTTTGCACCCCCACCCCATTATAATATCTGAACCGTTTGAGCATCTGTCCACTGAATGCTGTTTACCCACAGCTTAGAGAAAATTGCTCAGAGGAAAAAGTTATTATTAACAGTACAAAAAAAGAATTCCTATGAAGTGAGTTGCCTAACCGACCTTCAGAGAACATGATGTATTAAACAAGCATGAAAAATGGCAACTGTGAACAGGTACTTTTTTAATTTCGCAATAAAACCGTGAGTGTATGGCATGCTCATACCTACATAATTTAAAGAGCAAACTTGCCTCCTTTGTGTTAAGAACTATCCATCCGAGATAGTTAATTCCGAGAGCTGAAATGTTTCAGCTGCAGTGGAAGGCACGAGACTTCTGTGCTGCGAAACCGAAAGCAAACTGCTTGTGGTTTTCCTTCAAATTGCCAAAGTTGGGGCACATCGTGCCCCATCAATCAGGACAGTGTAAAACAAAGGATTTTAGGGTGGAGTGCGCGCCCCCCCCTGAGAAGGTGTCACGCCCCCCTGGGGGGCGCGCCCGACAGTTTGAAGAACTATGCACTAGATGATGACATTTCCACACATTATCAATTGTGTGCAGTAAAACTGTATGTCGGTGCAAATGTAATGGTCATTTCAATTGAAAATGTGTTGTCTGCAATGGCAGTGCACTACTACACCATGCATATTCCACTCTACTTTACATCACTCCACTCTACTCTACTCTATGCCCTGCCATTCTATGCCATGCCACTCCACTCTAAGTCCTTCTACTCTATGACACGTCATGCCACTTAACTCTACGCCAACACATGCTACTCTACTCCTTGCCAATCTACCCCCACCAATCAACACCAATTACCCCACTCCACTCCAATCTACCTCGCCCCACTTTACTATACAATCTACCTAAATCTACTCCACTCCAATCCACCCCACTCTGCTCCAATCTACCCCACCACAATCAACTCCTCTCCAATTTACCCCGCTCCACTCAATCAATATAACCCAATCTCCCCAATCCACCCACTCTAATCTACCCCACCCACTACACCCCAGTCTACCTCACCCCACTCCAATCAACCCCATTCCACTACACTTCAGTCTTCCCCAATCTACCATACTCCACTCTACCGCAAACCGCTATCTAACCCACTTGACTTTACTGTACCCCAGTCTACCCTTCTCTACTCCAATCTATCCCAATCCACTCCACTACGATCCAATCTACCCCACTCCACTCCAATCTACCCGACTCCACTACACTCTACCCTACTCCTCCTCAACCTACCCCACTCCTCTCAAATCTAGCCCAATCTACCCACTCCGCTCCTGTAAGGAAACATGCTTTTGGCAGGTTTACCCCTCACTTTTTGTCCCCATTTTGACTACTAGGTACTAGTGTAATGGCTCTGAAATGCCCGAGCCCTCCTAAACAGGATTCAGTGCATGTGCACTGACCCTAGAATGTGCATGTTTGATTAGCTTGTCCTCAATTCGCATAGCCTAACTTTCTTGTAAGTCCCTAGTATATGGTGCCAGGGGTACCCAGGGCCTGCAAATTAGATGTCCCCCAGGAACTGCAGCACTTGTTGTGCCATCCTGAGAGGGACAAGGTAAAACATGGTCCCAGTGTGCCACTGCAGACTGGAAGGTCAGTTTAAAACTGCTAACTGGACTTTGCCATTTAAAGTAATGTGAAAGCCCAAACCTCCCTTTTTAGGGCTCGGCTGAACGCGCGGAAGCGCGTCTCCGCCGAAGCTCTTTTGTCGGCGTGTGTGCTTCCCAGGAGACACTCCTGGCCGCGCGCATCGCCTTTGAGGAGATTTCAAAGTGGCACGCGCACGCGAACGAGCGCTGTGGCCAGGCGCTGTCTCCTGAGAAGCACACACGCATGCGCATACACACACACACACAAGCGCCCACACACGCACGCACATACATACAGAGACACACCCCCCCAGCTCACATACACACACGAGTGCACCCTCCCTCTCCCCCGCCGTCGCACACATGCATACACACGCACAACGAGGGAACCGATTCCCCCCCCAGTCCGCCGTCGCACACATGCATACACACACACGCGCACGCACACACACACACGCACACACAACGAGGGAACCGAGTCCCGTCCCCACCCCCCAGCCCTTTTCAACTTACCTGGTGAAGTCTGAGGGACTCCGCTCTCCTTCTGGCGTCGCAAGACGCTTTCACTCCGCCTTCTCTTCCGGTCCGGATGCAGCCCCGCCCCCGTCACAGGCGACTTTGCCTGACTTCCGGCGAGGCTGCTGGGCTCGTTTATTTACTCGCGTTCATGTATTGTACTGTACACTGCGAAATTTAACTTACGATGCCCTCACCCGGAGAATGTTCATTGCTTGGTTTTGGGTGGGTTGTTGTTTTTATACAAAAGCCTAGATTGTACCATAGTGCCTTAAATGCCAATACAAATGTACAGAGAACTCCCCGATGCTCTCTGCTTGGGCAATGTTTACATTACAAGAGCATCGACAGTTTCGGGTCTACCAGGCTCTGGAGTGTGGTATGCGACCTTAGTGTACTTAAAGCTGCAGCATTGTACGTTGTATTTGAGCGCTGACGGAAAGTAGCTTTCAGTAAGACTAATTATCTAAGGAAGCTGTCAGTAAGTCGGTTAATAGCCGTGTTTGGCGCGGTATTGCAGCGAGAAGCACCGACATGCTCAAGACCACAGGGTTTGTGCGTCAGTTGTGACCGTCTCATTTTACCCCAAGCCTCCGTCGCTGAAGCCAGAGGACATCACCTACTCGGAGGGGGGGCATATTCCATGAAGCGCACAGTGCTCCCCCCCCCGCATAGACGGTCGAGGAGGCGCGTCCACATCCGGTTGGCCCACTGTGAGGGCGCCAGGCCAGCAGGGCGTCCAGGCGGGGGGCACAGCATTGCCTGTCCCCCGGCTACTGCACGGGGTCTACTCTGGGACGCTCGTGGAGCCTGGGCTACGAAGGGAGGGTGAGAAATGAGGTTTGATAAGTTATCATGTTTTGGTTGGAAAGAAGGGATGGGCGCGAGGTTCAGCGAAAACCAGATACAGATGCCCTAGCCCTTCCCATGGGCCCCCTGCGCACGTGTGCCGCGAAGGCTGCTCCGCACCGCTAACACTTTGCAGTTCCTTCATTGGTCTGCTGTTTATCGGGCTCTGCCATTGGTGCTGTGCTCAGCGTGCAGATTAACGCACGGCTAGTGCATTGCACGACTCTTTGTTCTATTCAAGCAATGTGTGTGCTGGTGCTTGTTATCTCAGTGCAATGCACAGTGAGATGAAAGTGGTGCCAGCCGAAGTCTTTGCCCTGCCCAGTGTTTGGATCCGCCTCTCCGAGCTTACACACCTCCCAATACCCTAGAACACCCCCCTATTGTGCCACTCGCCTTCTCTCATGTGCAGCTGCACATATATCTGTACCACACACAAGCAGGGGCGTAGCTTCCATTGCTGTAGCGGGTAGGTGCAGTGGCACCAGGGCCTAGAGTCCTGACTCCTGAGCGGCCTCTTTTGTCGGCGTGTGTGCTTCCCAGGAGACAATCCTGGCCGCGCGCATCGCCTTTGAGGCGATTTCAAAGTGGCACGCGCACGCGAACGAGCACTGTGGCCAGGCGCTGTCTCCTGAGAAGCACACACGCATGCGCATACACACACACACAAGCGCCCACGCACGCACATACATACAGAGACACCCCCCCCAGCTCACATACACACACGAGTGCACCCTCCCTCTCCCCCGCCATCGCACACATGCATACACACACACGCGCACGCACAACGAGGGAACCGAGTCCCCCCCCCAGTCCGCCGTCGCACACATGCATACACACACACGCGCACGCACACACACACACGCACACACAACGAGGGAACCGAGTCCCGTCCCCCCCCCAGCCCTTTTCAACTTACCTGGTGAATTCTGAGGGACTCCGCTCTCCTTCTGGCGTCGCAAGACGCTTTCACTCCGCCTTCTCTTCCGGTCCGGATGCAGCCCCGCCCCCGTCACAGGCGACTTTGCCTGACTTCCGGCAACGCTGCTGGGCTCGTTTATTTACTCGCGTTCATGTACAATGCTAATAGCTCTAACTTTTGCAATGCCGAGACCGTTGCATTGTAAATGCTTGTTAATGTATGCAATTCATCCCTATGTCAGGTCTAACAAGCCCAAAGGCAGGGTGCTGCACGTTAGAAAGTGGAACAGGTACTTTTACATGTTCTAGTAGAAACAAATCCTAAATTGTAATTTTTACTGTGGGAAGGCTGGTAACCTCTTTGACAAGTAAAGACTTACAGGCTGGCAACCCAACCGTGCTAACTTCTGAATGGGACTACTAAGGTTTGTACTGTTTGGTATCAAAAGAATCAGAGAATTAAACCTGAGTTAATGGTTAAATCGAATTTAAAGGCACAGGTGGGTAAAGGACAGCTTTAGAAGTATCCCAAGGTTTCCAGTGCCGGTTTACTGATGTAAATGGGGCTTTTCCTGCAGAAAGCTTTCTGCTTTCCTGGGGAGACTTGATAACAATTCCCAGAAAAGCACACAATAGGAGAGTGCATGGGATAGAGGTGTTGCCTCCCTCCTGCAGGAAGGCACACAGGTGTTAGCCCAAATGGCGAGCTTCAAAGAAGAAGCCGCCTTTGAAGGACACATAGGTAACACTTGGGTGAGTGGATTCTCTATTCTTTAGGCAGGCAGACTGGCACAGGGACAGTAGAGGAGAAGCCAGTTGTAAAGCTGGTTTTTCCAGAAGTGTGTAGCCCCTGGTAGCCAAACCTCTGGGGATGAGCTAGGGAGGCTTGAGTGTCAAGAGAGGCAAAGTTAGGAGTGGGCACTATGGTGCATCCTGGAATAACCAGATGCCACACTTCCCAAGAAGTAGTCATCAGGAAGGAAGGAACCTGGTAACCCATTTGCAACCAACCTGATCCTACCCTGAGGGATTTTTCTAAAGATAAATAGGGCACCCCAGGCATCCAGACCTCAGATTTCAACCAACTTGGAAGAAGGACCGAAGAAGGACTGTCCGGCTGCACCAAGGAACCAGCAAAGAGAGGCAGCCCTGACAAGGACTCCACTTACTGCACCTGGTGGCTAGAGTAGAGAGGGACTGTGCCTGACATCTCCAGAATGTGAACCCATCTTCAGAGCCCAGTCAAATCAAGAGAACTCCAAGGGCCAGCCGACTGGCCTCCTGTTCGCTTCACACGGACACAACAGCTGAAGAAGCCTGCTAGTGCAAGTTGGTAGCCCAAAGTCTTCAACTTGCTACTAATGACGCCGCGCAGCACCGAGGACCAAGACCCGATGCACAGAGTTGTGTCCAGGTTTGCTGAGCCCAGGAATGCCGTCAGAGAGTTGCTGGGACCCTCAGAAGGTGAGTTATCGACTCAGGAAGGATTGGGCTGTGACCATGACAACGGGCTACTGGTAGTGCAGTCGTGACTGGACTTCGGCCAGACCGGAGACGACTTTGTGGGGCGTCGACCCCACAACCAGGACTCCCTCACCACCTTGGTAGACCAAGGAATCCCTGCAGGATGACTCCCGTCAACCACATCACATCCACAGCATCCTTGGAGCAATTTCAGTTTCCTTCATCCCTTGCATCAGGACCACTCCATAGGAATCCATTGCAACGCGGATAAAGTTCCTGGAACTGCTGAAGGACTGCTTCTTCAGCGAAGGGAACTGTTCTTAAGGACCTTGCTGGTCCCACTGACTAGCTCCCTGCTGGAGTTGGTCACCCCCAGTACTTCTAGCCAACCTAATTGACACTTCCCTAAGTTTTCTTTGAAAAAGTTTTTATGTGTCTAATTTGGTGACTTTGCCAAGGTTTGTTCATGGTTGAGTGAAATTGCTTTGATTTATTATTGCTTGATAAAATCAATATTTCCAGAACCCTCCAATGGATGTTTTTCGTTCCAGTGTTTAAATTCTTATAACATTATAGTATATTTTTATAAATTGGTGTCCCATTTCTTGAGTGTGATGTCAATTTCTTCTTCAATTGTTTTGGTGCTGTTGAAATGGGAAACATCCTTTACAACGCAACTTTTACCATGCAGTGCTATTACAACGCAGGTTTTACAACGAAAACCATTACAACGCATTGCGCTGGGGGGGGGCGCTCTAGGATAGGGAATAGTTTTAATTTACTATCCAACACCTTCCCTACTATCCACGGGGACTGGAGTTGGAATAGTAAATTAAACTATTCACTATCCAGCACCCTAAAGCGCTATGCGTTGTAACAGCAAGCGTTGTAAAAACTGCGTTGTAACAGCATGCATGGTAAAAGCATGCGTTGTAAAGTCATACATCCGAGGGTTTTTCAGACGATACCTACTGGACCTAAAGGGGTTGGTAAGTGTATTACATGATGAGGTTGCAAAACCACACTATATAATACACCCCATTTCCTCAGAACTCCAATCTACTCCTCTCCACTCCAATCTGCTCCATTCCTCTCCAATCCACCCCACTCCACTCAATTTAACCCAATCAACCCCACCTCAATATAGTCCAGTCTACCTCATCCCGCTCTATTCTACCCCACTCCACTCCAAACCACTCCACTCCAATTAATCCATATCCACCCCTCTCCAATCTACCCCAATTCAACCCACTCCAACCCAATCTACCCCACTCCACTCCAATCTACCCCACTCCACTCCAGTCTACCCCACTCCACTCCAGTCTACCAGACTCCACCCTAATCTACCCCACTCGAATCTTCCCAACTCCATTCCAATTTAGCCCACTCCACTCCAACCTCCAATCTATCCAACTCCCCTCCAATCTACTCTACTCTACCCCATTCCATTCTACCTCAGTATACCCCTCTCCATCTTACCATAATCCATCCCACTCCACTCCAATCTACCCCAATCTACACTACTCCACTTCACTACAATTTACCCCAATCTACTGCACTCCAATCTACGGCACTCCACTCCAATCTACCCTACTCCACTCAATCTACTCCACTCCACTCAATCTACCCCATCCCTTCACTGACTAGAGTTATGGCGGCAAGTCTCTGCAGGAAAAAAAGATTAAACAGAGATCCCTTGAAAGTCTGGACAGAGAGAACTTACAATATAGTAATGTGGCAAATGGATTACTCGAAAATGGCACAACTAGGGACCACCGTAGCAAAAACTGCAATCTGGGCCAAACCCATAAAAATCTTGCTGAACTCTAGATCATCTAATGGTTACACTTGACGGAAGGATGGAAGGAATACTAAATTGTGCTGAGCTAAGGGCTTTAATAAATAAACTCCTTGGCGACATCATGAATTTAAGTAAGGAACTCAAGGAGTTAAGACAAACTGAGCAGATGAAATGGAGCAAAGTTTGCATATGTACAGACAAAAAGTCATATGACACTTCTACATACTGTTTACGAACAGACAAACAGGACGCAAACATACCTCACCCTGTTCAGCATAACCACTTCGCTCCCCAGGAGGCTGGCAAAACCAATAGGAAAGAAACCCTCATACAGGATACTCTAGAGACAAAAGGACATTCTGCCTCAAGCAATCAATTGTCCCAAGGGTCCTAGAAACTGGAGTACTTACAGAGTGACGAATTAGGGGAGACAGATTGGCCAAGCACTCTAACCCCACAGCAAGTCTACTTCAGCCCGAAGATAAGTGGGCAAGAAGTGTAGACCTAGTGGTATCAAACTTGTTTAAAGACCCAAGGAATTTTGCCACCTGCAATTTGCCCATAGCAACCTAAAAGTAAGGAAGAGCGGGATTGAGAAATAAAACAATCAAATGGTTGTCTGAAAAATTCAGAGACAATACTGTCAAGCAGATCGACTTACAAATCGTAAAGTACCATCAAGTCTGCGCAGAACCCAATTCTAGTTGCATACTGATAGGGATGAGTAGCACAAATTTAATTTAGTACATAACCAAGTCGGTGCCACTCGCAAATCCATCTTCAGCCATCAGAATTGCGTTAAGCCCATGTGCCTTTCCCAGCAAACTGCCCCATACTTTGGCCAAACCAACCATCTTTAGCCAGGGCCTTTCTACCTCTAACGGTAACCAGATTAGGTGGTACCAACCCTCCAGCAAAGTAGTACAAATATGTAGGCATAAGGAGAGCACTAAGGGCCATGTATATGGGAGGTTTCCGTCAAATTTGCACCATGCAATGTGGCACATGCACCATGCAAACCTCTAAGTCAGATATATGAAGCAACGCAAAGCCATTTTGCGTGGCTCTGAGTAGCCTCATAAATCTGTAGTAGTGCAACGCAGTGCGAATAGCTGCATTGCGCTACTCTGCCCTGCATAGGCCTTCCATGGGCGGTGCACTGGGTGTTCCCACGCAACTCCAATGCATTTTGACTCATTACCAGATTTACAAGGACTTGTAAACTTGGGAATGTGCCAGAATCCTACGCCTTCTCAGGAGAAGGGTAACGAGGAGAAATATCTTTATTTCACCTAATTTTTAATTCTTTCTAGAAATAGGAAAAAGCCTCTCAGGATTGTTTTTGTGCAGGAAGGTGCCCCTTCCTGCACAAACGCAATCCTGCCTACAACACAGCATCCCTTGCACATGGTGCAAGGGTGCCTGCATTGGTGCTAGTTTGCTAGTAGTGCTAGTTTGCCAAAACTGTGCCAGCGCAAGGGGAAAAGACAGAAATGTGCCGTATTGGATAAATACGGTGCATTCCTGCTCTTTCCATGTGACACAGGTCAGCGCAGAAAAGTCACTTGCTGTGCAGCCCTCTGCCACAAAAGTCATAAATATGCCCCTAAGGGTCTAATCCCCTCAGTAAACACTTACAGCAATGTGGCACCCCACAACAAAGCTCTTTGAGAAAGCAATATATCTGCTCAAGAACCCGAGCAGCTGGCTTAGCCAAGAGTGGGCACTGCCCCTAATGCAAACGCTCCGTCCATCATCCCCTTTTGTACACGCTCCGTCCATCATCCCCTTTTGAATCGCTTTGTTCGCCCTAATGCAAATCTGGACAGATGAACTCTGGTGCATGGGACATTCTTTTAAAATCTCCAGGACCAGCTTCCAAATACCTCAGATCGCCTTTAATTATCTCCTAGAACACTGCAGGAATCGTCCAGAAAATGGGTGATCTCCTGAAGTATATAATGTTCTAAGACGTGATCATACTTAAAGAAACCTGGGCCACTACAGCATGGGACATCCCTGGATATGTTACCTATATAAAGGAGGCAAAAGAGTTGAAGAAAACTAGAAATAGCTGAGGCTGCAGGATTCATGTAGAACAGACAGATGTGTTTCATCTAATCCTGGAAGATTCCCATGAGGACCTACAAGTCGTTGACATCTAAGCCCTAGACAACTCGATCTTGAGAGTAATAAATATCTATGCACAACAGAAGAATACGGTAGGTTTTACTGGCCCCCTAAATGGCATCAAGGAAGCCTCCAATCTGAAAGTTGTACCCTTAGTCTACAGTGACCTAAACTGCAAGATGGGGAAATGACCACAAGGTAAAAGCCGAACTGAAAACAGCCTGCACCATCCCGTCAATCCGCCATTATTTCCCTAAGATAGATGCCAAAGGGAGATGCTTGGCCCTCTTCTGCTCTGCTGAAGGCCTCATATTTGCTCATAACTCCCATTAAAATGATGATTCTGCTATACCTACTTACAATGCCAGTAGAGCCCAATCTGTAATAGATTATATTTTGATCAAGATTAAGGACTGGCATAAATTTGAAAACATGACTGTAAAATGGAAATTGGAAAGTGACCATAACCCTCTGTCAATAGAGATAACTAACCATGTAGGGTTCGAGCCAAGAGAAACACAAAATTTAAACCATAACTATGAGTTTGCGGGACATATCAAAATAAAATGAACACCAACCTTGATTCTAAAACTGGGGATTGCAAAAAGGATCCATCAACAGTGTACCTCCAGACTGAGACTCGGATAGTGAATGGAGCAAGTGAGGTGACTACATTATCTCTTTATGATCTTCTGATGAAATCCTTAACTCCAATCGTTTCACGATCATGCACTTTCAAAATGCCCACATCAACAAACAAAAACCCTGGAAAATCAGGATGGCTTGACGAAGAATGTAAAATAATGAAATTAGAATTACAAAGTGTGCTTCGAAATGAATCCCCCAAACAGGTCATGAGGGCGGCCAGGCTCAGCAATAAGTCACTAATTAGGGAAAAGAAAGCAGAGTTCATAAATAGACAGTGGCTGCAGTTGGAAAGATCTGCTTTGGAGAAAGACACACAGGCCTTCAGGAGAGTGATTGGGGAAGGCCTTGATCTAAGGAAAACTTTTCTGGATGCAAATATCCCCGAGGCAACATGGCTAAAGCATTTCAAGACAATTTTCAATACCACGACTAACTGTCTATCAGCGACATCGCCAGAGTCCGCAGGAGAGCACCAAGAACTAGCCAGCTAGAAGCGTTCATAACACACAAAATAAAATAAGCCACAAAAAGCTTTCTTAAAGGAAAAGCACTGGGTCGCAATATAATTCCCTCTGAGGTCTTTCTTGCTGATATAGCATGGAAGGCAGAGACCCTTACTGAAGTCTTTAATGCAGTTGTAGTGCTCTATCGCTGCCCCACTTCCTGGCTAAATAGCATTATTATTCCTCTATCCAAGATAGGACAAAAAGATGACCCAAAGTCCTACAGACCGATAAGTCTGCACCACTTTATACCACTGCACTTTGCCCCACTGCACTATGCATGGTAACTAGACACAATATGGAATTCAAAATATAGAATGGACAGAATATCGAATTCAAAATATAGAATGGACATAATATAGTGGTTAATAATATCGAAATGCCGGTAAGTAATATCGACTGTCAAAATATCGAAGTACATAATATAAGTATTAAAATATATCGAATTTTTAATAATATCGATTTTTTAAAAGTGTTTTGTATCTTAGTATATGTGTTAAAAGTGTATAATATTTTTGTAATGTATGTTTATTATTTTTAAGTAATGAATTTTAAGTTATTTCATTTTTACATAATTTAATTCCGAGGCGGGTTGTGGGTTTATAGGGGTATAGGGTGGGAAGTAATTTAATTTTAGTACATTAAATATTAATTTTTAGGAATTAATAATTATTTTTAATTTAATTTTGCGTTTTAGTTCTGTAGCGGGTTGTGGATTTATAGGGGAATTGGGTGGGAAGTAATTTAATTGTAATTAAATAAATATGTATTTTATTTATTGGTATTGATAATTATTTTTTGTTATTTTATTATTAATTGGCAATTAATTTTTATTAATTGATCATTCATTTTTATTAATTGATTAATTGATAATTATGTTAATTGTATTAATGTATTATTCGGAGCGGGTTGTGGGTTTATAGGGGAATAGGGTGGGAAGTAATGTAATTGTAATTAAGTAATTATTGAACTTATTTTTGCTGAATTGATAATTAATTTATTGTTAATTATTAATTGGTAATGTTTTTATTATTAAATTTTTGGTATTGAAATGTAAGTGGTTGTTAATTATTAATAAGCAATTAATTTTTAATAAATAATTATTGGTATTTATAATAATGAATTATTAAATATTTTGTAATTAGTAATTCATTTTAAATAATTTTGTATTGGTATTGATGATTCATTTCTTTTTATTTAAAAATGAAATCATTACTTTCCCAACTGTTGCACTCACTAGTGTGGGAATAGTAATTTTTACCCCTACGCTATCCAACTCTTTCGCCACTTTTGCACTCTCTGGAGTGGGAATAGTAATTTTTACCCATACGCTATCCATTGCTTTCCCTACTGTTGCACTCTCTGAAGTGGGAATAGTAATTTTTACCCCTACGCTATCCAACGCTTTACCTACTGTTTCACTCTCTGGAGTTGCAATAGTAATTTTTACCCCTACGCTATCCAATTCTTTCCCTACTATCGCACTCTCTGAGTGGGAATAGTAATTTTTACCCCTACGCTATCCAATGCTGATGTAATTTTTTTTGAGAGATTACTTATATTATTTATTAATTTTAATATTTTTAACTAATTTTAAGTATGTTTTATTTAATTATATTGATTATTTAATTAAGTTAATATTACTTTTACCATATTTAAAAAAATTCGATATTTTTTACAAACATTTATTTTAAAAAACGATATTTTGTCATCGATATTTTTGTACTTACCTGTTTGTAGATAGGGAGTCGATATTCTGACCTTCGATATTTTGGTGTCGATATTCTGTCCGCTCTATATTTTTGTTGTCGATATTTAGTCAGTGATCTACTCTGCACAACTGCACTCTACGGAACTGCACACTACGCCCTGCTCTGTACGCCACTCTATTTAACACCACTTCACTCTACCCTGCACCACTCTAAGCCATTTGAATCTACTCTGTACAATCTACTTTACTCCACTGCACTATATGCCACTCTACTCCACTCTATGCCACTGCACTCTAATATGCACTACTCTAACCTATGCCACTGCATTCTACAACACTGCAGTCTATGCTGCTGAATTCTATGCTGCTGCACTCAACGCCACTATACTCTGCAACGCTCTATGCCAATGCAATCTTCACCAGTCCACTTTACTCTGTTCCACTGCACGACACTATACACTTCTGCACCACTCTACACCAGTGCACTCTATGCCACTGCACTCTACTCAACACCACTGCACGTTACACCAATGCGCTCTACTTAATGTCACTGCACTCTACTCACTCTACTCAACACCACCATGCACCACCGCACTCTATTCCACTCTACACCACTGCACTCTACCCTGCAACACTGCACTCTATGCTACTCTACTCTGCACTACTGCATTCTATGCCAATGCACTCTACACCACTGCACTCTATGCCACTCCACTTTGAAACACAGCACTATCCGCCACTGCAATACACCCCACTGCACTCTACTCAATGCCACTCCACTCTATTCAACCCCACTGCACTCTATGCCACTGCAGTGTACTCTGTAACACTATACTATATGCCACGCTCCTCTGCACGCCAGCATTCTATGCCAATGCACTCCATGCTACTGCACTCTATACCACTCTGCTCTGCATCACTCCACTCTACGCCACTGTACTCTATGCCACTCTACTCTGCACCATTGCACTCTACGCCCCTTTACTATCCACCACTCCAATGTACCATGTAACACTCTAATCTACACCACTGCATTCTACGGAGCTGCATTGTACACCACAGAATTCTATGCTGCTGCACTCTAATGCGACTATACTCTGCAACACTCTACGTTAATGCACTCTACACTAGGCCATTCTACTCTATTCCACTCCACTGTACACCATGCTACACGACTCCACTCTATGCCACTCCAATACACAACACTCTACTCCACTGTTCACCATTCCACTCAACGACACTCAGTGCCACTCTCCTCTACGCTACTAACTTTTAGCCAAACTGAATAGCAACCACACTGGTGTATAACCTAGCTAAAACACAAAGCCAATAGCTCTTGTTTAGGCAAGTCCTATTGGCTTTGCCACTGCTTGTATTACTTGCAAATCATAAATTGCAGTCCTTCTAATATAGTAGAGTTAGCTATGAACCAGCATCAAGGAAATGCATGCAAACTGCCAGGCATGGCTTTAGAACCTTATTTTCAGGTCGAGCCTAGACAGCACTTGCACTGTCTCTTCAAGACATGTTGTATATACTTTGTGGGCTCTCAGCCCTCCAATTGCTTTCCATTTGTTTCTTTCAGTTTCCTTTAAAAATCCTTGCTTCCAAGTGGTTAATCTTTCCTAGTTGTCCCTCCTTTTCATTGGTTGTTCACTCCCATAGAGCAGTTCCCCATTACTTGTAGCCTTCCGCTTACCGCATTTTAGTACCTGTAAAAGGGACTACTTTGTCCTTTGTCTAAGACACTTCCACATGAGTACTAGATGTTTTCAATCGCTCCGAGCTCCGACTTCTGTTTCTGTAAACAAGGCAGTAATTCTTGTTATCTCCTCACATTTGCTGTGCTTTCAAAGATCGAGCTCAAATGACAGAATCTGTTTTCTAGGGCATGTCTTTAATTTTTATTCTTTGACTTCAAAGTGAGAGGATTTCTCCCGTCCTCCAAACCCCTCCCGCTTCGCTGGTTGCTTTTTATTTTTTTAGAAGACTCCAAAAGGATCTTTGTTCTCTTTCATGTGCCACCCAAGCCTAATAGCAGGAGCAGAAGCCTGCCAGCAAGTGGTCCAATCTCAATAAGGTGTCAATCACACTCCCTTAGAAGGCAGCTCTTTTGTGCCCTCCTCTGTCTTTGGGAAGATGAAACATTTAATCAGAAAAACACATGGGTGACTGGACCAAGAACTCTACCTGGATTCTGTATTTTTCATTTTCTTTTTGGGTATGATATAGACCCAGAAAATGTCCTAAAGGTACGACATCTTTATTATTCCCAGCATCTCAACCACTCTCCTCAGCAAACTTTTTATTTTTGCTCAGAACGGTTTGCAATTATTTTATTTTTTGTGTCGCCGCCCCTCCCACCCCAACCCCCTATTGTCTGTCCTCATTTTAAATACACTATTTCCTATGCTGGCTTCCCGCTTGTCAGAGTTGTAACATGGGTCATTTCACATGAAACAGCTGGTCAAGTCATACCATTTTCTCTAGAGCAAGGAACCCGTAATCATGGGAACTTGCACACGTTTATATGCCCACATTAAAAGCATTATTCTGGCACTTATTTGTTTAATGTTTTTTACAGTATATAGTTTAAGCACTTTTTGAACTTTTATACTGAATTTATTTTGTCCAGAATAGTTTTTGGCGAGCAGAGGGCACAGTTGTGTTTCTTTATATGAATTGTAACTAGCGAGTTGAGTGTGTGTCCGTTGAGTGTTGTGGGGTATGCAGCTGGAGGGGCACCGTTGTGTTTCTGCTTCCATGGTCTAGCTCACCATATCCCTGAGGTGCTTTCCTTATCGTTTCTTCGCAGGGGACAGTTTTGTGGTGAATGCCTGCCTGGTTCGCAAGGAAATCGAAGACTGGATGGTGAAGCAGAAATGTTTGGGCAGCGGAGGCTTCTCGGGACTGCAGAACCAAGCCTGCCGGTATATGGCTGGCTGCGAGTTCAGCCACTCTAGGGTACATAGGGGAAAAGGCATGTTCCTCTATTTCACATTTCCGTTAATATTGCGTTTGCATGGACCTTCAAAAGACAGCTCGCGCTTACAGTGGGCTGTGGAAGCATCTTTGTTTAAAGGAACCAGGTAAAAAGTATTTATAAACTCATAAGTAAATCATGTTATCCTAAGCAGCGCTTTACATTGTCAGGGACCAGTAGGATTTCAGGATATGCACTTAGAGGCAGATCTACAAGAAAGTGCCGCAGCGCGGCACCGCAAGCACTTTGGCTGCGCCACGCTGCGGCACTTTCAGAGCACAGGAATGAGACATATCTACGATGATATGTTGCATTCCTGTGCTCTCCCCAGTGCTGGCGCAGAAACAGCTGCCGAGCGCCGGCGCAGGCACCCTGGCACCATGGTGCAAGGATGCCTGTGCCATGGGGAGATTGCTTTTGTGAAAGAAGGGGCCACTTCCTGCACAAAAGCAATCACTGCAGGCATTTTCCTCTTTCAATGCATGCTGTGGAATGCAGCACGCATTGAAAGAGGAAAAAACAAGGAGAAATGAAAACATTTCTCCTCGCTGCGCCTCGCTACGCCACCCCTAGGGTGGCACAGCAAACTGACGCATTTCCAGGTTTACGATTTCTCGTAAATCTGGAAATGCATCAGTGGACAGGGTTGTTGCGTGGGAACACCAACAGCAACACCCATGTACCGCCCCTAACACGCAAAGTGCTGCGTGAACAGGGGCGATATTTACAAGCACAGGTTAAGTCACGCAGGGTGACTTTACCTGCGCTTGTCAATATCCATTAGCAGACTAAGCCACCGGTGCGTCACGCAATGTGATGCACCGGCGATGCATGGGGCTTGTAAATCTGCCCCTTAGTGTGCCTGAAGGAAGAGATTTCACACACTATAAAACTTTTCTACTGCAATATGTAGATGGTAATTTAGCAGACTTTAATATCTTTCCTACGATAGAACAACCATTCAGTATGAGACGCAGATTGCCGTGACTGTGGTTCCATAGTACTCAATGTTGTACCATGCTGTTAAGTTTGGCGCCATTTTGTCCAGTGTGGCGCCATCATTGTGTCCAGAGTGGTGCTATGCCATTTTCTGTAGTGTAGAGTCCTGTTTCTAAGCATGGTATAATTTCTTTGATTGTTCGCCATGTTATTTAGTGTGGTGTTGTTTTATCCATTGTGGTGTCCTGTCTATTATGATGCTATGTTGTTCATCGTGATGTCATGTTAATGAAGGTTATGCCATGTTGTCCATTATGGTGTCACTAATGTTTTCCACTGTGACATATTTTCTAGTGTAATGTCCATGTTGTGCTGTTCACTTTGATGCAACGCTGCCATGTTGTCTACTTTTGTGTCGTGTTGTCGAGTGTGGTAACAACTTTTCTAGTGGGATGCCACTATATGTGCCGAGGTTCCATGTACTTTTATTTGCCGGCACATATGGATAATACGTGATATCTTGAGAGAAAGGACAGATATGTAGCGTTAACATTTCGCTGTCATGGTGTTTCATTGCTATTGAATTTATTGTTTTTAGCGTTTCTGGCTCCCCTCTCACTGAATATTCTTGTTACTTTATGAAAGCATTTCTGAGAGCTATTAGGCTGTCAGACTACTGTGAAGGTTTGGCTGACCAGCACTCTTTCACCGTGCCTGCCATTCAGTTCAGCACTAGAGTTAGGAGGAGTAGGTCTTCGGGATCTGCAGCAAGCGTTTGTGTTGGAAATATGACACGCTGGGAGCAGCAGTGCCAATATACTATGCTTCCGTAAATGGTTATGTGTCTTCCTGTATGTGGCGGCTGGCATGTCCAGACGGTGAGGCGGGTAGCAAAAAAAATAATACATTGAATAAACTTACCTTCCGGCAACAAGGCGAAGTCATCTGTCGTCTTCTATCCTCGGACAGGCCCCAAGCAAATCCTGGCGCTGCTCTCCTGCTCATGAGCGGTACAAAAGGGGGTGGTGATGAACGGAGCATCTGAACCAATCAAACACTCACACCCAGTCAACAGATCTGGGTTTAATCCATCACCGTTCTTTAGCCCACTCTGCCACCCCAGTTCAGACATGGCTATATGCAAATCAGTCTGACCCTGTGCCTCATGGGAACAGTCCAGCCCGAACTGCCAAGCCATGCCTTCCCTGGACCGGAAACAAGCTTCCTTGGACCGGTTTCTGTCATTTCAGCCGTCTTCAGCCAGGCTTGCTTGAATCCAGTGGCAAAGTGAGCAAGGGACATATACAAATATATTAATAACAAAGGGGGGAGGGAGAGAAAAAAAAAGTGGATTCAGTCTGCCCAGGTATATTTCATAAACAAAATAGAATCCACTAAGACGGTGGGGGTGGTGGTCCCTGCTATAGTGGGGAGCACACAGTGTTGTTTAAATACCCCTCTAACACCAACAAGCCCCTTGGTGTTATGCTTCATCATAGGGGTCTTCGCACCCCTCTACGGGATGCGGCGTGCTGCGACCGACGACTATGTGGGAGCATTATCTGTGGACTATGTGTGAATGTGTGTGGGGTAATAAATGTGAGTGGTGGAGTGGTGAAAGGTGATAGTTAAAAGATACCTGGCTCGTGGGGTGAAAAATACACTTTTATTAGGCCCCCGGCTGGTATCATTAAAAGCGGTGCAGTGAGAGGTTGCTAGTGTATAATTATGTACATCAACCTCATTTGTGCGTCTACATGAACATGTTTCGGAGTGAAAAACTCCTTCTTCAGGACGGGAATTGCACAAAGGCCCCCACCTTACTCACATGAATGTAAATGTTAAAGTGTATTATATAAATAAGGGGACGTGAACTATAGGTGTTATGTACCTAGTCTGTAGTTCAGTAATGTAGTCTTTCTGCGCTCAATTGGGGTGTATTTAAGACTTCATGATAATGACTAAAATGCCTCATGAGCCTTTTGCGTGTTGTTTGTGGTTTTCATCATGCTTAGTTCAGCGATGATTTCTGCAGGATGCGATATGCCCTCTTCCCCTCAACGCGGCTCCGCTGGTTAACCAGTAAGGTGGGGACCTTTGTGCAATTCCCGTCCTGAAGAAGGAGTTTTTCACTCCGAAACATGTTCATGTAGACGCACAAATGAGGTTGATGTACATAATTATACATTAGCAACCTCTCACTGCACCCCTTTTAATGATACCAGTCGGGGGCCTAATAAAAGTTTATTTTCCACCCCACGAGCCAGGTATCTTTTAACTATCACCTTTCACCACTCACATTTATTACCCCACACACATTCACACAAAGTCCACAGATAGTGCTCCCACGTAGTCGTCGGTCGCAGCACGCCGCATCCCGTAGAGGGGTGCGAAGACCCCGATGATGAAGCATGACACCAAGGGGCCTGTTGGTGTGTGAGGGGTATTTAAACAACACTGTGTGCTCCCCAACATAGTAGGGACCACCACCCCCACCGTCTTAGTGGAATCTATTTTGTTTACATATACAAGTAGCCTTTGTATTATCATAAACACATTAGAATAGTAATCACACAATATACACTGTGCTAACTGGCACTAGCCACTATTTACATGGGATTATATACACATGACAGGGCCAATTGGGCCACTGTCAGAACCGTCCCAAAGTAAAGATAGTAAATGTAGTACACAAACAGTAATTCTGGCAAAACACTGTACTCAGCATTATATCCTGCAACATAAATCATAGTATGCAATCAGCATCATATCAGGCGTAAAATGCATTAAGCGTCAATCTCATAAGCCTAATCATATTAGACCATAACCTCCTAATCATTAATCACAGTAGATAATAACCTTACAAGCATAAACCACAGTATGTAAATAACCTCATAATCATAAACCACATTAGAGGCATAAATCAGGGTGCATAAATCACATTTCCTGTGCACCACATAAATCACATTAGCGCTTGGCGCCCTATCAACCTAACACAGTCCCCCTCGCCAACTGGCCTTCTCAGAGGGCTCAAATGCCCTATGTTGATAATGTCAGTGCTGGGCCAGGGACAGACTAATTTGCATACAGCCAGGTTCTGAGCTGGGATGGTGCAGTGAGCTAAAAAAACGGTGATGGATCAAGCCCTGATCTTTGGACTGGGTAAGAGTGGTCTGCTTAATTCAGACACTCTGTTCATCACCACCCCCTTTTCTGAATCGTTTTTGTCCACCATAAGCGTGGAAGGGTATACTCAGATGTGAGTCCCTTGCTCATTGCACCATCAGGATTCAAGCAAGCCGGGCCGAAGACGGCTGAAATGCCAGAAACCGGTCCCCGGAAGCTTGTTTCCTTCCCAGTATAAGAATTGGCTTGGTAGTTTGGTCTGCCCTGTTCCCATGATGCACTGGGCCAGGGACAGACTAATTTGCATACAGCCAGGTTCTGAGCTGGGATGGTGCAGTGAGCTAAAAAACGGTGATGGATCAAGCCCTGATCTTTGGACTGGGTAAGAGTGGTCTGCTTAATTCAGACACACTGTTCATCACCACCCCCTTTTCTGAAACTTCTAAAAGTGGCATTTCTAAAATAGTCATAATAAATCTGCGCACACCATTGTGCAGCATTTATTATTACAATTCCAAATATACTCAACTTGACCGCGCTGCTCCTCCCATATCAGGGATTACCACTGAAATACTTATCAGGGAATCCCCAATGCATTCCTATGGGAGGGCAGGCCAATCCTACCAAACATAACACAGAGTGCACACACTTTATTTACACTGGGCAGCAGTGCTAAAGTGCCCAGAGGCCTAAAACCACCAACACCATGTCAGAAATAAGGATAGGAGAAAGGAAAAAAGTGTAGGGATTACCCTGCAAAAAGGGCCAAGTCCAACACAACCCCCTTCCAGCCAAAACGCAGGGTAGACCAATCACTACCATGATGGGCTTCCGTGCTTTGGGCGATAGAACACAGACACAGGCCCGCACTGCAGGGACGCCCTCCGGTTCTACGCCACTCTGAACCCATGTGTTCCCCTCTGTAAAAAAAACTCTCAGGCCCAACTAGGCTACCCCACTGGTACTCCCTAGTTGTCCACGGCCAGGACCAGGCCCTAGGCCACCCAGATGTCACTGGTCCTCGCCAATCCACAGAGGGGGGGAGTAAGCCCTGGCACATAATAGCCATTTCCACTCTTCCTATCAGTGTAGTTCTAATCTGCCACTGACCCTTCAACCTGGGGTTCCCCTCTCTCCTCCTATGAGAGGCAACCTCAGAACACAATTTACCCACCAGTTCAGGACCTCTCTCCAGCAACTGGTCTACCAACCTGGGATGTAAACCCTCAGGCTGTACCAGGGTCAGAGGTGAGGACTCCCTCCCTCTGCACCCCCTTCCAGAGCTCTGCACCCTCCCAACTGGAGTGGTACCCCTAGAAGCTACACCAGTCAGGACACTGATTATAGTTGCCCTTCCCTCCAGGTCAGGCATACCCTGAACCTGGTTTCCCAACCCAGGGACAGAACCCTTTGGTTCAACAATTGCCCGGCAAACCAGGACTTCCCGGGGAGTACATATTCCCTTCCCGAGGGTGACCTATAACTAATGTGTTGTGTTACAGTCTGCCTGGTGCAAATCTTCCGACTTCCTGTCCATTTGACAGTGCATGAAGATCCCCCAAGACAGAAGTGGTGTCACCATGGTCATTCATTAGTGACTCAGCCCTTCTGGCTGGCTCCTGACCCACTAGTTCTCCCACTGGGGACTCTTTCCCCCTCTCAGCCCTCAATCTGGACCTCTGCACCCTCCATTTAGGAGTGGCACTGCCAGACACCAGAACTGATGGAGGCCTGATTACAGACACTCCCAGCTCACCTAACACAGGGAGATCCCCCTCAAAGGACGGTCCAACAGGACAGACTAGGCTCCCTACCTGGTGTTCCCTTAAAAAAACACCCAGTACTGGAGACTGAGTTTGAGGCACGGAACACGGCCCAGTTTCACACCTTCCCCTGTGAGATAGGATGTGAGGCCTTGCAACCTCCTCACTATAAGGGTACCTAGCTAGGCTACTCTGAACCACTTCCACCACTTTGTGTTGGAAGATACCTGCTCCTTCTGTTTGGCTTGGATCGGGCTCCTCTTCTTGCGACGTGCATCCGGAGAGCCCCCACTCCTCGTGGACTCTTGCTCCTCCTTGGCCTCGCTCTCCTCTCGGGCTCCACTTTTCCCAGTCCCTCTTCTGGTACTGGGACTTCAACGTGGAGCCTGCGAGGGTTCGGACTGGTCTCCTCAGGCTCTAGACCTCTTGACGGAGGGGGGGTAGGCTCCCGCCTTCCTTTCGGGACATGTTCAGCCCCGGACCAGGCAACCTTGCCTGACTTCTGAGTCGCGTTCCCGGTGCGGTACTGCAGCGCTGTCTTCTCCTTGACTTGGGTTTGCGGCTGTGATTCCTTGTAGATGTGGGGTGGGCACCCGCCATAATTATCACAAAAAGGAGGAGGGCACCCGCTGTAAATAACCTCCGCAATGCGGGGTGGGCACCCGCCGTTTAAGTAAGCATAAATGCGGGGTGGGCACCCGCAATTTAAATATTTATAAAGCGGGGTAGGCTTCGTCTCGGCAGGCGCAATGCGAGGTGGGCACTCACTTTTCTGGCATCAATGAGGGGTTCCCCACGTCGGGATTCCCTCCAAACAAGTTGCAGCTCGGGGCTGCAAGGCCCACACGCTCTTTTCCTCCTTTGGCAGTTTTTAAAATACAGCACTCCCACGGTGCTAGGAGTCTTTAAGGTCCTGGAAAATTGAAAGAAAAGCGCTCACAGGGCGCAAGAGTCTTCCAGGGTCCATGGGGCATAGCTGGGCCCAGGGAGGCCAGCACACAGGGCCCTCCTGCAGGGAGGTAAGCCCCTGTGGCAGTTCCTCCTGGGCCCCAGCAGCAGCAAAAAGCCCCCAGCAAGTCTAGAAACAGCACCCGTTCATGGGGTCACAGCCCTTCTACTTATACTCATTTTCCCCTTTGTCTGTAGTGCAGGGATTGGGGGAACCAGATGCAACTGGTTCAGAGGGGAATTGGAGCACTTCGTTTACAAGACTCCTCTTTCCCTTTGTCAGGTGGGGGTCGGTGATCAGACACACCACAGGGGGCAGAGCCAGCATTGTACAGGCTAGGCACAGACCTATTCAGGGTCAGGGATTACTCCTCCCACTACTCCCAATGCAGATGTCCCATTCAGCCTAGTGCTCACTCACCCTGTCCCTCCTGGAGCCACACACACCTCCAAGCCCCTGTCACTCACAAGCCAGACATGCAATTCACATCAGGCAGGTAGACCCATAGCACACAGAAATGCCAACTTCTAAAAGTGGTATTTCTAAAATAGTCATAATAAATCTGCACACACCATTGCTCAACATTTATTATTACAATTCCAAATATACTAAACTTGACCACGCTGCTCCTCCCATATCAGGGATTACCACTGAAACACTTTTCAGGGAATCCCAATGCATTCCTAAGGGAGGGCAGGCCAATCCTACCAAATGTAACACAGAGGGCGCAAGCACTTTACACTGGGCAGCAGTGCTAAAGTGACCAGAGGCCGAAAACCACCAACACCATGTCAGAAATAAGGTTAGGAGAAAGGCAAAACGTTTAGGGATGCCCCTGCAAAAAGGGCCAAGTCCAACAGTAATAATAATGGATCACAACATTGTTGTGCATGCCAGATATTCTTATCAAGCAAGAGATGTGCATTCACAGAAAAAAAGGGATGAGCAGAAACACATTCACATTCATACTTGCCAACCCTACTGATTTAGGTGGTAGGCTACTGATTTGTAGGGACTCATGCCGTATACCATTTTTTTGTTCAAAATCTATTTTATTATTTATCACATCTAAGCAGTTCAAATATAATGCCTATCGATGCCCAATGACCTACGGAGCCCTGCCCGGGCCCAATAGCCCTAAGGTGTTAAAGTCGATTGTGGGTGAGTGTGCTTGGAATACTTAACTGGCATAGGTAATAGAGTAACTTCTTCTGTCAGGAGCTGTTTGCCAACATACAACAAAAAGAGAAACTGGGAACAAAAAAGGGTGGGCAAAAAATAGGAAAGGTTGGAGGAGAGGGTTCACATAAACACAACGCTTGGAGATACGCCCTAACCCTGATTTGTCGTTGGCGCCTGAGTTAGTGGCGAGAGGGGGGGAGGGGAGAGCTGGAGGAAAAGTAAGTCCTTGGCCAACCCTAATTCAATCTGGGAGGTCTGCCCCTCAATATAGGATCTTCGAATAATTGAAGGGCCCATAGGCGCAGGGGAAGGGAGCAAGAGTGTTCTAGTTTAGTTAAGTGTTGCACTAGGGGTTGCCAAATTTGCACATATTGAGTATCAGAGTACTCAAGGCGATTGGACAGGAGCTCCATCGCCATTATGTGCCAGAGTAGGGTGAGCCACACCGGAGATGGAGGGGTCAGGGCTTTTTTCCAATGCAGCGCAATGACCTGCTTTGTCGCCCCTAGCATGTGAAGGATCAAACGCCAATCGGAGTGGGTCATGGCTTCGAGAGTTTTGAGGTTGGAGACCAAGGATCGTTATCCCTGGCGTACTCGGGATAGGGAATCCCATTACATCTTTGATGTGGCTCAACACCTTCTTCCAGAAAAGTGTCAGTAGTCGGCAGGACCACCAAATTTGAATAAACAAACCTGTGTCAGTCTTTCAGCGCCAGCACAGGGATGTGGAGGTAGGACACATTTTCTGGAGGCTAAGTGGAGTGTAATACCAACAGGTCATAACTTTATATGCCGTCTCTGGTTGCACAATGCTTTTGTAGGTGTTGGGGATGTTTCTCCACAGCTGTTCCCATTGTTCCGAAGTGGCATCTTCTGCAATATCTATGTGCCATTTCTGTTGATAGGGGTGCGGGGGCAGAGGGTTAGAGTGTTGCAGGATTTGGTAAGTGTGTGAAATCAGGCCTCGCTCAAAGGAGCATACTAACGTCTCGAATGAGGCGAGTTGTCGCGTGGCTCCCTGCTTGTTTAGGGGGGCATGCAACCAGTGCCGAATTTGATAGTATTGCATGTGCGCCGTAGATGGGAGATGGAATTCCTGCGTGCACTGGTCAAAAGATTTCAAGACCTCTCCCTCAAAGAGATCAGCGATTATACGACACTCTCTGCTTACCGAAACCTGAAAAGAGCTGAGCTCTAGGGATGGGGGGAAGCCAGGATTGCAGGCAAGGGGCATATTGGGGGAGGGGGAGGAAATGAGCCCACAGCTTATTGCTACTCTATTCCATATATCCAGGACCGTTCTTGTTAGAGTGGCGATTCAGGCACTGCCCGGCCTGCTCTTTTTGGCAGCCAGGCCAAGTCCCACAGCGGGCAGCATGCCGCTGCCCTGTCCATTTGAAACTAATGTTTCTCGCTTTCGCAAACCACCCACTCTGAAATATAACGCAGATGTGCCGCCCGGTAGTAGACGAGAAGTTTGGGACTGGCAAGATCCCACCAGTCTTTTGGCAACATTAAGAGCCTGTTGGAAAACCTTGGCCTTTCTTTGCCCCAAATGAAAGTATTGACCTGTTACTGGAGGCTCATAATATCCCCTTGAGGAATGGGTGTCGGGAGTGCTTGGAAGAGATATAATACCATGGGCAGTTCTGACCTTTTAACCGCATTAAGGCGGCCTAGCCATGATGTGGGAAGCGATTTCCATCTCCTCTTCCCTAATGGAGCGTCTGCAATCCGGCCAATTTGCCTGAGGCAACGAGTCCAGTGTGGCCATGATATTAAGGCCCAAGTACCGAATTGAATGATGAGCCCACTGGAACAGGGTACGAGCACTAAACTCGACAATCTCTTGGCGGGAAAGAATGAGATTCAATGCCTGCGATTTACTGACTATATCTTTAGCCCTGAGATATGTTCAAAGAGAGAGAGTATATTGAGCAGCGCAGGAAGAGAGCTTGCAGGGTCGGTTAGGGTGAGAAGTAGGTAGTCAGCAGATAGTGCAATTTTATGTTTGTCACTTCCAAATTGTATGCCCTTGATTGCATCAGACTGGCGTATGCTGATCGCTAGGGGTTCTATTGCCAGGGCAAAGAGCAGAGGTGACAAGGGGCATACCAGATGGGTTCCCCATAGGATCTGGAAGGGAGGGGCCAGTAGCCCATTGACTCTAATTTGTACCGATGGGACCATATAGGAAGCCATAGTACGAGATATCATGACCGGACCCAATCCAATCCTCCGTAGTACAGCTGTAAGAAAGGTCCAGTCTACCCTATCAAACGCTTTCTCAGCGTCAAGGGAAAGCAGAAATGCTGGAATACTGCACCGCTGGACCTTTTCCACCAGATGGGCTATCCACCTAATGTTGTCTGCCCACTGTCGTTGGTGTATAAATCCTACCTGGTCTGGGTCTACCAAGCTAGGGAGGTGTGGTGCCAGGTGCTGCACCAGAATTTTGGTATATAGTTTAGCATCCACTTTGAGCAGAGAGATGGGGTGTAGGAGGCACAGGACTTCGGGTCCTTCCCTTGCTTACGGAATAGCACTATCTCTGCCTTACACATGGTAGAGGTCACACTAGTGGTATTGGTAAAGGAGTTAAATAACTGGAGTAGGGGGGCCAGCAGCTGAGAAAGTGACAAACGATAGAAAGAAATTGTGAAGCCATCAGGGCCAGGAGATTTGCCTAGTGGGAAGCTTTTTGATGCTCTTTTGAAGTTCTTCTAGGGTAATTGGGTCTTTCAGTTGCTGGGCATGAAAAGGGTCAAGCAGTGTCCAAGTACACAAGGCAAGAAATGGCTCCATTTCTTCTTGGACAATTTTGCCCTGGCTTTAAAGAGCTAAGTAGAAAGTACTGAATGCCTGTTGTTTGTCTGTTTCTGAGATAGCCCATGTTCCCCTGTTAATCTCAACCCTGGCAATATGATTGCGGGATATACGCATACGGGGTCGACGGGCCAGTAGGGAGCCCACCTTATTGCCCCCTTTGTAATATTTTTGCTTCAGAGTAGGGGGGAGTGTTCGGCTTTGTTTACACAGATCGCTTTTAGTCGGCACCGAAGAGAGGCCAGTCGCTTTTGGTGTTGCCTTGACATCATTGGATGCTCCTGTCCCTCAAGCGCCTTAATATCTCTGGTGAGGCCTGCCTCTACTAAACGGTATTCCTGTGTTCGGGCAATTGAGATCGAGGTGATGGTGCCTTGAATGGTTGCCTTGAAGGCATCCCAGAGGGTGTGGCCACTAGTGTCAAGGAGATCGTTCATTTCAAAGTACTTTTAGATTGCATGCCGTTATTCTACCACATTGACCTGGTCTTGTGGGATGTGTGGGGGGGAGCCTCCAACAGGGCACAGAGCAGGAGATCGCTCCCATGCCTCCCAAAATGATCTCTAGGTGGGCGTGATCTGATATAGATATGTCAGATATTGTTGGGGGCGCTAGGTGGCGCACATCCAAGATGGTCTCACACCTGTGAGGCTCTGGCAGCTTAGCATCAACATCCGGCAATTATCCTGATTTCTACCCCAGACAGTCATTAACTTTTGTGCTCCAGCTCTTTGTTGAGGTCTCCGCTCTTGGCGGTAAAAAGATCGGTGCTTTAGCACCTCTGTGGACCTAGCTGCGAGGAGCGGACTGCCGCGCGGGCTGATGTGGCCGGTGCCGCTGGACGCCGACCTGGGGACTGCAGCTGCTTGAGCCCGCAGCCCTTCCCGGAGACTTGGTCTGCCTGCAGCGCACCACCCTCCAGCCGCTCTCTACTGCTGCCGGTGCCTTGCAAAAGTATCTGCGGGGATCCAACCGCGGGGGGGGCGGGAATCGGCATTGCGGACCCCTGACTGCAGTAAGAAGCCACACTATCTGAGGTAGGACTGCGGGGGGGACCCTACTCGTCCACGATTCAGAAAAGGGGGTGGTGATGGACAGAGCTTCTGAGTTAAACAGAACACTCATACCCAGTCAAAAGATCAGGGCTTGATCCATCACCGTTTTTTAGCTCACTGCACCATCCCAGTTCAGAACCTGGCTACATGCAAATTAGTCTGTCCCTGGCCCAGTGCATCATGGGAACAGGGCAGACCAAACTACCAAGCCAATTCTTTACTGGAAAGGAAACAAGCTTCCGGGGACCGGTTTCTGGCATTGCAGCCGTCTTCGGCCCGGCTTGCTTGAATCCTGATGGTGCAGTGAGCAAGGGACTCATGTCTGAGCATACCCTGCCACTCCTATAGAGGCCAAAACGATTCAGAAAAGGGGATGGTGATGGACAGAGCATCTGAGTTAAACAGAACACTCATACCCAGTCAAAAGATCAGGGCTTGATCCATCACCGTTTTTTAGCTCACTGCACCATCCCAGTTCAGAACCTGGCTACATGCAAATTAGTCTGTCCCTGGCCCAGTGCATCATGGGAACAGGGCAGACCAAACTACCAAGCCAATTCTTTACTGGAAAGGAAACAAGCTTCCGGGGACCGGTTTCTGGCATTGCAGCCGTCTTCGGCCCGGCTTGCTTGAATCCTGATGGTGCAGTGAGCAAGGGACTCATGTCTGAGCATACCCTGCCACTCCTATAGTGGCCAAAACGATTCAGAAAAGGGGGTGGTGATGGACAGAGTATCTGAGTTAAACAGAACACTCATACCCAGTCAAAAGATCAGGGCTTGATCCATCACCGTTTTTTAGCTCACTGCACCATCCCAGTTCAGAACCTGGCTACATGCAAATTAGTCTGTCCCTGGCCCAGTGCATCATGGGAACAGGGCAGACCAAACTACCAAGCCAATTTTTTACTGGAAAGGAAACAAGCTTCCGGGGACCGGTTTCTGGCATTGCAGCAGTCTTCGGGCCGGCTTGCTCGAATCCTGAAGGTGCAGTGAGCAAGGGACTCATGTCTGAGCATACCCTGCCACTCCTATAGTGGCCAAAACGATTCAGAAAAGGGGGTGGTGATGGACAGAGCATCTGAGTTAAACAGAACACTCATACCCAGTCAAAAGATCAGGGCTTGATCCAGCACCGTTTTTTAGCTCACTGCACCATCCCAGTTCAGAACCTGGCTACATGCAAATTAGTCTGTCCCTGGCCCAGTGCATCATGGGAACAGGGCAGACCAAACTACCAAGCCAATTCTTTACTGGAAAGGAAACAAGCTTCCGGGGACCGGTTTCTGACATTGCAGCCGTCTTCGGCCCAGCTTGCTTGAATCCTGATGGTGCAGTGAGCAAGGGACTCATGTCTGAGCATACCCTGCCACTCCTATAGTGGCCAAAACGATTCAGAAAAGGGGGTGGTGATGGACAGAGCATCTGAGTTAAACAGAACACTCATACCCAGTCAAAAGATCAGGGCTTGATCCATCACCGTTTTTTAGCTCACTGCACCATCCCAGTTCAGAACCTGGCTACATGCAAATTAGTCTGTCCCTGGCCCAGTGCATCATGGGAACAGGGCAGACCAAACTACCAAGCCAATTCTTTACTGGAAAGGAAACAAGCTTCCGGGGACCGGTTTCTGGCATTGCAGCCGTCTACGGCCCGGCTTGCTTGAATCCTGATGGTGCAGTGAGCAAGGGACTCATGTCTGAGCATACCCTGCCACTCCTATAGTGGCCAAAACGATTCAGAAAAGGGGGTGGTGATGGACAGAGCATCTGAGTTAAACAGAACACTCATACACAGTCAAAAGATCAGGGCTTGATCCATCACCGTTTTTTAGCTCACTGCACCATCCCAGTTCAGAACCTGGCTACATGCAAATTAGTCTGTCCCTGGCCCAGTGCATCATGGGAACAGGGCAGACCAAACGACCAATGCAATGCCAGAAACCGGTCCCCGGAAGCTTGTTTCCTTTCAAGTAAAGAATTGTCTTGGTAGTTTGGTCTGCCCTGTTCCCATGATGCACTGGGCCAGGGACAGACTAATTTGCATGTAGCCAGGTTCTGAACTGGGATGGTGCAGTGAGCTAAAAAACGGTGATGGATCAAGCCCTGATCTTTTGACTGGGTATGAGTGTTCTGTTTAACTCAGATGCTCTGTCCATCACCACCCCCTTTTTTGAATCGTTTTGGCCACTATAGGAGTGGCAGGGTATGCTCAGATGGGAGTCCCTTGCTCACTGCACCATCAGGATTCATGCAAGCCGGGCCGAAGATGGCTGCAATGCCAGAAACCGGTCCCCGGAAGCTTGTTTCCTTTCCAGTAAAGAATTGGCTTGGTAGTTTGGTCTGCCGTGTTCCCATGATGCACTGGGCCAGGGACAGACTAATTTGCATGTAGCCAGGTTCTGAACTGGGATGGTGCAGTGAGCTAAAAAAACGGTGATGGATCAAGCCCTGATCTTTTGACTGGGTATGAGTGTTCTGTTTAACTCAGATGCTCTGTCCATCACCACCCCCTTTTTTTAATCGTTTTGGCCACTATAGGAGTGGCAGGGTATGCTCAGATGTGAGTCCCTTGCTCACTGCACCATCAGGATTCAAGCAAGCCGGGCCAAAGACGGCTGCAATGCCAGAAACCGGTCCCCGGAAGCTTGTTTCCTTTCCAGTAAAGAATTGGCTTGGTAGTTTGGTCTGCCCTGTTCCCATGATGCACTGGGCCAGGGACAGACTAATTTGCATGTAGCCAGGTTCTGAACTGGGATGGTGCAGTGAGCTAAAAAACGGGGATGGATCAAGCCCTGATCTTTGACTGGGTATGAGTGTTCTGTTTAACTCAGATGCTCTGTCCATCACCACCCCCCCTTTTTTTAATCGTTTTGGCCACTATAGGAGTGGCAGGGTATGCTCAGATGTGAGTCCCTTGCTCACTGCACCATCAGGATTCAAGCAAGCCGGGCCGAAGACGGCTGCAAAGCCAGAAACCGGTCCCCGGAAGCTTGTTTCCTTTCCAGTAAAGAATTGGCTTGGTAGTTTGGTCTGCCCTGTTCCCATGATGCACTGGGCCAGGGACAGACTAATTTGCCTGTAGCCAGGTTCTGAACTGGGATGGTGCAGTGAGCTAAAAAACGGTGATGGATCAAGCCCTGATCTTTTGACTGGGTATGAGTATTCTGTTTAACTCAGATGCTCTGTCCATCACCACCCCCTTTTTTGAATCCTACTCGTCCACGGCATTACCACCCTGTGCTGGTCAGCATCACTCCCCCGCTGGATGCCTCCTCACCTTTGCTGAGTGCTTGGGCTACGTGGGACCTTGCCGGGCCCTCTGGACTTTGCTGCTAACTCTCGTGGCCATCATCCTCCACCCTGCAGCTTACGTTCTGACCCGCGAGAGACCTGTCCGCATAGGAGTTGGCGGGGCTGCGGACTTGGATGCGCCGCTCCATCTCTGTATTCATCCGAGGGCTTTGTGTTGCCCGTTGATGGCGTTTGGACCTGGCCGCCCTCCCACGGGTGCACTACCATCCCTCCTGCGACTCGACCTGCCCGCGTAAGGAGCCGCGATGACGCGGTTCGGGCCTGGGCCTGACGCAGGGCAGCACCTTGTGATTTTCCAGCGGGGAGCCTTTAGATGCTGGTTGCGCGCCCCCGCTGTGTGATGACCCTGGTGTTCACTCTTGCATTATACCCCTGCCCCTGCTGGTCTCATACCTACTTGAAGGGCCTCCTTGGACTCCTGTGCGCTGCACACTTATACTGGACCTGCTTTGGGACTGCTTCTTGCTGTGGCTGCACCGCTCCATTGTTCTATTGACCGGCTGCGCTGGTGTGGGGGCTGCTGAGTGCTGTGGAGGGGTATTGTCCTTGGCCTTTCAGCCTGATCGGTGCTGTGTGCCCGGAATGTTCTATGCTTCACCACCTCTCTACACACACTGACTATAGCTGTATATTAATTAACTTGGTCCTGGTATAATCACCTACAACCTGGTGCGACTGGCTCCACGTGCTACTCGACCATTATGCTCTGTGCTGGCCTGCTGTGAGGCTCTCGCCCTCCCCCCACTGTGTGATTTGCTGACGCCATATCGCTGAGAACCTCCCCTGCATCACTATAGTACCACGAGCATTCCTCTCCTGCTGTGAATTCACAACGTGCTGCATTTACTTCCTCCTGCTGCAGAGGGGCCTGTCTGTCTGGGGCAACGAGACGCAATGGGTAAGACTGACGCTCACCAACCACGTCTCACATTTGACGCTCAAAAAAAAGCAGTGACAAGATCGAATTCAGCAGACCCTGCACCTACCACCATGGAACAAACACAATCCCTGGCGCAAGCCGCTGGATATGATGTTAAATCAATTCTCCTTGCTGTGCAGCACAGTCTATCAGACTTATCAGGGAAAATGGACACCATGAATAACCGCTTGAACTTCCTCATGCAAAAAGTCGATAAACACGACGGACAGTTAAAGGAGGCGGAGCGCCGCATCTCAGAGACTGAGGATGCCACCACCCGAATGCAAACACAGGTCACGCAGATGGACAAACTGCTGAAAGTGATCACAGCAAAGAACGAGGATATTGAAGCCAGGAACCGCCGCAACAATGTCTGTATTTTAGGCATACCGGAGAGTGCGAACACCGGCCGGATGGAGGACTATGTCAAGCGTCTCCTCAAAAGCTCCTTTGGTGCAGAATCGTTCTCATTGCACCTGGTGGCGGAGCGCACTCATCGCTCCCTGGGCCAGAGGCCGCCCCCTGGAGAGACCCCTCGGCCCGTTATTGCGCGCCTCCTCAAACACCGCGATCGCGACGTTGGACTCCAGAAAGCCAGTAAACTGAAGCCACTACAATTCGAGGGGAAGGCCTTCACAATCTACCCCGACTTTATGCTTGCTGTTCAGGAGGCACGCCTGAAATTCCTCACAGTTAAACAGAAGCTCAGTAAAGCACAATTGGAATACGCCCTTCTATACCCGGCGAAGCTCCGTATAATGGCAAGCATGTAGAAGTGGAAGACTTCCTGAAAACCAATGCACGGCGCTCACCTCGACCGGATCACAGCTCCAGCCTATCCTCCTCGGCCAACGACTAGTCCAGCCTACCGTGGAGCTTCCTGCTGTTAACTAATAAGGGATGGTAAACTACGAGACCCCTGCTCATACGGGCTGCAGCGCGATGCCCTTTACTGACTCATATCCGATGGGCAATAATGGACGCCTTTAATTTGCTGCCATGACCTTGTCATCAGGTCCAGATCAAACTCAGAGACAGATGAGTGCCAGATAGGCTACGCTCATTGTGTCCTGTAATGTGTTCCCTTTTACTGCTCTCCTTTTTCTACTTGCCTGTTGCTGGCTTATGTTGTTTCCTAAGGAGTAGAACCTTGACACTATGCCAAGCACCCTTCCCCCCTTAAGCCGCTTCCTCCTCTGCATGGGTTGTAGCCTGGGGACCGCATCGCAGCTCTTGGGAAGCTAGCAACGGGAAGGGAGGACTACCATCTGGGGCCCCTTACACGGGAAATCCCCCATTGCAAAGTATCCCTGTTGCACTGTATTGGAGTACACATTTATTGTTACTGAAGCTTAGTCCTGTTAGAATGGACTGGCCTAGTTTGGGAATTGGGTGGGAAGAAGTATCCCGGCACGATTGGGGTGCCGATGTGGGTGAGGGGGGGTTGGGGACTGTTAATTCCTACTGGAGACAATGCACCTCTGTTATGTTTATTCACAGAGTCCGACAGGGACAGATGCTGGCTACACCACTTACATATACACTTGAGGTACAATGCCTCTCAAATGTGCCGTTACAAGTTTGTGTCCACTGATATATTGTGTCGGCATTATTATTGTAAAACGACATTTTCCACACGCCTGCAACACAGACAGTCCCTCCCTGCATTAAACTACTCACGTGAAATGTTAGGGGTCTCCGTCACCCACGCAAACGCCGGCAGGTACTATCTTATCTGGGCAGACACCACCTACAAATTGCTATGCTCCAGGAGACACACCTTGACCCTGCGCGACCTTCATGTTTTGGCTCCCGTTGGGCCTCTGTGCAAGCCTTTTCCTCCTACTCCTCATACTCATGTGGCACGCTTATTTTAATAAAGAAAAACACACCGTTCCAACTGGGAGGGATGTACACTGACTCTTCCAGCCGTAGCTGTTTAATCTGGGGAACTTTAGCCACACAATCTGTCACACTTGTCTGTAGTTATGGCCCTAATACAGATGATCCGGATTACTTCACAACGCTCTGGGGGCATGTACTAAAGATAGGTTCCACACATGTTATATGGGGTGGAGACCTCAACACGGTCCTCTGTCCTTCCATGGATCGTTCTCACCCCCTCCCGCATCACTACACAAAAGCGCGTGAAGTCCTCTCAGAGTTGCTCGTGGAAAACGGTCTTGTCGATGTTTGGCGACATGTACATCCCACCATCACGGAAGGTACTTTTTATACGGCTGGGCATTCTGCCTGGTCGAGACTAGATTATTAGTTGTGCTCTCGGGGTGTCATCCCATGGATCAAAATGGCCACTCATATGGCGCGCACCTACTCTGATCACGCTCCAGTGCGCCTCGAAATACTACCGCCTGACTCTGTGGCTGTTCCCCGCTGCTGGCGGCTTTCCCCAGAATCTCTCCTGGACACTGTATTCCAAACTGAATTGAAGGAGGAGATAGAAGACTTCTTTCTCAGGAACTAAGGCTCTGTTGACAGCATTGGCTTGCTATGGGAGGCCTTTAAAGTTACAATTAGAGGTGTCTGTATGTCCAAGAGTTTTGGAGTGCACTGCGACCTTAGGAGGGATTGGAAACGCCTTGAACTCGAAATTAAACGGCTGGGGGTGGACATGTGGGCGACTAGCTCCGGAGATAAGCGCGCTGCTCTCCGCAAACTTTTGACGGAGTACACTGACTCTGCGAACCGAGAGGTGAAATTCAGAGGTAAATATTATACTGCCCGCCGCTACGGCGAGTGTGAGAGACCGGGTCGGGCACTTGCGAGCACTATAAAAATGCCTCTCTTCTCAAACCACATCTTGGACGTGGTGGACGATAGTGGCGCACGTTACAGAGACAGCTTAGACATTCTCAATGTCTTCACTGCATATTACTCAGAACTTTACGGTTCACACCGCTCGACCCCCACTGACTTCCCTTCTTATTTTTGTGACATAACCCTGGGTTGGCTGGGAGATTCCCAACGCGAGTTCCTAGCAGCCCCGTTTGAAGACGATGAGTATCGTGAAGCCATTATGCAAATGACATCTGGGAAGGCGCCCGGCACGGATGGGCTATCTATTGACTTTTGCAAAATGTACATGGATAAGCGGGTCCCAGTGCTGAAGGAAGTATTTCTCGAGGCCCATGAGACACTCACCCTGCCTGGCACCATGAGGGAGGCACTCATCACATCTTTATTAAAACCTGGCAAACCTGCAGATCGCTGCGAGTCCTATAGGCCTCTCTCACTAATAAACACTGATGCGAAAATATTGGCTAAATTATTGGCCAACCGGCTCAGTCTACTAAAACTAGTCCTCCCCGACCAGGCCGGGTTTATACCAGGGAGAGCTACATCCCACAACCTTAGGACCCTCTTTTCCATTTTGCAAGCCGTAGACCCACAATTACAATTGGTAGCTGTGTTTCTCGATGCCTCAAAGGCTTTTGATTCAGTGGAGGGGGACTACCTCTTTACTGTATTACAGTGTAAGTGCCTCCCCGTTGGATTCCTCACCTGGATAAGGCTTTTGTAAACCTATTCACACTGCGAGAGTTTTGATTAATGGGCACACCTCACCATCCATCCCCCTCTCCCGTGGTACGCGTCAGGGGTGTCCACTCTCTCCTCTCCGCTTCGCCCTGATTATGGAGCCCCTTGCAGCGAGTCAGGCAACATCACAACCACATGGGTCTGCGCTGTTTCCTTCGCCCGATACTCGTCTCCCTCTACACGGATGACGTGACCCTCTATATTAAAGATCCCCAACATAACCTCAATACACTACTACGTGAGTTTGTCAGATTGGGTGGCCTTTCCGGGATACACATAAAGCGGTTCAAATCGCAAATATTCCCCTTGACCAACTCAGTCACTTTATTTACGACCGACTACCAACTCAATTTTTGTGCTGATGAGGCTAAATATCTAGGGATGCGAGTGACCTCAGACAGGGATGAATTGATGAGCATCAATTATGGATGTGCAATGGAGCATGTCACAGGTTGCATCACCCGTTGGATTGCCCTCCCCTTGACCATGGCTGGGCGCATCTCTCTTATAAAAATGGTAATGCTCCCAAACTTTTTATACCTTTTTTTAAACATTCCCTATGAGCCGGGTCTACACTTCTTCACCACTCTCCGGTAGGAATTGATTCGCCTTGTATGGGGTTGGAAGCAACCTCGTATACAGTGGAACGTGATGATGCAGCCATACTCTCTCGGGGGGTTTGACGTTCCAAACTTCGAGCTCTATTACCTTTGTGCACAAGCCCATTATGCCCATTTCTGGTTTCATCCACCCCGATACACAGCTCATGTTGCCACGGAGCATTGGCTTGCAGACTCCATCCCCTAGATGGAGTCATTTTGGCCCCCACGACATCCCGCCACAGTGACCCATCCTCTGTGGATTGCACAATCTCTGCCTGGTACCGCATATTGAAACAAATGCATGCACCTAGTTTATACTCCCCTCTTCTTCCGCTTACCTACCATCCCGAACTAACACTCCTACAGGAGGGGCTCTTCAAGAACACAGCATGCAAACAAAACCTTCAATGTTGGGGAGACCTTTATAGTAACGGCAAGTTCCGCTCGCTCCAGCAACTGTGTCCTGACCATCCACTATGGAGACATTCCTGTATGCTCGCCTCCGCCATGGTGTATAGGCTTGCTTTGACACATACCCGTCCGAGCCAGCTACATTCGCCCCACTGCATAATGTCCTGCACGCACCCACCACTTCCCACTTGGTGTCCATACTCTACCGTGGCCTGTACAGTGACATTGAATATCCCGTATGCCCGGTGCGCACCAAGTGGTCTGCGGAGTTGGGCCAAGACATCACAGATACGCAATGGCTGTACTGCTGCGGACAGGCTGGACAGATATCAGCCAATAGCAGACTTCGCATCATACACTATAGGTTTCTACATTGCAGCTATTATACCCTAGCGACACTTTATAGATTCAGCTTACGAGACACACACAGATGTGATAGGTGTAAAATACAACATGCTGACTTCCTGCACCTTGCCTGGGACTGCTCTGATATACATGCTTACTGGGATGCTGTCCTCACGGCCCTTGACTCCATGGCTTCTATATCTCTCCCGAGATCTCCACTGTTAGCTCTTCTAGGCTACACTGAGCAACTTCCTGCTAAACATTGGCGCTTTGTGTCCTTCTTCCTGGTGCTTGCAAAGCGGCGCATAGCCTGTCGTTGGGGCAGAGGACGGGCGCCCAAATTTAAGGGCTGGCTAACGGATTTGATACTTTGGCAAAACCAACTTAACACTTATGCTCCTCCCGCCCCCGAGACATCTGGGGCCCACTGCAGACATATTTGTTAGAACATCCTCTGTGGACGATACTGCGCCATAAATCTTGTTAGCACCTGCTCCTCCATATGCAAATTAACTACTACCTCAACTCTTCCTACCCATCCATCATTGTGCCCTACTGTTTTGCTCTAGCCCTGTCATCCTCATCTAAGTGCAAATGACGACGGCACATGTATAATATCTTGCTTTGCTTTTTGATTGCTCTTACCTCATCTGTGGTGTGTACGGTTTCAGGATATTCCATGTGCCTAAATGTCAGATCTCGAACCCCCACCCCCCTTCTTTCTCTATGTCACCGTCTCCGTAGGTGCAGAAACCAGAACTACACGGAGTCCCGAGACGGCAAGGACAGAACCACACTTCCCGGCAAGCCGTGTTGCGCGGCGCACAGGTGACGCAGAGTCAGGCGCGCACCCGGAAACAAAAAGACATCGGAGACCAGCGGCGGTGCCGATTATTCAGCTGAACACGGAGTCTTCGTTTCAGGCGTATGGGTAGCGGTAAGCCGTTCTGGGAGGTTCAAGTTCCTCATTGTGATTGAGGGAGTCTCATGCTTGGTATTGAACACGCAGGCAGCGTGTTGTTCTGTTCTCGCAAATGGCGTGTTGGAAAGGACACGCAAGCAGCGTGTTGTAAAGTGCTGCGACTATCTTTGGTCTTGCTTTGTATTGACGTGCAGACAGCGTGTGAACTGTTCTGTAACATTTATCTCTCAAGAGAGAGAAAGGACTTTTTGGGTTCACGAACATTTGGCTCTGTTGAACTATGAAGTAAGTTGCAAGACGCATTGTCAACTTACGTTTATGCGGAGCCACAGACTGTTTCAACTATTGCATATGACATTGAGAAATGGTGATGAAGTGCAAAGCAGAAATCGTTAAGGAGTAATTAACATTGACTGCTGTTTTTTCCTGTTTATTTCCACAACCCTGGTTTGCTTTATTTTCTATGCAGGAGAATCCGAGAGAGGGATACTTTAAGCAAGGGTTCTGTGCTGATAGGTGAGCCGTTTTGAAACCACATACTTACTAGGTGTGAATGAGCATTGTTGTTGGTATTCACATGCAGGGGTTCATACTGGTTCCCGTTTGTCTTTCCTACAGCAAAACAGTAGCCCTGGTATTCCCTCAAGTCTCATCTCCTCGCATATAATCCCTAACCTTTCCCCTCTCCAGGTAGGAAAGAAGGATAAGCAAATACCATACATTCCTAGACAGAAGAGTGTGAAACAGTGGGTGAAAGGGGGGGGCTTCTCCTCTAATGGTTTGTTCCTTTATCGTTTCAGCTCTCCCACCCCGCTGCTCCCTTCCTTTCCTTCCTTGGGGGAATTGCTTTTATGGTATGTGTATAATTCAGACGTAGAGGTGGTTCTTCGAGAGGAGGTAGAGGTCTTGCAACACAGCTCCGAAGAGATAGAGGCGGAGCCTGACACAAAATACTTGTATATGTCCAGATATGTCCCCGACATGTGATTCGTGTTATGTATGCTATGTCTCCCCCATGGTCTTTTGCAACTGTTTGTCTGTATATTGACTAAAAATTCTTCAATAAACAAAGTTTAAAAAAAACCAAAAGATATGTCAGATATAGTTGCTGATTCCAGCAACCGAATGAGTGACTAGGATAGAAAGAAATAATCTATATGGGAATATGAGCGGTGGACATGAGAGAAAAAGGTGTAGTCTCTCACTTGTGGTTCTGCATACCGCCAGGCGTCAACTAAACCCAAGCCCTCAAAGTCCTGCTTAAGCGCTGCAGACATAGCCCCAGTGCCCTGGAAGGAGGTCGCGATACGATCGAGCTGAGGGTCCCAGACTACGTTAAAGTCCTCCCCAACAAGAAGCGGGCCCTCTACCCAGGAGGCCAAGTCTTTAAGTAGGCCCCTAATATATGTTTTTGGAGATTAATTGGGGGCATAAATGTTAATCAATGTGAGGGGCCTGTTATTAATGAGTACCTTGAGCTTCACATAACGTCCCTCTTTGTCTTGCACTATTCAAGTTCCCTGTATGTGTTTGCCCACTTTAAGAAGGATAGCCACCCCCCCTGTTTTGGATACCCCCTGCCCTTAGCATCAGCACCCCGACCCAATTAAAGGCATGCGACTTCGGAGTGTAACATATGCAAGGAAACATGTCAGTCAGATCGGCTCCATATATGGTGCTCCATATAGAACTATGCATCCTCCGTTTTGAAGAGACTGAATGACACGAAAGAGTGCTCTCCACCACCCCCAGGGGACTCCATGGGAATGAAGGGGCAAGAAGGGAAACAAATAGCAAAAACAAACAGAAAAAGGCCTGAAAAAGGCCAACCTGCCACAGTAGTCCATTCCAGTCCTGGAGCGACCCTTTGGTATGAACCAGGGCAGCTCTGAGGAAGTCACTCCTCCTAGGGACCAGTTGAATGGCGGGGGGCACCGTCATGTTCGTGCTATTAGCCGCTGTCTCATCATCAAGCGGCCGGCCCACTCTGTAGATTCAAGGAGGGGGTGAAAGCTCCTCTCAAGAAGCAGGGTCCCCCTACTACAAAGGCTGGCCTGGAGGCGGCCAGGGCGAGTGGACAAGGCCCCCGCCCAGCTGGCCCGTAGTAGGTACATAGTGATCAAGTGAACAATGAGACCATCAGGAGTAAGGAGTCAAGGTGTGCAACGCCCCGCTTCCGGGAACCGAGGGTGTTCAAGAGGCCAGTTTCCTGTGTCTAAGATGCAACAGGAGAGGGGGGTTAGAAGCAGGCTGGGAGTGACCTGGGGACTGTGGGCCCTCCACGGACTTAAGGTGCTGTATGATGTCTTGCTTGGCCTGCTATGACAATTCACTTGCTCCTCGAGCCCGATTGTGACAATGAGGGACAGTTGACCATTCCGGTCGTAGAGGCACCCTAGACTGGACGAGTCAAGGTTCAGGCTGGGAGGAAGAGAATCTGACTTGAGGTGGAGTTGTTGCTGGGCTTCCCTCAGGGATCTTAGCGATTTGCGCTTGCCCTCCCATGTGAATATCAAGGCAAAGGGATGACCCCACTGATATTTAATTTTCAAGTCTCTCAATTAGTCCGTGACAGGCTTAAATTCTCTGCGCCTTCACAGTGTAACAGGGCAAGATCCTGGAAAATTTGAATGTGGTGTCCATCATAGGTCAAGTTGGTCTTATCCCTGGCTGCGTGGAGGACTGCCTCCTTTTGGGGAAGAAGTGCACCAGGGTCAGGATGTCAGGAACAAGGCTTGTGTTTCCACGAGAGGCTGCTACTCGATGCGCCCTGTCCAGTGCCGGAGGGAAGGCATTGTCGTCGCCCCTGACTGCCTGAAGGAGGTCCGCCGTGAAAGCCATTATGTCCGGTCCCTCCGTGCCCCGAGGGACCCCCCTGATGCGAAGGTTGTTTCTCCGACTCCTGTTTTCCAGGTCCTCCTGTTTGATTTATAGTTCAATATGTTGTTCTTCAAGCGCCGTCATGCGACGCCAAAGCTCTTCCTGGTCCTCTGTTTGCGTGTCGAGCATTCGCTCGAGGCCGTCTACTCTGCTCCTGATTTCTGTCACATCGCGCCGGATGTCCAGCAGGCATGTTTTGCACTCAGTTTTGAGTGAGCCAATCTCCGCCTTTATCTCTTGGAGACAGTTAGTCATAAAGGCCTGTGTGAGGGGGCTCACCTCTGGACCCTCGGGAGACGCAGCCAACGTGGGGACCTGCTGGGCTACTGCAGCAGAGGGAGGTATTGACCGCCGTGATGTGACTGTTGTTTCGTTAGAGGGACCTGGGACGGTATCCTTTCTTACCTTGGTACGGGACATGGATTTCCAGAGAATCCCTTCTTCGCTGTATCGCATTCTGGGATCCGAGTTGCTGGCCCAGGGTGGGTAGTTGAATCACCTCCGGTGCCAGCGACGATGCCAGAGAGCCCAGCAAAGACCAAGGGCCACTAGGGTATCGGTGGTCGGAGCCCCAGCCCCCTGGGGTAGGCAGATGGGGGCGCACTACCGGGGCCCGAAAAGACAGCCGAACCTTCCACCAACACTCCAGGTGGGGGGGAGGCCACCCCCAAAGCCAGATCTTGACCCCTCACCTCCAGGCAGGAATCACTTGATGCAGTAGACACTGAGGGGGTAAGGAGGTGCATCCCCGGCTAATCACTGCAAGACCAGGATAGACACGAGGCAGTTAAACTAGCCCACAACCCTTGGGCCGGAGTACCAGTAAAAGCCAAACTCGGAAGGCTGGGGCAGGCTCGCTGTCCGAATGCTGAGCCGGTCGCCTCAGCCCCCCTCGGTCCAGAGAGTCGCACCCCGTTGCCTGGGCCCCTGGTCCAGGCAACGGCCTGGCCAGGTTACTCACTGCAAGGCCAGGATAGTCAAGGGGTCGTTAAGCAGGTGCCCACCTCTCTGGCCAGAGTCCCACAAAAGGCCGAACAAGGAGGGCACAGGAATGGGGTCAGGCTCGCTGTCCGAATGCACAGCTGGTCACCTCAGCACCCCCAGGCCAGACAGTTGCACCCCCACTGCTTAGGCAGTCAGCCCAAATCTCACCTTTTAGTTCATTCAGCGGTGATACATTCCAGTCCCCGGATCTAGCGTGATGTTCACTGGGGCCTCCTTTGAGGGGCAACGATTCCCTCTCTGACACTCTCGTTGGGCGCTTCCCCTGAAGCAGCAGTCCGCAGTATGGCGTCAACCGCGGAATTACCCTCCTGCTCCGCCGGGGGTCACCACGATCAGTTGTATGCAGCGGAGGCCAGGCAACTTCTCCTCCTCTGAACTGGGAGGGCCCCGGGCAGCAGACCCTCCGGAGGGTCATCCTTGCGGAGGACGGGGGCCCCTACAGGCGACTGGCCGGCCTTGCAGAGCCGCTCCCCCGTGACATGCCCCCAGGCGCGATGTTTCTCTCAGGACATCAAGAAAGCGGAAGGCTCGGTAGGGCGCCCAGCAGGTGAGACCCATCTCGGCCCGCCACTTGTCCGGGGATCTGCTCAGCTCCAGCCGGGACCAGCAACCAAGGCTCACAAGATAGGGACGTCGGAGGCCCGTCCACGGCCCCAACAAGCAGGCCCCTCACCCCGGTCACCAGAGATCGCCACCCAGGGCCTCCACAATGGGACCTAAGGTCTCCACCGGACAGGCCTCTCCCTCAAGGCCCGTATGAAAGATGGCGGATCGGGCCTCTCTCCCTGGCAATCCGCTATGGGACCGCCTCCATCTGGGGCCCGGAGGGCAGGACGCGCTACGAGCGGGGGCGGTGGATGGCTGGTTGGACATTATGTAGGGGTCCATCAGCGCTTTCGCAGCTCTGCTGTTGATGGATTTATCAGGCCTGCCTCTGGTGGACTGAGACACTGCTAGGTGCGTCCTACTCCATCGGAGTCTTGGCCACGCCCCCCGCATACCATGTTTGCAGCACATTGCTACAGCTTTTTAAAACCATCCAATGACAACAACATTATCACATTGCAGGCCGCCTTTAAAAAGGTGAGGAATGGTTCATCTTGTCTCTGAGGTACGTCACAGGGCTAGTAAACACTAGTGCTTTATTGGTCGGACTGGCCACTGCCATGGGTTGGCACTACAATTAATAAAACAGATGACCCTACAGACGATGAAGGGCTCATCGAGATGTACAAAACTGCCTCATATGAGACACTCATCTATGACCAGTGCTTTGAATGGGCCAGTACTGTCTGGTACTGAGTACTGACTGTTCAACTATTTGGGGTCATTTCATGAGGGAAAACATGAAATTCTGCTTTAAAGATTGCAACTTAGTCCAACGCTCATTATTCAATATTCATTTAATTTTTCAGTTATTTTATCAAAGGACAACATATTTAGTTGTGCATTTCAATACATGAAAGACAAACACACATTTGTGAAAAAAGATGATGAGGGCATGCTAAAACAATTTCATCACCATACACTTGGCCAATTCCACATTCATATCACATTCATACAAACATCCATCCTAGAAACAAACAACGAAAAAGGGTCCCTTTGTCACAACCACATGTATGATTGAACACCCAATGTATCATGTGTCGCAGGTTTCAATTAATCAAATTTTTACAAGGGAAATGTTTTCCTATATATACAGGTAACTTCTATGTGTTCAGGGACCAGGTCGGTCGACGCGTTTCGAACCCCGTCTGTTTTGTGGGTTCTCCTCAGGACCAATAACTATCTACAAAAAAACAACAAAACAACATGTTTTTAGACTAACTAAACTTCAACAGGACCTATGGCCTTAGGTCTAATTTACGCCCCCCTGGTCGCTACCCTACCTTCAGTTCTCCAGCTCATGATTACAATCCATGTATGCCAAGATCCATATTTCACACATAGACAACACTGAAAAAGGAGAATGAAAAGTGCTCAGGTAACAACATGTATAGAGTGGTAAATAGCTGTATTAAACTTATCGCTCCATTAAAATAGCTTACCGTGAATGCACGGTTGTTCGTGTGAACTAAATCCTTCGAGGTATATAAATGGCAGCCCTTCAATTTGTTCCACAGTGAGAAGCACTCATGTCCTCAGTCCCTATGATGGAATAAGATCGGTGCCCCGTTTAATAACGACTTCTAGACAATGGATCGGCTTCTTATACTGAACTACCACCATTAGTCACTTACCCCGAGTTAATAGGTTCGATGGTCTCGGTTTGTAGCCAGCGTTCGCTGCTTCAATTGCGGGTCTTCATATAACCTACTGGAAGCGTAAATCATGCGGGACATTAGTCAAAGGAAGCCCTTCTAATCTAGCGCTTAAGGTAGCGTAGTCAATCTGAGGTCTTACCGGGTGATTGTAGATTCCGTTTGACAAGCGATTCTGTCCCTGTCTGACTAGCGTCAGCGTTGCTCGAGGCGGGGCGTTTTGCTTCCTGTCTTCTCACGAGACTACCGCTAAGGAGTCTGGACTTTGTGGTTTTTACTCTACAGTTAGGAAACGATGATGTGCTGGTGTAGTGGAAATGAAGTGTGATTGCCACTCAGCCACGGAAGGACGCCCTTGTAAAGCATCAGCAAAAGGCTCGCAGAATTCGGGCACGTAATGCATCAGTATTTACAAGGGTTTAAATATTTCAGAAATCTCGTTGAGACCGTTCGTGGCAGTATTAAATTTTATGATGAGAAACGCTTCTCTTTGACTTAGCCGTGCTTCAAGGTCCCCCCCACGAGGATCTTTTTCAATTTTGGAAAGAACAGTCCATTTGAGCTCATTCTCTTTATGATCTTTGGTAATCCAATGATTGACAAGTGGCGCGTTCTCAACTCGTCTCCGTATACGAGATTTGTGCTGTGTAATGCGCTGTCTAATTTCCTGGGTCGTTTTGCCAATATATAAATTTGGGCAAGGACACATGACTCCATAAACCACGTTTCTGGTTTTACAGTTGGTAAACACCTCATGTTTCCAGTAAATATCTTGGAATGCAAAAATTGAACTTTCTATGGTTTGATCGCAACAAGTGCATGTGCCACATTTGTGGTGTCCAATTACAGGTGTTAAACCCAACATACTCCTTAAGGTTGGTGCTTGTGTCATCGGTAGTGATGCGCGAAAAATGTGATTGGCTACGCTTTTTTCTTTCCGAAATGCAAATAGTGGTGGTGCTTCAAACTCTTCATGTAAATTTTTGATCAAGTGCCAGTTCGTTATAATTAATTTCTTAAGTTGTTGGGCATTTGGGCAAAACGTAGTGACGCAAACAGCTCTTTTAAGGACCGGTTTGTTTTTCTTCACCCACAGAGTTTCTCGAGGTGTCCACCATGCTCTCTTGATTGAATGCTTAAGTAGTTTTTTGGGATATCCTCTTTGTAATAGACGATCTTTTAGTTGATTAGCATGGCTGAAGTAGCTTTCCTTGTTTGAGCAGTTTCTACGAATCCGTAGAAATTGTCCATACGGTAAATTCTGTTTGAGGCTTCGCGGGTGATTGCTACTGTAATGAAGGGCTTTGTTTCTATCGGTCTCCTTACGGAACAAAGTTGTAGCCAATTGTCCATCTGATGACACCACTTTGACGTCCAAAAAATTGATAGTTGCATTGGATGCGGAGCAGCTGAATTTGATGTCATTAGTCCTTAGGTTTAACCACTCCACAAATTAATTGAGTAGTTCATGGGTTCCTGTCCAAATTAAAAATACATCATCGATGTATCGCATGTAATTGGAGATATGTTCAATGTAAGGATTATTGTTGTATATGAACTTGTTTTCATATAATCCCATGAAAAGGACTGCCAGTTCTGGCGCAAAGGGGCATCCCATGGCTACTCCTCTTATTTGGTAGAAGAATTCAGAGTCAAATGAGAAATAATTTTTTTGTAATGCAAATTTTGCAAGTTCCAAAATGAAGTCTGTAGGTACTCTCATCGGTTGGTCTCTGGTATCTAGGAAAAAGGACAATGTTTCAAACGCCTGGTCTTGGGGGATCTGGGTATATAAAGACACGACGTCTAATGTCACGAGCAGTTGTTTGGTTTCATCAAATTGCACTGAGGAAATTCTATTAAGGAATGCCGTGGTGTCTTTTAAATGGGCTGGGATGTCATCAATGAAAGGTTTTAAAAAGAAGTCAATGTACTTGGCTACAGGTTCAATCAAAGAATTGCAGCCCGACACTATTGGTCGGCCTGGGGGGTCAATTTCACTTTTATGCAGTTTGGGCAATACGTAAAAGACTGGTATCCTGGGGTTCTTATTCTGCAAAAATGTACATTCTTTAGACCCTACAAATCCTAGTTCAAATCCTTGCTGAATGATACTGAAAAGATGATTTTGCAATTCAGTTGTAGGATTCTTTCCAATTCTTCTGTAGCAACTAGTATCATCTAGTTGACGGAATACCTCCTTTTTGTATTTGTTGATGTCCCAGAGCACCACTGCTCCGCCTTTGTCTGCCTGCTTGATGACCAAGGAATTGTCGTTTTTTAGTGAAGATAATGCATCCTTCTCATTTTTAGAAAGATTGTAGTTCACATATTTTTTCTTTGACTCCATGACTTTCATCCCCGATAAAATAGTTCTTTCGAAAGTTACAACTTCCTTTGGCACTTTCAGGCCACCTGGGCAGAAAGATGATTTGTTTCTTAGACCCGTGACATCACCTGTTGATGTTTCTTGGATGTCCGAGAAAAAAGTTGAGTCGAATCTTGCGACAGAATTCAATGATTTCCAATTTCATTTTGATAAAGTCCGTTGGTCTCGAAGGTACAAAGCTCAAACCTTTCCTTAGAATTGATAATTCCGATTTGGTCATCAAGCAGGCAGACAAAGGCGGAGCAGTGGTGCTCTGGGACATCAACAAATACAAAAAGGAGGTATTCTGTCAACTAGATGATACTAGTTGCTACAGAAGAATTGGAAAGAATCCTACAACTGAATTGCAAAATCATCTTTTCAGTATCATTCAGCAAGGATTTGAACTAGGATTTGTAGGGTCTAAACAATGTACATTTTTGCAGAATAAGAACCCCAGGATACCAGTCTTTTACGTATTGCCCAAACTGCATAAAAGTGAAATTGACCCCCAAGCCGACCAATAGTGTCGGGCTGCAATTCTTTGATTGAACCTGTAGCCAAGTACATTGACTTCTTTTTAAAACCTTTCATTGATGACATCCCAGCCCATTTAAAAGACACCACGGCATTCCTTAATAGAATTGCCTCAGTGCAATTTGATGAAACCAAACAACTGCTCGTGACATTAGACGTCGTGTCTTTATATACCCAGATCCCCCAAGACCAGGCGTTAGAAACATTGTCCTTTTTCCTAGATACCAGAGAACAACCGATGAGAGTACCTACAGACTTCATTTTGGAACTTGCAAAATTTGCATTACAAAAAAATTATTTCTCATTGGACTCTGAATTCTTCTACCAAATAAGAGGAGTAGCCATGGGATGCCCCTTTGCGCCAGAACTGGCAGTCTATTTCATGGGATTATATGAAAACAAGTTCATATACAACAATAATCCTTACATTGAACATATCTCCAATTACATGCGATACATCGATGATGTATTTTTAATTTGGACAGGAACCCATGAACTACTCAATGAATTTGTGGAGTGGTTAAACCTAAGGACTAATGACATCAAATTCAGCTGCTCCGCATCCAATGCAACTATCAATTTTTTGGACGTCAAAGTGGTGTCATCAGATGGACAATTGGCTACAACTTTGTTCCGTAAGGAGACCTATAGAAACAAAGCCCTTCATTACAGTAGCAATCACCCGCGCAGCCTCAAACAGAATTTACCGTATGGACAATTTCTACAGATTCATAGAAACTGCTCAAACAAGGAAAGCTACTTCAGCCATGCTAATCAACTAAAAGATCGTCTATTACAAAGAGGATATCCCAAAAAACTACTTAAGCATTCAATCAAGAGAGCATGGTGGACACCTCGAGAAACTCTGTTGGTGAAGAAAAACAAACCGGTACTTAAAAGAGCTGTTTGCGTCACTACGTTTTGCCCAAATGCCCAGCAACTTAAGAAATTAATTATAACGAACTGGCACTTGATCAAAAATTTACATGAAGAGTTTGAAGCACCACCACTATTTGCATTTCGGAAAGAAAAAAGCGTAGCCAATCACATTGTTCGCGCATCACTACCGATGACACAAGCACCAACCTTAAGGAGTATGTGGGTTTAACACCTGTAATTGGACACCACAAATGTGGCACATGCACTTGTTGCGATCAAACCATAGAAAGTTAAATTTTTGCATTCCAAGATATTTACTGGAAACATGAGGTGTTTACCAACTGTAAAACCAGAAACGTGGTTTATGGAGTCATGTGTCCTTGCCCAAATTTATATATTGGCAAAACGACCCAGGAAATTAGACAGCGCATTAAACAGCACAAATCTCGTTTACGGAGACGAGTTGAGAACGCGCCACTTGTCAATCATTGGATTACCAAAGATCATAAAGAGAATGAGCTCAAATGGACTGTTCTTTCCAAAATTGAAAAAGATCCTCGTGGGGGGGACATTGAAGCACGGCTAAGTCAAAGAGAAGAGTTTCTCATCATGAAATGTAATACTGCCACGAACGGTCTCAACAAGATTTCTGAAATATTTAAACCATTGTAAATACTGATGCATTACGTGCCCGAATTCTGCGAGCCTTTGGCTGATGCTTTACAAGGGCGTCCTTCCGTGGCTGAGTGGAAATCACACTTCATTTCCACTACACCAGCACATCATCGTTTCCTAACTGTAGAGTAAAAACCACAAAGTCCAGACTCCTTAGCGGTAGTCTCGTGAGAAGACAGGAAGCAAAACGCCCCGCCTCAAGCAACGCTGACGCTAGTCAGACAGGGACAGAATCGCTTGTCAAACGGAATCTACAATCGCCCGGTAAGACCTCAGATTGACTACGCTACCTTAGGCGCTAGATTAGAAGGGCTTCCTTTGACTAATGACCCGCATGATTTACGCTTCCAGTAGGTTATATGAAGACCCGCAATTGAAGCAGCGAAAGCTGGCTACAAACCGAGACCATCGAACCTATTAACTCGGGGTAAGTGACTAACGGTGGTAGTTCAGTATAAGAAGCCGATCCATTGTCTAGAAGTCGTTATTAAACGGGGCACCGATCTTATTCCATCATAGGGACTGAGGACATGAGTGCTTCTCACTGTGGAACAAATTGAAGGGCCACCATTTATATACCTCGAAGGATTTAGTTCACACGAACAACCGTGCATTCACGGTAAGCTATTTTAATGGAGCGATAAGTTTAATACAGCTATTTACCACTCTATACATGTTGTTACCTGAGCCCTTTTCATTCTCCTTTTTCAGTGTTGTCTATGTGTGAAATATGGATCTTGGCATACATGGATTGTAATCATGAGCTGGAGAACTGAAGGTAGGGTAGCGACCAGGGGGCCGTAAATTAGACCTAAGGCCATAGGTCCTGTTGAAGTTTAGTTAGTCTAAAAACATGTTGTTTTGTTGTTTTTTTGTAGATAGTTATTGGTCCTGAGGAGAACCCACAAAACAGACAGGGTTCGAAACGCGTCGACCGACCTGGTCCCTGAACACATAGAAGTTACCTGTATATATAGGAAAACATTTCGCTTGTAAAAATTTGATTAATTGAAACCTTCGACACATGATACATTGGGTGTTCAATCATACATGTGGTTGTGACAAAGGGACCCTTTTTCGTTGTTTGTTTCTAGGATGGATGTTTGTATGAATGTGATATGAATGTGGAATTGGCCAAGTGTATGGTGATGAAATTGTTTTAGCGTGCCCTCATCATCTTTTTTCACAAATGTGTGTTTGTCTTTCATGTATTGAAATGCACAACTAAATATGTTGTCCTTTGATAAAATAACTGAAAAATTATATGAATATTGAATAATGAGCGTTGGACTAAGTTGCAATCTTTAAAGCAGAATTTCATGTTTTCCCTCATGAAATGACCTCAAATAGTTGAACAGTCAGTCTCAGCATTGGCAATTGTTTTGTTCTCTTACTGTATTGGCTCAGCCTTGCTGAGTGAGAGCCAAGACCCATTATTGTTGTTTGGTACTCAGTACTGGCACTTTTTTATTTTGAGAGGGAGAATACCGGCACTTCTCAGAAACAAGCAGGGACTCTGGTACAGAGTACCTGCACTTCTATTTTTCCATTTCAAGCACTGTCTATGACCTACAGGATAAGGGAAAGAGCGGTATTCCTTCACACATGAGCCCGATTCCAGCATGAGGACTCCTAAGCGAGGCTGTTCAACACAACACATTGGGTCATAATGGCAACTACAACAACCTAGGGGACCGAGTCAGTGCATGCCGCTCAGCCTAAGCACTGGATAAAGAGCCCTCCACTCTAAAGGACACACACCACAGGTAAGCCAAACAGGGGGATGATGGTGGGACATCCGCGGTGTACTCCCCGGCACGCAGCAGATCCAGCCCGATTCTTGATGGTGGGCCAAGGAAGCCAATTGCCTGCCTAAGGTCCCTTCATAAACAAAACATTGTTCATTTGTGTTTCTTTTTTAGGTATCGCCTAGCGAACGCCGCGCATATGCTGCTTCGCCTTGGTGAGACTATTGTTGTTGGTTTTGCTAACGAAGGGAGACAAACCATGTGTGCGCCCGGACTGCCGATGTTTACGCGCATGGCGTCTCTCTCTGCCTCGCGTGCTCCCACCGCTCGCTTGATTCAGCTTTTACTTTCACTGCGCGCTGCAACTATACAAGGAAGACAAGCGCTTGTTGTGTGTTTTAAGTATTATATTTTTATATGGCTTTCTGCTTCTACAGATCCCTGCATGCAGTCGTGTGTGTGTGTTTATTTCTGTAGCTGTATATCTCCGTTTTTGTGTCTGTGTCTTTCTTCCGGTGTTTATACGTAAAGGATTCCACAGATGGCTGCATGTGCCTTTCTGTAGCGATGCATTTTATTTTGTATATGTTTCGGATGTACGTGTTTTTGTTTTTATTAAGACCTATACGAGTATTTTTTGTGTGTAGTTCAGTGTAGGTATATTTCAGCTTGTTTCTATTGGTGAGTGTGCGTGTGTGTTTTTTCTGTCGCTGCATGCCGCTATCTTTAGACTTGTGCGTGTTTCCGTACCCCGGCGCCTATCTTTAGCCATGTGTGTACTGATGCCAGTGCCGCTCTGACATAATTGCGACAGTCATCAGCCTGTCTGCTGCATGTTTCTTACACCGTTAACCCTTACGGTGCCAGTTTAGCCTTTGTGCCGGGGAGGCTCTGACAGAAACTGACATTTGCTTGTGGTGGCTGGCGAGCTCATTAGTGCGGCTTACGGCGATGGGTTGAAGGGGCTGAGAGGGAGGCGCCTGTCAAGTGGTGCAGGTGGTCTGCTCACTGCTGCGAGTCCATTGAAAGGTGAGCGATGGAGATGGAGCGGGGGTGGGGGGCATTTACAGAGAGAGATACAAAGGGCCACTCTAGCAGCAAAAGGCACACCCTTTCCATGGAAAAGACTGCAGCTTAGACTGCAAGGATTGACCCAGGGAAAGCAGAGAGATTTTAAGGTGGCTCATCTATGGGAGGGACAGTCTGGGCTGGCTAGAAGGAAGTGAGACTGAAATAAGAGACAGTGACAGTTGGGCCAATGTTGGAGTTCGGAAGACAGACAAACTTAAACCCTGGGAAGGGGGAGGTGGTCTTCGGAGATGTTAGAGAAATAGTTACACCCGACTTTGGGGGAGAGGATGCTGTTGTGGTTGGTTTGAGAGGAGGAGAGAGTCTGAGCTAAACTTGAAGTAGAAGAGACCGCTTTAGCTAAACTGAAAGTAGAAGAGACAGCTTGAGCTAAACTAAAAGTAGAAGAGACAGCTTGAACTAAACTGAGCTAAATTTATAGTAGAAAAGACAGCTTGAGCTAAACTAAAAGTAGAAGAGACAGCTTGAACTAAACTGGGCTAAACTTATAGTAGAAGAAACAGCTTGAGCTAAACTTGAAGTGGAAGAGACTACTTGCACCAACTTGACTGGGAGAAGGAGTGCTAATAGCTCAAAGTCTCGTAAATGCGAGACCTGTTGCATGGCAAATGCTTGTTAATTTTATGTTTGATGTGTGCCTGCAGCCTGTCCTCTATGTCGAGAGTCTCATTCACTTGAGAGCTGAGAGGAAAGCACATTTTTTGCTGCAACAAATTCAATGTTTTCTTTAGTTGCTCGCAAGGATGAGTCACTTTCAATGTCAGTGAGGGGCAGATGTTTCCTGTCAAGACTTTAACAGTTGAAAGGGTTGCCTCTTTTTTCTGGGAAAAATGACTGCAATTTCTTCCCGTAAGGAGATTCAGCAGGGACCCTAAACTGCTGCCTGCATATGAAGTGTAAAATTCTCTGAATTATTTTTCAATCTGACAATTCTCTCTTGTTTGGTTTAAAGCTCGCTTAGGAATAGTAGAGAAAACTGTAAATCACTTTTGGGTTGATTTGTTCATGCTTGTTCTGTTTTAACTTTGTCATGAAACAGAAAAAATACAGCCTGTTTTCATTTTCCCATTTGCCTGTCAGGTTCTAGACAGGAACATTCTTGCTAGGCCAGTAAAATACTGGCAAGGTGGCAACCTACACATTGGTGGGTAATGATGAAACAATGTCTCTGAAAGGTTTTCCCCACATTGTTTTAGAAAGCTTGTTGTTGGGATTCCCTGATGCCACAAATGGTGAGAAATTCAGCAGTTTGATGAATGGATGTATGGCATAACTGATTTTTCTGCCCGAATGCTTAGAATCCCGGATCATGTTAATCTTGGCAATTCACTTAGGAAGAGATCTACTAAGATTTTGTGCCCTGTTTCCATCACAAAAGTGAAGCAAATCGGTGCAAAATCTTTTTTTTCCCAATTTACTTTCCATTGTTAAACTTGTTTAACACTGGAAATAACGGAAAAACATAGGAAAGCTGCTTTGCATTACTTTGCGCCATGGAGGCATACCAAGGGTGTTCCCATACAACCACCCAAGGTTTCTCACGCTAAACCCAATTTACTAAATGACGTAGATTGGGTTTAGCGTGAGAAAACTGCACCCTTTTCAAGTAGGTGCAAAGAAGGAGAAATGCTTTCATTAATCCTTCCTTTTCCGACTTTGCATGTGTGTTGCACATTACAGCACACATACAAAGTGGGAAAATGGTTAAAGTGAGTCTGTGCATTGTATTTAGTACTGTAAGGGTTCCTTCCAATATAAAACCTATGCTATACTCACGGAGACACCCTTGCACCATGGCACAAAGGTTTCTCTGTGGCGCACAGCAGCTGATCTCAGCACCAGCGCTAGTGAGGCGGGAGTGCCTTATTTTAGGGCACTCTCCTCCGCTCTCTTTTTCACGTAGTGCAGAGCAGCAGTTGTGGCTGCTGCAGTGCGCTACATGAAAAAAATTGTAAATCTGCTCCTTGGTCTCCTGGGCTTAAGTGTGTATAAAAAGTATTTGTGTAATCCTCACTTGATGTATACCATCACTGTAAGACATTGGATTACTATTTGGGGTGAACAACTTCCCACTTCTTGGAATAATCGTAACTTGTGTCAGAGTTTACCCTCAAAGTCGTTAAACTAACCTGAGCTTTATCCCATTGTCGCTATGGCTCAGAGCAGGCAGGCTTAATTTAGGGCAATGTATAAAGTATTTATTCAGTACCAAAACAGAAATATAGTAAAATCAGAAAGCAATAGAAATCCCAAACCAAATTAGAAAAATAGAATACATTTTAATAAATAAAATGACACCAAACCACAAAAATCAAATAAGGGGAACTGGATATATGAATTTTTAAAGATTTAGGAAAAATATAACACTGAAAACTGCAAAACTCCATTGGTAGTTAATGGTCATGGTAGACCAGCACTTAGGTGGGATTTCAGGCAATAGAGTGGGGATTGAATATGCTATCCAACTTGGATGGAAGCGCTGGGAGGCCTTCTGGTAGCCATGCACTCTATTAGTTCCATTTCAATTCAATTCAACTCAATTCAATGGAAGTGTACCTTGAGGCTTAGTCTCATAAATGGATGTCACAATCCTTCAGTGGGGCAAGGCAGGCTTTATCTGAAGAAACCTTCACGAAGTCAGATAGACGTTCGCCAAAGTCCTGCTGAAGCTGTTGGTTTTGGCTGGGAAAGCTCAGAGCAGGAAAATTCAAAATTACTGCCCAGGAAAGTCTTCTCGCGAGCTGAATAGTTTTGACACCTTCACCCACTGAAAAATTCTATCTTCAGACTTAGTCTCATTTTCGGAGCTTGGAATCCTCTAGCGAGGATAGCAGCCGGCAGAATCCGAAGGTAGGTTCCATGAGGCTGGCTACCTTTTCACTGAGGGCCGCTGAATCAGATTTGTTACTGCTGAGAAACACTGAGTGGGTGAAACCTGATTTCTTAGCTCAGCGAGGTTGCGCCTTGGACAGATAGGCTTAGGTGGTTTGTCCTGGTCATCTGGAGGTCTTGAAATTATCTAAGTCACAGATTTTCAAGGGTGGTAGGAGAAGCCCAGTTCAATTCAATTCAAGAATCTTTATTTCGATTGAAATTTTTACAATCATAAAAAGTACATATTAAAAACACATCAAAATTCAAGAAGGTTATCACGTGCAAATTTCATTCAAATAAATTAGTAACATTTCAAGTTAAGAGGACAATTGATGCCTGCTAGGAAAAATCGAGGAATTTCTCTAATGAGGAACTATACTGTTTGTGAGTGAATTTTCAAACACGCTTTTAGAAAACAGGCTATGCTTTTAGCAACAAATTGGGTTTCTAGGGACTGTAACGCCAGGAGCGCAGGTCTACATCTTCTCAAGCCCATTTGTCGGATGAGAGGGATGATCCAGCGTTTGCGGGGAATCACATAGTATTTGCAAAACAGTGTTACATGCAAAGTTGACTGATATGCGATTCCATCACAAGGACATTTAATGAGTTCATGAGACCAGTTTGAGACCTCAGGAAAAGAAACCAGACGGAAGAAGGAATCAAAACGAAACCTAGTTAAAACAAACTTTTCATAATTAGACAGAAAGAAAGACAAATACAACTGAATACCAGGAGAGGTTTGTACCATCAGTAGGTGAGTATTTGTTCGTTTGCCTACCTCTGTGCATAAACGCAGATCTCTAAGATGGGCTACACACAGGTTTTTCAAGGCCTTCCTGGAGATATCAAAAAGTGTTGGGGGGGGGGTCTGTGAAAAGTACTAAACAATTTAAATCTTTCAAAAAGTTGAACATACAGTAACCATGGAATCTTTTTCCAGTGAGCCAGGGATAAGCAATCGGTAATTAATGAACGAGTGAGATGACATTGCTGTTTGGTCCAAATGCGGTGCCATAAGAGAATCGGCTGATAGCTGATGGTATCCGATAAATAGTCAATGCCTAACTCGATATGGCAACCGTAAGTTGGGGCGCTTTGAGGGAGGGCAAGGATGTATTTTAAAAACCTATTTTGAGTTTTTTGGAGCTCATCAGTGGGAACGTAGCCCCAAACTCCTGCGCCGTAAGTTGCAACGCTGTGACATTTGGCGTTGTAGATTTTAAGCAACTCGGCGGGAGCTGGTTTGCCCAATTTCATAGAAAAAGAAACCAGCGCCGCAGTTGTTAGCTGAAATAATAACTTTTTGCTCACCATGGCAGGTTTCCAGGTTACTTGGTCGTCGATGAGAATACCCAGATAGGGATATTCTCTGGCACAATCCAGCCTAACCTTTTCAACAAAAAGGGGTTTCGGTTTCTTCACTTTCAGGCCGGTATGCATCACAAAGGTCTTGGTCTTATTGACTTTTAACCCTAACGAGAGCATAAACAGGCAGTACTTATCCAGTTGTAATTGGAGCTGTTTGAGTGTTCTCGCCAAGATAACAGAACCGTCGGCGTACAGTAGGGCAGGAATAGGCCGTGTATTTATACAGGGGAGGTCCTGGCTACCTTCCAGCATCGCGCGTTCCAACCCATTCGTGTAAATATTAAATAAAAACGGGGCAAGGACGCATCCCTGTCTAACACCTTTGGTTACGCTAAATGACTAGGATAATTCGCCGTTTATGCCATATCTCACGCACGCATTAGCGTCGGTATAAAGCTCTCTAAGGAATTTTAAAAGAGGAGAAGCCCAGTTAGATACAACCAAGGTCAAGAGACACTCATGTAGAGGCCAGCATTAGGGTCCAATTAAGGTCCAGTTTGTACTGCCCATCTGGGCACTTCAGTGAAAAGGCCTCTTGCAGCTTGTTGTGTCCCTGTAGCCACACAGGATTTAACTAACTGAACCTTGGAGTCCACCTCTTTGTCCTGACTGCAAGATGGAGCAAGTCCAATCCTTCAGAGCTACTCTTAGGTCACTGACAGCAGGACCAGTCAACTTCTGCTCTCTCACAGGTTCAGAAAGAGTTCTGAAGTGGGTGCGTTGGGTTACCACATTTATGCCTGGCATTAGCTAGTGGGTGTTAGACCTCGCATCCTTGGCATTGTTTCCCCCTAATGTTTTGCCTCCAGACCTCCTGTTTTTACTGACTTCGGTTTTTGCTGGCCTAGGACTCTTCACACTTTACCACTGCTAAACAGTGCTAAAGTGCTTTTGCTCTCTGCTCAAATCTATATAACATTGGCTTATGCCCAAATGGCATATTTAATTTACTCATAAATCCCAAGTAAAGTGCACTGCTTGTAGATTGAAATGCTACTAGTGGGCCTGCAGCACTGATTGTGCCACCCACTTGAGTAGCCCTTTAAATATGTCTCAGGCTTGCCACTGCAGAGCCTGTGTGTGCAGTTTTAAACTGCCATTTAGACATGGCAAAATAAACCCGTTGGCAGACCCAAACCTTCCTTTTTAATACATAAGGTAGGCCCTGGACAGCGCCAAGGGCAGGGTGCAGTGTATTTAAAAAGTTGGACATGTACTGTTAACGTTTACATGTCCTGGTAGTGAAAAACTCTTAATTTAGTTTTTCACCAATGCAAGACCTATCTCTTCTATAGGATAACATTAGAGTTGTCTTACCTTCTATAAGTGTAATTTCCAAATGGTAAGATATAATTGATTCATGTTTGGTGTCTCTGGAATCCCAATTTAAAATTCTGTTTCATGGTGAAGTTGGATTTTAAATTACAATTCTGAAGGTGTCCCGTTTAGAAAGTTGACATATTCTTGGCTAAGCCATTTGGTAACTGCAGCCTGCCTCTGGTCACGTGACTGGGTGTAGTTGACAGTTGGGCATTGTGTATTCCTTTGAGACAGTCACACACAATGTGAGATTAATTGTTAGACAAGGCTCTTTGGAGTGGTTCCCCTTACTTTTTGACTCTACCTCCTGTATTTTTGATGCTGTTCTGAATTTTGTTTTGGCTGGCTTAGATACTTTGGGCACTTTGCCACTGCTGATCATTGTCAAAGTGCAAGTCCTCTCAGTGTAAATTTTTATTACAATTGGTTCTCCCTGATTGGCATATTTGATTAACGGGTAAGCCCCTAGTAAAGTGCACTGAGTGTGCCAGGGCCTGTAAATAAAATGTTACTATTGGACCTGCAGCACTGATTGTGCCACCCCCACGAGTAGCCCTGAAAAGGTTTCTCCGACCTTCCACTGCAGTGTCTGTGTGCAGTTTGTTAGCTGTTATGTCGACCTGACAAGTGCACCCGCTTGCCAGGCCCTAACCTTCCCTTTTCTTACATGTAAGGCAGCCCTATGGTAGGCCCAAGGTACCCACCCCCTGGGCAGGGTGCAGTGTATGTGAAAGGTAGGACATGTACTGGTGTCTGTGGCATGTCCTGATAGTGAAATACTGCCAAACTCGTTTTTCACTATTGAAAGGCTATCTGTCCCATAGGATAGAATGGGAAATACTTTGCAACATCTTAAAATACCTTTTAGCATTTTTTTTAATTTTTTTTATTCAAGCTTGAAAAAGAGACAGAAAAATAGCAACATAAAAACAAATACAATTGGTCATGGTTACAAATAATATCATTACAGATTTTTACATAAGGAAAAAAAAAAGGAAAAATAAATCAGACCAGGCAGGGAGAAGGGAAACAACAGAGGGCCAAATGAAGCTCCTTTGCAGAGTCGAAGAACATAGCTGAAATCAGATAACATAGGTCAATACAATCCATTGTCAATCTCTAAGCCACTCTTCCACTGGAGCCCAAATTTTCTGGCCCAACTCCCGCCTCCTCCTACCGCGCCTCTGAAAGATGGCTGATTCTAAATTATGGAGAGCCAGAACCCTCGCTCTCCAATTTACAAAGGTAGGGGCATCAGGGCTGATCCATTTTGAAGTTATGCAAAGCCGTACTAAAGACATATCGATGAACAGCAAAGCAGAAGCGTGGCTTGTTCTCTCAAGCATACAATCGCTCTCGCAGCCAAATATTACAAGCTCTGGAGATAGGATGGCGGGATATTAAGCCTTGAATTGATAAATAATTACACGTCATGGAGGAATGACCCAAGTTTGGAGAAGGCAAAAACATATGTACGTCATTGGCAGCTACCAAACCACATCTTGGACAACTATGACCACCTCTAACTCCCCATTTAGAAATTTTGGCCGGGGTGTAATAAAGATCAAATAAAGCCATATAGCTTTGGGATCGCAGACTGCCTGATATTGATACACTGCTAGATAGTTCTAAAGCCTGAGAAATATCCAATCTTTACCTTACCCAGCTTATTCTCACATTTAGCATTCTGAGAAGAAAGGTCGTCTGGAAGACCGGATAGCAGATTCTGGTATAATACCCCAATTCTTGACCGCCTCAGTATCAATTCCATAAGTGTATTCCTATCAAACAAGGTAGTGGTTTGGAGCATCAGTTTATCCAAATAGCTTTGGAGCTGCAAATATTTAAAAAAACTCATGCGTATCAAAGCCAAACTTATCCTTTAAAAATGAGAAAGTAGCCATTTTCCCCTCCCAACCTAGTTCACCCAAAATCATTATTTCATGTGACATCCACCTGAATGTAGTCTGACCTTGGAAAATGGAGGGTAATAGTCTGGCTGTAGCAAGAGGTGTATAATAGTTGATATTGGGAAACTGAAAACATTGCCATAATAACCTTAAACTTGGTCTTTTTATATTAACTGGGATCAAGGACCTGCAGTAATATACCCTTAGCGTCTTCCCCTAAACCAATCTCGAAAATAGAGGGTCTACAAGAAAGCGGGAGTACCGCTTTATCCCCGAACAGCGGCAAGGTGAAATGCTGAAGGAGAGCTGACCAGCAATAAAGCACCAAATTTGGCACGGACCAGCCCCCCCTATCCAACGGAAGGTGCATCCACTTTGCCGCCCTTCGAGGTTGATGATAACCCCAAAGAAATCTGTTACAACATCTTTCGGCGCAAACAAGACTTTACTGTGCAAATTCAAGTGGGATAGTTCTAAATAAATATAAAAACTTTGGTAAGATCAGCATTTTTAGAACATTCCCTCTACCATACAAAGAAAGGTGCAGATTTTCTAATCTTACCAAAGTGGAGTTAACAGAATCAATGATGGGCAAAATATTCAACTCTGGGATATTGTCAACTGCAGCAGTAATTTTAACCCCAAGATACAAAGTATTTTAAACCACTGGGGCTTCCGAGGGGCCCATAGTAGCTGACTGAACAACCTGAATTTTAAGGACATTAAGTTTATAGCCAGAGATCTGGCCATACTGTTCCGCTGGTTTCTTAATAGCTGGAAATGAAGAGGCTACGTCACTGGTGACTACTATAATATCGTCAGCATATGCCAACACCTTATACTCAGTTGCATTGACCCTGACTGAAGGTATATTCAGGGAGCTCTCAATTTTACTTAAAAAGGGGTCAATATAAAAGGCAAACAGAAGGGGCGAGCAGGGACAACCCTGCCTGGTGCCCCTGCAGATGTTAAAAGATCTTGAAACCGAACCTGAAACAGACAAGGTAGCCTCTGGATCAATATAAAGTGATTGTAATGCTTGTATAAACTCAGGGCGGAACCCCTACCAATGAAGGACTTCCCATAAAACCCCCCAGGCGACCCTGTCGAACGCCTTTTCGGAGTACAGCAGGATCGCACCGAGGGGAGCTTTTGTGACTTGGGCCCAAACCAGGAGAGCAATAACCCGACGGACATGGTCCGCCGTGTTCCTACCTGGGATAAAGCCATATTGGCGTAATGAAACTAGTGGAGAAATCACCAAGGCTAATCTAGTGGCCAAAATGTTTGAGTATATTTTGCTGTCCGTATTAATCAGCGATATCGGGCGGAATGATGAGGGATCTAACTCCGGTTTATCTTTCTTTTTGAAAAGGATAATAGTAGTATGGCGCCATGAGTCTGGTATGTGGTCTAGCTGCGCCTCTCTAAGAATTGTTAAGAAATCCTCCCAAATCTCTGAGCGAAATACACCATAGAATTCCAAAGGGATGGAATCGGGACCAGCAGATTTGCCATTAGCTAATGAGTTATTGCTAATTCGACCTCCTCCCATTCTATGGGGGCAGAGAGAACCTCATTCTGGTGATCAGAAACATGGAAGGTGTTAAGATCCTGTAGGAAGGCCCCAACCTCAAGGTTAAAGTTTGAGTCCCTAACTTCCTCTGTATATATTGAACGATAAAACTGAAGAAAGACTGCAAAGACCCCATCGGATTTATTTATTTAGGAATTTTATAAAGCGCTAGTTACGCTCACCGGCGTGTCCCTGCGCTGAATTGCTAAAAATGAGAAGAGTGAGGGGGTAGGTGAGGATGTGTCCTGAATATGGCCCTGGGGGTCCTGAATTTTAACAATACGGTTGGTCAAGCTTCTCTGCTGAAGTCACTTGGCCAGAACCCTGCCCAATTTTTCACGGAACTCAAACACCATCGAGCGAAACTGTAAATACTTTGCAGCAAGATCCTGGCAAAATACTCCATCAGGGAAGCCCTAGTTCGAGCGACCTGTAACTGACTTTGAGCTGTATCCCGGCCCTCCTTGATCGCACATATCAATTGGATCTCAGCGACTCGCAATTCATCCATACGACTATTGGTTTGTACTTGTATTTTCCACTGCCGAAAAGATGAAAAGCTCTTAGTTTCCCCCGGATTGCCGCCTTTAGTGTATCCCAAACAATTTTACAAGAGGCAGACCCCCTATTAATATTAAGAAATTCTGTTATCCAGGTCCTCATATGATATTTGTAAGATTGTTCTAATAGCAATTTTCTCTCAAATGTCCAGACCCTTGGGACCCTTGCAGTGCGACTTAAGCTACAGCCAATAATCACAGGATTATGATCTGATATGATCCTAGGTGAGATCGAGATGGAAGTAGAGTCTGCCAATTGATTATACAAAAACAAATAATCCAAACAAACCCTTTTGTTATGGGGAGCAGAAAAATATGTATACCCATCAAAGTGTTTATGATGATAAGACCAAAGATCAGCCAGACAGTGCTCCTGAACCAACGCTTGGAGTGCCCTGAAGACTCTGGGTTTCTTACCTAAATAATTTTGACCCCCCACTAAATTAAAGTCGGCGGGCAAATTGATGTTCAAATCCCCACAAAAACAAATGGGGTGAGGCCAAAGGGCCAGCTCTACATTCAATTAATGTAGGACTGCAGGATCGTCCAAATTTGAGCAGTATACAGTGCAAATAGTCAAGGATCTGCCATCGATTAGCAACTCGGTAATTACCCATCTCCCACTGCTATCCTGACTGGTTCTCCTACATTACCCCAATCCTCGTCTTAATAAAATTGCCACCCCTCTAATCATTGAGGTCTGACGAGAGCACCCAATTAAATCGAACCCAGGAATTTTCAAGTTGACACGTTTGTTCCAGGGTACATGGGTTTCCTGCAAACACACTACCTCTAAACGAAGGGCATGAACAACTTTCGAAAACAGAGCCCTCTTTTTCCCATCATTCAACCCACAAATATTCCATGAGCCTATACAAATTTTACCAAAAACCTGAGTTGGTTAAAGCATACAGAACAATATCAGCCCACCTGTCAAAAGATGAAAGTATCGCAGTAATAACATTGTTAAACAAAGAGCCATGATAAATCTGATTTTTCAAGCTTGTTTTTTTTTACTCCCACCCCTCCCCCCTTGAACCCACCCACAAACACCCCCCTCACCCCACCACCCCCCAAACAAGGCAACAGGACCTAGGTCCAAGAGATGGAGGAACTGGTATATACACCAAACCCCCCGGAATCATTGCCGACATAAAAATACCAATAGGGGGTAATCCCATGGGGGAAAAAAAGAAAACAGAAAAATTCCTAGTTGAAAAAGGGAAAAGAACACGAACCCCATATACAAAGCAATACCCCCATCCAAAACAAGCATTGGAAATGCAATAGGTCTCGCATCATTAGAGTTAGTGCTTTTAGAATTGTTTATGGGTTTTTTTTGAAAATCTTTAGCATTTTTGTTTCCTGTAGCCAATGCTAAAGAATTACAAATAAAAAAAGCCATAAACATTTCTAAAAGCTCTAACTCAAATGCTGCGAGACCTATTGCACTGTCGGCTGGGGTTTTTTGATGGTGCTGTGCTGGGAGAGAGAGTGGGGAGGGGTTGGAGAAGGGAGGGGGCAAGACCTTCCCTGCATCCCATGGGGGATGCAGGGAAGCTAATTTCTGTTTGCTGAAATGTGTTGTCACGGGGAGCGCTTGGAGGGAGGATCAGAAGGCAGGATAGAGGGAACTGATTGGGTTTAGACTGAGGCAAAAAAGCAGGAGGGGGAGCGGTGGGCAGTAATTTAGGCAGCTAAAGAAGAGATAGCGAGGGGTCTGGTTAAAGGGTGAATGGGGGGGCGAGGCCATCTAAATGAAGGAATTTTTTCCAGATAAGGAGAACAGGGTGGGTGATGACTATAATCCAGTAGGCGGTCCCTCACATCGGATCTGTGCGTTACGGGGTTGGCACCATTCCGACAATACACAGACTAATTTAATGTTACAAACATAAGGAGAATACAGTTTAAGAAATGCACATAGCAGCCAAGGTTTTGGTTTGCTAAGTGTGACATTTTCAGTGGGGTGAGTGACGTGTTAGCCGCTGTGAGTGCCGCTGTCCGGCGGCAGGGGTTGGGTAGTGGGTAGTGAAGTGGGTTTGTGAAGCGCTCTGACACCTTCGGGTAAAGTCTGCGCTATATAAACAAGTTGTGAGGAGCCTGGAAATAATTAAAAAAGTTCTGTCGCACGGCCTGAAAGATGGGAGGGAGGTGATGCGGGAGAGACATATAGAGACAGCAAGACATAGAGAGAATGAGCGGCAGACACAAATAGAAAGAATATGAGAAAGGGTCAGAGAGGGGTGAGCTGCAGTGGTGTCAGGCGGCAATAGGTCCATTGTATCTGTGTGCCATAGACATAAAAAAAGAGGCATTATCTTCACCAAGCTAACATACTGTGATTGCTGAAAAGAAGCATAAACAACCAGATGACAAGGCTGGAATGTTTAGTACTAATGCTTTACAAATCTGCTTAAAGCCACGGCTTTAGGAAAGCCTATTTACTTCCATGTTTTATAGAGGACGCCGGGCAGCCCGTCTCTGGGGAAGACAGACCTGGATTTACATACGTGGAAACATACGGGAACTTCGATCCCGAATTTGCTAGCGGAGAGGAAGCAATTTTATTGGGTCGTGCCAAATATGGAGAATGAAATTCACCGGAGCTATAACTGCCGGCCGAACCTGGGGACTGCAGAGCACGGTATTCTTAGTTCACGTGTTCATGTTTTTGGAAAAATAACGCATCTATTTGAATTTTGGAGCCGGGAGATGCGCAAGTTGAAAGAAGTGGTTTCCCATGAGGTTACACATTTTCTGAGCGCTGTGCAGCAAAACATAATTTTAAATGTTTTTGTTTAAAGCTTGTATTTCCTGGCGAGACAGATCAGTGTTGCCCCTCATTTAAGTGGCCTGTTGCTAACTGTGGAAAGGTTTTCAAAAGCAACATGCGCAACACCCCTCAGTGCGAGGTCAGTGTGTATCCCAGATGGGAGGTTTAAAAAACAAGCAGAAACACGAGAGAAGGCCTGCGGCCGTCAAAGTGAAGTGGACACGGCGGGAGGGGGCGGAGCGGGGAGAGCGGCATGTGGGTGTGAAGAAGCCGGGGCCTTTGAAGTGAAGCTAAGCTTCACTTCAAAAGGTGTCGGAGGAATGCGGCTGAGGGAACAGACGGCGATTGCGGCTGAGGGAACTGATGTGCACGCGCTTTTAAGCTCAATGCACATGCGCATTGAGCTTAAAAGTCACGGGCACTGCAAGGAATGGCCACGATTCCTTGCAACTTGGTTAAAGACTGTTTAAGCCGCAATAGGCTCGCAAGCTCGATGCGCATGCGCATCGACAGGCGAGACCTAAAAAACTAGAGATGTTCCAAGAAGAGAAGAGCTATAAAAGCGATTCTTTGCAGTTTTAGCAATCTAAATTGAATCCATAAACTCTTTAGCCTGGACTTCGGAGACAAAAAATCTGGTCTGGCCTTGATAAATGAATTTAAGTATGGAGGGAAAAAGCAAAAATACTTGTGCCCCATTAGACTGTAAAGGTTCAATTAGCTGCCGGAGCTGCCACCTCCGTTCAACCGTAGCTGGGCAGAAGTCAGGCCTTACAAAGAACTCGCATCCCTTCCCAGTCCTTCTCCTGTCTGGTCTCGCCAAATCGTAATTGTTTTCCCTGGCTAAAAAGCTGCTCAAACAAATTAGAATAGCGCAAGGCCTGCTATCCGTTTGGCCAGAACGCTGCTTTGGCTTGAACGGAAAACGATGGGCTCGCTGAATTTCGAGCTGCCAGTCCCATTGTGCAATGGTCTGAGCATTCAATCCCTTCAGGGACTCCCAGGACTCTCAGGTTATTCCTCCGAGCTCTATTTTCAATATCGACAAGTTTCCACTGGATATCGTCCCTCTGGGATTTAATCAAACCTGTAATGCCTTTTTGAGTGGCCAGGTTGTCTTCAAGGGTCTTCAAGGGTGGAAATCCTCTCTTCCGCTACACCAATTCTAGAGGTGATATCTGCACAAGTTTTAGCTACTCTCGGAATAGAATTTTAAACCCTGCGGCATGCTCCCGGAGTTCGAGCACTCTCCTGCCGGGTCTCTTCACGATGTGCCATTATTGTCTGGTATATTAATGCCAGTGTCATCTCACCTAAAGGTAGATCCGGACCATTAACAGCTTGATCTGTAGCATTCCCTTGCAGGCCAGGCTGCGCGGAGAATGAACAGTCCCAAACTAAAGAGCCCGTATTTAAGCAAGGGCCGAGGACCCCTGATTCTTAGGTACCTTCCGAACTGTACAAAGCCCTTTAGATATAGCATCTGAATGCAAAGCCTCATTTATTCGCCAGTCACCCGTCTCACTATCGTCATCAGTCCAATCCTTATCCAGACCGCCATCATCCTCAGAGGACCCCGTATGGTCTGATAAAGAATAAAAGTTGTCACCCTCTGTATCACCATCAGGACTCAATGAAGCAGTCTGTGAGAGGGCCTGAGGCATTTCTCCATGAGTGGCCTTAAATTGCTGTTGTGGGAGCACTGTAGACTGTTGAAGAGGAGAAGCAGCTATCAATTCTGTATTAGGTGCTCAGTCTGGAAGAACTACAACTCCAAATCCACCAAACTTTCAATACTGGAGAAATTCCCCTGGGTATTATCACCGACCGCCCCTGCTGCTTGCAAGACACCTGCCCTTTTCAAAGAGCACCCCTCAACCGTAACATGAGCCGTCATGCCCAGAGAGGGTGAAGAGGGGACACTAACAGTCTTACCGGTGGGAGACAATAAGAAGGCATTAGGAGAGACAGCTGGTGGGTGACGTTGTTTTGTATTGACAGGATTCTGTGGCGTTTTGTTCTTGAGTGCTACAGGTTTAAACATTGCCGGAAGAGTTTTGACATTCTTTGCCACTTTTGGTGCAGTGATAGTAGACTGGCTTCCCTTGGTATTTTCTCCGAGTGCAACGCCGAGTGCAGCGCCCGTCTGAGCGCCTGGAGATTGGGCCACCTGTCACCTGTCCCTTCGAAGGCATGTCACACCAAAGGGAATACCGTGGCTGGAATGATGAATTGCACCAGAAGCCGCCGCCGGCCCAAACGCCTCGAAGAGAAGATCCAGCGAGTAAGACAGCCAGAGGCCACCGGAGCATTTCCTTTTCAGGTCAGTGTACGGAAGAAATGTTTTTCCACCAGGAAACAATGTCAGTTCACATCCAAAAGTGAAAGCCCATCTACTTCTTGGAAAAATCCATTAGGATTGCCAAAGTCAGCAAGTTGACCAGGGGAGAGAGTGTTTAGGCCAGCTCACACAGCCGAGTAACCGGCCGCCATCTTGCCCCCTCCAAACACCTTTTAGTAAAGATGGTTTTTAAATTGTGTGTTTGAAAATGGCAATTTTAAAAAATAGGCATTTTCTTGTTTAACCATTCGGTGTGCCTCTGCCTGTTTGTGGATTGACTGTCTGTTTTTTTTTTTGAAGTGCCAAGGGCTAGGGATGTACATTCACTGTAGACAGCCACTGGGGGGGGGGGTTTGAGGTGTGCATGGCTCTTCCTGCAGGCCCGTAGCCAGGAATATTTGTTTGAGGGGGGCATGGCCCGAGCAATGCAGTAACATAAGAGTGGCTCAGTGGATGGGAAAATAAGGTTTCGCATTGAATTGTTTAAAAATGTTTAAATATTGGTAAGATTGGAAAGACTGCTGGAAGCAGGACATGCTGTGAGAGATAAGTGTATACATTTTGGGATAGTGTAGGAAGGGCTCACATAAGGTTTTTGGTTTGGATAGTGAACACAAGGACCATTTCTTTGTTAACCATCACAGAAACAATAGATTGCCAAGCACTCCCTTGACAAATCACAAAGAAGGGTTTAGAAATGCATACCAAATCAAAATTTGGAAGGGGTGAGTCCAGCATCCCGGTTGCATTTAAAAATGCTATGTAACAATTGTTCGCGTACATAATTGGGTCGCACACCATTCTTAGGTTCCCAACTCTTCAAAGGTGGTTGCAAACCATTCACAAAAGCGATGTGGTCATCTTAAGACACTTTCCTGTTGTGAATGTAAAACAATAGTTTGGAGTGGGAAGTGGTCCAGTGGAACTTTAATAAACAAGATTTTAAATGCAGCACTGTTTCTTTCAAGACAAAGGGGCTAATTTAAAAAAAAAAAAATATTGAAAACAAGACCAGACATGGAAATCTGCTGACAGCAAGCCACCATTCCTCTAATGTATATTTAAGGACAACAAGGGAACCCAAAGAAAGTCAGCAAGGGACCTTGGGAGTCGATTCTTTATGGCAACAATGGTCCCTTACAAGCGTGAGGATGCAATCAATAAATATAGACGAAATCGTTCTATATTGAAATGACATGCCCAGCCGGGCAGAGGTCGAATATTTACTTTTCAAGCAATGTAGAACAACCTTTACATACAATATACAAGGTGGGGCACAAGCCTGTTCCCAGCTTAACGCACAATGAACAGAAAGGGAGGAAAACAAGGCAGGAAACACACAAAGGGCTTTTAGGCAAAAGCTTAGCATTCTGTTATCCTGTTAATTGCACAGTTTGAAATATAAAACAGAACAATACTGGCACCTTTACACTTTTTAAAGGGCAAAAAAGTTTTTCATTTGTATAAAGTGCACACATATGTGGACGGCGTTTCGATCCGTTTAGCACAATACACGGATCATCATCAGCACATGTGATAAACGCCTAACAGTTAAAAGCCTCAGTTGCCTACGGGGAGAGAAGGGGAAGGAAAATACAAGCAAGAATCATTAAGGACAGACGTGGACGTTACGGGAATTCATGAATCTACACATGAGGAACATACAGTTGGTGAAGTCAAAAACGGCGATAGGATGACCATCTATGAAAAACCGTAGAAGTTCCGAGGAATCAATGAGTAAGGTGAGGGACATGCAGTTTGTGAGATTAAGGCAGTAATGAGACAGTCTGGGGCACACTGTGCAATGGACGAAATTCCGGCATAAGGAAGTGATGCTAGTGAGCTAAAGTGGAATCTTAAGCAGAGGGGATGTGAACAAGCGACCCTGGGACAGCTGGACCAATAACTATGAGCACATGCAGTAGGAGTGCGCATATACAGTTGTAATGCGGGTGCAGGAACGGAGTGAACAGGGCGCGGACGACGGGTAGAGGATTGGACAGGCTTACTGTTTGCAAGCCGGTCGATAACATGACTGCGAGAAAGCTGCGAGTGCAGCAGAAGTATTCAATGGTGAATCGATGAGCCTGTAAGAGTAATTTAAATCAAGGCGGGGCACTCGTAGTTAGTGGAGCAAGTGCCGTGCATCTAACGAAGGAGAAGTGCTTACCGAATCAAGGATCTGGGAGGGAGTGTCAATTAAGCCGGGATGTTTGGCATGGAGAGATCGCTCTGGATACAGTTGTGGTACAATGACCTACAGCAGTGGTTCCCAAACTTTTTTGACCCGTGGCTCCCTTGACCTAATTGGCAGTTGGCCGTGGCTCCCCACCATTTTTTTTACCAGTGGGCGGGTGGGGGAGGATGTAAGCCCGACAGCAAGCAAGCAGCTGTCTGCAAAACAGCCTTCAGGGGAGCCAAATGTATTTTAGAAAGTTATGTCTACTTCTAGAGTACTTGTGGGGAGTTTGTATGTTGCTCTATATTATGGTGTCCAGTTGATCAGGCCTCATTTGAGGTGTCCTGCATGGTTCTGGAAGCGTCACCTCAACACTGTCTGGTTCTAAAGACCACCCCAGTGCATGCAGGACCAAACTGTGAACTATTCAGTGCCACCTGCCAGCCACTTATGCATGGAGCATGCCAGCAGGGCAGCCTCTGTGCCCTTTACGTGCCATGTGCCAGCCAGTCTCACCTTTGAATGGAGGCTGCCAGCAGCGCAATCTCTGCCCATGTGCCACTCAATCTTATCTTTGGATGCAGGATGGCAGCAGTGCAAGTGCCCACTCCGTGCCAGGTTTAAGGTAACATCCCCTTTGAGTAAAGGATGCCAGCAGAGCAATGTCAGTGCCAGTCAAGGCCTTTCTGTGGCTGAATCCTCCAGATAGCTGGAATGTAGGCTCCGTCAGTAGTATGGCGGCAGTCTTCTTAGAGGTGTTAGATGATGTGCTTAGAAGCTGCGGCAAGGACCAGGTATCCTTCCCGGCTCACTGACCTCATCTTCTCGAGGTCACGGGCAGGGATGGGGTGCACCCAGCAGCATTAGCTTGGTTCATTGCAAGTGCTTGTGGGGTACATTGGCTGAGATCAGGTATTTGTTGAACAAGAGTTTTATTCTGCAGAAAGTCCAAGACACGGTTCATTGCTAGGAATTGACCAAACTCTGAGGGGCTTCATGTAAGGTTGGTTCAGTGTTTGGTGGTTCTTAAAGCTCTTGCTTTCCAGCCTTAGCGCCTACTTGCTTCTCATCACCCTGCTCCCTCTATGAATAATGCATCGGTCCTAAAGGTGGTTCATAGAGGCGCCCTGTTTGTGGTTAGTATTAAACTTATCCAAGCAAAGCCTAATGCTAAAAGCACGCTTATGAAATTCAGCTTGAAAGTGAAGAGCAAAACAGAGGAAAATACCAGAGAACTTCATTTGAAAATATTGAATGCTCAAGATCTCTGGGGAAGCGCACTGCCAGCTAAAACACCATGAAACAGTCAAAATGAATATCACGAGACCTCGTCACATTCTCTGCAGCAAAGACGCACAGACAAATGGCAACACTGAACCGAGCAAGCGTAAGCACCGTCCTAGGACACGCCTGGTCCCAATAAACGCAAAACACACAAAAAATGATAACATCAGGGCAGTGTGAAATATGCCATCCATCTCTAAAGTACATACTTGGGGCCGCACGAGCAAAGAGTATGGGTGTGTTATAAAAACGGCTCAAATTACAAATCAACCCCAACTGCCCATTTAACTTATCTTATGTGGGAAGAGGTTCCAACGACAGAAGACTGCAGGCTGCAAAAGACAGCGGGCGGCAGAAGACGACAGCAGTAACTTCCCCTCAAACGGCCAGAGCAGCGTATGGCATGCCAGTAATGTAGACTACCTCCGTAGCTACACTTGCCTCCCTTCCTCTTACGAATTGGTAATTGATCTTAAAAATTACCCAAAGTGACATTTTCAAACAAATGAGGGAAGTAAGCATGATAGGTACATTTAAATAAGGTCGTTTTTCATTGAGTTAAAACATTTGCTGAGTGTCAGGTGATAGTTTTACGTTGGTGTTTGTGCTTTGATGAGGGATGGCTTGCAGCTGCAGCCATATATACATATCTTGCTCCCCGAGCAGCTAATAGCCTTGTTAATTACCCTATTTAACACCTTAAGACAGTCCTTCAGGAACCAGGCTCCTGACAATACAAATTATGCTGCAGATGAGAGGTTTTCCATGGGTCTCCTCCTCCTTGGCTCACAGTACACAGAGACCTTGCAATGGGCTAGTCCGGTAAGGAGAAACAACAGGAAAGGCACTGTGCAGAGTCTCCGCCGATTGTAAAATGCACATACAACGCACGCGTATACATACGCACATATGGTGGCAGTGCGCTCTTGGGACAAACCATGTCCCCGTTTTTTTGCAGGGGGGACGTATTTTGGCTGCGGGTGCAAGAGGCTTTACATTTCCACACTGTGGCCGGGGCGCCCCTGGCTCCTCATTACGGCGCACCGGGGAGCCGCGGCGCACAGTTTGGGAACCACAGACCTACAGGATAAATCACAATGCAGCAGGGGGAGGTCAGATCCAACGAGCGGACCTCATAAAGGATTAACCATGCATGAAGTGAGTTAGACTTGCCAGATAGTTTCGGTGTGAGCTGCTCAGTCGCAGGTGTAATTGGTACTAAGGGCGTGCTTGTGCGAAACTCCTTGAGAAGAGAGCTTGTTGTGGATTGGTTTAATTGGACATGTGACTGAGTAGACATGAAAGAGGGGTGAGGGATAAAGTGAAGGTGGCGAAATCTTAAGGTGGTGGGGTAGAGAATTGATCCAGCGGGCTATAGAAAATATATCATAAACAACGCTACCCAACTTCATAACCTATAAACAAAATTCTAAACTAAATATGGACCCATTTATAAACCTGATATATTTTGGGCCTACTGAATCAGGTGGTCAGAATAAATCTATATACACATTATCTACAAACTATATACATATTTATACATTTGCAGAAAGAATATTGTCATTAGAATAAAACCCAACCATTTAAACGACCACCATAGGCGACGTGATCTAGCTAATAGTAACCTACACTTCTGAATGACCAAGACCAGCTTGTTTGTCAAAAGTAAGATTTTATTTACTAAATTATGGTATATAAGTTGAAAGTTTTATAAATGAATTTTATTAGTAATAAAGCAAGCATGATTGTAAAGAATTAAGAGAAAAATACAATTTAAGCAAATGAATCAAAAATCAAAGTGAATATTTAAAGTTTAGCATTTCTAAAACCTAAGTCCCTAAATAAGCTAAATAGATAGGAATTAAAGTAAAGTTCTTTGAGGATTCTTACGTGCTCCACGCAAAGTCCAGCAGCACTTCACCCTCATCGGAAAGTCAGAAAGCAGCAGCCAGCCCAACCCTAAGGGCATGACTTTTTATACCTTTCTACGCTAACTAAACTAGCAAAGGAAAGTTTTCAGAAATCCTCGACGTCCCATTGGCTGAGAGTGACAAGTGACATGTCACCCAATTCTCAAAAAGTTCCATAAAATCATATTTCATAGAGACCATTGTTCCTTCCACGTGAAGCCAGAAGCTTCCTCATGTTGCAACAAATGTATTAAGTCATTCTCGCAGCGTCCATTGACTTTCATTATACTTCCGCGGATGCCAAGTTAAGGATTGACAAAATGTTCACTTTCGACCTTGGCCATGTCCGACAGAATGATGTCAGCTCATCAGTTTTTGCTTTGTGAATGCAGCTTCAATAAACGCTTTAATTCAGAATGGGCGTCTCGTGACTTTCTGCAGAATTATATGTCAGCTCTTTTTCTGCGGTTCAAATGACTAGGCCCAAAAGCAGGCAACTTATGTTTTCTAGTATAAAACAAACACAAGAAAAGTATTAATGTAAGAAATAAAGTAGATTCTGTATCCACCCCATGGTTTACTAATTAATTAACCCACCCGATTAATCAAAATGTTACCTAGCCATTGCAAACAAATAAAGCAGCGTTTATATCTACCAGTCTCCGTTTTTCCATGAGACCCATATGCACCTAGAATAGTAGAAATGACATCACACAGACAAGGAAAAGCAAAACAAGCACATGCTTCTTTTAAGTTTGCAGCAATTAGTAATGACAAAAACGAAAACAATAAGTTATTTTATTATTTTGTACGAACAAAAAGATGCAACATTTATGCACGTTTATGAGCACACATGTTAGTCCCCCCACGTGTAAAGTTTAATCTAAGTTGTATTAGCACGACATATCACAAATCATTAATAATTTTATTCATGTTATGGAAATGTGACTTCGCGAGTTTAAACAAAATTTTGTTTTCTATCTCGCTCCATCAACTCCCTCATCTGGTGATTAACAAATCACCACACCAGCACTCAAAATTTTGGTAAATTAAAATTTTAAGAAATCGATTCAAATTCATTTGTATCAGTAAACCTAAAAGTCTGTTTCTGCATAATCTTTGCAATTAACATGACGCTCTCTATGTAACTCCTGTAATTCGATCTCCCTTTCTTCTTCTCTTCTGAGTTTATAGATTCTTTTCTTTTCTTTCAACTGTTTCTTTCTTTTATGTAACAAACAACCTAATTTGGTCAAAATAAAAATGAATACTATTATAATCAAAGGTGCCAGAATCTTGCCAAGAATTGAACTTCCAATATTATGAAACCAGTTTTTAATTGCTTGAAACCTTTTTGAAAGTTTCCCTGTAAAATCTTCTTCTTCTAAAGGAATTATCTCTGAATGCATTTGTGTAATATTCTTAATATACATTTCAATATTTTTACTTTCATCAGGTATATATGTACAGCAATGTTGGACATGTAAAATGCCACAGACTCCTCCCTCTTTTGCTAGGAGTATGTCTAAAGCAAGACGGTCTTGAATTACCATAGATCTTATTGCAATAACTTCAACATTCACTAATTGAAATCCATCAGCAGTGTCAGTTGATAATCTATCAACTATAGTGGACAATTTTCTGATTCTCCCTGCATTTAGGGTTATACCAACAAAAGGTATTACAGCTTGAAAAATATCTCCCAGAACTTCGGTAAAAGTTTCTCTTTTAGCTCTATTTACATAATTATGAATTTTAAACAATCCTTCTGAATCTCTGTCAACATGAAACACTTTAGGAAAAACAATTCCCACATAACAAGTTCCATACCAATGGTCTGGAAGGTTGTAGTAGGCTTTGTCACCACAAACAAAATAAATCCCAGGAAAGATAGGATCTTTTCCACCTTTAAATCCCCAACCTCCCATAATCTGATAAGTATCTTCACAGTTACTTGCACCTACAAAATAATTATCAAAAAGTGTATTATCTCTTCTAATGCAAAGTTTTCCACTAACTGGTTTGTCTATGTGAATTGCAATATTTTCAAGCATTTTGCCATTTAACTTCTCATCCTCTTTCTGCCAGAAAGCAGTTTTAGTCTGCTTGACTAATTCATTTCTCTTATAAATTGCTCTTCTCTCCTCAACCATATTCAAAAATTTCTTTCCTTCAGCACTTAATTTACATGTTAGATTATTCTTGTAAGCATACTCGTAAGTGAGTTCGTTAGTAACAAGGAAATATTCTCTCATTTGTTTTGCTTTCTTATGCTTATTTAAAGCATTATCAATCTTAACGTTAGCAAAAATCTCATCATAATTTGAATAGTAATATTCTAAACGTCCAGTTTGATAAAATAAACTAGTTAATACACTACATGTTACAGCATAAGTGAGAGGAAGCATGTTATATGTTACTCCCTCAGAAACAGAAGCAGGTAACTTAACACAGACATAACAGTCTTTTGCATCCATTACCTTGACATATTCACTCAAAAGCTTTGTGAATGTATTACTTGAAAAATCACCTATTGATTTATCTTGATGAATGTTAGGCTGATGATCAATAACTTTTGCAGATGCACTATGTTTAGTTAGGCTAACCAGAGCTTTGCTTGTTAAATTAACTTTGTGTAATTCTCTATTCATTTCTAAAGGGATAATCACAGCTAGAACCAACCAGAGCAGAACTAGAATGAGCAGACACACCAGAGTCATCTTACAGCATCTTTTAAAAACAGAACATCTTGAAGTGTTCTCCTTAACATAAGGCATTTTTGGTTAATTTTAGCAATTTTAGCCTCAGAAATAAAAATAAATTTTAAAATTTCTAAATTTATATTTACACCCCCCTTTTAAAATATATTTTTCTTTCTCTTAAAACTCTAAACAAGATTTCTTCGACCTTATGTCATACATAAGTTTCTTTCAACTAAAAACAGTTTTTCTTCGACCTTGTGTCAACTAACAAGATTTCTTCAGCCTTTTGCCAATTTAATATTTCTGTACTTCAATCATTGTCACTAATTTCTTGGATTTCGTTTTCTTCTTCACTACTATCATATATGTCAATAACAGGTGGAATTACTAAGTAAGTCCACTCAGGAGACTTGTATTTCTGGTTTGGTCTTATTATTCTCTTCCCTTTTCTCGATATCACTTCAATTTTTCTTCCAACTCCAACTTCTTTTCCAGGACTCTTTTGACTACTGATTTCTTCAACTTGTTCTATTGGCTTTTTGATCAGTCTGACTCTCAATCTTCCACCAGGCCAGTAGTCTGCTTTTCTCACGTACTTCTTCTTTGGTTCAGAATTATTTGATTCTGACTTCCAAGTCCTTTTCTTTCTCTTTTCACTTTCACCTTCCACGTCACTTTCTTCAGTTTCGTAGTCTGAAATTTCAATTGACTCAGGAACTTCTCTATTCGGCAATTTCACTCCTTCAGGAACTTCACTTTGTCTTCCATCACTGGTACTCGGTAATTCGTTCTCCTCCTCTTCCTCAATTACCTCTAACTTCCCAGATTTCGGATTTTTGTTCCTTACTTCAGAGTTTGTTCTCTGCCTTTCGATACTCTCCTGGTCTGAAACTTCTTTTGGTTCAGCTTCTTTGTCTTCAATAGAGACAACCGAATCCTCAGTTATCTTTCCTTTTAACAGATTCTCTTCACCTTCAGAATCTATTTCAATTATTTCTAAGTCTTTTCTTGTCAGATTTCCATTCACTGGTACAGTTTCCAGATGTCGACTTTCTTGTCGATCTTCAGAATCTGGAATTATTTCACCTTCTGTTTCGCCTTCTGCCTCAGAATCAGAATCGTCTGTGGTATCACTTTCAACATCAGAACTCTCTGGAGTTGGTACTGGAATAGTATGACTAGGATGTATCCAACGTTTCAATCCTCTGCACTTTACAGCATTAGTAGTGATCAAGATTATCTGCCTAGGTTTCTGCCATCTAGGAGCTAGACAATTCCTTCTCCGATGTACTTTCGTTCTGACCCAATCGCCAGGTCTCAGATCATGAGTCAAAACCTTTTCATTTGATTGAGCTTCAGTTCCCACCTGATTAGACACAGAAGTTACCATATCAGATAACCTTTTACAGTAATCCAAAATTGCACTGTCATTTATGCTCAACAGTTTACCTACAGGTACAAAAGCTTGCCTCATAACTCTTCCCATTAAAATTTCATGAGGACTCAAACCTGTCTTTTTATCTGGTGTACTTCTTAATGACATCAAAACAAGTGGAAGAGCATCAGTCCACTTAATACCTGTCTCAAGACACATTTTTCCAATTCTGTTTTTGATTGTTCCATTTATTTGTTCAACTACACCTGATGCCTCTGGTCTGTATGCACAGTGTATTTTCTGCTCAATGCTCAAAGCTTCACAAATTAACTTCATCAGTTTGTTATCAAAATGGCTTCCTCCATCACTCTCAATAGTGACTGGAAAACCGTACCTTGGGATGATTTCTCTGAGCAATAGTTTTGCTACTGTAATTGAATCACAATGTCGTGTAGGGAAAGCCTCTACCCATCTTGAGAATAAGCATACAATTACAAGTACATATTTCAAACAGTTGTGTAAGGGCATTTCAATGAAATCCATTTGTAACCTGGTAAAGGGACCACCCTCTCGACCAATTATTCCTGTCCCCACCACTGATTTTCTGTTTGGATTCATTTGTTGGCATGACAAACACCTTTGACAAAAAGATTCAGCAATTGTTCTAAATTTGGTATTGAACCATGTTTCTCTAAAAAGTCTGACCATAGAATCTCTTCCTAGATGTGCAGGACCATGATATAATCTGGCCATGTCAGCAATCAAGCAATTTGGTAAGACTACTCTGCCATCTTTGTAAACCCACACTCCATCTTCTTCACGTGGTCTACAATCTGATCTTAACCATAGGTCTTTTTCATCATCTTCTGCTTCGTTTTGTAAATCTCTAATCTCATGCCATGTTTCTACAACAGTTGTTAGCATTAATGAATTTGAATCAGTTTCTTTACTCCTCTCCCGATTGTATGAATAATTTTTCCTTGCGCAGTACTTTGCTGTTTCGTCTGCGAAGGCATTTCCCTTGGAAATATAATCAGTTCCTCTAGTGTGCGCTGCACATTTGACAATGGCAATTTCTTTTGGCAATTGTATTGCTTCAATTAATCTTCTAATGAAAACTGCATTTTTAATTGGTGATCCTGTTGATGTCATGTATCCTCTCTGTGACCAGAGTTGTCCATAATCATGTACAACTCCGTACCCATACTGACTATCAGTAATGATGGTAACTCTTATATCCTTTGATATTTCACATGCACGAATTAAAGCAATCAATTCAGCCACTTGTGCTGAACGAACTCCTTCAAGACATGATGCTTCTTCAACATCTACAACTGTACAAACTGAGTATGAAGCTTTCAAGACACCTCCTTCGGATCTTAAGCATGAGCCATCTACAAAGTAGACAAAATCCGATTCAGACAAAGGTCTGTCTTTGATGTCTTTTCTTGGTTTAGTGCAGAATTCCATGACATCTAAACATTCATGTTCTGTTTCAATGTCATCAACAATTTCAGAATCAGGCAGTAATGTAGAAGGATTCAGATTCAAACATCTTGAAATCGAAACATTATCTGCTCCCAGTATGATTTTCTCATACTTTGTCAATCTGCTACTTGTTAAATGTTGAGTCTTACCTCTTGTCAGTAATATTTCAACTGAATGAGGCACAAAAACTTTCACAGGAAATCCCATAATGATTCCTTCACTTTGTTCGAGGCTGATACTTGTAGCTGCAACTGCTTTCAAACAACCTGGTAATGCTTTTGCAATTGGATCAAGTACTGCAGAGAAGTATGCAATAGGTTTCTTTAAATTTCCATGTCTCTGTATTAACACAGATAATGCACATCCTTCTCTCTCACTGCAATACAGTTCAAAATCTTTCTCATAATTTGGCATACCTAAAGCAGGAGCTTGGCATAAGCTCTTTTTCAGGTTCTCAAAAGATTCCATCTCAGCATCATTGAGAATAATTGGATCTTTTACATCTGATTTGGTCAGTCTTTGTAGTGGTTTTGCAATTACTGAAAATCCACTTATCCATTGTCGACAGTAACCTACCATTCCCAAGAACATTCTGACCTGTCTTTGTGTTCTTGGCGGTAACATTGCCTGAATCATTTTTATTCTCTCTATTGTTACTTGTCTTTTTCCCTTTGCAATTCTGTGACCAAGATATTTTACTTCTTGTTTGCAAAACTGTAGTTTTGCTGGGGACACTTTATGTCCTTCTTCTGCAAGGCGATTTACCAGAATTATTGTGTCTGTTACACAATTTTCTCTTGTCTTTGCAGCTATTAACAAATCATCAATATACTGTACTAGCGTAGACCTACCTGGTAAGTCTAAATCTTCTAATGATCTTTTTAACAGTTCGTTAAAGATTGAAGGACTTTCTGTATAGCCCTGAGGGATTCTTGTCCATCCAAGGGTCTTACCTTGGAATCTGAAAGCAAAGATTTCATAACTGTCTGGATGTAAGGGAACAGTAAAGAATGCATTGCAAAGGTCAATGACTGTGTACCATTCAGCATCATGTGGAATCTGAAATAGAATTACTGCTGGATTTGGATCCACAGGACAACATGGAATGACAATTTGATTAACCTTTCTCAAATCTTGTACGATCCTAAATGTTCCGTTAGACTTTTTAACTCCCATAATTGGTGAATTACAAGAGCTACTCTTCATTTCCTTTAATACACCTTGCTTGATTAATTTTTCAATTATAGGTTTAATACCTTCAATTGTTTCTGTTTTCATTTTATACTGTGGAGTATTAGGAAAATCTATTCCCTGTTTCAATGTAATTTTTACAGGATCTACGTTTTTCATTAGACCCATTTCATTCCCAGTAAAATCCCATATTTCAGATTTCACTGTTTCTTTTAGCTCTTCAGGTAAATCCTTTTCTTCAAATGCAGGAAACAATTTTGTTTCTTCTGCTTCCATCATCATCATTGTCATCCTGTATAAACCATCTTCCTCCATTGTTTGTAACTCAACTCCATCAGGAGAACAATATATTCTACAATTCATTTTACATAGGATGTCTCTACCTAATAGATTTACTGGACTACTATTACAAACCACAAATCTGTGTTTGTCTCTGTAGTTTCCAATTTCAACTGGTACTGGATCAGTTAAGTCAGTTTTAATTTGCTGATTACTTACTCCGACAACTTGGATGGTATCCCCAGAGAGAGGTAGGTTTTCAATTTCCACTGATCTAACAGTAGAACGGGTAGCACCAGTGTCCACTAGAAAAGTGATGTCTACATCATTAACTTTCCCGTTTACATAAGGACCAGACTGGTCAACCTCAAGAGTGGCTCCAACAACACACTCTTCCTCCTCTCTCGGGCACCGTCAGCAATAATCATCAGAATCACTGTCTTGACTTTCTGCTAATAAAAATTGTTGTGAAGCATTTTGCATTTGAACCCTTTGCTGCTTTTGCTGTTTCTGTGGTTTTATTACCTGTTCACTTCCCTGAAATCCCACGTTTGGATTATATTTTTGAACTCCCCCACAATTCGGAAAAGGTGGTTGTGGCAATTGGTCTTGACGATTATTCACCTGTTGTTGTTGCTGTTGTTGTAACTGTCGCTGAATATTAAATTCGTTTAACCCCTGTTGCATCTGTAGCTGTCGCTGCAAGTCAACACCATTCTGCATCTGTGGATTCAATAAGGGATTCTTTAAGTTTTTAGGAGGATGAGGACACTCGTCCCTCCAATGTCCAATTTCGCCACAATTAAAACAAGGTAATCTTTGTTTCAGCTCTTCTATCTTTGGGCTAAATTTCTTTGGGAAATTATTACCTTTAAACTTTCCTTGTATCTGGTTTGTATTTCCAGTTTGAACAAAATTAGTGTTCTTATTTCCCATGCTGGCAATCTGTTGCTCAGCCACCTTTACCTGAGCCCACATAGCTTTCTCCTTCAGCTTTTTCTGCTTTACTTCTATTTCATCGCTACAATATTTTGCTTTTCTTAGAATATCATCTACAGATAGTGATTGCCATCCGACAATACTAGTTCTGATCATTTCTCCAATTTCAGGTTTTAGTCCATAAACAAATCTATAGACAAAATGACTCATGTCTTTTTCATCTAATTTTTCATAACCACTGTATTGTTTAAAGATTAACAATAGTCTTTCATAAAAAGAATGAACTGATTCTTTTGTTTCCTGTTCTGTTCTTTCTATTTTAACCCAATCAACTTCTTTGGGTGGAATCTTGTTTTTCATCCAAACAATTACTTTCTCATAAAAATCCATTACAAGTGGATTTGGAGCGCCTGTTTCTTTGATTCGTTCAGGTTCTGCTTTTGGCCAACTAATAGATATTTTACATTCTGTCCAAAGATCAGATGGAACTACAATGTCAAAAAATCCATCTAAATCAATCCACAGAACTTTTGACACTTTGATAAATCTATCAACTTGCCTGTACCACTCAACTGGTTTTTCCCTCAATTTTGGAAAATCATTTGTAAATAACAGAATGTCTTGTCTCGACCAAGGGATATGAACATATCCTCCACCTGCAACTTCTCTCATTGGAAATTGTTTTGACAATTTATCCAATCTTTCATCTTCCTTCTTTTTCGTCCATTTTACTCTCCATTTATTCAGTTCTCCTAGCTTTTTGATATAGACAATCAAATCTTTAATGTGAACTATTCTTCCCATTGAGTTCAAACTCTCAATGTCATTTTCTGAAAAATCTAATCTGTAATGCTTTGCAAAATTCTTTTGTTTACTCACATCGATTTCAAGTTCTGCAGCTAGATCCTCTAATTGATCATATTTATTTTTCGTTTTCCACTGAATGCTTTTACAAATAAATAGTAGTTCATCATCTCGATAGTAATTTAAACTATCTGGACCAATTGTTCCAATTATTAATTCTTCGATATTCGCTTTTAATTTGGCCACATCAAGTTTTGGTGTGGTTACCCTGACTTCAGGACTCCCTATATCTGACATAGCACCCATTGGTGTTTTTGGAGATAAATCCTCATTAAAAGTTAAATCAGGCATTCTTGATTTAGAAGTGTTTAATTCCGTTAAATCTGAATAAAATTTTTCAGCAGCCTTTTGAATTTCTGTATTTAAAGGAATAGTTAATCCATTTTTGTTTGTATTCTTTTGATCAAATACAGGCTGAACAGGACCAATCGTTACTGGAACTGTGACAGCTTCCATGCCTTTTGTCATTCTTTTAATTAATTCTTCTTTAGATCTTAAATATTCATTATAATCAACATCTTCAACATTTCTTGTCTCTCTTGCATAATCTTTTGGAGGTTCCCTTGCTCTTGGAGTCATTGTAAAATGTCTACCTTCATTTCGAACATTCTCAAATTCTGATCTTCTAGGAGTTTCAGTGATTTCACAATTATTTGGATAAAGTTTAGGAGCTTCACTAATTGGAGGTGCACTCGGTGAAGTTTCAGTAGAAACCACCGGAGTAGACCATGATCTAGGAGGTCTCAAAGGCTGATTAGGCTGATTCTTTCTAGTAGTTGTATATATTTCTTCCATAACTGCATCCTCAGATTCACTTTCCATAGATTTCCCTGTAGGAGAACCCATTACCATTTCATGAATTAAATACAATCCTTCACTCATGTTTCCCTGTCTCCACATTCGCAATCTATCTTCATGAGTTTCTCTTTTCCAAGATGGATTTTTAGAAGGTCTTTTAATTCCACTAGCTTCTCTTTGTAACTGATACATCTCGTCTTCCCACTCAACTAAAGCTTCAAATTGAGTTGGTCTCGGTTTTGGAACAAGAGCATTCATTTTCTCTCGTAAATTTCTTAAAACTCTTACATTAAATGAACCATCATCAGGCCAAGCTAAAACACCGTCGTTTTTAGTATAACGTTTCCAACTGTCGAACCATAAGACAGTATGATATCCGTATTCACCTTCCATGTACGCTGCAGGTGTTTTATACTTATGAAGTAGTTTACCACCTCGCGTTTCGATTTTCTTGTCAGGTGAAAATAAATTCTTAAATTTCTGAAATAATGTTGTCTTTTTCTCAACATGTTTAAAATGATAACTCATTTTCAAGAGTTAAATCTAATTCACAAAATCGTTCGAAAAATATTTCCGGGATGTTCCGCAAAACAACCAATCCGTGCGCGAAACACACCAACAAGCCAATGACAGTTGAGCTACGTCACTTTTCTGCTCAACCAATGAATTTAGAGTTTTTCCGAAGGACCAATCAGCTCACAGGCCGTCAGAGACTTAAGAGCCAATCAGAATACAGCTTGTGACGTAGGTCACCCAATCCCAGCGCGGCTCTGTGACGTACACAGCAGCTGCGGTTTCTTGTTTCTCACTCCTGGCGCTTACCCCTCCTTCACAAAATCTTTTCACAGCGCCATTTTAAGGACACTTTTCAGTGTAAATTAATTCTTAACAATGACTATAAAGACAACATCTGTTCGTTTCACTATTTAGGATAGTTTACATACATTCAAGTATCCACACTTCGGAATAGGCGGCGCTATTCACACTAAGGATAATATTCAATTGTCAGTAGAGTAACCTTACCCCACCCTTCTAACACGTATAATTATGAACTCGCTTTGCTCTGAACCCACCGCGAAGTGAAAGTTCTAAGAGTTCCACTTGAACATAAAATACAATTCAAACTCGCACTTTTACACAGAAAATTCCCTAATTTCAAACACACATGAATTCCGTACAGGACTCTCACCTGTTTATAGAAATCATGCACCGTTAGCAAAATAACGACGTTATCCGTACAGGGCTCTCACCTGTTTATAGATATGAAACATGTACCCGTACAGGACTCTAACCTGTTTATAGATAATCATGCACCGACGTTAATTTTACCCTTCACTCAAGCTCGGATATAACTAATACTCTCATCACAGTGAGTTTTATGGAAGGCGCTTTGTCCCTATTCTCATGCTGCTCTAATTTCTTAGAAAACCCTCACTATACAAGATTCAGACCTAGCCCTAAAACTGTGCTGCTCGGCGACAACACTATGGTACACGGCGATACCTCTTGTGATACTCGGCGATATCACTACAAACAGAACAGATGGCTTGCGTGACTAATTTCTCGCCACACAATCTATACCGGTATAGCTTACAGATAGCACGAAAAACGAACTTAACATGTGTTAAAACATCGATCCTATTTCCATACCATAACGCAACCCTTAGCAACCAACATATTACCTTGGTTACCCTTTAGCAACCATCAATTTCTGCTACCAGAGAATTGGGCCCATAACCCAGAGGTCGATGGATCGAAACCATCCTCTGCTACCAGAGAATTGATCCAGCGGGCTATAGAAAATATATCATAAACAACGCTACCCAACTTCATAACCTATAAACAAAATTCTAAACTAAATATGGACCCATTTATAAACCTGATATATTTTGGGCCTACTGAATCAGGTGGTCAGAATAAATCTATATACACATTATCTACAAACTATATACATATTTATACATTTGCAGAAAGAATATTGTCATTAGAATAAAACCCAACCATTTAAACGACCACCATAGGCGACGTGATCTAGCTAATAGTAACCTACACTTCTGAATAACCAAGACCAGCTTGTTTGTCAAAAGTAAGATTTTATTTACTAAATTATGGTATATAAGTTGAAAGTTTTATAAATGAATTTTATTAGTAATAAAGCAAGCATGATTGTAAAGAATTAAGAGAAAAATACAATTTAAGCAAATGAATCAAAAATCAAAGTGAATATTTAAAGTTTAGCATTTCTAAAACCTAAGTCCCTAAATAAGCTAAATAGATAGGAATTAAAGTAAAGTTCTTTGAGGATTCTTACGTGCTCCACGCAAAGTCCAGCAGCACTTCACCCTCATCGGAAAGTCAGAAAGCAGCAGCCAGCCCAACCCTAAGGGCATGACTTTTTATACCTTTCTACGCTAACTAAACTAGCAAAGGAAAGTTTTCAGAAATCCTCGACGTCCCATTGGCTGAGAGTGACAAGTGACATGTCACCCAATTCTCAAAAAGTTCCATAAAATCATATTTCATAGAGACCATTGTTCCTTCCACGTGAAGCCAGAAGCTTCCTCATGTTGCAACAAATGTATTAAGTCATTCTCGCAGCGTCCATTGACTTTCATTATACTTCCGCGGATGCCAAGTTAAGGATTGACAAAATGTTCACTTTCGACCTTGGCCATGTCCGACAGAATGATGTCAGCTCATCAGTTTTTGCTTTGTGAATGCAGCTTCAATAAACGCTTTAATTCAGAATGGGCGTCTCGTGACTTTCTGCAGAATTATATGTCAGCTCTTTTTCTGCGGTTCAAATGACTAGGCCCAAAAGCAGGCAACTTATGTTTTCTAGTATAAAACAAACACAAGAAAAGTATTAATGTAAGAAATAAAGTAGATTCTGTATCCACCCCATGGTTTACTAATTAATTAACCCACCCGATTAATCAAAATGTTACCTAGCCATTGCAAACAAATAAAGCAGCGTTTATATCTACCAGTCTCCGTTTTTCCATGAGACCCATATGCACCTAGAATAGTAGAAATGACATCACACAGACAAGGAAAAGCAAAACAAGCACATGCTTCTTTTAAGTTTGCAGCAATTAGTAATGACAAAAACGAAAACAATAAGTTATTTTATTATTTTGTACGAACAAAAAGATGCAACATTTATGCACGTTTATGAGCACACATGTTAGTCCCCCCACGTGTAAAGTTTAATCTAAGTTGTATTAGCACGACATATCACAAATCATTAATAATTTTATTCATGTTATGGAAATGTGACTTCGCGAGTTTAAACAAAATTTTGTTTTCTATCTCGCTCCATCAGTAACACAAAGGAGATAGAGATTCAACCCAAGAAGTGGGTTAAATGAAAGCAGTTAAGTTCACGAACACACATGATATCATTGTGATTACATGTAGGCCATTAGGTTTGGAAGGGCACAGAATCACGTTTTAACAGTTCGAATTACATAAGGGAGAAAAAGTTCAAAGCAGAGTAGTCCAATCTTCAAGACGGTTTAGTCCAGAGTTCAGACTATCAGTCTTCAAAATCCATTTGAGCTCCTCTTTATTTAGGATCCGAGTGATATCGCCTCCTCTTGGCGGCAATTTAATGGAACTGATCACTGTACAACGGATATCATTCTCTGAGTGTCCTTTTTCAGTGAAGTGATCAACAATTGGTGCATTCGCTGTTTTACACCGAATTCTGCTGCGGTGTTGGGAAATGCATAAGCGAATCTTCTGTTTTGTTTGCCCCACATAGATCATATTGCATGGGCAAAAGATGGCATATATTACGTTATACGTATTGCAATTAGTAAAAGATTTAAGTACATTTCTGACATCCTTAAATACAAATTCCTTTGACTCAATGGTAAATTCACACACAACGCAATTTCCACATTTGGTGTGACCCTTAAGAGGGTCTAGGGACCATAGGACATGCAATGTGGGATTGGGATTATGGGTGGTAGGCAGTGCTGCCCTGACCAGTTGGTCTTTTATATTCTTGCTTCTTTTAAACGCAAACATTGGCATGTCCAGATTGAGTGTAGCTGCATTCAAAATTAGCCAATTTTTGCTAATGGTTTTGCGAACAATATTAGACACTAAGGAGAATGTCATGACACATACAAGACCTTCTGTTACTGGTTTAGATTTGGGCTCCAGTAAAGTTTCACGGGGGCAATACCACGCTCTTTTCAGGGCGTTTCACACCAGTCGGCGCAGGTAGCTTCTGGAGGTGAGTTTGGTGGACAATGTTTTAGCCTCAGAGAAATAGTCAGTTTTCTGCGAACAGTTTCTCCTAATTCTCAAAAATTTTGAGAAGGGCAGACTATCCCTAAGTGCCCTCGGATGACAGCTGTTGTAGCTGAGCAAAGTGTTCCGTTCAGTGAGTTTACGGAAAAGAGCTGTGAAAAGAATGCTATCTTGGTGTTTGATCGTGAGGTCCAAAAAAGGGATACTGTTCTTGTTGTGAGTGAAAGTGAATGTGAGGCCATTGCAGTTATTATTAAGCCAATGAAGAAAAGCCTGAAGGGCATCAACCTCACCAGAGCCAAATAAGAAAAATATCATCTATATACCGTTTCTAGTTTGTTATGCACGTGTGAAAAGGGTTGCTGGGGGCAAGATGATATTGCACTAAAGTGAATCCATATAGAGAATGGCTACGTTTGGAGCAAAAATAGCTCCCATTGAGGAGCCCCGGACCTGCTGGTAAAACTGATCATCAAAGGTGAAAAAATTCCTCGTCAGGCATATCTCTAACAGTTGTAGGATGAAGAGGGTGGAACTGTATGAGGGCATGGTCTCTTGTTGAGTACTGATTCCATAACCAGTAGTGAGTCCTTCTGCGGAATGTTTGTGTAGAGAGACTCTACGTCCAATGTACATAGAGTCTAAGTAGCCGGATCAAAAGGATGGTTCTCAATTATGTTAATCATTGACATGCTATCCTTGATATAGCATTCAGTGGCAGGTACAAAATCCTTTAGAAAAAAGTTTGCGTAGTGCCCTAAGGGCTCCAGGACCGAGTCACAGCCAGAGACAATTGGTCGGCCTGGGGGATTTTCAAGTCTCTTATGTACCTGAGGGAGGGTGTAGATAACAGGGGTCCGTGGGTTAGTGACATTGAGAAAACTGAAATCATGCTTGTTCAGGAATCCATCTGTCAAGCCTTCAGTGGTGATGTGCTTGATCAGTGACTGTAGTTCCTTAGTGGGGTTAGTCGGGAGCTTGCAGTAATGGTCTGTGTTAGACAATTGGCGCTGAAGCTCATCTTTGTATGCATCTACGCCTTGTAGCACTATTCCTCCGCCCTTATCTGCAGGCTTAATGACTAGGTTGGGGTTATGGCGTAGTGTGGAGATAGTTGATTTCTCCTGTAAGGTGATGTTGTTTGGAGCTTCCTTGTGCTGCCAGGTGACGTCGGAAGAATCGGAGCAGAAGTCGGTGAGGAGAGTAGCGGAGAGCAGGAACACCTCGACGCGGGACGAGCTCCAGGTGGAACAGACGGGCAGGGCAGCCAGACCCTACCTGGCACCACGCAGATGCCAGCCACGGCCACAGGAGGTCGTGGCTCCCAAAGGTATGGGGACATTGGGCGCTGCCGTGGGGCCGCACAAGTGAGAACAGCAGAGATGGGGGAGGTGAGGGAGAAAGCACGAGCGCGTAAGCAGAACTGATTACTAGCGTAAAAGTACACAGGACACACTGGTGACGGTTAAGGTGCACTGAACACTCCCTCACTGTTCACACCCCCCTAGCTTCCTGCGATATACGCCCAGTTCATAGAATCCCGTCCTGACAACTCGTTTTTTTGTTCTGTTCTTTTTTCCCCATACATGTATTGAGTCACTGGAAAGACTCCGGAGCGTGATAGAAAACCTCCCAAAGAGGCCCCACCTGGAAGACTACAGGAGGAGCAAGAGGACTACAATTCCCACAATTCTTTGTTGTCAGCCTTTAAATAAACCCAGAACTAGTAAACCCTTTAACATTGTCCTGGTCTGCTTCTCCACTGCGCCACATGTGGTGTCAGAAGTGGGATCTTTGGTCGCCTCACACAATGGAGAATCTGATCCAACAATTGATAAAAGGCCAAGAAAAGTTAGAATGGGCGGTGGAAAAACAAATGACTTCAGCCCAAGCCGACCGGGAATTGCTAAGAGACTCCCTCGCTAATCACGCCGACCAAATGCTAAAAGTGGCAGATGACCGCCGAGAGCTGACCACACAGTTACAGGTACGGGCAGTTACAGGCCCTAATGTCTCTCTGCAAAAGTATGTGACAGGAGAAGACCCTGATGCATTCCTCCTTAATTTTGAACGGGCCGCAAGAGCCTCTGGCTGGCCTGAAGCAAAGTGGCCTTTTTTCTTGGCCCCTCTTCTCACTGGAGAAGCTCAAGCGGCATACCAGGTGGCCAACCCTAATGGCAACACTCCCTACTCCGAGATAAAGGAACAGATCCTCGACCATATGGGAATTGACGCAGAGGCTTATAGGGTCAAATTCCGAAAAGAGCGCGGTACTCCAGCCGACAATCCCAAAACCTTATATTTCAAATTAAAAGCATCTGCCGACAAGTGGTTGAAGCCTCAGACCCAATCGAAAGAAGAAGAGATCCTGGCCATGATATATCTGGAACAGTTTCTTGAGGCTCTTCCCTACCCCATTCAAAGATGGTAGAAACAACACAAGCATTTGAGCCCGGAGCAGGCAGTAGAGATGGCCACTACCTTTTACAGGGCACAACCAAGAGCTTCACCCTGTGTCAATGAGAAGACCGTAAAACAAACAGCTGTTCTGATAAAACAGGAGAAAAAACCACTGAGACCCTCTCCTGAAGTAAGACCCAAACCATTACGGTTAGAACCTCCTCTTCGTAACCCACAATGTTTTGAATGCGGTGAATGGGGGCATATCGCTAGGAACTGCCCTAGGAAAAAACCCCAGGAAGAGCCCATGGATATTGGTTGTATTCCACGTTCCATCCTATATTCGGCAGAGATGGGAACAATCTTCCCTGTAAGTGTATACGTAAAGGGAAAGTGGGTGAAAGCATTGTTGGACTCAGGGTGCAAACAGTCAGTAGTCTTACACTCACTTGTAGCCCCAATAGACACCAAGACTAGGGAGATGGTACCAACAAGGTGTGTACATGGGGACGTCAAAGTATACCCCTTGATTCAGATACCAGTGACCCTTCCAAAAAAACAGCCTCTAGTTGTCAGCCTCGGGGTTCTGCCTCCCTTACCTGAACAAATGATTATAGGTCAAGACAACCCTACTTTCTTGCTTATGTTAAGAGACAAGCTTCAAGGGATAGCTTCTCAGGAACCAACCACAACACAGTCCTCCCTTTTGACACAAGCCCCATGGATAGGGGATAAAAGCTTCAAGTATGTGCAGAAAAATGACCCAACCCTGAAGGCAGCTTGGGAACAAGCTCATAACGCTCTCCAAATCCCTCCTATTACATTTCCATCGTTTACGATAGAAAATGGGTTACTATACAGGGTGGGAAAACAAGGAGATACTCCACAGCTAATAGTACCACAAGTCTTCAGAGAGCAGGTTCTTTTCTTTGCCCACTCCTATTTACTAGCTGGACACAGGGGGGCCCAAAAGACCATTCAAATGGTGTTAAAACACTTTTATTGGCCCGGAATCTTTTCCCATGTTACCCGGTTTTGTAAAGAGTGCGAAGTCTGCCAACAAAAGAACCCTTACACCCCCCCCCCTGCTGTCCCGTTACAACCACTCCCGGTGGTAGGTAACCCGTTTGAAAGAGTTGGAATGGACCTGATAGGCCCACTCCCATGTACCAAGAAGGGACACCTATATGCCTTGGTTGTGGTGGACTACGCCACGAGATATCCTGAGGCTTTTCCTCTAAGGACCCCCACAACCAGGAACATCTCTGAGAAGCTACTCGAGCTCTTCTCCCGGGTAGGATTCCCTAGAGAAATCCTTACCGACCAAGGGGCCCCCTTTGTCTCACAACTAATGGCTCAAATATGTAATTCCTTAGACATCTCACATATAAAAACGTCGGTATACCACCCTCAGACCGACGGCCTTTGTGAACGCTATAATGCCACCCTTAAGTTAACTCTAAAAAAACTCTTGACAGTTGAGGGAAAGCAATGGGACATGTTACTGCCCTTGGCCCTATACGTGCTACGAAGTCAGGTGCAAGCCAGCCTAGGATGCTCTCCGTTCCAACCCCTTTATGGCAGGGAACCCAGGAGTCTTCTAGAAATTACAAAGGAAACGTGGGAGCAGGAACAAGAGGAAGAGACAAAGACCTTCCTTGAGTATACCCAGAGCCTACGTACTAGGCTACAGAAACTAAGAGAGTTCGCAGACTCCAATCTGGAGAAGGCCCAAGTGAAACAACAGCTGATATATAATAAAGGGAAGAGGTAGAGGCACCTAGATGTTGGGGATTGGGCGTTGGTTCTTCTTCCTTCGACAATAAGTAAAACCAAGGCAGGGTGGCAAGGGCCCTATAAAGTCACCGAGAAAATAGGGTTAACCTCCTATAAGCTCCAAGTTAGGCAGAGAAAAACCCAACTCTACCACGTAAACCTTTTGAAAAAGTGGCTAGGGTCCCCTCCCCAGGACATCCACAATGTAGAAAAGACATACCAAAACCAAACCACATTAGGACAGTTGGTCGTTAACCCCAACCTAAGCAAAGAACAAGACTGCACTCTCCAAGAGGCGTTAGCCCCCTTCCACCTAATCTTTTCAGATCTTCCGGGAAGAACTGAGTTAGCAGAGCATGCTATTGATACACAACCAGGGAAGATAATAAAGCAGAAGCCCTACCGAATTCCAGCAGCTAGGAGGGATACCATAGAACAAGAGGTAAAAAACATGTTAGACTTGGGGGTCATTAAACCATCAAAGAGCGACTGGTCCTCCCCTATAATGTTAGTCCCAAAACCAGACGGGCCAGTCCGTTTTTGTATTTACTTTCGCGCTGTGAACTCTATCTCAAAGTGCGATTCTTTTCCCATTCCCAGAGTGGATGAACTGATTGAAAAGCTAGGGGAGGCTCAGTATATCACAACCCTTGATTTGACCATTTTGGCAGGTGCCCCTGAAATCAGAAGACCAGGAGAAAACGGCCTTTGCCACTCCTACAGGGTTATATGAGTTCACGGTTTTACCCTTCGGGTTGCATGGGACACCTGCCACATTCCAGCGGCTCATGAACCGGGTGTTAAGAGAGCATCAGGACTATTCGTCAGCATATCTAGACGACATAATCATTTTTAGCCCAGACTGGGAAGCCCATCTCCAGCATTGCACTCAGGTCCTTTCGTCGCTTCAAACAGCAGGGCTACATATTAACGCCAAGAAATCAAGGGCAGGATTTCAAAAAGTAAAATACCCGGGGTACCTCTTGGGGAATGGTGTCATTGAGCCTCAAACTGAAAAGATAAAAGCCATAAGAGACGCCCCTTTTCCATCCACAAAAAAAGAAGTCCAAGCTATCCTGGGTCTTCTTGGCTATTATAGGCGCTTCATTCCCCAATATTCGGAATTGGCTACCCCCCTGACAGATCTACTCCAGAAAACCGTAAAAAGGAAAGATTTCTTACATCCCAACCCTGCTGCAAGAAAAGCCTTCAGTGACCTTTAGGTCGCCATAACCTCTGACCCAGTTCTTCGCTCTCCTGACTTCTCGAAGCCTTTTTTGTTACACACTGATGCTTCCGAACATGGGCTGGGAGCTGTACTATCGCAAGTCTCCACGGACGGTGCAGAACATCCCATTTTTTTCATCAGCTGAAAACTCTTCCCTCAGGAGCAGCGATACCCTATCATTGAAAAGGAGTGTCTGGCCATCAAGTGGGCAATCGACAAGCTCCGGTATTATTTAGAAGGAACCCGCTTTCTGCTCTACACTGACCATGGCCCGTTACTTTGGATGAGCCGCAACAAGGGGAACAACCCTAGGGTGCTGAGATGGTTCCTTTCACTCCAACCTTTTTCTTTTGAGGTGCGCCATCGGAAGGGTTCCGACAATGGCAACACTGATTTCCTTTCCCGTCTTTCATTGTTCCCCGATCGTGAACAAACTGGGGTGGGGATGTGTGAGGATGCGCCTGCCGCGCAGGACATGAACCCCCAGACGGACCAGTTCCCTCCTTACCTTTCCCCGTCTCCATTTCTTTATTTTCAGAGTTTCCCCGAGTTACAGAGTTTTCCCGAGTACTGTCCCTTTAAGATCCCGGGACTGCAAGGTCAGGTGGCGGAGTCACGTGGGCCTGAGGACGCCAAAAGCGAGGAAGCGGAAGAAGGACGGCGTTCAGCGGGACGAGGAGAGAGAACCAGCGAAGCAGAGGAGACCCGAGTTAGGACCTTCCTTGTGCTGCCAGGTGACGTCGGAAGAATCGGAGCAGAAGTCGGTGAGGAGAGTAGCGGAGAGCAGGAACACCTCGACGCGGGACGAGCTCCAGGCGGAACAGACGGGCAGCCAGACCCTACCTGGCACCATGCAGACGCCAGCCACGGCCACAGGAGGTTGTTGCGCCCAAAGGTACGGGGACGTTGGGCGCTGCCGTGGGGCCGCACAAGTGAGAACAGCAGAGATGGGGTTGGTGGGGGAGAAAGCACGAGCGCGTAAGCAGAACTGATTATCAGCGTAAAAGTACACAGGACACACTGGTGACGGTTAAGGTGCACTGAACACTCCCTCACTGTTCACACCCCTCTGGCTTCCTGCGATATACCCTAAGCTCATAGAACCCCGTCCTGACAACTCGTTTTTTTGTTCTGTTCTTTTTTCCCCATACATGTATTGAGTCACTGGAAAGACTCCGGAGCGTGATAGAAAACCTCCCAAAGAGGCCCCACCTGAAAGACTACAGGAGGAGCAAGAGGACTACAGTTCCCACAATTCTTTGTTGTCAGCCTTTAAATAAACCCAGAACTAGTGAACCCTTTAACATTGTCCTGGTCTGCTTCTCCACCGCGCCACATGCATATATTTGTTCCTCTTATTATTTATTAGAATAATAACACAGTAATTAAGAACAAATAAACATGACTCATTAAAGAGATACGTCGTAAAAAAACATAAATTAGAGTTAATTATACACTGTGCGTTCTGTCATGCTTTAAGTGAATAATACAGAATTAAGTTTCTTGATTATTGGAGGTCAGCACGCTATGCATGCGTAGGGTGACCAGACGTCCCCGTTTTCCCAGGACAGTCGCTGTTTTTGGAGAAGTGTCCCCGTGTCCCAACACTTTTCTCCAAGTGACTCAAATGTCCCTGTTTTCAAACAGTGTCCTGGTTAAACATAGAAATGTCCCTGTTTTTCATTGTTCCGGTTGAGCACGCGCGCTCATGCTCTCTTTGCACTGTTTACGGCGTGTGTTGTCACTGAGGTGAGCGCTGTAGCAGGAAGGGAAATCCTTTAAAGAGAGACATTTTCTCTCAGGATTTCCCTTCTCTTTTTACACGCAGCGCCACCTACGTCATCGTGCCAGCCATATTTGATCAATTGCATATCATCAAAACTGAACCTTCGCTAGAGAAGGAAATAGTGATATTAAGGTGCAACCCCAGTTTATGAACTTTCTGAACTTCTGTGATCTGTTGAGGCTATGTGTTTGCTTCTCCCCAAAATGTCCCAACTAGAAGTACACAAAACAGAAACTTTAAAGTATTTCTGAATGTTAAGATGAGTGTCCGATAGCACATGTGGTAATGACGTCCCCAACGTCCTTCTCAAGCTCCCACCATTCATTACTACCAGTTCCAAGATCAGAACAGAAATCCTGTGTTCTCCATATCAAAGCTATGACTTGACCTTTTGACTGACCGTTCAGATCACGGCAAACTGTTTAGCTGGAAAGGACTTAAAGGAGCAGTATTAATGCCTGTGGAAGAGGCAAGTAGCGCTGCTCGAGCTTTTTGCTCAGGTCCTTACACTATTGCGCTATGAGATGATACCAATGGCTAGAGTGCACTATACATACCCCAGTAAGGTAACATGACATCCCAGCAGTGACCACGCAAATATGGGAGGACTGTGTGGTCGGCCAACATTTGTGACCCTTAAGACCCTAAGGCAGTAATACCTGGAGAGAAGTGTTTTTCTTACATTGTTCCATGGCTGCCCTTTTGCAATTTAGCATTCCGCAGTTTACCTCCCATGCTTTTCTGTCATGAGCAACTAAGCAACATTAGTGAGTTGTTCTTTACGTGGTGCTGACGCGCAGCTACAGAAACGAGCATTGATAAAGCTAGTAAATCTGGCATTTGCGAGCCTGTGATGTTTTATTGATTTTTGGCAAATATATGCCATAGTCCTTAAAAGTGTAAATGTAATAAAAAGTACTAATGCTGCTGCGTAAAGGAGAGGGGTGCCAATAAAAGACCTCTGATTTGTTGTCTGTAATGCTTCATCTCGGTCTGTGGAGGGAGCTGTCATTGTAGTCCCTTTTCTATGTCTATGACAGCTGTCAAATAGTCCTACTTTTATGTTGATGGTTACTGCAAACCGGAGTCCTACTTCTATGTCTATGACCTGTCCCCGTTTTTATGTCTCGGCTAGTGTAGGCTGCGCGCATGCGCGGTCTCGCCAGCGAGACTTAATGACTCTGAGTAGTGAGGGTAAACCCCGCCCCTCTTCTCCATTGGCTGGCCTCCTAAACGGCAGCCAGCCATTGGAGAAGAGGTCTCAGTGTCGTCATTCTCTCGCTCTAAGCCCCGTCTTTTTCGGATTGGGGGGCTTGTTTTTTCGTTTTGTTCTACTAGTGACGTTGTCAGTCAAAAACACGCCCCCCCCAATTGTCAAGTGCTTTTCAGACTGGGGGGGGGGGGTGTTTTTCATTGTTGTTTACATCCTAGAAAACACTCCCCCCCAATCTGAAAAGGTCAGGGCTTATAGACAAATGGCGAGCGCTCGAGCGCTTGTTATTTTCACGCGCTTGGTTGACACATTATTATTTAAGATTTGTGGTCCAGGCGTCTCACTTCGTGGCCCCGGCTCTTCGCACGAACAGGCTATTAATAATAGCCCGACTTTGTTTTAAAGCACCGAGTTTTGAAACATTGCATTAAACCCAGACCTTATCGACTCACCTCGGCATGGAGCCTCACTGGAGGGCAGCGACGGCCGGAGCTCCCTCTCGCCTGCTCAGAGTTGCTGCTGGCCAGCAGAGCGCCATGTTCGCCGCCTCGGGGCTGGGTCACGTCCCCGCTCCACCTCCAACGCCGATCATTTCCTGCGTTTGACCAGGGAGCGATGCGGTGCCGGCGGCAGGCACCTGGCTCAGCTCACGCTGCGGTCTGTCTCAGAGTTGCTGCTGGCCAGCAGAGCGCCATGTTCGCCGCCTCGGGGCAGGGTCACGCCCCCGCTCCACCTCAACCGACGGCCATTTCCTGCGCTCGACCGGGGAGAGATGCAACGCCGGCGGCAGGCGCCCGGCTCAGCTCACGCTGCGGTCCGTACATAAGAAGGCCAGCCTCCGCTCTCCCCGGCGGAGTCACCGAGGCTGCTGCAGAGGGAGGGAGGAGAGCCTCCGAGAGGAGGAGGGCTGACAACAGCTGTTTCCAAGTTACTTCTGACAGAAGGCAGGAGGGCTGCGCGCGCCTCTTGTCTGCAGCTGATCTCAGGCATCCTCGCCCTCTCCGATATGTGTGTGGCAGTCCCTGTGCCCCAGGTGAGGCTGTTGTTTTTCGCCTTTACAGTTAGACGATGCGGTCTGCCGGTCTCAGGTTCTAGGTGTTGGCTCAGTTCAGCTCTACGGCACTCTCCTGAAACATTGGCTGCCACTCCAAATGTACTCCTGTGGATGCACCAGGAAAACGGTTAACTGAATAGGGCGCATCCAGTGAATATTGGGAGTAGGAAGGTGTGTAGAATTCGTTCTTATGGGATTATATATGTTTGGCAATGCAGTCGCGGCAGCGTCCGATTACGTGGCTTTAATACTCGTGCGTTTGCGATTTGTAAAGTACGAAGCTAAAGAGATGTAAACAGAGACTGAGAGTTTTAACAGCCCATATCAGCAGTTTCCTGCTGCTGCAAAGATAGATTTTACAAAGACAACAAGGGTCCTCAGGGAATAATAATAAACAGAAAGAATATTTTTTACAGACCACAATCGGTACTATAACCAAATTTCCAAACCCAGCCGGGTGAGGAATTGTTTAATTTGAAGATAAAAAGGAAGTGTGGTTGACCTGAAGGTGGTCAGTTATGAACAATTCAGATGGGGCACAGTCCTGTACCTATCCATCAGAGAAAGGAATGTAGCAGAGGTACTACAAAAGTAAAAGGAAGGGTTTACAGGCAAGAGGTTTGGAGCCAAAATGTCGCTTGTAAATTAATGAACAATGCAAAAACAAGTTTCGACATGCAGCATTTACAGAATGGCATACAATTGAATTTTCTGTAATACTGTTTAAACCGTCAACGTTTCGATCCCCAGGCTCCTAATGAACCGGGATCATCATCAGGACTGTTAAAACATTTGCCTGTTTCTAGGAATGCCTGTGGAAAATGAAAGAGGAGAAAAAGAATGGAAAACATAAGGCATCCGCCTAAAAAAGATATATACAAAACATTTACAAACAGTTTGCGTGCCGAGGACTACTTACACTATGCAATTTTTGTGCAGTTGACCTGAGGAGTACTCTTAATGGTGGAGCCGTCTGGTGATTTGAGATAAGCGGACTCAGTGGTGAGCGTGGACAATTGTGAACTAATGGGTGAAAAACTCCTGCTGTTATCGGAGATCCTAGTGACTGGGTGCCTATCATGCACGTGGGGTATTTAATATGGCGAGCAGTGCCTCCAGTGAGTAGAACAAAACACGAGCGCGTAGTGAACGTGTAGGGCCATGACCTATGAGTGAGGCCGAATAGGCCAGTGAATATATACCATGCACAGGCAGGGTGTCTGGTCTGAGAACGAAAACCTCCGTGTTCACGTATTTCAAGTGACTAATGAAGCCAGTACTGACCTGCCGGGCAATTAGAGATAACCTGGTCAGGCACTAGGGTAATCAGAATACCGAAGGTTTGTCGGTACCTGGAATGGGAAAAAACATAGTTTTAAGGAAGGTGCCTATTGTGCAAATCGACCGCGTGGGTGTTAAAATTGGCACTTTACCTGGTTGGGAGGCTGGGAGATAAGCCTCAGAGTAGATCGAGCTTTTGAATATCAAGCGAGGCGGTAACTTGCGTCCTAATTAGGGCGAGTTTTGTTTCAACCACCGGTGGGCTGGAAAGAAACAATGGGGGAACGAGGTTTAGAAAATGGGCGGACGGTAACCTCGATCGGGGTTTTTAAGGGAGCCCTAGGGCGTGCGCTTACCTGTTATTGCCTCGTGAGTTGGGTCGGGGTGACGGCGAGACTCGGTGGTCTCTCTCCGTGTCCTGGCAGCATAAGTGCGCTGTCCTGGTGATGTTGCTCCACCGGCGCCTAAGGCATGTGGTGGATTGGAGAAACAGAGGACGGACTGAGTGTTCGTTTCCTCTGTAGGCGCCATATTGGATGGAACGAAACATAATGGAAGGACTAGAGTGCACGCAGGATTAGGGATGGTGAGGGTGTTGGAACCTTCGTAGTGGTGAATGTGAAAAGCGAATCGGCCATATTGCAGAGGCAACCGCAGTGATAATTTTATCACTGCGGTTGCCTCTGCAATATGGCCGATTCGCTTTTCACATTCACCACTACGAAGGTTCCAACACCCTCACCATCCCTAATCCTGCGTGCACTCTAGTCCTTCCATTATGTTTCGTTCCATGCCCATTCCAATATGGCGCCTACAGAGGAAACGAACACTCAGTCCGTCCTCTGTTTCTCCAATCCACCACATGCCTTAAGCGCCGGTGGAGCAACATCACCAGGACAGCGCACTTATGCTGCCAGGACACGGAGAGAGACCACCGAGTCTCGCCGTCACCCCGACCCAACTCACGAGGCAATAACAGGTAAGCGCACGCCCTAGGGCTCCCTTAAAAACCCCGATCGAGGTTACCGTCCGCCCATTTTCTAAACCTCGTTCCCCCATTGTTTCTTTCCAGCCCACCGGTGGTTGAAACAAAACTCGCCCTAATTAGGACGCAAGTTACCGCCTCGCTTGATATTCAAAAGCTCGATCTACTCTGAGGCTTATCTCCCAGCCTCCCAACCAGGTAAAGTGCCAATTTTAACACCCACGCGGTCGATTTGCACAATAGGCACCTTCCTTAAAACTATGTTTTTTCCCATTCCAGGTACCGACAAACCTTCGGTATTCTGATTACCCTAGTGCCTGACCAGGTTATCTCTAATTGCCCGGCAGGTCAGTACTGGCTTCATTAGTCACTTGAAATACGTGAACACAGAGGTTTTCGTTCTCAGACCAGACACCCTGCCTGTGCATGGTATATATTCACTGGCCTATTCGGCCTCACTCATAGGTCATGGCCCTACACGTTCACTACGCGCTCGTGTTTTGTTCTACTCACTGGAGGCACTGCTCGCCATATTAAATACCCCACGTGCATGATAGGCACCCAGTCACTAGGATCTCCGATAACAGCAGGAGTTTTTCACCCATTAGTTCACAATTGTCCACGCTCACCACTGAGTCCGCTTATCTCAAATCACCAGACGGCTCCACCATTAAGAGTACTCCTCAGGTCAACTGCACAAAAATTGCATAGTGTAAGTAGTCCTCGGCACGCAAACTGTTTGTAAATGTTTTGTATATATCTTTTTTAGGCGGATGCCTTATGTTTTCCATTCTTTTTCTCCTCTTTCATTTTCCACAGGCATTCCTAGAAACAGGCAAATGTTTTAACAGTCCTGATGATGATCCCGGTTCATTAGGAGCCTGGGGATCGAAACGTTGACGGTTTAAACAGTATTACAGAAAATTCAATTGTATGCCATTCTGTAAATGCTGCATGTCGAAACTTGTTTTTGCATTGTTCATTAATTTACAAGCGACATTTTGGCTCCAAACCTCTTGCCTGTAAACCCTTCCTTTTACTTTTGTAGTACCTCTGCTACATTCCTTTCTCTGATGGATAGGTACAGGACTGTGCCCCATCTGAATTGTTCATAACTGACCACCTTCAGGTCAACCACACTTCCTTTTTATCTTCAAATTAAACAATTCCTCACCCGGCTGGGTTTGGAAATTTGGTTATAGTACCGATTGTGGTCTGTAAAAATTATTCTTTCTGTTTATTATTATTCCCTGAGGACCCTTGTTGTCTTTGTAAAATTGATTACCCATGGTCCAAAGGTACTTATTGGGTTCCCTTGTTAAATAAAAATGCTGCAAAGATAGATACACTGGCACCAAAAAAAAGTCAAAATGTTAAGTTTATTTAGATCATTGATCTCTAAACCACAAGGAATACACATTTATTTTAAAATTCTCAAAATAATTACTAAAACCACATATCATTTCCATATGTACTAATGATGTTCCATATCCTCCATCATAGTTAAAACCAATTTCATACAGCAATAAAATACATTCCAACATCCGAAGGGTAGATCGACTTCATTAAAACCTGTTTTAAAATATTTAAAAAATAAAACTTAATTCTCCATTCTCCATTCTTCATTACTTGATCTAATCCTCCATTTCCTATTCCATGAACAACTTTTAAACAGCCTGGATAAACTTCGCCACTGCAATGGCAATATCAAGGTAAAATATATCTGTGAGGAGCTCAATTGCTTGCAGACAGGACCTAATGCTATATTTTATAAATATCGGTCGTAAAAACTGTTTTCGCTGGACTACTAATTTTTGACAGTCTATTAATATATGCAAGCAATTACATTTCGTACCAATCCTGCATGTGCATCTATCATCTGAACCCAACAATTCCTTTTTAGGTCTCGGCTGCACGCGCGGAAGCGCGTGTCCGCCGACAGCCTATTGTTGCCGTGTCTCCTTTCCAGGAGACACTGCTGGCCGCGCGCATCGCCTTGGAGGCGATTTCAAACGAGCACGCGCACTCTCACACACACACACACACACACACAGAAGCGCCCATGCACGCACGCAGGCACGCACATACAGCCTCCCACACACACATACACACGCACACAGACACACGAGTGCTGCCCCCCCCGCCCCCCGCACACCGCACACCGCACCCCCCAGCCCTTTCTAACTTACCGGGGCAATCTCGGGGGACTCCGCCGCTGCAGCTCTCCTTTCACGGGGCTCCCTCTTGGTCAAGGGAGCCCCGCAACAGTCGCCTAACCTCCTGCTGGCGGGCCCGGGGTTCTCCACTGCTCACAGGAGCCCCGGGCCGCGATACGCATGCCTCCTCTTCCGGTCCGGACGCGGCCCCGCCCCCGTCACAGGCGACATTGCCTGACTTCCGGTGGGTGCGTAGATTTCCGTTTTCTTTCTTTATTTATTTATGCAAATTTAAATAGCGCGGACTTTACCCGAAGGTGTCAGAGCGCTTCCCAAAAGGACCAATATTGTTACGCTTTTCCTTTCAGTGATACTGTTACATCTGTTATTCGTGTACCACCATGCCGGTAGAGCAGCTGCACGCCCCGCAGGTGAGGCATTGTAGTAGTGCGCACACCTCTTCTCATCCTTCAGCCTTAATGTGTGGTCGGAGTGTGAGGCGTGTATTTGGTATGCATTTGGAGTTGAGTCGGTGACACGTGTTTTGTAGAAGCACGGGTAGCCACGACTAGCCTGGGGGTAGAGGTGATACTTTGGGGCCCTACGGCGCTTGCTTTGCGTTTCCGTCCGTGCCTGCTAATTACGTTCGAATGACACTAACCGTGGTGACTGTGCTTTTAGACATTGCGTGTACTGTCTCGGTTGATTTAGCAATTGACATTATAATCGTGTGTCGCCCAGAAGGTCAACGTCGGTGTCTCTCCACCCCCCCACACTTATTGCAGAGATGCTGACCTACTCTTTTTTTCAAACCACAGCTCAGATTTTTTTCTATAACTGTAGCTGTTCTCGCCATTTAGAAAATTGTTAAAATATTCTGAAATAGTTGCTTCAAAGTGACGTAAAATCTTCAGAAGTTAATGTTTCTTAGATGACCGATTACATATATATATATATCGATTGAACTGTATTTTCGCCATTAACGAATTAATGCTTTGTTTTAAGATGGTTGACAAAGGTAGAGGAAAGAGAAGGGGGCGTGAGGTCCGTAAAACGGGCGTATTTTAAAAACCTAACCAATGATCCAAGAAGCGTGGGCTGTGGTTAAGGGCGTGGTTTAAAGAACTTGCATTAAAAAAGAAAAAAGCTTGCCAGACGGCCAGTATTTGTTAGAACATATGCCTGAAACAATACAGACTTTTGGCTTTTCTAGTGCTTATTGGTAGTGCCATATAAATGAATAAAAACAATCATGTTGTTATGAAAAACTAGAATTGAGCATTTTGAAGCCATGCACACACAATACTGCTATTTAAACATTGTAAAGTTCTGTGGGACGGGTAGCAGTCTACAGTATATCCGTCACTCCAATTCGCCCGTTCTCTCCACTTTGTTTTGCATAATTTAGCTTTGTTAGGCATGTCTTCCCCCCCTATATGTTTCTAAAATCCGTTATCTACATATCTTGCATGCAATCTTCATACTTTCCATACTGTTCTCACTGTCCTACAGGTACTTCTGGATGTACCTCCAAGTCTGCTCTTTCACCGTGCCTGCTGTCATAAACACACCAACTGTCTCACCTATAAACAAAGTTTTCTGTATAGTTGTCATTAATTAGTCAGCCTTGTACTTCCCACCCACTTTCACACATGATGGTAATTACCATGGGAAAGTAAGTGATCATTGCTCAGTGCAATATGCTTTGAGGTTTAAGGATTGGATGAGCAAATAGCATCAACACCTCTAGGATGCAGTGACAGGCACTTTGAGAAACTCTTTACCTTCCTTAGCTCCAGAGCTCTGTTATGACTATGTACACAATACTTAAACTCACCCATCCCTAGAGGTCAGTTTAAAAGCCTGGAAAGGCAAAGTGTTTAAAGCAATGCAAGAAAACATGGACGGCTTTTCTCATATGTTAAAATTTGTTAATTTCTCAATGCTAAAATCAGTGCCATCTTGTAAGGGTTATTATCTCCTCTGTGATGTAAACTAAACGATCTGGAAAAAAATATAAAAATGTCAGGCCTCGAAAAAGATTAAAAATGTTACTAGACTTTCAGGTCTAGTGACTGGAATAATCTACTCAACCTAATTATAATGCCCATAACGTGGTTTCAAATTGTGTGATCCTGGGCAAGTATTTTAATTCACTGAGACACCATTTTCTTCTTCAGTTGGCTTCTGACCTCTTGGTCATTTCCGCAGCTTCCTCTTATTTGAAAAAATGAAAACATGCAGAGCAGCTGCTTTGGTGTTTTTCTGGTTTGTTGTTTGCTAAGATAGCTAAGTGGGTTGATGGCGATACATGCGTGTTTTTTGCGGATGATAGGTTGAAAATCTTGTAATGTTCGCTTGGTATACCTTTCGGGTCTTGTGCTGGGGTTGGTTCTCTAGTGTCTTTGGTTCTAAAGACAGATTATTTTAATAAAGTGTTGTGCACACACCTGCACTTTAAGAGGACTGTAAGTAAGACGTCATGTTGTTACCCATCTCATTGGTATTAATTTCATCGACCTTGGAAGGATGTCTGTAAACTGAGAAGTTTCAAATTTGGAACCCATGCCTAATGCGTAACTTATAGCCACCTGCTACCAGGGTTTTCTCCTAAGTGCCGCCACTGGCAATGCCAAGTGCCTGTACCGCCAAAACCCATGGCTGCAGCCTTCCTCTCTCTTCCACCCCCCTACACTTCCTGCCTCTTTATCTCGCTCCTGCCGGTTCTTTTTCTCCGTTTTATCACAGTTTCACGTTTTTTTCTAATTCTCCTTCCTCTTTTGTGCTTTTGCCGCTTTTTTAGGTCTTGGCTATAACACGCTGAAAACACAAATATAAGCCCACAGATGCATACACACATATATAGGCACTCACACAGCCCACACAATTGCACATGGTTCCATTTGGCTACATAAAAACGCACACTCAATGCCACACAGAAACACGTAAAAGTTTGATTAGATATGCCACGTGGATCCATGCACACACGAGGCATACACGCTCTCAAGCCAACACACACATCCAAACGCGCACACATGGATCCGTGCACAATGTGTCACACACACACATGCACGGGCAAACACATTCATCACTGCTCTTGTGCTGCATGGAATATTACAGTTGATGTTGCAATATTTAGCAATGCCAATAGCTCAAACTTAATTAACCCGAGACCTATTGCATTGCAAATGCTTGTTTGTTTTGTCATTTGACCGAGCTGGGTTAATCCCAATTCTCACCCTTAAAAGTTCCATCCTAAGCCCCCGATTTGGCAGGGTGTCTAAATAGGGATACCAATTTTCTTTCCTCCAGCTACTTATCAGGGGTTGCACGGACTCTTTTTTTAACAGATACTCTATATCGTTTGATTTGGACAGTTCTTTCCCTAGGAGTTTAAGCTCACTCTTTGACTTTGCAATATACAGGGACAGCAAATCCATTTCCACTTTTAAATTATTGCAGATGGAGTACAGTTTCTTTCTTGTTTCATTCGCCCACCTAAGTTCACTCTTCTGAATCTCCTCCATACACCATCATGACACTTTCATCCCTTCTCCTGATCCCAGCTGTTTCCAGAACCTTAACAAACCTACTTGTACCTGGACATCCCATGAAGTCACATCTAGCTCTAATCTGATTGACTGTAACACTGATGAGCTAGGTTATGACAATAGTGCTTTTAAACATTTCCCCTCTTCTCTGTTCCAGGTACTTTTCCCTCCTAAGCATAATATTTCTGAACCATATTGCATTTGTGGGGGGATCATTGCATTGAATGCCTTCAACAGTGGTCTGTGGGACATATAACCATAGCTACTGTTGAAGTTTTTCAGTCCGCAAACTAAAGCTAGGGCTTTAACTTTCTGGTCCTCCAGATGCGTAGTCCATTTTAGAGACTTGTCAAACCATATCCCAAGATATTTATAATGGTTAACAATTTCTAATTTTTTTGCCCCAAAGTCCAATTAAATTTTTGATTTCTCTTACCGAAGCACAGGATTTTTGTTTTATCCATATTCACTGTAAGGCGCTTAGAAGCACAATATATATTGAACACATTTAACTTTCTTTGCAGACCCAGCTCCGTTTGGTCTAAAATTACTAAGTCGTCCGCATACAGCAAACAGGATATATGCTTCCCACTAACTTTTGGGCTTGCACTTCTATCGGTCATCAAGGAAGATGGTAGGTCTGCGAGAAATATCGAAAATAAAAGTGGGGCTAGAACGCAACCCTGTCTAAGGCCATTGTTTATAGCTATTTCCCGGGTCAAACCCCCTCTTAAATCTTTAATGACCTGTGCCCAGTTCTGTTCATGCAACACTTGAATTATTGCTAGGAGCTCCTTCGGAATATTATATCTTCTTTATGTTTCCCAAAGGCACTCCCTATCCACAAGGTCAAATGCTGCACAGAAATCAACAAAGCAGCAGTATAAACTGCCCTGCTGTTCCATAGATTTACGTGCTAATGCCCATAGGGCAAAGCAATGATCTATAGTTGAGTGCCCCTCTTTGAAGCCTCCTTGTTCGACCGGTACGATCGAATGTGCATCCACCCAGTCTATTAATCTGCCCAAAATTATTTTCGAAAATACTTTCACTCCAATATCTAGCAGATTAATTAATCTATAATTCTTAGGATCATTCCTATCACCTTTCTTGTGCAGAGGCCTAATAACAGCCCCCCTCCAGGATTTTGGGATAATCCCTGACTCCAAAACAGCTAAGAACATCTTGGAAAGAAATTGTGCCCACCAGTCTAGCTGAGTTTTAATGATCACAGCCCGCAAATTATCTGGCCCAGTTGCTCGAGTTAGATTTAGCTTCCTAATTATTTCCTTCACTTTTTCTACAGAGAAGGATGGAATTAACTCTTTTACCTCTGTTCCTTTAAGGACCCTACCCTTGCTTTTTGCTGGCACTTTACTAGCCATATATAATTGACCTAAATGCTCCTCCCATGCATCCTCATCAACTACACAGCTCATGGTTACTGGAGTCCGACATGAGGCATCCTGTATCAACTTTCAGAACCCTTTCACATTTTTTGTTTCTATTGTTTCCAGTAAGTGCTCCCAGCATTTTTCTTTAAAAATTCACTTTTTAGTCCTTACCAACATTTTATATTCTTTCCTTAATTTATTTCGTTTAGTTAGACTCTCCTGATCATACCTTAACCGTAGGGACCTTTCTAATCTCCTAATTATCCTTTTTTTCCCCTGCACACAGGATCAAACCAACTAATTTGCTTTCTAAAAGGTTTTTAACTTCAGTTTCCTTCCTTTTCAGGTCAACTCTAAGACATTGTACAATCTGCTTAATTTTATCCTCAAACCATGAGACCTTCCGAACAGTAACTTCCTTCAAGATTACATTCTGTTGGAAGCTTGCTAATGTAGCTAGACATTCATCTGTTAATTTTGTAGTCAGACGTTTTGTATGAGACATAGTCTGTGGAAGTACTCTTTCACTGCATTTTAAGGTCCCCCTCCTCAATTCGTAATATAGGGCATTATGGTAACTTTCCTCGCTGGGTTACTACAAATTTTTGTACCTTATCAAAGTTCCATGCATTCACAAACACATAGTCTATGGGGCAGTGTTGGTTACCTTTTCTAAACGTCTGCTTTGCCGGCCGATCAGAGTCTACTCTGCCATTTAAACTAATCAAACCCTTTGAACCCAAGAATTTCCCTAAGGCTTCATCTTGTTTAGTCATAGTACAAGTGGGGAATAGTGCTGGCATTAACTCAAATGCTTTTACAAATTCTTTTAACCAGGGATCTAGTTTTTTAGGGTTTAATTTATGGTTGAAATCCCCTGTAATAATTAGCAGATCATTCCCATATTGATCACACACTGAGTTCATTTCCTCCTTAAACAGAGCCATTTCCTTTTCATACTCCTCTTGAGAGCCCCATTGTATGTGTGTATTCATCAAAATCAGTCGTTCATTTGGCCTTTCAGAGACACGCAGGGTTAGCTCACTGACCAACACCCATTTACAAGTTGTAGATATAGACTTCACCTTTTTTACCGTTTTAGTAGACATAAGTGTCATAATCCCCCCGGAAGGACGACCAAATCTTTTTTTACTAGTGGGTTTATGATGTTGCACAAATCCTTCAAATGTCTGGGTGTTGTCGCATAGCCAGGTTTCCTGCAGACATATAATATATGCTTGCTGGAAGGCTGATTTTATGCTCTCTATCTTTACTTGCCCTATCAGCCCATTTATATTCCATGAAATTACTTTTGTGCTATGCGACAACCCGCCTCCCTAATCATTCTCACTAAGGCTACCAGACTCGTTCATACCCCATACGGGTGTACTTGTGAGGTTTTATACTAAACTCCAATTTCCCCAGTTATTTCTTGGCTCGGGGTTCTCTACAACTATATTAATGTTAGCTCTTTCCCCACGTGCCCCTGCTATCATTCTTGCCTGCCTTCTCCCCAGGCCCGCATGACAATTCAGAAAGGCATTATCTGGTTGGTTTGCTCTATCCACTTCAATTTCTGTTATTAATCTTATTCCTTCCTTCAACATTTCTTTTTCGGCTTTAAGAATTGCTGTTTTTACCAACCATGAGTAAACTTTGACTTTTGTAACTTCCATGCCTTTATTGTTCAAGCTGAATCCTACCTGTCTCAAGTCTTTTGTCTCAATTTCCTTCAGGCTAGGGCATTTTGAGAAAGCGAAAAGGAGTTTTGAATGATTAAGTGGGATAATCTTTCTTAACTTTTTGCTCCCCTTCTCTACTTCAGAGGGTTCAAAGTATATCCATTTTCTATCACCTGAAACTAATACTCTTGGACCCACATTTCCCTATTCTCTTATATCTTTCTTTAAGGTAGGATTTAAAGGGTTTTCTAGGTTTTTTCTATCCATCCCTGAACTCTCTGGGCATTTCTTTTCTTCCTGCAATTTTACCCACTTTGCCACCTTTTTCACTTCGCATTCCACTTTAGGAGGGAATTTTTTATGGGCTCTTTTTCCCCGGATGGCCACTTGTCTATTGGTTTGGGGACTCTCTGTCACCCTAATTGACCTCTTATTCTGATGGGGAGTCCCTCTTTCCTGATCTAATTCACAGGGATTCGTTCCCTTCTCCCCACCTTTCTTTAGGCCTTTTTGTTTTCCCTTTTGGTAGATTTGTCTTTTTGGATGAATCCTTGAGCTAGTTCCCCTACACCAAGGGTATTCCCCCCTGTCTTCTGATTAACATTGGACATCTGGAGATATAGACATTGTGACAGATATTCATTTGCCCGGGTTCCCCATCTCCACCTTGAGAGGGACTGTCAAGTACAGGTCTAACCACCAATGGCATTAAACCTCTGATGCCTTGTAATTTTCTTACAGTTTGTTTTAAGTACATTTCATGGGAATTTAGTGTTTTATTATTAGACAATGTCACTTCGAGCAGACCTTGCAGGGTTTTTTGCATCAATAACATTATATCCAACATTGAAGCTGAAGAAGTTGGTGAAATGTCCAGGCCCAGCGTACTGTTATGATCTAATTCTTCTGTACCCTTAGGACCTTGGACTATTGATTGCCCTAAGGTTTCCTCTAGTCTAGACCTTATTTCCAAGTCCATTATATCTTCTTGAATTTGCCGGACTCTTGAGACATTGCCCTCGTACTCTTCTTCGACTGCACCAGTCCTAGAAAATATCCTTGGTGACGAGGAAAGCCTTGGTTCCAGATTAATGTCAATTTGGCTACTAATGCTTTGTTCAACCCGGGAATTTTCTAAACTTGAAACACAGTGAATACTAACTTCTTGCGTCATAGGTTGATCCTTATCCGGGGATTGGATTTTTTTGGGTGTTGGTATCTTCTTAAAATGTTTACCTACAAAGTCTTTGATTGATTTTGTCACAAGACTTCCCCCTTTTCCACTACCTTGCGACTTGTCGAGTGTCGATTTCTTCTTAGTGGTCTTACTTTGCACTTTCTTAACATTCTCATCCCGACAGTCCATACTTCCTACAAGCGACATGTTTTGCTCCATTAATTCGTTATTCGGAATAGGGATGTCTTTTCTTAATTTAATTGGTTTTGATTTCTTTGGAGCCATCTAGTGATTCCTTTTACTAATTCAATGATATACACCGTTGAGGGAGGAAGAACCGGTGTAAATAAGTGGATCCAACGATGGTAGCGAGCGGGGTAAATATATAAGTATAAGTATAACTGAAATTAGGTCTGCGCTACTAGTACTCTGCCAATTTGCCCACCGTAAATACCTTAGTTCCTCCAATAATTATGAGGACAAATCAAACCCTCCACCATATCATAATCCGGAACAGTTCATCAGTAATTAGCTCAGTATTCATAGAATCAAGTTAGTAAGGTTTTTATTTGACTCCAAAATCACTTACCTCTGCTGTAATGAGTCAGTCATACAAAAGGGGGTGGTGATGGACGGAGCATCTGAATCAATCAAACTCTCACACCCAGTCAAAAGATCTGGGTTCAATCCATCACCGTTCTTTAGCTCACTCTGCCACCCCAGTTCAGACATGGCTATATGCAAATCAGTCTGACCCTGTGCCTCATGGGAACAGTCCAGCCCGAACTGCCAAGCCATGTCTTCCCTGGACCGGAAACAAGCTTCCGAGGACCGGTTTCTGGCATTCCAACCGTCTTCAGCCCGGCTTGCTTGAATCCAGTGGCAAAGTGAGCAAGGGACTCACGTCTGAGCATACCCTGCCACACTTATGGCGGCCAAAAGCGGTATAAAAGGGGGTGGTGATGGACGGAGCATCTTAATCAATCAAACACTCACACCCAGTCAAAAGATCTGGGTTTAATCCATCACCGTTCTTTAGCCCACTCTGCCACCCAGTTCAGACATGGCTATATGCAAATCAGTCTGACCCTGTGCCTCATGGGAACAGTCCAGCCCGAACTGCCAAACCATGTCTTCCCTGGACCGGAAACAAGCTTCCGAGGACTGGTTTCTGGCATTCCAGCCGTCTTCAGCCCGGCTTGCTTGAATCCAGTGGCAAAGTGAGCAAGGGACTCACGTCTGAGCATACCCTGCCACACTTATGGCGGCCAAAAGCGGGTGGTGATGGACGGAGCATCTGAATCAATCCAACACTCACACCCAGTCAAAAGATCTGGGTTTAATCCATCACCGTTCTTTAGCCCACTCTGCCACCCAAGTTCAGACATGGCTATATGCAAATCAGTCTGACCCTGTGCCTCATGGGAACAGTCCAGCCCGAACTGCCAAGCCATGTCTTCCCTGGACCGGAAACAAACTTCCGAGGACCGGTTTCTGCCATTCCAGCCGTCTTCAGCCCGGCTTGCTTGAATCCAGTGGCAAAGTGAGCAAGGGACTCCCGTCTGAGCATACCCTGCCACACTTATGGCGGCCAAAAGCGGTACAAAAGGGGGTGGTGATGGACGGAGCATCTGAATCAATCACACACTCACACCCAGTCAAAAGATCTGGGTTTAATCCATCACCGTTCTTTAGCCCACTCTGCCACACCAGTTCAGACATGGCTATATGCATATCAGTCCACCCCTTTTGTACCGCTTTTGGCATATAGTGTTTGATTGATTCAGACGCTTTTGGCCGCCATACGTGTGGCAGGGTATGCTCAGACGTGAGTCCCTTGCTCACTTTGCCACTGGATTCAAGCAAGCCGGGCTGAAGACTGCTGGAATGCCAGAAACCGGTGAGGCTGTTGTTTTTCGCCTTTACAGTCTGTGGGCGTGGGAGTAGGGACGACCTGGACACCAAGTAGTGGGATTAAAGAAGGCTTTATTTTTAATGCTTTCGGGGGTTTTGACATCAGCGTCTTTCTATGTCTCAGTGTTAGTCTTTCCCGGGCGAAGGTACTGGAGTCCGTGATTGTAGTCTTCTCCGGTTTCAGTCAAGGGCCAGTGGATTGTTGACAAGGTTTCTCTGGCTCCGTCTCCGGGACATGGAACAAAACCATAAGAGAGGGAAGCCGTTAGTTTTCAATTCTCCACAGGTGTTGCACCATGAGGGACCAGGGGAGTGATGGGAACCCAGTGACACGCTTCTACCACTGTACAGTGCTCGGTGATCGGGGAGGAAGGGGAACGAGGTACCGGGAAGGAAAAAGGAATGGGAAGGCAGGGTAACCACAGAGGGAAGAAACAAACCGGGAGCTATGTACACTATTTACACGCCGTCCATGCGTCTCCCCACCCAGGCTGCCCAACGCCGCCGTACCTGCGAAAGCCACACTCCTCCCTCGGGAGTGTGGCACGGCGATCCACAGGGTCGTTGGCCTCCTGGCTTAACACCGTCCTCCGTCTCTCCGTCTCTACCGCTTTCTTCCTTCCGTTCGCCTCCTTCCTCGCTCTCTCCGCTTTCGCCACGCTTCTCCTTTCCGCTCCTCTCCAGCCGTTCTTCCTCCGGGGTGATTGCACACCCGACGTACATTACTTCCTGTCTTTTGTCCAATCCGGACTCTATGACGTCTGTTGTGGGTGTATTCTCCTCGTCCGTGGTGTACGCCCAATTAAAGGAGCCGCTGTCGTTGTCCTCGCTGTCGGGTCCGCTCTGCCCGTTATTCCACCTTCCTGACTGTAAAGAAGGAGGGGTTGCAGAGTCAGAGGGGTACGGTTTCCACCATTCATGAGAGACTTGAGCCCCTACATCGTTACACTCCACCCCCCCTGGATTCACCCGTTCGGGGAGGACTGGTATCCTAGAAAGGAAGTCGGCATTCCCGTTGTCCCTTCCTTTCCTATGTATGACCGTAAAGGCAAAGGGCTGCAGGAAGAGGAACCAACGAAGGATCCGGGCGTTCTGGGATCGGTTTCTCTGCATCCATTGCAGGGGGGCGTGATCCGAGTAGAGAACGAAGGGCTTTCCCTCCAAGTTGTTGCAGGGTTTCTGTACTCACACAGAACTGTGCACAGAGGAGTGGAACCTCGGCAAATTAGGGTGTCCCAAAACTTACCTTAGCAACCAACTCACCCCTTACCGAGCTAGCTACAGTGTCTCATTGGACATATCAAACTCCCAATGTTTAGACAAACCAGAACATGAACTTACAGTACCTCAGGGTACGTGGGACTCATGAACACTCTTTCGTTATATTATCATTACAAACCAGAACATGGAGTAAAGAAGACACATGTGCATTTGAAATGTTTATTTACTAATGCCGTCTTCTCAGGCGCAGTATCTTAGATAATACAAGTATACTTATTATCAGTATCAAAATTATCAGCATAGTTACTAAGACATAAAAAGCGAATGGTGACAGCATGTTAACATGCTGTAATGAATAAGAGTTAACAACACTTATATCTCACCCTCCCTAACACATATATTATATTATTAGCTAAGAAGGTCTCTTTGGGTTGTTTTAGGGCGGGCCCATACCTTAGTGTCCTAGCATGAAGGAATCACATCAGCATACATCAGCTCTCTCTGCATGTGCACCGCATCAAGTGTGTTAACAATTCTCGTGCAAAGCAATATCAATCCCGCCTCAAGCCCAAGTTGGCAAAGGCTGCACTTGTGTTATGACTATGAAGGCGTGGAGATCAGACCTCATAACAATTCCATATCGTGTTGCTCCTGAAACTTCAGCACTCTCCGTGCAGACATGGTTTATTAAACAAAACTGATATCAGAGCAATAACATATTATTCTCACATACACCACGGCAAACCACTAGGTTGAAAGCTAAGTCAACAATTAAGGGTCGTGTGCAGAAGTTGCAAGAAAGGAAAAATGGCGTTTAAATCTCAAATGTACCTATGCTAACTTAACACGATATAAGGATATATAGGAGCTATACAACACCCCCCCATGATCCGAGAACGGACTAAATAAGATAACAGAAGTGCCATCACATGAGAGCAGAATCCAATTATAAACGAGCATGAATAAAAATTCAATTTATAAAAACTAATGCTAAAAAATAGCCCACAAGTATAATGTGGCTCAAGCCAATAGGCAAGCAAAAATAAAATGTCGTGACCAAAAGTCAATAAAATCAAGGAAATGCTATCAATCAGCATGTCAATTTGAGGCAGTGTCTATGATAAGACTGTATATGAAAAGTAAGCCGCAACAGCCTCCAGGAGGAAGTCACTGTCCTCATCCGAAAACAGTTCAGCCATCCAATTTAAAAGATGAAAGGAACATACGTGATCTTCCAGCACCGGATCCTCTATAACCATCAGAGGACAGCTCGGTGGGTTTTCAAGAAAACTTCGTTCCAAGAAATTTCGCGCTGCCGACAACACATCCCAGGGACCCATTAGTCCATGTGCCACCGCCAAGGCCATAATCCTTTCGTCAGAACAAACCAACTCGTGAGCAATGATAGGACTCATCAGTTGATCAAAATCGACGTCAGAAGATATTGGTCCGCAGAGACACAAATCAATGGCCCAAAGGAAATCACAGGTCAGGCAGCGAAATACAGGCTGGACACAGGTGAAATAGGAGAACCGAAAAGATAATCCAAACGCCGTGCTTAGAGTCGCCAACGGCAGTGTGCCATAATAATCAAGCATGCGGTTGCGAAACCGCGTCAGTAGCAGCTGAGCGTGGTCTTGCACAGGAAGGGCATCCATATTTAAAAAGGCAGAAAACCACCAATGCGCCAGCCGCTAATGCAAGTAAAAACGGGAACCCTCCAAATAAGGATGAAAAAATAGAATGGAAGAAGGCAGGGATGACTCCAAAAATCTTCTCAAAGGAAGTCACGAGACCACCGCTAACAACTTTAAAAAAATGTGCTAGGCCCGTTGTGGAGGATGCGTTAAAGATAGAACGGACCATGGCTCCGAAATGCAAAGGCAAATCAGTATTTAAAAGAGCCTGAACCTCCGTACGGGTGTTAGCAATGTGAAGCACGAAAGTTTCACGGGCCGAGCTCAAGGCCACCTCTTTCTGGGACAATAGAGCTCTTATTCTAGCCATGCCGCTGAATTCTGCTCCCAAGGTCGGTATCTGTGGCCAAATGGAAGACTCCCTATGTTCACGTGTGGGAGGATAAAGAACATTTCTGCAGCAAATAACTCGCTCACTAACTGTTACAATGAAAGCTATACCTTTAATTAAACCACAACAGTTTTCATTATTGAGCATTAAATAACTACCATTCTCTAACAATTTAAACGTGGGGATGATAGCAGGAACTGGCGTGCCCTGTAAAACGCAAGCCATATTCGGTCGGTCCTTGTTACATGAACCGTGTAACTGTATGTGTCTGCACATTAAAGAATGATCTGGCGTCTCAGTACACTCATCCCCTGTTAGATAAACTTCTTGTTCATCCTTGAAACATCTGTATGTGTATGGGAGTGACCAGACCTCATGAAGAAAACCGCTACCTAAGGGTTCAAAACGACCTATTGGCACATATTTCATACAATTTGAAAACTTATATAAAGCAAAAGGCAGTGTTATTAAACCGTGGATAAGCCACGTAGCAGTAGTGGCTTCTGCCACAGAAAAAGGTAAAGACTCCAATCTTTCAATATGGAGCATAGAAAAGGAAGCATCACGCATTGAAAGCAAGCGTTGTTTGTCTGTCAAATTAAACGGGGAAAATAAAGAGGAAACGTTCATGTATCCCCAGGGAACTTTACCCATTTTCAGAGTCTGAAGTGTCCATGCAAACTGCATGATTGACCGTAATTGATTTTGACCATGGTATAATACTGACACTTCATCATGCACAATATCAACAACAGACGACACAATATTATCTAATGTGTAAATTCTAGAGGAAAGCACGTTAATGCTATTGTCAACAACTGCAAGCACTTTCTCAAGATTCGCCTGATCAATAGCCCTAAGGCGTGAAGCGGCCTCAATCTGTGAGAGTTTCCAAATTTCATTGTAAACCCCATATAACCACCTTTTCGACCTGCCACTAGCTGGGCCTTTAATGAAATCATTCAAATCCACGTCTGCATTCAGTTTGGAAAGGTGATACTTAACCGCAGGTAAAGTTGAATGTTTCAGCCAAGCTTGACACAACTTGCCCACAGAGTAAGAGGTGACAGTATGACTCAAATCAAACCGGGGATCAGATCTAACAGTCTTAAAACCGTCAGATATATTCAAAAATCTTTTTTGGCAAGAATCAGCACTACGGTGCCAAAGCAGCCAACCCCTGGGATTCATACTGGAAATGTTAAAGGAGGAATTAAGAAGCAGAGCCTGTATATCTTTAATGGACAATTGAGTAAAATTACTCCAATTCTCATATTCCTCCAACTCCGGGAAAGACGGGGTGTTTAACCTTTTAGACGTAGCCAATCCAAAGCATGTGGTCTGGGAAATGGTTTCATTTAAAAACAACATATGATTTGGGATGAGACATGCACGGTGCAAAGCCTCAGTGCCTCGTACCTGCCAGGCCCTTGAACCCCAAACTGATTTAAGGTCTATTGTTTCCTTCCATAACTCATAGCCCCCAGTAACTAATTGATCTAGGAAGGCCTTCGAGTACAACAATTTTGTATCGGTAAGTCTAACCTTGGACAGTGGCTGTTTGTGAAATTTAAAATAAAAGGACTCGGGATTGGACTGGTTAAAGTCAGTGAAATAAGTATACTTTTTAAGAAACGTTTCTGAACTCCCTTGTGTAGGAGCTGGGCAATGTTCCCACTGAGTAAAATTAACAGCCTCCCTTCGGGAAGATGTTTTGTGTAAGAAGTGATTGCCATAATGTTGGTAACAGAACAATTCACCATAATTAGCAGATTCTAAATATAAATCCTCAGCATCAAAAGCAGCATAGTATTTCAAATCAGAAAACAAACTTTCCACAGCATTAACATCCCAATCATCAGAACGAATGTTTTGTTTGACCACATCCCCCATATTAACTCTTAGTACATTAGGAACATTAACGACTTCCGTTGGGCCATGAATCTGAAAACGAACTGCATCCCACGCGATTCCATCCAGAACAGGCCATGCTGTGATGTTAACCAAAGTCAAGTCTCTTTTTAATCTGTGTGTAGAATGTGAAGAGGAAAGTGGGGCCAATGTTCCATTTAAATGAGTAATGCAAGTTCTCTCCTCGACATAGTGTCCATTCATAATCCGAAAAAAATAAAACACAAAACCAATTGACATAAAAAGGTAAACCGAAAAAAGGACCAGCCAAATGTATATCCAAGGAGGAATCAAAAAATGTTTTTTAAACAGGCTAGCATATACCGCAATTTGAGAGGGTTTTTTCGAGGCAAGAGAAGCAGAGTCAAATGAAAATCTGGATTCCGTGGCTAAACGAGCTTGCAGGTCAGGCATGGACAAATCAGTGGGGTATGTATAGTCTGTCTCATCCATGTTAGTTCCGGGCAAATTATTTAATAATGGACTGGAAACAGCAGGTAATTCGATGGCCACTTCAGGTTCAATATTAGAGGCAGTGGGCATAATTGAATTTCTCACAATGGAAGGACAGGAAACAGCCGGTGTCATGCTAAGAAGAATCGGCCACTCTGTGTATCTTGACATTGTCAATAGAAATAAACCTGTTTTCCTTACGACCTGGAAGTGGTGGTAAAATGACTGTTCTTGTGCCCTTCACTCCAAGCACTGGGACTGGAGCTCGATAGGAGGGACCAAACTCTTTCTTGTTGTCGATCTTCTCTCGAACCAGTTCTCCAACTTGGGGTAGCCAGCCAACTACCGGGATCTGCAACGCATCATCCGGTGTGGAGGGCAAATGTTCCTTTGCAAGAGTGTCTCTGGTCTTTTGTAGATTCTGTAAAACATTGCAATGTTCATCTGCGTCAAAGGAAGTGGCGCGAACCACAGAGTCTAGACCGTCAAGGTCAGGGACGTACATCTTGATGCCAAAGAGCATTTCGTATGGGGTCCGCCCACCCAGAGACCTTCTAGGGAGATTATTAAGAGCACGCTGCACGCCATAGAGGTGAGCCAGCCAGTTTCTGCCAGTGCCTATAACTCGGGCTGTCAAAGATTGCTTTAAATCACGGTTCATTCGTTCAACTACACTATTACCCTCAGGTCTGTAGGGTGACGAAAACTTGACTTGGACCCCCATCGAAGTCATGGCATCCTTATACGCCTTAGAGGCGAAAGCCGGACCCTGATCCGAATGGAAGGTACCACAGGCAAAAATCCCTATAAAGATACGCAAATCTCTAATGACAGTCCGTGAATCAGCGCTGCGATGTGGCCATACCCACACAAAGCGTGTGCATGAGTCAACTGCTACTAAGATGTAGTTATACGCAGTATCAGATGAAAAAGGACCGCAGTGATCTAAATAAACACAGCCTAGTGGTTTATTAGAAATGTACAACTGAGTCTGTGGCGGACGCGTAGCAGTTGAAGGTTTAATCTGCTGGCATATGTCACAAAGAAGGACATAATCACGCGTCTGTTTGTACAGTCCCCGCCACCAGAAACGTTGTTGTAGTTGCGTTACAGTGGCTGAGACGCCCGCATGCGCAGACGCCACACCTTCATGAGCCGCTGTAATCAAGTCTGTTCTGCGATCCGAGTTGGGAATCAGCCGTTCCCCAACATCAGGAATTGTCACAAAAGGAACCTTTTCGGGACTTAAGTGGTATTTATACTTCGAAGGGAATCCAGCAGGATGTTTACTTCCCTTCTCAGAGGCAGCAATCGCTGCCAAGATGTCGCTATCAATCTTGGTTTTAGACCTAGTAACTGCTGCAACTAAGTATGTAGATACTGCTGATTTCGCTGCTTCATCAGCAAGCGAGTTGCCAACAGCGTGAACTCCTACGCGCTGATGACCGAGAGTATGAATCACATAAACGAGTGGCAACATAGCCTTAAGCTCTGCCACTCGAACCCAGATCATTTTATGTTTTATTGTGCTACCCTTGGAATCATGAAAATCATTTTGAATCCAAAAGAACAAGTTTTCATTGTAAGACTGGACACAGTAGTAAGAATCACTTACAATTAGAGTAGTAACACTTGGATCAGCGTACTCCAAAGCTAGTAAGAGAGCACGAAGCTCTGCCAATTGTGCGGTGCAATCGCCCAGGGGCAACGTGTGTACCTCCCTGGAAATGAACTCATCATTCAACATAGCACCGACTACAATGGCGCATGCGGAAACGTAGGCATGTTTAGAGCCATGCGCAACCTGCGCCGACCCATCAGTGTAAATGATGCAATGGAAGTCCTCCAAAGGTCGCATCGCCAGAGGAGCCGGATGAACGAATTCATACTGCAAGTACTCCTGCGACCGTAAGGAAGCGTCAAAAATAAACATGACATCCGTGGATGACAATGACGCTGCCCACTGAATCCACCGAGGGTGCAAAGCCTTTGAATTCGGTACACTGGCTTTCGTGACTGCCTCCAAGTGAGGACAGGGTGTTACCACTAGCATGCGTTTCCCCTGAGACAGTGCTTGTTCTTTTAGAATTGCCATCTGTACAGCAGTTAAAACCTTTTCCACTGTGGGAAACCGCATCTCAGCCGAAGTGTACAAGTGTGACTTGTAAGCAATAGGTACCGTGTCACCTTCATTAAAAGTGAGGTACGTGAAACCCACCGTCCCAGGAATTATTCTTATTACCAGGTTGGTGTGGTTATCACGAGTCAGTAAATATTTAGAAGCGAGCAGATCAGCCTGCAAGGATTGCAAAATGGCTGAATGCTCAGGCAGCCAGCATGATTTCGAGAAAGTTGGTTGTATCAAAGCATACAAAGGCTTGATACGCTGGGCATATTCCGGAATGTAAGTCCTGCCGAAATTCAAAAAGCCCAGTAAAGACTGTAATTTTTTCAGTGTTGTTGGAGCGCGCAATTGTGCGCACTTCTCTAAGAAGTGAGGAGCCAAACCTCTACCTTCATTGTTGAGCTCATAGCCCAAAAACAACACTGTGTGTTCAGCAATGTGCGATTTTGCAAAGTTAAATTTGTAACCCATGTCTGCGAAGTTGCAAACAACAGAATTTACACGACACAGATGCTCCCAAATATCGTCGTCTGTGAGATATATGTCATCCACATACGAAAAAGCATCAGGGTCGAGTGCCTCCAGAATAGAGACAATTCGAGCGGTAAATATACCAGGACTATTCTTGTAGCCCATTGGAAGACGCCGGAATTGCTTTTGGACTCCAGCGCTCGTAAAACTGGTCCATTGGGAGCTAAAGCTGTCCAATCTGTGGGCATAAAAACCATTGGATATGTCAAGCGTTGTCTTGAAACGCTTACGCACGAGACTATCCACTAGGGCAGAGCCGTGGGTATTCTGTACAGCACAGTTACGGCAATGCGAGTTTAAATGCCGGTAATCCAAAACCAAACGATATGATCCGTCAGGTTTGTTCACAGTAAAAAGGGGATTATTCATCGGTGACACACACGTTTCAATAACTCCCTGATATTCCAATTGTTCAAGGATTTCCGCGACGGAAGATTTTGCTTCACGCCGAATGGGATATTGAGGTTGAGGCTGCGGCTGAGACCGCAACGGAATTTCGTGGCAAGGCGACAATCTATCCCAACCACATTGGTTACGGTACAGAGCCGGCGCGAGAGCCCGAGCCCACTCTTCTGCAAAATGCTGCGCATGCTCTTTCGAGACAGTGTTCGCGAAACTGGGTAGGATCACCTCCTCCCCTCGCGGCGCCGCGAGCACAAAAGGTGGGGGCCAGTCAGCCTCCGAAAGTAAAATATCATATGTAGAAGATAGATTCTCCCAAAATACACCTTTAACGGTACGCTGTATGTCACCTTCAATTAACAGGACAATTTCATATAGTCTTTCAGGGGGAGCAAGTCTCGTATCCGCTGTTTCTATCACAACGTAGACATCAGTCGCTGTCACCCTCAGTAGTGGACGCAGCGCCTCTCTGACTATGGTTATCTCCGCCGCGCTGTCCAGCAAGGTCAGAGCCCACGTCAGATTCCGAAGCCGCGTTCTCACTATCTGTGGCATATCGATGCGCTCTTAAGGCTGCGACTTTCTTTTTCGCAAACTGCGGACGCCTAGGCGTAGAATCCTCCTGCTTCACTGCGCCGTCCGTCTGGCGGGACTGACCACGTCCTTGTTGGCCACCACGTCCACGTCCACCCCCTCCTCCTCCACCGGTCTTCGGGGCCGATGTGTCCTGAAAGGAACGAGGAGAGCGTTGATCAGAACCCTGAAGACGATCAGGCGATTTAATCATCGCGCGGTCGCGCAAATCATAAACTTTTTCGGGTGGCGCAGGAGCTTGTATTGCAGGAAAAGGACCCTGAGTCTGCGTTGTCTGCTTCCCCTGTGTCTGTTTTTTAGGCCAATTCGGTTTCTTGGACTTGGGCTGGGCATCTGTCACTGCAGATTGTCCCTGTGGTTGTTTTTTCTCCTTTACCGGAAAATATTTCAGACCTCTACTTGTGCGGCCAATTGTTTTGTAAGCGGCCACTACAATCTTTGCTAACTGGCGGGGTTTGTCGGCATCGGGCAGAGCAGCCAAAGCATTCGACACCTGAAAGTTAACTGCATCTCCTTTAACATTGGCGAGAATGAGATCACATACAATCTCAAAAGAACCACACAGGCGCATACCCAATTCAACCGCTGCCTCTGGACCGTGATCATTCTGAACACGTCTAATGATTTCAGGCAGGGCAGTCATAGACGGGGTGCCGAAGCACCTTGTATAAACAGCCGCAAATGTTTTTCCCCAGCTTTCACAGTCAGCAAGTTCAGGAGTAATATCCTTCGGTAGAGTAATCGTTAACATTCTATGTTTATCAGCAGGAGTAGAATTCGGAAAAACCGCCTCCAGTTGATCAAACTTCTCTGCTAGCCAGAATGGGAAGTCATCGTTGTCAACAGGACGCGCACCAAAAACCGAATTTACCATCACTGGATTGAGACGCATTCCGCCTCGTTCCATGGGAGCGGCCGCACCCCCCTGGGGACCACCAGGAAGATGTCGACCGATGTATTGCACTAAAGCACGAATCACGGAAATGGAAACTACATGTAGCCTGCGAATTTCTGCCAGGGTACAAGCCCCGTGATTCGGGTGCGGGGTAAAGCCACCCAACGCAGGCCAATTAGTACCTGGAATTGAGAGTGGACCGAACCTCGCAGGGGACAAAGAGTGGGGGAGGGCGCCATCAAACCAAACTCGATGCTGCCAATGATCAATAGGTATTTCCAATGCCCTGTACGGCGTATATTCAGCCGGGACATCCGAGGCGGTGTAGGAGTGGAACAAACCAGAATTAGCGTCCACAGCCGGAAACGTAACCCAAGAGTAAAACAACTCGTAAGGAAACGCCGGATCTGCACATACCACGAAAATCACAGCCATCCCATCTACTGGGACCTGGTACGTCTGAAGATGGTTGCGTACCGCTACGCGACTATGCTGTGCAATAGCCACCGCTGCCGCCATTACAGAATTGGAAACAAGAAAAAACAAAGAATACTTTGTAGCACAACTGGGTAGGAATTCAAAGAAACCGTTTAGGTAAGAATCAAGCTTGAATAAAGACCTATTTCAAAAAATAGGTAGGTTTCACCAACACCCCGTTTTCCGGAAACGGACGTGAAGGGGTTAAGGCATGAACGATAAACTACTCGAGTGTCATGATATAAGACCACCGAAACCGTTGGGCGCCATGTTGCAGGGTTTCTGTACTCACACAGAACTGTGCACAGAGGAGTGGAACCTCGGCAAATTAGGGTGTCCCAAAACTTACCTTAGCAACCAACTCACCCCTTACCGAGCTAGCTACAGTGTCTCATTGGACATATCAAACTCCCAATGTTTAGACAAACCAGAACATGAACTTACAGTACCTCAGGGTACGTGGGACTCATGAACACTCTTTCGTTATATTATCATTACAAACCAGAACATGGAGTAAAGAAGACACATGTGCATTTGAAATGTTTATTTACTAATGCCGTCTTCTCAGGCGCAGTATCTTAGATAATACAAGTATACTTATTATCAGTATCAAAATTATCAGCATAGTTACTAAGACATAAAAAGCGAATGGTGACAGCATGTTAACATGCTGTAATGAATAAGAGTTAACAACACTTATATCTCACCCTCCCTAACACATATATTATATTATTAGCTAAGAAGGTCTCTTTGGGTTGTTTTAGGGCGGGCCCATACCTTAGTGTCCTAGCATGAAGGAATCACATCAGCATACATCAGCTCTCTCTGCATGTGCACCGCATCAAGTGTGTTAACAATTCTCGTGCAAAGCAATATCAATCCCGCCTCAAGCCCAAGTTGGCAAAGGCTGCACTTGTGTTATGACTATGAAGGCGTGGAGATCAGACCTCATAACAATTCCATATCGTGTTGCTCCTGAAACTTCAGCACTCTCCGTGCAGACATGGTTTATTAAACAAAACTGATATCAGAGCAATAACATATTATTCTCACATACACCACGGCAAACCACTAGGTTGAAAGCTAAGTCAACAATTAAGGGTCGTGTGCAGAAGTTGCAAGAAAGGAAAAATGGCGTTTAAATCTCAAATGTACCTATGCTAACTTAACACGATATAAGGATATATAGGAGCTATACAACAAAGTAGTATCGCAATTTGTCCACAGCCCAGCGGATAGCCAAGCACTCCTTCTCCACCGTGGGATACTTGCGTTCTCTGGGGTGCAGTTTCCTGCTCACATAGAGTATCGGATGTTCGACTCCGTCATCCCCTTCCTGGGATAACACCGCACCGATGCCCGTGTCTGATGCATCGGTGGCTAGGGAAAAGGGTTTCTCGAAATTGGGAGGAAGGAAGACTGGACTCGTAGTGAGTGCTGTTTTCAGGGACTGGAATGCAGCCCAGGCCTCTACAGAGGGAGGACTCGGAAGGGTATTTTTGACGTTTTTCTGTAGGAGGTCGGTAAGGGGGCCAGAAAGGCTAGAGAAGTCCTTAACGAACCGCCTATAATACCCAACGAGGCCTAGGAAAGCCCTCATTTCCCTCTTTGTTGAAGGAAACGGAGTGTTGGTTATGGCTCTGATCTTTTCCTCCTGGGGGGCGATCACGCCCTCCCCTAGCATGAACCCTAGGTACTTCACTTTTGAGAAAGCCGCTCTTGATTTCTTCGCATTCACATGTAAACCGGCTTCCCGTAGGGCCGTCAGGACCCTGGTCAGGTGTCCCATGTGTTCTTCCCAGGTGGTACTAAAAATGACGATGTCGTCCAGATATACTGAACTGTACCGGGTGTGTGGAGCCAACACGGTATTCATCAACCTTTGGAAGGTGGCAGGGGCCCCATGGAGTCCCAAAGGAAGAACGTTAAATTCGAAGAGCCCATCCTCAGTTGCAAAGGCTGTTTTGTGTCGGTCCTCCTCTCTTAGGGGTACCTGCCAATACCCCTTGGTCAGGTCGAGTGTTGTAATGTACCTGGCTTCCCCTATACGTTCGATTAATTCGTCCACCCGGGGTATAGGGAAAGCGTCAAAAGAAGAAATGGCATTCAGTGCACGGAAGTCCATACAAAAACGGGTAGACCCGTCGGGCTTCGGAACCATGACTATCGGGGACGCCCAGTTGCTTCTTGATGGCCTTACCACCCCTATCCTGAGCATGTCCTGGACCTCCTTCCGTACATCAGCCCTTTTTGCTGCAGGTATGCGATATGCCCTCTGTTTCACCACCTGTCCTTCTTTTGTTTGGATTTGGTGTTCGGCCAAATGGGTACACCCCGGTGTGTCCGAGAATATCGGAGAAAAAGGGCGTAGTGTCAACATTAGCTCTTTTTTTTCGGCGTCACTCAATTCTGTATTAACAGGAAGGTGTTCCAAAGTGGAGGTGTGGCTAAGAGAGGGTAACGCCAAATGGGCCGATCGAGGGGGTTTTCCAATCCACCGTTTGAGGAGATTTATGTTAAATGTCTGTCTTCGGGTGGGAGTGATTTGTAGCCGGTAGGTTGTTCGCCCGATGGTGTCTATTACCCTATATGGACCTTTCCATTCGCTCCTAAACTTTTGGGTAGAAGAAGGTAGGAGCACCAGGGCCCAGTCCCCTCTCTCTAGGGTCCTCCACTTTTTGCCTTTGTCGTAATACTGTCGTTGTTTACCCTGGGCTTTTTCTAAGTTGGAGTAGGCCAAGTCCCGCAGCTTCCCTAGTCTGGATCGCAACTGTTGGGTGTACTCTAGGAGGTTTCTTTGTTCGGCTGCTTCCTCCCTTTCCCAGGCCTCCCTTGTTATCTCCAGAAGAGATCTCGGTTGCCGTCCGTACAGGAGCTCAAACGGAGAAAACCCCAAACTGCTCTGTACCTGTGATCTTACTACATAAAGGGCCAGAGGTAGCATTTTGTCCCAGTCCTTGTTTTCTGCACTTAACAGTTTTTTTAGGGTTGTTTTCAACGTCCGGTTATACCTCTCTACGAGGCCGTCCGTTTGCGGATGGTAGGCGGACGTTCGGATATGGCGGAGGTTCAGCAACTTACATACCTCAACCATCATCCTTGAAACAAAGGGGGTACCCTGATCCGATAGGATCTCTCGCGGAAACCCCACCCGTGAAAACAGCTCTACCAGCTTTTCAGATATGTTCTTCGTGGTTGGGGCACTGAGGGCGAACGCCTCAGGGAACCTTGTGTTATAGTCTATGACCACTAGGGCGTAGGTATGTCCTCGCGAAGAGCGGGGCAGGGGACCAATCAGGTCCATGCCGACTCTATCCCAGGGGTTGCCTATTATGGGCAGCGGCTGTAGGGGAACAGCCGGAGGTCTGGTCAGGTTTTTCTTTTGGCATACCTCGCATTGACGGCAATATTTTTCTGCCTCCTTGTAAATCCCGGGCAAAAAAACAGACGCAATATGTTTTGCGTTGTCTTGTCAGTCCCACTATGTCCAGCCGTGAGGTGGGTGTGGGCGTAGAATAGTATCTGCTCCCTGAATTCTTTTGGTACTACCAGTTGGGTTGGATCCCCTGCTTTCCCTTCCCTATACAGCAAGTAGTTTACGATACTGAATTTGGGATACCCTGGATCTAGAGTGGTCAGCGAGGTATGAGCAGCCTCCCAGGCATTCATTAGGGACGGGTCGTTGGACTGAGCGAACTTAAAACCCCGGTCCATAACCCAAGGTTCGGTCGACAGGTATGCGGTGGCAGAGGGGTTTTTTAGTTCTCTTTTGAATAGGGAGAGGAAGTCAGGGTTGTCTACTCCGATTATCAGTTCCTCTGGTAAAGTCCCTACCACCCCTACTTTCACCGAACATGGCTCTCTACCTATAGGGTGCAAGGTAATGCGGGCCAGGGGATAAGGTTTGACGTCTCCGTGCACGCATCTAATGTAAACAGTGCCTTCCTTTCCTATCTGGGAGGGGCTCAGCAATCTTTCTTGTATGACTGACTGCCTACATCCGGAATCTAGCAAGGCCTTTACTTGTCTCTGATTTACCCTTACATAATATGAAGGTCCCATTTCCGCGGTATACATCACGGCTTTGGGTATGTAGCCAACCTCCATGGGTTCCTCTGGGTTTCTTTTGTGGGGGCACATCCGGGCTATGTGTCCCCACTCTCCGCATTCAAAACATTGGGGGCCCTTCAGGACAGAGGGAGCCTCCATTCGATAGGGTCTTGGTTTGACAGGTTCCATGACCGGTCTCTTTTTTTCTGGTTTGGTCGGTATCAGGTTGGGCTTGCCGCTTTTTTCTGTGTCCCATGGGAACGACCGGGGCGCCGCCCGATTGTAGTTGGAGGCCATTTCAATCGCCTGGGCCGCGGTTAGCCCGGGATGTTGCCGTAACCATCTCTGAGTTCCGTACGGTAAGGCCTCCATAAACTGTTCCAGGATGATGCTGGACATGATGTCCTCTTTACTGCGTGAGTCAGGTCTTAGCCATTTTTCAGCAGCCATCTTGAGTCTCAGGTACATGGTTTTCGGATTCTCCCCTGTTATTCCCTTCTCCTTTCTAAAGCGGAGTCTATACGCCTCTGAGTCCATTCCCAGGTGATCTAGTATCACCGCTTTTATATCAGGGTAAGAGGAGGTTCCAGCATGGTTGGCCTCTCTAGTCAATAGCGGGGCTAGGAAGAAAGGCCATTTGTCCTCTGGCCATCCACACGCTCTAGCTGCGCGTTCGAAGTTTAGTAGGAAGGCATCAGGGTCCTCCCCAGTCACATACTTCTGTAGGGCCACTCCTGATGGATGAGGCCCAGCTGTCCTGGGTATAGGCAGGCCCGGGGTATGCACGACCTTTTGAATACTGTCCAACTGCTGGGTCATTGAGGTACGGAATAGTTCTCGGTCGGCATCCGCTGTGGTGATCTGTTGACTGATTGCCCATTCCAATTTCTGTTGCCCTTCAATGAGGGTTTGAATCACTTGTTCCATGGCCATGGTCGTTTCCTGAGGGGTAGATCCCACTTCTGACACCAGTGTGGGCGTGGGAGTAGGGACGACCTGGACACCAAGTAGTGGGATTAAAGAAGGCTTTATTTTTAATGCTTTCGGGGGTTTTGACATCAGCGTCTTTCTATGTCTCAGTGTTAGTCTTTCCCGGGCGAAGGTACTGGAGTCCGTGATTGTAGTCTTCTCCGGTTTCAGTCAAGGGCCAGTGGATTGTTGACAAGGTTTCTCTGGCTCCGTCTCCGGGACATGGAACAAAACCATAAGAGAGGGAAGCCGTTAGTTTTCAATCCTCCACAGGTGTTGCACCATGAGGGACCAGGGGAGTGATGGGAACCCAGTGACACGCTTCTACCACTGTACAGTGCTCGGTGATCGGGGAGGAAGGGGAACGAGGTACCGGGAAGGAAAAAGGAATGGGAAGGCAGGGTAACCACAGAGGGAAGAAACAAACCGGGAGCTATGTACACTATTTACACGCCGTCCATGCGTCTCCCCACCCAGGCTGCCCAACGCCGCCGTACCTGCGAAAGCCACACTCCTCCCTCGGGAGTGTGGCACGGCGATCCACAGGGTCGTTGGCCTCCTGGCTTAACACCGTCCTCCGTCTCTCCGTCTCTCCCGCTTTCTTCCTTCCGTTCGGCTCCTTCCTCGCTCTCTCCGCTTTCGCCACGCTTCTCCTTTCCGCTCCTCTCCAGCCGTTCTTCCTCCGGGGTGCTTGCACACCCGACGTACATTACTTCCTGTCTTTTGTCCAATCCGGACTCTATGACGTCTGTTGTGGGTGTATTCTCCTCGTCCGTGGTGTACGCCCAATTAAAGGAGCCGCTGTCGTTGTCCTCGTTGTCGGGTCCGCTCTGCCCGTTATTCCACCTTCCTGACTGTAAAGAAGGAGGGGTTGCAGAGTCAGAGGGGTACGGTTTCCACCATTCATGAGAGACTTGAGCCCCTACATCGTTACACAGTCAGACGATGCGGTCTGCCGGTCTCAGGTTCTGGGTGTTGGCTCAGTTCAGCTCTACGGCACTCTCCTGAAACATTGGCAGCCACTCCAAATTTACTCCTGTGGATGCACCAGTAAAACGGTTAACTGAATAGGGCGCATCCAGTGAATATTGGGAGTACGAAGGTGTGTAGAATTCTTTCTTAAGGGATTATACATGTTTGGCAATGCAGTTGCGGCAGCGTCCGATTACGTGGCTTTAATACTCATGCGTTTGCGATTTGTAAAGTACGAAGCTGAAGAGATGTAAACAAAGACTGAGAGTTTTAACAGCCCATATCAGCAGTTTCCTGCTGCTGCAAAGATAGATAGACTGCCACCACTTGGCAGCCCAACACCGTACTCTGATGAGCCCCTCCACTTAGCGAGAACGTGTAAGGCCCGATTCCCCCACCTCCACAAGGACTACCTTGCCGAACAGTATTGCTTTGCCCCACATTGTGGCCTGCCAGCGCAGCCTGCAGGAGTATCCCACCCTGTATACCAGGATCACACACTGCACCATGACTGAGGCTCTCCCTGGCACCGCTGGCCTGGTGGTGACAGGGGTGGACGCAGTTGAGTGGTAGTTGGGTGTATGGAGTCAGTGGGTGGAAGGAGTTGAGTGGTGGTTGGGTGGATGGAGTCAGTGGGTGGAAGGAGTTCATGGGTGGATGGAGTCAGTGGGTGGAAGGAGTTCAGTGGATGCATGAGTTAGCGGGTGGTTGGAGTTAAATGGTGGTTACATTGATGGAGTTAGTGGAATGCACGAGTCACTGGGTGGCTGGAAGGAGTTTTATGGTTGGATTGAGCCAGTGGATGGTTGAATTGAGTTAGGTGTTGGATGGGTGGATTTGCATGTTGGATGGACAATTCAGTAGGTGGGTATATGTCTGGATGTGGTATGTGGATGGGTGAATGGATAGAAGGTGGAGCTGGCCAATGGATGGGTGAAAGAGTCAGTTGGCGCACATAGTCAACAGGTGGATCCATGGAGCTGGCCAGTGGGTGGATGCATAGATTTAGTCAGCCACTAGTTGACTGGATGGATGGAGTCTGCTTGGCTCTTGGAATTAGGCTATGTGTGTGTGTGTGTTGTGGTAAATAAATAAATAATACCTCTATTTTTTGAATGAATAACTGAATAACTGATAGCTCAATAAATAAGAGTCAAGATTCGAGGTAGTAGGAGTTTTGCAGGTTTAATACAGCATAAGGACAGGAACAGGACAACCTGCACAGGAATAGGATGGCAGCGCTGCCGGGGGCAGGGTCGGAATCGGCGTAACATTTAATAACAGTGCACGATCATATATACTAAAACAGTTGCATTACAATACATACGATAGGCGGAGCAGTGGGTGGAGCAAAGGGTGTGACGCGTAGCAGTCGCGAAAGATAAGGGTGAAAGTAGGTGTAACAGGGCGTCTACATAGACATGTGATGCAAACGTAACAGAATATGTCATGAATGGGGCGGAAACATGGAGGGGGCTACCTAAGGAGCCGGGACCTCTGACCTAATGGTGCGCGCAAACTGGCAATGACGTGTTACTAGGAGAAGCTGGGGGCTTCGAACTCTGTGCTAGGAGCAGAGACTGAAGTCTGGAGAGTCAGGGCGACATGTACCTAAGCAGTATCTAGTATCTGATGTTTAGAGAACATGTTGATAGAATCCACAAGTTATCGGGGTAAAGGCGAACAGACTCTAAGACTGGAGCATGCATTATTCTACATGTAGTGCGTGATGAAGAATATTAAATGACCATAAATACAGTATTTCTCTTAGATGGAGACGTAAAGGCTAGACAATGACGGAAACTATTGATGCGGTTCAGTAGCTTAGGAATGCAGAGAAGGAGAGCTGGACTGATAACTAGAATCATAACATACTCTTGGCAGACTCAGAGGCAGAGCCAGGCTGAACCGGGCACTGTGAGGCAGGAAGTAAGTGAAGGGTCAGGGATACAGGTGGGGGCTGTATCGCTCCTCAGCGAGGGCTCAGGAGACAGAAGCTGAATCTGGTGTCCAGGCCCTTTTGAGGCCTAGAAACGGGGACTTTATAATGAAATAACGTGCACACTGGGAAACGTGGCAACGTAACTTTACATAGGCCTGATATTCGTGGTATTCACGAGAACTGGAAACTGACATACTAGAGATGGACACAACTATAATTGCGTCTTTAATCGAACATGGGGAATACATATGCATTTTAATCATGCACAGATAACATATGATGGAGGACGCCTAGGGACACAGAACATGGCAAAATTTACTTTTCCACAGTGTGGCCCTGTTTCTGTGTGGCTCTGTGTGTGTGTGTGTGTGTGGCTGTGTGTGTGTGTGTGTGTGTGGCTGTCTGTGTGTGGCTGTCTGTGTGTGGCTCTGTGTGTGTGTGTGGCTCTGTATGTGTGTGTGGCTCTGTGTGTGGCTCTGTAGGTGTGTATGTGTGTGGGGCTCTGTGTGGCTCTGTATGTGTGTGTGGCTCTGTGTGTGGCTCTGTAGGTGTGTATGTGTGTGGGGCTCTGTGTGGGTCTGTGTGTTTATGTGTGGCATTTGCTAGAGATTAAGCTATTGGCATTGTAAATGGCAATGCCATTTATTTAACTGTTTTCAAAACCAAAAAACACATAAATACATTTTTTGTCATTTACAATGACAATAGCTCTAACTTTTGCAAAGGCGAGACTCACTAATAATAATTCTCTACTACACACTCTCTACAACTTAAAATAATTATACTACTAACTTCCTACAATATTAATACCTATTACTTTATAGTACTCACTACTACTCTGCTACACACTATATAAAACTATCTACTACTCACTATTACTCACTCTACAACTCACTCTCTACTACTAACTCTCTAATACTCAGTTTATAATACCCTACTCAAACTATTCTAATAACTATATCTACAAAATACTACTCACTCATTACTACCTACTATAACACTCTGTATTATAACTATCTAATACTCTACTACACTTTACTAACTACTCAATCTACTACTACTGTAAGCTACTCACACATTACTCAATCTCTATTACTCTCAATTCACACTCTACTACTAACTCAACTAATCACACTCTAATACACCCTCTAACTACTCTCTACTACATACACGTCACACTCCTCAAAACTCACTAAATTACACTATCCACAATTGTATACTTACTCTCTACTACACTCTAATACTAACAAGCATTTGCAATGCAATAGTTCTCACATTATGACATTTTGAGCTATTGGTATTGTAAATGTCAATTTTTTTATTTATGTGTTGGTTTTAAAAATTGCGAAATTAATAGCTTTGTCATTTACAATGGCACTAGTTATACCTTTTGCAAATGTGACACTTACAGCATTTGTAATGCAATGTGTTGTAATTTCGTGACTACATGTATTGATATAACAAATAACATTGGCTTTTATTTTTTTTAATAATTAATACTTAAATAACATTTATTGTAATTTATAATGGCAATAGCTTAAACTTTTGTAAATAACTTATGAAGATTATGTTCAGTGTATTTTATTGTGACGAAAATCCAAGAACAGAAGTGAAATATTAACATCTTTTTGTGACATTTGTAATAAAGCTTGAAACATTGAGAGAACATATTTGAACCAGTTGTTGTTGAATGGTTGCACAGATTGATGCTGTGGTGGCGCAGAGTGATGTTGTGGTGGTGACGAGTAATGCTGTGGCGTTCAGTGATGCTGTGGTGGTGAATTTGTGCCCGGTGATGACGAGTGATGCTGTGGCGTTCAGTGATGCTATGGTGATGAATTTGTGCCCCGCTTGAGGGGCATATTATAATTGTAGTGTGAGTTCTGCAGATGTATGCTGTATTAGTGATGCCTAATGCAGTGCTGGTGATCAACAATGGTGTAGTGGTGGTGAATGATGCTGTGTTGATGCTGTTTAATGATTTGGTGTGCTGAGTGATGCTCTAGTGGTGTTGACTAATGCCGAAATGGTATAAATGATGCTGTGTTAGTGCTCATTGACACTTGTGTGTACCTTGAGGAGAGATGGGAGAGGGGAGGGGAGAGAAGGGAGAGAGGAAAGAGGAGAGAAAGGGAGGAGAGAGGGGAGTGAGAGGAGAGAGGGTAGAGGAGAGAGGAGAGAAGGGAGAGTGTGGAGAGAGATGGGAGATGGTAGAGGGGAGAGTGAGGAGAGGGGGGAGAGAGAGAGAGGAGAGAGAGAGGAGGCGGGAGATAGAAGAGTGAGGAGAGGGGAGAGTAGGGAGAGGGGAGAGTAGGGATAGGGGAGAGTGGTGAGAGGGGAGAGTGGTGAGAGGGGTGAGTGATGAGAGGGTGGAGAGTGGTGATAGGGAGGGGAGAGGGAGGGGAGAGTGGGGATAGAGGGGGAGGGGCAAGTGATGGGAGAGTGAGGAGAGAGGGGAAAAAGAGAGGGGAGGGGAGAGTGATGGTGAGAGGGGAGAGTGGTGAGAGTGCATACTGGTGAGGGGGGTGAGAGAGAAGAGAGTTGTTATAGGGGAGAGTGGTGAGGGGAGAGTGGTGAAAGGGTAGAGTGGTGAGAGGGGAGGGGAGAGTGAGGAGAGGGGTGAGTGAGGAGAGGGAGAGAGGCGAGAGAGGGGTGAGTGAGGAGAGAGAGAGAGGGATTGGAGAGAGGGAGTGTAGAGGTGAGAGTGGTGAGTGGTGAGTGGTGAGAGGGTAGAGTGTTGAGTGGTGAGAGGGTATAGTGATGAGAGGGGGAGTGGTGAGAGTGTGGAGAGGGGAGATGGGGGAGAGGGGTGGGTGAGGAGAGGGGTGAGTGAGGAGAGGGGAGAGAGGAGTGAGTGAGGAGAGAGTGGGATTTGAGAGAGGGAGGGGAGAGTGGTGAGAGGGGAGAGGCGAGGACAGAAAGGGGAGAGGGTGAGGGGTGAGTGAGAAGAGAGGGAGGAGGGGAGGTTGAGGAGAGAGGGAAGATGGAAGGGGGGAGAGTTATTTTTCACTTTTCAAAAAGCCTTTAAAAAAAATCTCTCAAACTTTTTTTATTTGCACCTTTCTAAAAACCAGGACAGGCGTAAGTATTTCCTTTCATTTCATTTCATTTTAATCTTTATTTCGGCTATTTTTAGCCATAAAAGATACATTATAACACAACACATTATACATAATAATTGCCGAATCAATTTAAAGCAAGAACTGTACATTTCAGAGAATAAAACTTGCATTATACTAAATAAGTACACAATCAGTTGGAAGCAGAAACTAAACATTCCAAACAAATAGAAATTATGAAACATCCCCGTTAAAAAGGCATAAAGATAAAATCAAATATATTACAATTTCCTTCTCTAACACATCTAAAATCAACCTGGCCTGCATCAGATATGCACATGTATATTATCTATAGATCTAAAGCCATAATTTTACGTGCATACCCAACATTCAAAAGGAATCTGCTTAGACAAAACACAATAAGGCGTCTGGTGTCAGTCTTAACAATCCTATATGCTTCCTGGTATGCGCGCATGCCTAAGGCTTTACACAGAGGTTTGATCCATTTTTTCCTAGCATGTTCATAGGCAGTACAAAAGAACAATATGTGGATATCATCTTCATTTAGATTTAAATCACAACATGTACAATTTGTACTTTTTGATTGACCTTGGATCTTATCCCATTTAGCTAGTACTACTTTTGTTTTCAATATACCAAATCTAAATTTTAGGTACAGGCTTTTTGCTAGGGCTGGTTGTATCTCATTTAAAAATTCCTCGAACAATGGAGCATTCTTAAAATCAAGAAAACTGCGAGTAATGGACCCACAAGAAAGATTATTATGGTAATGGTGTATTATATAAAACCAGAATCGATTCTTGACCTCAATCTTACATCTTTGCGTCAAGCTTGCTGGGTCATCCCAATAATGAGCAAGGCCTATTCGATGCAACCAATGATTAACATGATTAAGCCATGAGATTGTATTATAATCATCCAGACTCCTGACTTCTATAATACCTTGTCTATAATCTGTAAATTCAGGAGTACTCCAGATTCTGACCCAAAACAACAGTGGCCTAAGTAATGCAATATGATCCGTTCTTTTCATGTTTAAATCCAAAAACAAGGGTACAAGGGGTGTACGTCTGGGCATCTTCAATAACCTTCTAAAGAAATTATTTTCGCAGTTCATAAAGATGTTACCTGCTTTTATGCCCCAGGGTTCTGCTCCATACAAAGCACCAGACTGCACCTTAAATTTGTAAACTTCTAGTGCTTGAGATATGGATTTACTTAAACTGGCCCCATGGCGCTTTAAAATAGGTAGAGAGCTCTGATTATATATGGTTTTGCTCTTTTCAATTTGTGTACTCCATGAGGTTTTTGAATCTAGGGTAACACCCAAATACGAAAAATTTGTGACCAGATCAAGCCTTTGGTTATTTAGGAAAAATTGTCCCTTAAAGGTTTTATGTGGATTTATAGACATACATTTGTTTTTTTCGCATTTATTTCAAGACCTTTAGAGTCACAATATGTTTTAAAAGTATTCAATAGGGTTTGGAGGCCCATGGGCGTTTGCGAGATCAGGATAGTATCATCCGCAAATAACAGGGATGGGACCCTCACACCATTTAATTTTGGTGAGTCATTGCCACACCTATCTAGGATTTCTGGGATGTCGTTGACAAATAAAGAAAAAAGTGTAGGGGCCAACACACATCCTTGACGAACCCCCCGTCTAATAGGTATGGGTTCTGTTAATTCCCCTTTCGGGCCCTAGCGCACTCTAGCAAAATTATTATCATGTAATCTTACTAACTGCCGGAGTATACATGTGGGTAAACCCATTGCAAATAAACAATCCCATAAACGATCCCGCAAAACTAAATCAAAAGCTGCCCTAAGATCAACAAACGCTACATAAATATGTCCTTTTAACAAAGAGACATATTTCCAACAAATGCAACAAAACCTAAAAACCTGATCTATGTACTTATCTTACGTCTAAAGCCTGCTTGAAACTTGGTAAGAATCTCATTCTCATCAATCCATGTTTCCATTCGATTTAAAAGATGCCTAGAAATTTTTTTGTTGCAAAATGTCTAAAAGACAGATGGGGCGGTAGTTAGAAGGGTCGTATCGATCCCCCTTTTTAAAAACTAATATAATTTCTGCTCCCCGCCAACTGTGTGGTAATTTCCCACCGGCAACTATTGGATTAAAAAGCTTGTTTATGTATGCCGCCCAAATGCTGGTCTCATGTTTGTACAAATCCCCTGGTATTTTATCTAAACCGGGGGCTTTCCCGTTTTTCACAGCATTGAGTGCTAACTCAGTTTCCTCGAGACTAAACACTACAATATTAGTTGACGTTTCCAACCATGGTCTATTTATAACCTCTGGCCTATTTACAACCTCTGCACTATCAGGGGCCTTATACAAATTGGTGAAATGATCAACCCAAGTTTGCTCATTAATAAACACGTCATCCGGTGATCTTCCTCCTATATTCTCATTAGCAACAAGTTGCCAGAAACCCACATTATCCTTGAGTTTAACAGCTAAAAGCATCTTCTCCCAACATTCCTCATCCCATGCAGTTCTTGCCATTCGCTGCACTCTCTTATACTCTTGTCTTAAGGTCCTAATAGTGTTTGTTGAGTTACTCTTTATTGCCTCTAGAAGTTTACTCTTACAATTGCGACATCCTCTATTATACCATTGCTTCGTACCAAAGGAACTGGTTTTGTTCAACCTTTTTTTATGCGGCATTTTCGTCACAATTGGTACCAAGGCACCAAAAAAATCAATATGTAGGTTTATGAAAACCTCACCCTCTACTGGTTGGACTAAGTGTTTATCAAAAGTAGCCGCAAAGAGTGAATAAATACTGGATAATGCCTCCTTATTACTTAATAAATTAGCCCATTTAAGTGATCTCCTATTATTACTAATTAAAGGGCCATTATTGATTGGATTATCCAAAGTATTATTCATCACAGTAAACCTAGAGCTAGAAACTAGGCTATTATGCATTGACAAACGCAATGGTCGATGGTCACTCTCATATCTATGGTCAATTTCGAAATCCAATAAAAAATTCCAGATGTCAAAAGAGACCAAAATGTAATCAATCCGACTTTGATAGTTGTTTTTTACAAAAGTTGATGCTTTCGGAGAGTCAGACAGAAAACGACTATTACAAGCCCTGAGGCCGTGTACTGCTACCAATCTCATAATCTGAGTAGCTAGTGTCGTGCAACTCACCCCCTCTATATATGATAATGGGGGAATGTTATTGGCTCCATCCTCCTCTGAGAAAACATCACCAAAACCTATAATCGGTTCGAAATTACAATTAAAATCACCACATACAATTATACCAGTAGGTGCCTCTACGATTTCAGTAAGGAGTTTATCCAATTTGTTGAAAATTTCAGATTCCTTAGCTAACCCACAGGGGCGATTGTAAACATTACACAACACAATACACTTTCCGTCATTCAGCTTAACTAAAAGACCCAGTATATCAGCAGAGTCTGTAGTTAGTTGAGTAATTTTTACCTCCAGGGAAACACTAATCCAGATTGTAAGCCCCCCCCCGAAGGTCTCCCCCTGACTGATGGAATTGCCGCGATATTATAGGTCCTGTAACCCATCCTATGTGGCATTTCAAGGGACCAAGTCTCTTGGAGCAGGCAAAAATCACAAGAATCTATATATTTGGCTCAATCTGGATCAGAGAGGTTTTTAGCCAAACCAGCTATATTCCGTGATATTAAAATTATACTTTCTAGTGTGGTTGGTCTTATCCCTCCCGATACTAGTATTTCCTTTGTTTTGGTTCCCGGGGCAGAAGTACAAAATGCATCAGCCGCCGTTCGAAATCTGTTGGCCTGCTCATCCTCCCATCTTCTCGACTTCAGCAGCATGAAATACCATGAAAGCACATGTTTTGGATTTGAGTCCAATAATTAAAAAAAATATATCACACACTACATGACGCATTAATACACTGTAAATAAGCGCTCCAAATAAGCTTTTGTGATAGTGAGACCCTTTGTAAATAATTCTTGAAAAGGGCTGGTAGGAGCGGACTGTCGAATCTGCCTTCATTGTAAAACTTATAAATAAAGTTATGTAAGTACTGCCAGAATTAGATAGGGAACACAGAGAAGGAGAGAGACAATTAGCTAGTGTAGTGTGTAATGTTTGAAACCCGTAACAAAAGTACTAAAAAAAATCTAAAAATCAGTTATGTGTGAGTAACAATTAATGTTGTTTTTAAAATATAAAAGAACTATGAGATCGGCTTTAAATAGGAAGTAAATGCAAATCGTAAAAAATTTGGAGATGAGGCCACCATAATGTCTTTCAAATATTGACCGCGCAAACAATGTTTAAGATCTTTTGTGAAGAAAAGTACTGTCTTTCCCTTAAAGTTCTTTTTTATTGGAGTTACGCATAAAAGTGATTCAGGTTAGAGAGGAAACAACAACTTAGGAGGATATCTCCATGTGGCTTGTGCTCGGCTGTCGCCTCGGGCATGTTTACTGGTAACACGTGAAATGCTAAAACCATTAATCAAGAAGGATGACTCAGTCTGCCTTCTTGCCCGGTGGCGCCTCTTCTCTGCTTCCTGTTTAACACTAGAGATTGTGGGAGGGCGGAGGTTGAAAAGAGAGGGGAGAGGGAAGAGGGGAGGGGAGAGAGTTATCCTTTTTTTCTCCAAAAAGCATTTTTTTAAAAACACTCTGCACCTTTTTTATTTCCACCTCTCTAAAAAGCAGGACAGGTGCAAGTATTTCCTTTTTTGTTCGGTTCCCTGGGCAGAAGTAGAAAATGCTGCAGCATAGAAAATGCTGCAGCAGCCGTTCAAAATCTGTAGGCCTGGTCACCCTACCATTTTATCGACTTCAGCAGCATGAAATACTGAAGGGCACAATACAGCAACTGTGAAACTTTTGCAGATTAGCAGAATAACGACAGTAGTAAATCAAGTAGTGCATAGAAAGACAGCACTGCACAGCAAAGGATAACCGAGCAGGCAGGTAAAACTGCCATTGAAAGGCAAATCAAACTTCGAAAGTTGTTTGCAAATGACATTGTTTCCTCGTAAAATATGCAAACTATCCGTGTTTTGCAAAGCCTTTAAAACACTTGCCACATTTTGTAATCACCCATTTAAAAAAACATGTACTGGAGCAAATATACCATTGAATTAGGTCAGTCAGAAGGTGAAAAACCAGCCCGAACAGGAAAAAATCTGTAGGTCTAATCACTATACTATTATCGACCTCAGCAACATGAAATGCGAGCAGTGCACGTTTTGTATTTGAGCTTGATTGTGGTTCCCTGGATTAAAGGTAAGTGAACTATTGTTTTTATGAGTGCCTTTGCTGCAAAGTATTATTTTTAACAAGCAATGGGTCAGGCTCGACCTAATTAATAAGCGTGGTAAAAAGAAAACAGCAACGGGGTACGTTCTGTTTTATTTTGCTGTTTTCTGTAAAGCGCAAAGTAGACCAGAGTGGGCTAGAGAACGCTGTTTAACAACGTAGACCAGCACAAAAACTTTCGTATTAGTAGGGGAGAAGCTTATAGGCCTGAATATGTTTTATATGGAGTAAAATGCAAGTCATTTGCGCAGAAGAATGATCACCAGCATCACTATGGAATGTAAAAGGTTTTTCATCAAAACACTGGGATGAAGAGAAACGGGTATGTGCTGGAGAAAAAATGGGTTATCAGCAAAACTATAGTATTCAAAAGGATGACAATGACTTTGGATGCATTTTGGTTTATGTAAGAGATTTTGAGCAGTTTCTTGAAAACCATGTTTTTATACCATAAGCATGTTAGATGGTGGGTCAGGCTCAACCTATTAATAGGAAGCGTGGGCGAGAAGGGAGGAGGAATGCCGAGGAGCCAAGGACCCAGAAGGGGGAGGAGGGAAATGCGAGCAGACTTCAAAGGGATGGGCTGAAAGGGAGGGGAGAATGCACGGAGCGCATTCCAATGAAGTCTGGTGGAGCTTCACGCTCCAGTACACAACATGCATTGTGAGAAATCCGCTTGTTCAACAGAGTTTGGTCACATGTAATAGGTTCAGAGCAATAAATTGCTCGACCTAAAAAGTACTAACTAACTACTGCCCTCTAATATATACTCTATTTTAAATGTCATTTGCTACTCACTCTACTAAATAGATATACTACTCCATATACTATCTATAACTCACTACACTACATCTATTTCTATCTAGTACTTTTCATTACTCACTACTACTCTGTCTCTACTACTCACTAAATCCTACACGCTCTCTACACACTATCTACTACTCACTCTATACTACTCTCCACTAATCTACACTACTCACTAACTACTATTGCCTACAACTAACTCCTACTCTACTCTATACAAGAACACTCTCTATTAATCAACTAGTCACTCTCTACTAACTATTAATAACTGCTAATACTCTCTAATGCTTACCTTTTGCCTTTGTAAATGACAATACCATATATTTATTGGCAAAAAAAAAAAACAATAAATGAAAACAATAACATTTGCAATGCCAATGGCTCTAACTTTAACCCCTTGTATGCTCATGACGAGCTGAGCTCGTCATGGCATACAGTGCTCGGGTGCTCATGACGAGCTCAGCTCGTCATGAGCCCCACCCGCGGGGGGAGCGCCAGCGCTCCCCCCGCGGGTGCCCGATCTAATTCGTTTGTACGGGGGAGGAAGGGGAAGACCTTCCCCTGCCTCCCCCCGCCCGCGTCATCAATGACGTCAGCGCGCGAGGCGCGCTGACGTCATTGGAGGTTCCCTTTCTCCTCCGACGCGCAGGGAAGCCATTTGCTTCCTGTGCGTCGGAGGAGAAAGAGGTAAGTTTGGGGGCTGGGGCGGGGGGGATTTAAACTAAAGGGGCATCGGCGGAAAGAAAAGGGTTTTCCTTTCCCTCGATTCCTCTTTAGAGCATTCCTGCTGCACGATTGTGCGATCGTGCAGCAGGAATGCCCACTAGACACCAGGGAATTTTTTTTTTTTTACATTTGGCAATGTTTGTTGGTTTGGGGAGCGGCCCCTTGGGCAAGGGTCGCTTCCCTTTTAGGGGGCATATATTTTAAGTTGTTGGCCACCCGGGAGGGGGCACAACGTAATTTTTTTTTTTTTAAATCGAAAAAAACTGGCATAGTTTTGGAGAGTGGCCCTTTGGGCAAGGGCCACTCTCATGGGGGCCATTTTAGGTGCTTTGTGTAGTTTTGGGGAGCGACCCCTTAGGCAAGGGTCGCTCCCTTTTAGGGGGCATATTTTTTAAGTTGTGAGCCACCCGGGAGGGGGCACAACTTTATTTCTTTAATTTTAAACGCCTTAAAAAATCGGGCATTGTTTTGGAGAGTGGCCCCTTGGGCAAGGGCCACTCTAACGGGGGCCATTTTAGGTGTTCACTTTAGTTTTGGGGAGTGACCCCTTAGGGGGCATATTTTTTAACTTGTTGGCCCCCCGGGAGGGGGCACAACTTTATTTATATTGTCAGTTAAATTTATGAAATCGGGCATTGTTTTGGAGAATGGCCCCTGGGGCAAGGGCCACTCTCACGGGGGCCATTTTAGGTTTACAATTTTTTTTTATTTACCCCTTATGCAAAGATTGCTCCTCTTTAGGGGACATTTCGTAAGCCTTTGGCTACCCCCGGGGGAGTCTAATTTTTTAAAAATGTAAAGGATGTGCTGGGGAGTGGCCCCTTTGGCATGGGTTACTCCCCTTGGGGGCCATTTTAGGTAGCCCACAATTGTTTTTTGTGTGTAGGGGAGCGACCATCTAAGACTAGGGTCGCTCCCCTCTTGGGGGCAATTTTTTTTTTTAATTTAGGGATGTGCTGGGGAGTGGCCCCTTGGAGAAGGGTCACTCCCCTTGGGGGCCTTTTTTGGATGCCCACATTTTTTGTTTTTGTTTTGGGGCCCATCCTTTTAGCTTTGTTTGCCCCCTTGGGGGGTGGGCAAATTAAAAGTAATAATAATAATATTTTTTTTGACACACTGTGCCAATTGTGTAAATGTAGTGGGGAGTGTCCCCTTGTGCAAAGGTCACTACCCTTTTTTGGCACAAATATTTTGCCTTGCCATTTTGGTATGCCCATGATGTTAGGTTGTTGCTCACTGCAGCACCCCAGTTCAGACATGGCCATATGCAAATTAGTCTGACCCTATGCTTCATGGGAGCAGTCCAGCCCGAACTGCCCAGCCATATTTTACCTGGCCCGGAAACAACCATAATGGGACTGGTTACTGGCTAATCAGCCAGGTTAGCTTGAGTTGGGTCCCTTGCTCACTTGGCAAAGTGAGCAAGGGACCCACCTCTGCCAACTTAGGGCAAGGGGTCAGTCTGATTTGCATTTGGCCATGTCTAACCTGGGTTGGTGAATTGAGCGAAATAATAATGATGGATTAAACCAAGATCAGTTGACTGGGGGTGAGTGTTAGATTTGCTCCAGGGCTCCGTCTATCATCCCCTTTTGGTGTTGTCTTGAAGGGCAGTTTTGCTGGGTTTTTTATGGGTCACTAGGGCACCAGGGTTTATTTTTATGTTGGAGATCCGCCCCTTGGATATAGGTTGTTCCCCCTTTATGGGAGGATGAGTGTGGCCTTTTCTGCCCTCTTTGAGTGGCTGTTAGGGGGCATTGAGGCTTTATGGGGCACAGACGGCGAATTATAGGCCGCAAACTACATTTCCCAGCATGAGGTGCGCTGCGCACGACGTGATCGGATTGTATCCGGGTCACGTGTGCGGAAACGCATATTGCTGGTGGAGTCGGGTAGGACGCTGCCGATTATTCTTGCCCTGCGTTTCCCGTGATGTGAAGCAGAGTTCCTGGTGCGGTAAGGGTGTTGTTACATCGAGGATCCGTTCTGGCTCATCTCCTGAGTCAGCATCAGCTAGTGTCCGGACTTCTATTGCGTGCGCCAGGATTGGGCACGGTTGTTATGTATTGGATGCGGTCGGACTGGTAACTCTGCAATCTGGTTATTGCAGTCCGTGACTATACTCTTGTCTTTCTTGGTATTGTCGAGAATGAATCTGGGGACTTTGAAGTTGATGCTAGGCATCTAAAACGCATCAGTGTTCTTGTTGAAGGAACTTTATGAATATATACATTGGATCCTTATAAGTGCTTTCTTTCCCTTCGTTGGCGGGCTTTACAAAACCGGCTGGTTTGTGAAGTTCATGCGAGGGAGAGTATCGTGGTGGCAAGAAATGGTATTGACTTTTAGCCATCATAAGAAGATCTGAAATAAGCTTGATTATTATTTCTGAATTGTGTTGAAGAAAATGTTAACCTCTATTTTGGCATGGTGCACAATGTCATAAGAAACGGAACCGAAGTAATAGAGGTTTCAGGGAGGAGAAATAAGATAAAGGATTACTCTTCTTTAATCAGAGAGACTGATCTCATGGTTATGAACAAACTGAATTTCCAGTGAAGTTACATGCTCTATTTGGCTGAGGTCAAAGAAAAGGTGTTATTGATACATGCAGTTGTTTTAACCTTTGCCTGCTGTTTTCTTTTCTTATATGCAGGAGTGTGTATGGTTAAAGAGGTTTCTTTCGGCATGAAAGGTATTTAGGTTTCTCCATCAGTTAGGATATATGTGCTGAGTATCTTATATATGGTCCTTACGTATTCTGTTGTTTTTACAGCTTCATGATCAGGAAAGATACTATGTACACTCCTTCTGCATACCTGTTTATTGTATTTTTCTTTACAGGTTAGTAACGTAGAATTGTGTATTTACTGTAGAAAGGAAAGGATTAAGGAGTCAAGCTAATTATCCTTCTGTCTTGTGTCTTCTGACAGATCTCCCTCCCCGCAGTCCCCATCCATTCCTTCCTTGCCATACACAATCTTCCCTCGCTTGACCATCTATAAGTCTGCTTATTGTGTAAATGCAGATTTAGGGCAGTTGAGAGGTGGATACCATTTGAGCATCGCTTCAATCCTGAGGAGTCGTATTGGCCCGGAACAGTGGCAGAGTAGCAGTCCCATTTGTTCCCAAGGGGGTCAGAAGTCAGTAGACACCCGAATTTTTAAAAAGTGTGTCTTTTTAGGGGTGGCCTCAAGGGCAAGGGTTGCTCCCCTATTGATCTTATACTGTTAGGCCCACCTACCCCTTAACTTGTCAAGTTGGACTAGTGTATAGGGGGCGTGGCCGAGCCAGCCAAGATGGTGGACGCACTCCTCTAGTGCTCCGGTCGGCTGCCCGATATGTAAATATGTGCCACTGCTAACACGGCCACGGCAAGCATGCCGCTCTGGTGAGGGATTCCCGGGGACACCCCTGATGCCTCGGATCGCGACCACGCTTCAGCTACGGGCCCGAGGTGACAGACGGCGGCCGCCGCCGGGGTCAGCCTAAAATGGCGGCGCCCAGCAACCGAGCCTGGGGGACCCGCGATCCCGCTGCCTGCCTCCCGACGCTACTGCCCGTGACTTCGGCTGCGATGTGAGAGCTCCCCAGAAAGTCCGGTGAGTGCTGCCGCCCCGGCGGCCGGAGCTGCGGGGCCCTGGGGGACGGACCCGGACGGGGACGTGCCTTCCCAGCCCCGGGCGACCCGGGCGGGCAAACGGACATAGAGAGCTTGCAGCCGGAGATCTGATCCCCGGGAGCGGTGCTCCTCAAAGCTTCCCCACGAGCACCCCTGAACACGCCCCTGCCACCCCTGAGGACGAGGACCCGCGGGATCACGCGCTAACGGCCATACTCGACCCTTCAAAATGGCGCCATCCAGCTTGCCCTGTCGGGGGGCCAGAGGGTGAGGCATCGGACATCCGAGGCGCGGGGGGGTCATTCTCAGGGACCACAGGAGACACCCTAAGACCACCACAGCCACTGGTGAAGACGTACCAGCGCCCTCAGTGCTGGTGGTCTGCACGGCCCCGCACACTGCCGCCGACGCTACAGCCCCCGGCCGCCCCCAGTGGGGGGCAGTGGAGCATTGGTGTCGTCCCCCCCGGAGAGGCATGGAGTCGCGGGGGGTGCGTCGCTGAGGGGGTGCACATCGGATGGAGGCGAACCCCCCAGACCAATCCGGAGGACACCGAGCACCCCACGCGACGAGTACTTTGACGCGGTGCTGGGCCCTTGAGGGAGCCCCCCTGAGAAGCCCTGTGTTGGAGCTCAGCTGCCGCAGGCCCATGAACAAGCATTTACAATGCAACGGTTTTGCCTTTGCAAAAGTTAGAGCTATTGGCATTGTAAATGACAACTTTTTTATTTATGTGTTGGTTTTGAAAACAGATAAATAAATGGCATTGTCATTTTCAATGGCAATAGCTTAATTTCTCGCAAATGCCACACACACACCCATAGAGAGCCCCCCACACGCACACAGAGCCCCCCCACACACCCACACAGAGCCCCCCCACACACCCACACAGAGCCCCCCACACACACAACCACACAGAGCCCCCCCACACACCCACACAGAGCCCCCCCACACAGAGCCCCCAACACAGAGCCCCCCACACACATCCACACAGAGGACCCCCACACACCCACACAGAGGCCTCCCCACACAGAGCCCCCCACACTGTGAGCCCCCCCACACACCCACACAGAGCCCCCCCCACACTGCGAGCCCCACAAAGCACATATTACTGTAACTATTTGAGGAGATAATAGGTGCAGTAACAGCAAATTTCACAGCGCCTTATTCTGGGACAATCTTACCAACACCTGAAAGACCTGAGGGGCATTTTTTTTTGCTTTCTTAACGGCCCATCATTACAATTACTGAGCACTTTACTAACCTGGGTCATCAAAACTAGTAGCAGAGCTCAATTTATCCCGGTTATTGCAGTCGATGGGGCAGCTGGATACCACCGCCTGTGTTTTTGATGGCTGCCGCTTTTTTTTTTTTTTTTATCTCAGACCAGGACTGAAGCATCAAGACAGTCATGAAAGATTGAGATAAAGAGACAAAAATGTAAAAGTGGAGGAAAGCAAAGCTATGAGCGGGGCCCCTAGAATTAAGTGACGATTAGGACCAAGTTATGTGGCAGGCTTAACTAAATTATGTGGCATGAAAAGGCGAAGTACGTGGCATAATTTGTGGCAGCATTACTTCAATAGGTTGAATTTTTTTGCAAGTTTGCACTATCTGGGAACGTTCACTCCTCATTAGTATGGGTTCAACGCCATAATAGAGACATCAGTGACCGAAAGATGGCCAGGTAACTTTTCGCATGCGCTGTAGCAGCAACACGTGAGACAGAGCATAGTAATTTGCGATCCGTATGCGCTAGAAGCACTTTGTGTAATTTACCCCGCAGATGATGGATTACTGGGCAAGTGAGAAAAATCACAATTATGCGGAAAACACCCTGGCGGGAAAATCGCCCAGACCATCTGGGTATGAGGTGTAATCATGTTTATGCAGCATTGATATTTGGAAATTCCGACATTCTGCAGCGCTTGCAACTGCCTCATGGGGAAAACGGAAGAGCCCTTGCACTTTTTTTAACCAATCAAGCACTGAAGGTGTGCAGTATTGCCCAAGGAACTAGTCTGGGGCACTGAAAGCAAACGCAGTGCTGGACGGGGAAAACAGACTGCACTGCTGGCGCAGACAGACCTGAGCAGGCTAGACTGGGACCAGGTAGCCTGCATCTCATCTGCCACTGATGCGTCTGTAGAGCTAAATTAATGGCTCGGGGAAAGGGGGTTGGGGAAGCCAGAGGTGGAATTAGTTAGATGAGATGCATCGGCAGAGACAAACCCAGGACTGAAAATATTTGCGCTGTTATGCTAAACAAAAAATCCACCACGTGCTGCGAATGCCACATGTGCAGGCGGGAGGGGGGGGGGGGTGGACAGTGAAAGGAACCCACGTTTAACAAAGTAAGCAAAAATAAGACATTCTCCAGCTGGCAAACTTTTCCATCACAAAGGCACCACAGTCAATCAGGGCACATTGTCTGGGCAAATACAATGCTTCGCTCTGCTGAAACTGCTTTTGTTTAAGTCAAAGCAGGCTCTTAACAAAAATGCGGCCGTCGTTGGAGCCCCCCCTCTGGGGGCTCGACATCACCAAGGTGCCCGCTGAGCCCCTCTGGGCTCTCTGTAAATGAAAATGCCCCCGGAGCCTGTCACTAGGCTCTTAAAACAAACAATGCCCCACGTTGGCGGAGCGGGCGGCACGTCCTGGGACACCATCCTGTTTTCTGGGTGCAAGGCACATAGAATCTGAGCCAATAGTGACCGGTCATAAGAGCAAGGAAAGACACGGAAGCGGGGGGGGGGGGGGGGCGGGAAAGACACGGAAGCGGGAGGGGGGGGCGGGAAAGACACGGATGCGGGAGGGGGGGCGGGAAAGACACGGAAGCAGCAGGGGGGGCGGGAAAGACACGGAAGCGGCAGGGGGGGCGGGAAAGACACGGACAGGGGGGGGCGGGAGGATCACCGCGCACGCACTTTTATAAACAAAATGCTTCTTACCTGATCGCCTCGTGGGAACTCGAATCTTGCAGCCAACTCCAACAACAGACACTTGAAAAAGACGAAAACAAGCCGACTAAAAAAAAAAAAAATAACACACACCCTCCGCCGCGATGACGATCCGAAGTGGGTGGAGAGGGAAAAAATGTCGGGAACGCCCGCGAATCTGGTCCGGCCTTGACGGACAGATCCGGCTCCCAATGGCTAGCCTCCATTTATGGAGCTAGCCAACGGGAGGAGGGGGCGAGGAGGGGGCGGATACCCGACCCCACAGAGAAACATAAGGATTTTGCTAGCGCATGCGTACTTCGTACGCATTGCCAAGCAAAACCTAAAAAGCGCAGCGACTACCCTCCCGGCCCTTCCGAGTTGGCGACAACTGGTCAGTCCTGTGGGGGAGCCTGGCAAGGAGAATTCTACTGATCGGAGGCACGCGCCTGGAGCCGTGTGACACCACGGGCGACACTGCCACAGCAGGCACGACCCACGAGGGGGACAAGGACCCACAAGAGGGGCGAAGACAGACCGCGACGCCGCTGGCGCAACCCACTGAGCTACCAAGCCACCCGAATCACCAATACGGGTGCAACACTGGCACGGGCCCACGTGGAGGTGCGACGAGGGGAGCTCTGGCACGCCTGCATCGATTCACCGGGACAGAGTGAGTGGCCACGGCACTTATCACTGAGAAGAACTACGTGACCGGGGCTGAGTGACCCCCCTACCAACGCTTCCACAGGGGGCGAGACCCACGGGTGTGCGCGGGTTGTGGAGCCTTCGGTGAGTCCCTCCGAGTCGGCGGACTGCTCGCTGAATCAATGGGGAAACCTCAGAGAATACAGAGTACGACGCAGGCGCCGGCCCAGAGGCGCTCGCCCTCCCCGGGCCCCTCGCGCAAGCTAAAGACCGGTGGACCACCGCAAGAGGCAGATATGTCCGCAAAGCTTGACAGAGTGCTAGCGGCTATTGAACACTCCCGGATGTCCATGGAGACCAAATTTGGAGAACTGGCCACAGACATCTCCCTCCTCAGGGACGACCACAGGAAGTTGGCGGATAGAGTGAGCCAGGGGGGACAAACACTGCACGAGCTGCAACCACAAGTCCAGCTTAACCAAAAAGCCATCAAGGATCTACAGGAGAAACTTAACTTTCTGGAACGCAAGGCGGACGATTTGGAGGGGCGCTCCCGTCGGAGCAACATACGCCTACTCAACCTGCCGGAGGGAGTCGAGGGGACAGACCCCATTCAGTACATTGAAGCATGGATAAAAACGTTCACCCGGACCCAAGACCTCACACCATTCTTCTCCGTGGAGAGGGCACATAGGGTTCCGGCCCGGCGACCAGCAGCCGGCCTCCCGCCCAGACCCTTTTTGCTAAAACTGTTACACTACCAAGACAGGGACGCGATCCTGCGGGCGGCCAGACAAGCGAAAGTACTCAGGGTGGAGGACAAGAACGTGATGGTGTTCCCTGATTACTCCCAGGCGGTTCAACGCCAATGTGTCACATTCCAGGCGGTGAAGCAAACCCTGCGCCAACGCAAGATACAGTATGCCCTCCTCTTTCCGGCCCACCTCAAAATCATATATGACGACTCGACACACTTCTTCACCGACCCAGCGGAGGTGAGGCGCTGGTTAGACCATCACAACCAAGGTCGGTCGGAGCGAGGGTCTCCGCCGTCGAGCTCCTCATCCAGCAGGCGCAGACTGCGCTCTAAAAAAGTCTCCCTAAAATAAATGAAACGACCTTCGACTCCCAACTCCAGAGGGGCCCCAGACCTAGAACAGATCATAGCGGACCGACGGAGGGCCCTACAGGCGGCGACGGAGGTCCTGCGGACTGGAGCCGACCCGGAAGAGGATCGGGGCCCCCACATCTTCACGTCCGACGAGGGCGATCTGAGTGACACCCGCACATCCAGAGACGGTTCGGCCTCTCCGCCATTGGTGACCCCGCAGACGGCGGATACACTCATCTGAGAGCGACGAGCGCAGACTGTGGTAATACCAGGAAACCCAGAGGGGTTAACCTACGGGAGACATCGCGATTTACCGATTAAGGTAAAAGCGGCAGCGATTACACCCACAGAGACACGATGCCACGGGCGGCCAGACCCTGCATGGCAGTGCAGCAGTCCCGCCCTCCCACATCAAACGAACTAGAGACAGTACAAGATGTACAGTTTGGACTTATTGCACCAAGCATTAGGCCCTTGTTTGTTGGGACTGTTTCCCGGACATTGTTATGGTTCTACCCCCCCCCCCCATTACTTCCTGACACCCTAGCGAGAGCGGACGGATGGTCTCTGATTACACACGTGTGGGGACAATATGAAGGCGGGAATGGATCTGGTCCTGGGCAGCGGGCGGCGGGAGGACCGTTCTACACATCCAACAGCATCATATGACGAAAATCCCTAATACAGACATCACATTCATCACTTTAAATGTTAGAGGTCTACACACGGCAAGTAAGCGCTACGCAGTATACGCATATTTGAAAAGACAGCAGGCCCACATAGCCCTCCTGCAAGAGACCCACTTGACGCCGACAGAAGTCGGAAGGCTGCAGAAAAAATGGAGGGGCCTAGTATGCGCCACAGGGTACTCTGCATTCGCCAGGGGGACATTGATTTGGGTCAGACCGGGAGTACCTTTTAGAGAGCAGAACAGGGTGGTAGATAAGGAGGGGCGCTATGTACTTTTAGAGGGTCAATTAGATGGGCAGCCAATCCTAATAGGCAGCATCTACGCCCCTAATGTAGAACAACAGGTATTTTGGAATCGCCTCACGAAAATGCTGGCACACCACACTCACGCCCCCTGGATCCTGGGAGGAGATTATAATTGTGTCTTAGATACTACCCTTGACCGTTCCCGACCCCCACCCCCGCGCTCACCGCTTCACAAACAAACAGAACTTTTCAACGCATGGGTGCACCACTGGACATTGACTGACACATGGAGAGCATTGCACCCCACTACAAAACTTTATTCATTCCATTCCATCCCGCACGACCTCCGAGTGCGTCTCGATAGATTCCTCTGTTCGGCAGTTCTGCACACTAAAGTACAACACGCAGACTATCTCGGGAGAGTACTATCAGACCATGACGCTCATGTGCTGACCCTTAGATGGAAACCACCCCACCCCCCAGTGCCGACGTGGAAACTTCCCCCGGGAGTGCCTCACAGATCAGATATTCACACACGATCACGGGGAACATCTACAAGAACATTTCACGTTAAACGCACGGTCCGCATCCTCTAGCCTCATAGAGTGGGACGCACACAAAGCGACAGCGAGGGGCCACTGCATACAGCAGGTGGTGGGGGTGCGCAAGGTATTAGAACGCACATTACAGGATGCAGAAAGCGCGTTGGCTACCCTGCTAAAGGCGGATGATTGCGGCGCAGCGACCCAGGAGCGCATAGCTGAGGCCAAAACAAAATACGCTGAAACACTGAGGGATTTGCGTAAATACAACTTCCGGAAATATGCAGCCAAGGTACACCGGGAGGGCAACAGGGGGGGGACCCTGCTGGCCTGGTTAGCTAGACAAGAGCCCGACTTGCACCCCATCACGGAACTTATGGACCAGCACGGTCGGCTCCAAACCTCCCAACTCGCAATCATGCAAGTCTTCTACACATATTATTCACACATATACCGAGCCCCGAGCCAGCAAAACACCCAAGCGACAGACGGTTTCTGCCTCACACTCCCAATCCCACAAATCTCGCCAGAACTGCAGAAGGACCTCGACCGGAAAATAACTCCGGCCGAGATCAAAGTAGCGATAGGAGCACTAGCCAGGAATAAGGCCCCAGGGCTCGACGGCTTCCCCATTAAATACTACAGTGCGTTCTCGGCCCTCCTTGCCCCATGATTAGCTACCGTGTTCAATGACGCGCTTGTGGTGGGAACCTTGCCACGATCCCTCAGGGAATCGGTGATAGTCTCATTCCTGAAACCACACAGAGACCCACAGCTCCCGGGGTCTTATAGACTGATTACACTGCTTAATTCGGACTGCAAAATCTTGGGTAAGATGCTGGCGGAGAGATACGCCCAGGTCGTGCCCCAGTTGGTCCACCCCGACCAGAATGGGTTTGTGCCAAACCGCAACACATCCCACAACCTCCGCAGACTGCTCCATGTTCAAGACATGACGAATGCACGGTTCTCCAACGCAGCCTGCCTCATATTAGACCTCGAGAAGGCGTTCGATACTCTCCTATGGCCATACCTGGTCGGGGTCCTCGGGAAAAACAATTTCGGCCCACGCCTGACCGCATACACTAGGCTCCTCTACACACAGCTCACGTCCAGAGTCCGGATGGGCAGCTACATCTCACAGGAGTTCGGGGTGGAAAGAGGGACCAGGCAAGGGTGCCCGTTGTCACCCCTCCTGTTCGCTCTGGCGGTTGAACCCTTAGCGATACGCCTGCGTCGGGAGGGCGAGGACTGGGGTATCCCCCTGGCACACACTAGGCACTGTGTGTTCCTATACACCGACGACCTTTTAATCTATGTCAGGGACGCTACGGCCGATCTGACCGGCATTTGGAGGACATTGGAAGAGTTTGCAGTCACCTCAGGCCTTAAGGTAAACTGGGGGAAATCCACTCTATACCCGCTGAGCCCCCACATGGCCCCCTTCGAAGCCCAAATAGGCAATCGGGTGCTAGCATGGAATGCTGAAGCCCCCCGGTACCTAGGACTTGCCATACACAACCTTCCCTCGCTTGACCATCTATAAGTCTGCTTATTGTGTAAATGCAGATTTAGGGCAGTTGAGAGGTGGATACCATTTGAGCATCGCTTCAATCCTGAGGAGTCGTATTGGCCCGGAACAGTGGCAGAGTAGCAGTCCCATTTGTTCCCAAGGGGGTCAGAAGTCAGTAGACACCAGAATTTTTAAAAAGTTTGTCTTTTTAGGGGTGGCCTCAAGGGCAAGGGTTGCTCCCCTATTGATCTTATACTGTTAGGCCCACCTACCCCTTAACTTGTCAAGTTGGACTAGTGTATGGGGGGCGTGGCCGAGCCAGCCAAGATGGTGGATGCACTCCTCTAGTGCTCCGGTCGGCTGCCCGTAATGTAAATATGTGCCACTGCTAACACGGCCACGGCAAGCATGCCGCTCTGGTGAGGGATTCCCGGGGACACCCCTGATGCCTCGGATCGCGACCACGCTTCAGCTACGGGCCCGAGGTGACAGACGGCGGCCGCCGCCGGGGTCAGCCTAAAATGGCGGCGCCCAGCAACCGAGCCTGGGGGACCCGCGATCCCGATGCCTGCCTCCCGACGCTACTGCCCGTGACTTCGGCTGCGATGTGAGAGCTCCCCAGAAGGTCCGGTGAGTGCTGCCGCCCCGGCGGCCGGAGCTGCGGGGCCCTGGGGGACGGACCCGGACGGGGGCGTGCCTTCCCAGCCCCCGGGCGGCCCGGGCGGGCAAACGGACATAGAGAGCTTTCGGCGGGAGATCTAATCCCCGGGAGCGGTGCTCCTCAAAGCTTCCCCACGAGCACCCCTGAACACGCCCCTGCCACCCCTGAGGACGAGGACCCGCGGGATCACGCGCTAACGGCCATACTCGACCCTTCAAAATGGTGCCATCCAGCTTGCCCTGTCGGGGGGCCAGAGGGTGAGGCATCGGACATCCGAGGCGCGGGGGGGTCATTCTCAGGGACCACAGGAGACACCCTAAGACCACCACAGCCACTGGTGAAGACGTACCAGCGCCCTCAGTGCTGGTGGTCTGCACGGCCCCGCACACTGCCGCCGACGCTACAGCCCCCGGCGGCCCCCAGTGGGGGGCAGTGGAGCATTGGTGTTGTCCCCCCCGGAGAGGCACGGAGTCGCGGGGGGTGCGTCGCTGAGGGGGTGCACATCGGATGGAGGCGAACCCCCCAGACCAATCCGGAGGACACCGAGCACCCCACGCGACGGGTACTTTGACGCGGTGCTGGGCCCTTGAGGGAGCCCCCTGAGAAGCCCTGTGTTGGAGCTCAGCTGCCGCAGGCCCAAGAAAAAGCGCAGCGACTACCCTCCCGGCCCTTCCGAGTTGGCAACAACTGGCCAGTCCTGTGGGGGAGCCTGGCAAGGAGAATTCTACTGATCGGAGGCACGCGCCTGGAGCCGTGTGACACCACGGGCGACACTGCCACAGCAGGCACGACCCACGAGGGGGACAAGGACCCACGAGAGGGGCGAAGACAGACCGCGACGCCGCTGGCGCAACCCACTGAGCTACCAAGCCACCCGAATCACCAATACGGGTGCAACACTGGCACGGGCCCACGTGGAGGTGCGACGAGGGGAGCTCTGGCACGCCTGCATCGATTCACCGGGACAGAGTGAGTGGCCACGGCACTTATCACTGAGAAGAACTACGTGACCGGGGCTGAGTGACCCCCCTACAAACGCTGCCACAGGGGGCGAGACCCACGGGTGTGCGCGGGTTGTGGAGCCTTCGGTGAGTCCCTCCGAGTCGGCGGACTGCTCGCTGAATCAATGGGGAAACCTCAGAGAATACAGAGTACGACGCAGGCGCCGGCCCAGAGGCGCTCGCCCTCCCCGGGCCCCTCGCGCAAGCTAAAGACCGGTGGACCACCGCAAGAGGCAGATATGTCCGCAAAGCTTGACAGAGTGCTAGCGGCTATTGAACACTCCCGGATGTCCATGGAGACCAAATTTGGAGAACTGGCCACAGACATCTCCCTCCTCAAGGACGACCACAGGAAGTTGGCGGATAGAGTGAGCCAGGAGGGACAAACACTGCACGAGCTGCAACCACAAGTCCAGCTTAACCAAAAAGCCATCAAGGATCTACAGGAGAAACTTAACTTTCTGGAACGCAAGGCGGACGATTTGGAGGGGCGCTCCCGTCGGAGCAACATACGCTTACTCAACCTGCCGGAGGGAGTCGAGGGGACAGACCCCATTCAGTACATTGAAGCATGGATAAAAACGTTCACCCGGACCGAAGACCTCACACCATTCTTCTCCGTGGAGAGGGCACATAGGGTTCCGGCCCGGCGACCAGCAGCCGGCCTCCCTCCCAGACCCTTTTTGCTAAAACTGTTACACTACCAAGACAGGGACGCGATCCTGCGGGCGGCCAGACAAGCGAAAGTACTCAGGGTGGAGGACAAGAACGTGATGGTGTTCCCTGATTACTCCCAGGCGGTTCAACGCCAACGTGCCACATTCCAGGCGGTGAAGCAAACCCTGCGCCAACGCAAGATACAGTATGCCCTCCTCTTTCCGGCCCACCTCAAAATCATATATGACGACTCGACACACTTCTTCACCGACCCAGCGGAGGTGAGGCGCTGGTTAGACCATCACAACCAAGGTCGGTCGGAGCGAGGGTCTCCGCCGTCGAGCTCCTCATCCAGCAGGCGCAGACTGCGCTCTAAAAAAGTCACCCTAAAACAAATGAAACGACCTTCGACTCCCAACTCCAGAGGGGCCCCAGACCTAGAACAGATCATAGCGGACCGACGGAGGGCCCTACAGGTGGCGACGGAGGTCCTGCGGACTGGAGCCGACCCGGAAGAGGATCGGGCCCCCACATCTTCACGTCCGACGAGGGCGATCTGAGTGACACCCGCACATCCAGAGACGGTTCGGCCTCTCCGCCGTTGGTGACCCCGCAGACGGCGGATACACTCATCTGAGAGCGACGAGCGCAGACTGTGGTAATACCAGGAAACCCAGAGGGGTTAACCTACGGGAGACATCGCGATTAACCGATTAAGGTAAAAGCGGCAGCGATTACACCCACAGAGACACGATGCCACGGGCGGCCAGACCCTGCATGGCAGTGCAGCAGTCCCGCCCTCCCACATCAAACGAACTAGAGACAGTACAAGATGTACAGTTTGGACTTATTGCACCAAGCATTAGGCCCTTGTTTGTTGGGACTGTTTCCCGGACATTGTTATGGTTCTACCCCCCCCCCATTACTTCCTGACACCCTAGCGAGAGCGGACGGATGGTCTCTGATTACACACGTGTGGGGACAATATGAAGGCGGGAATGGATCTGGTCCTGGGCAGCGGGCGGCGGGAGGACCGTTCTACACATCCAACAGCATCATATGACGAAAATCCCTAATACAGACATCACATTCATCACTTTAAATGTTAGAGGTCTACACACGGCAAGTAAGCGCTACGCAGTATACGCATATTTGAAAAGACAGCAGGCCCACATAGCCCTCCTGCAAGAGACCCACTTGACGCCGACAGAAGTCGGAAGGCTGCAGAAAAAATGGAGGGGCATAGTATGCGCCACAGGGTACTCTGCATTCGTCAGGGGGACATTGATTTGGGTCAGACCGGGAGTACCTTTTAGAGAGCAGAAAAGGGTGGTAGATAAGGAGGGGCGCTATGTACTGTTAGAGGGTCAATTAGATGGGCAGCCAATCCTAATAGGCAGCATCTACGCCCCTAATGTAGAACAACACGTATTTTGGAATCGCCTCACGAAAATGCTGGCACACCACACTCACGCCCCCTGGATCCTGGGAGGAGATTATAATTGTGTCTTAGATACTACCCTTGACCATTCCCGACCCCCACCCCCGCGCTCACCGCTTCACAAACAAACAGAACTTTTCAACGCATGGGTGCACCACTGGACATTGACTGACACATGGAGAGCATTGCACCCCACTACAAAACTTTATTCATTCCATTCCATCCCGCACGACCTCCGAGTGCGTCTCGATAGATTCCTCTGTTCGGCAGTTCTGCACACTAAAGTACAACACGCAGACTATCTCGGGAGAGTACTATCAGACCATGACGCTCATGTGCTGACCCTTAGATGGAAACCACCCCACCCCCCAGTGCCGACGTGGAAACTTCCCCCGGGAGTGCCTCACAGATCAGATATTCACACACGATCACGGGGAACATCTACAAGAACATTTCATGTTAAACGCACGGTCCGCATCCTCTAGCCTCATAGAGTGGGACGCACACAAAGCGACAGCGAGGGGCCACTGCATACAGCAGGTGGTGGGGGTGCGCAAGGTATTAGAACGCACATTACAGGATGCAGAAAGCGCGTTGGCTACCCTGCTAAAGGCGGATGATTGCGGCGCAGCGACCCAGGAGCGCATAGCTGAGGCCAAAACGAAATACGCTGAAACACTGAGGGATTTGCGTAAATACAACTTCCGGAAATATGCAGCCAAGGTACACCGGGAGGGCAACAGGGGGGGGGGACCCTGCTGGCCTGGTTAGCTAGACAAGAGCCCGACTTGCACCCCATCACGGAACTTATGGACCAGCACGGTCGGCTCCAAACCTCCCAACTCGCAATCATGCAAGTCTTCTACACATATTATTCACACATATACCGAGCCCCGAGCCAGCAAAACACCCAAGCGACAGACGGTTTCTGCCTCACACTCCCAATCCCACAAATCTCGCCAGAACTGCAGAAGGACCTCGACCGGAAAATAACTCCGGCCGAGATCAAAGTAGCGATAGGAGCACTAGCCAGGAATAAGGCCCCAGGGCTCGACGGCTTCCCCATTGAATTCTACAGTGCGTTCTCGGCCCTCCTTGCCCCATGATTAGCTACCGTGTTCAATGACGCGCTTGTGGTGGGAACCTTGCCACGATCCCTCAGGGAATCGGTGATAGTCTCATTCCTGAAACCACACAGAGACCCACAGCTCCCGGGGTCTTATAGACCGATTACACTGCTTAATTCGGACTGCAAAATCTTGGGTAAGATGCTGGCGGAGAGATACGCCCAGGTCGTGCCCCAGTTGGTCCACCCTGACCAGAATGGGTTTGTGCCAAACCGCAACACATCCCACAACCTCCGCAGACTGTTCCATGTTCAAGACATGACGAATGCACGGTTCCCCAACGCAGCCTGCCTCATATTAGACCTCGAGAAGGCGTTCGATACTCTCCTATGGCCATACCTGTTCGGGGTCCTCGGGAAAAACAATTTCGGCCCACGCCTGACCGCATACACTAGGCTCCTCTACACACAGCTCACGTCCAGAGTCCGGATGGGCAGCTACATCTCACAGGAGTTCGGGGTGGAAAGAGGGACCAGGCAAGGGTGCCCGTTGTCACCCCTCCTGTTCGCTCTGGCGGTTGAACCCTTAGCGATTCGCCTGCGTCGGGAGGGCGAGGACTGGGGTATCCCCCTGGCACACACTAGGCACTGTGTGTCCCTATACACCGACGACCTTTTAATCTATGTCAGGGACGCTACGGCCGATCTGACCGGCATTTGGAGGACATTGGAAGAGTTTGCGGTCACCTCAGGCCTTAAGGTAAACTGGGGGAAATCCACTCTATACCCGCTGAGCCCCCACATGGCCCCCTTCGAAGCCCAAATAGGCAATCGGGTGCTAGCATGGAATGCTGAAGCCCCCCGGTACCTAGGAGTGCGGTTGTACCACACCCCAGAAGACATGTATGAGGGAAACCATCGTAAGGCCTTGGCCGGACTACGGTCGGCGGTGAGCTTCTGGAAAACGTTCCCGCTGGCACCTATCGGCCGCGTGGCACTGGCGAAAATGGTCATGGTCCCCAGGCTCCTATATCACTTCGTGAATCTTTCGGTGGTTCCGCCACGCTCGTTCTTTACTGACCTGAACAGCCTCCTGACAGAGCTGGTGTGGGGCGGAGGTCGGAGACGTGTGGTGTTGTCCACTCTTTACCTGCCCGCAGCGGAGGGAGGACTGGGAGCGCCGGCCTTCGAGGCGTACTTTTTGGTGGCCCAACTTCAATGGCTATCCTACTGGACGGCAGGGCGCCACATAGGTGAGACTATCACCACCAATGGCCCAATGCCACAACCAGCAATCCACCGAATGCTGCTGCCGGGCACTAAACCTATATGGACTCGTCCACTACAATTATCTATAGCCCGCACCTGTATGATGCGTATCCATCACATGTCCAAGACACACCCGCCATATTCACCCCTGCTGCCACTGGTGGGATTTCCGCGGGGTGATATATACTACACTCACGGAACGCTTCGAGTCTGGACGGAGTTGTCGGTCACGGAGGCGGAGTCTTTGTTTGAGGACGGACAGTTAAATACATTTGCACAAATGATGGAGCAATACGACCTCCCCCCCGGACAATTTCTACTCCATAGGCAACTAATAGACAGCAGGAAACAAAATCCTGCGCACACAGATTAGGTACAAACAAGTGGAATGCTACTATATATGATTCACAGTAACAAAAGTCCAACGTAGGTTCTTGGATGTATATCTCTTTTTATTGGTTAGTCACACCAATTGGAATTCACAGCCAGCCGACACGTGTTTCGTTATAGGTCTATACAAATCTAGACACTACAACTCTTCAGGGCTGGAAAAATACAAAAAAACGAGTAACCAATAAACAATGTACTAAAAAAGTAGATTATACTCAATGTGCCAAAGTGAATGTGACCAGTCCTCATTCCAAACGTTAAAAAAAAAAAAAATCAATCATATGGAACCCAAATGTGATAATAAGTGCAAAATTTTAAAACAAAGTTAGTCCTATTTCATCCTGTCTTGATAAATGCATAGTAATAAAAACAGCAATGTTGAATATAATCATCATTATGATCGCAAAAAACAGTGGAAAGACACCCGTGTTGCCTATGAAATATAAATCCATTATACAAGGTAGATACAAAATTGAATATCCACCGATTTTTTACAACATTATTATTCTTCGTACATGAGCAGGGTCCAACTGAATTTAAAACCTACGTTTAGGAATTTTTGAAAAAGCAAAGACGTGATAATTCCACCGCATGCAACCCCATCAGTGCAATGCGTTATACAGATAGTTTAAAGCTACCTCAATGGCTGGATCCTTATCTGTAAGGGCTATGTATATAGAGATAAGTGAGAAGGAGAGAAGGAAAAAGGTGAAAGAGCAAAAGTTAAGAAGGTAACGGAGTATAGTGGTCCGAAATATCCCAAATAAAGCAGCAGGTTTAGCATAAAAAGGTTCTTACCCCTAGTCCGGTGATAATTCCAACCCGGCAGGGTAACCTATTAGTAAGAGGATGGCGGCATAGTTTTTTTTTTTTTTTTTGTTTTTTAACGTTTGGAATGAGGACTGGTCACATTCACTTTGGCACATTGAGTATAATCTACTTTTTTAGTACATTGTTTATTGGTTACTCGTTTTTCTGTATTTTTCCAGCGCTGAAGAGTTATAGTGTCTAGATTTGTATAGACCTATAACGAAACACGTGTCGGCTGGCTGTGAATTCCAATTGGTGTGACTAACCAATAAAAAGAGATATACATCCAAGAACCTACGTTGGACTTTTGTTACTGTGAATCATATATAGTAGCATTCCACTTGTTTGTACCTAATCTGTGTGCGCAGGATTTTGTTTTCTAATTCTTAAATGTGAATTCTTCACATTTAAATTGAGGGGTTCTTGGGGTCTCCCCTCCCTGCCAGCACCAGTGATTGTTGTAAATTGCACTTGATATACACGCTAATATTGTTTGAGCGCCAACTTTTTCCCGTAAACTTAATACCCTTTTTGCTGTTGTGTATAACTAATAGACAGCAGTCGTAGATTTTGGAATCCGGATGAAGGGGAACCCAAACCACATCCAGTGATCCACGCGCTTCTACACATGGGGGTAGGGCGACACTTAGTATCTTGGCTCTATAAGGCGGTACGGTCACTACTCCTTCCTTCCCTCCAACCCCTGCACCAGAAATGGGAGACGGACATCAGCAGAGTGGTCCACGATAAAGAATGGAGCACGGCCCTGGAGTACCCCAAAAAAGTATCCAGAAATGCCAGATTCCGTAACATACAATTCAACGTCCTCCACAGGGCATATCTCACACCGAGCCGCCTGCCGCGTTTCCTCCCCGACACTCACTTTGAGTGCCCCCGCTGTCATACCCCAGGAGCGGATTTCAGACACATGTTCTGGGATTGTCCCACACTCCGGGGATTCTGGGACTTGGTCCATCGAACCCTGGCGGAGGTCACAGCCATAACGTCCATGACCACATGGGAGGCATGCGCGCTCGGAATCTTCCGCAGGCGGAAAACCGAGAAAGTACAGAACCGATTCCTCTCACTGGCCATCCTTCTGGCGAAACGGGGAATAGCCATGCACTGGAGGTCCCCCACGGGACCACCGGAAGCGGCATGGATAGGTGCGGTGCAGAAGTGGGGCAAGGCAGAGGAGGAGATACTCCGAGAGGAGGAGGTACGGGGACACCGCAAACACCCCATATCCTTTGGTTCCATTGGGAGGACATATAGATAACAGCGACACGACACCATACACACCTGCGGATCATGCCGGCATAGCCAATACTCGGCACCCACATAACAATTGCCACATCATGAGTTCATCACCTCGCAGACACCAGTAGGTCGCACGCCACGGACAGTACTGCCCCCCCCCCCCCCCTTGGGGACATATTGGGGACCCCATGAGGGGTTAGAGGTGACCGTTACAAGAACACACGGTGGGATACGGTCGTGTGACATGGGCTCCCTGGAGCATGGAGGCCGCTAAGTGACGATACCTGAGACAATGTAACTATGGTCATGCATTATCTGTATTTCATGATTACTGATATGTTGATTATCATATGTACACAAAAACCCAATAAACAAATTTAAACAAAAAAAAGTTGGACTAGTGTATTTTTTGTGTATGTGAATCTAATGTTTTTTTTCTTCTTTTTAAATCTAGTCTCAAGCTTTTGATTCCTGTTTGTGGTTTCGACGTTGGTTGTTCTGCCGTTTTGTGACTTTGCATTTTTGTAGGTGAGAAAATTATTTTTGTTGTATGTACTCCAAATGAGTAATATTGTAATGTTTGGATTATTTTTTGTAAGTGGTGTCTTATTGGCATTTAGTTAGTGTTTTGTGCATGAACATTTTTCTGATGTGTTTTGCATTGTCTTATGTCTATTGTTTTTCTCTTTCTCTTTTAGTGGGATATTGTTGATCCATACTGTGTCAGTGCAAACTACGTGGTGGTGAGTTTAGTTGCTTCTGGCAAGTGAGTGGTATTGTTTTGCACTGTGTAGTTATTTTTGATAAAGGTGAATTTTGTTCATTGCTTATTTCACATAGTGATTATAGTTGTTGACTTGTGTGTCAAGTTACCTTTGTTAGTAATCATTATGGCTAGCCGTAGAATGACTGCTCAACAGGTGGTAGGTATGCTTCTTGAATCTTCCTCTGAGCCGGATTATGACACTGACAGAGCGTCTGAGGGAGAGGAGGGAGGGGAAGATTCTGGCAGTGAGTTTTCTCTCCACATGGAATCATCGGATGATAAAGGTACTCTCAGTGCAGATGAAGGGCCTGTGTTAGAGGAGGACACTGCTGTGCCAATGGTGCAAGAGGCAGCTGGATTTCAGCCTGAGGCTGCTAGTCTTCCTACTGGAAGTGTTGGGCTCTGGGTTGATCCGAACATGGTGCAGCCGGTGTTGTCTGCCTTTAGCGGTGATGCAGGGTGTAGAGTGGATTGTGAAAACTTTTTGTCTATACAGTATTTTCAGTTATTTATGGATGATGTGTTTTTGGGTGAGATTGTTGAGCAGACTAATTTGTATGCTGAACAGTTTTTGAGGGTCAACAGTGACAAACTTAGGCCCCACTCTAGAGCTACCCGGTGGACTCCCACAAATCTGGAAGAGCTGAAGAAGTTTTTGGGATTGACTTTATTGATGGGTTTGTTAAAGAAGCCGAACCTGGCTTCATATTGGTCTTCCAGTCCTTTGATGGCAACAGCCATATTTCCAGCTGTTATGACTCGTGATCGGTATTTACTTTTGCTACGCATGTTGCATTTTGTGGATAATTCTGAGGCGTTGCCACGTAGTCACCCTGACTGTGACCGTCTTTTTAAGATTCGTCCTGTTCTTGATCACTTTGTTGATCGTTTTTCAGAGATTTACATTCCTGGTAAAGAAATTTCTATTGATGAGTCTTTGGTTTTGTTCAAGGGTCGTTTGGTGTTTAGGCAGTACATCCCTAGCAAGAGGGCACGCTATGGAATTAAACTGTATCTGTTGTCTGAGAGTAAGACAGGGTATGTTTTTAATTTTCGTGTGTACACTGGTAGAGATTCCACTATTGACCCCCCTGATTGTCCGTCCACTTTTGGAGTTTCAGAGAAAATTGTGTGGGATCTTGCTAGAAGACTGTTCAACAGAGGCCACCATTTGTACCTTGATAACTTCTACACTGCTGTGGAATTGTTTAAGGAATTGTTTAAAGTGGACACTTTTGCTTGTGGCACAATCCGCTCTAACCGCAAAGGTTTTCCAAAGGAGCTTGTTTGCAAGAAACTTCAGAGGGGTCAGTACAGTTCCTTACGTTGTGGCGAACTACTAGCTATGAAATTTGTGGACAGGAGGGATGTGTACATGCTGAGTACCATCCATGATGAGAGTACTTCATCTCTGCCAGTTTGGGGTCAGGTTGCTGAAGTGCACAAACCTGTGTGCATTCAGGAGCACAATAAGTACATGGGTGGTGTTGACAGAGTAGATCAGAGGCTAGAACCTTACACTGCTATTCGGAAGGCTTATGTTTGGTATAAGAAGTTGGCCATTCATTTTTTCAACTTAGCAACTTTCAATGCTTTTATTGTGTTCAAGGTGTGTTCTCCTGGGTCAAAGTTGACCTTTCTTCAGTTTCAGCACTCTGTGATATCTAGCCTTGTTGTTGTGGAGCAAGTAAGTGTTCCTAGATTTGGAGTGGTGGAGGATGTGGCTCGATTGAAAGATCGCCACTTTCCTGATTACATTCCTCCCACATCTACAAAAGACATTCCCACTAGGAGATGTAGAGTCTGTTGGTGAACAGGTTTGCGGAAGGAGACTCTTCTTTACTGCCCTGGGTGTCCTTCTAACCCTGGGCTGTGTGTGCCTGCTTGTTATAGAGCTTACCACACACAAAATAATTTTTGGGAGTATCCATGAGTGGTAAAATGTACTGCCTGGTCTGTGTTTTTTAAATAATTTGTATTCTTTTTAAAGGTTGGCATTTGTGCAATGTTTTTAGTTACAGAATTTGTCTTACTAGATTTTTAACTATTTGCAATTATTATTATTATTATTTTTTTAAAGTTCAAAATGTGATGGTGTGCGTAGGCTGGCGGTGTGGGCGGAGTGGTGCTTGGCTGGCGGTGTGTGTGGTGTGGCGCTTGGCTGTCAGTGTGCGTGGAGTGGCTTTTGGCTGGTGGTGTGCGTGGAGTGGCGCTTGGCTGGTGTTGTGCGTGGAGTGGCGATTTGCTGGTGGTGTGTGTGGAGTGGCGCTTGGCTGGTGGTGTGCGTGGAGTGATACTTGGCTGTCTGTGCACAGAGTGGTGCTTGGCTGGCGGTGTGTGTGGAGTGGCGCTTGGCTGTCGGTGTAAGTGGATTGACTTTTGGCTGGTGGTGTGCGTGGAGTGGTGCTTGGCTGGTGGTGTGCGTGGAGTGGCGCTTGGCTGGTGGTGTGTGTGGAGTGGCGCTTGGCTGGTGGTGTGCGTGGAGTGGCGCTTGGCTGGATGGTGTGCGTGGAGTGGTACTTGGCTGTCTGTGCACGGAGTGGTGCTTGGCTGGCGGTGTGTGTTGAGTGGCGCTTGGCTGGATGGTGTGTGTGGAGTGGTACTTGGCTGTCTGTGCACGGAGTGGTGCTTGGCTGGTGGTGTGTGTCGAGTGGCGTTTGGCTGGCGGTGTGCGTGGAGTGGTGCTTGGCTGGTGGTGTGCGTGGAGTGATACTTGGCTGTCTGTGCACAGAGTGGTGCTTGGCTGGCGGTGTGTGTGGAGTGGCGCTTGGCTGGATGGTGTGCGTGGAGTGGTACTTGGCTGTCTGTGCACGGAGTGGTGCTTGGCTGGCGGTGTGTGTGGAGTGGTGCTTGGCTGGATGGTGTGCGTGGAGTGGTACTTGGCTGTCTGTGCACGGAGTGGTGCTTGGCTGGCGGTGTGTGTGGAGTGGCGCTTGGCTGGCGGTGTGTGTGCAGTGGTGCCTGGCTGGTGGTGTGCGTGGAGTGGTGCTTGGCTGGTACTGTGTGTGGAGTGGCGCTTGGCTGGTGGTGCGCGTGGAGTGGTACTTGGCTGTCTGTGCACAGAGTGGTGCTTGGCTGGCGGTGTGTGTGGAGTGGCTCTTGGCTTACGGTGTGCGTGGAGTGGTGCTTGGCTGGTGGTGTGTGTGGAGTGGTACTTGGCTGTCGGTGTGCGCTGAGTGGTGTTTGGCTGGCGGTGTGCATGGTCTGGTGCTTGGATGGTGGTGTGGGTGGACTGTCGCTCGGCTGGCGGTGTGTGAGTAGTTACTTTCTGTTGGTCACTACACACATTGCTAGTTGAGTGACACTCCACGCAGTCCATCATTTTGTGTAGTTGCAGTGTCAGAAATGTGGGCGTGTGAAAGTGATGGGCCCTTGAATGGCGCTGTCTGCTGGTGTGTTGTAATGTGATGGATCCGCAGCTGGCAGTGTGAATGTTTTGTATGTGTCACACGTACGAAAGGTGTATGAATGGCCTGAAAAGAGGTTGGTGCCTTGACGTGGCTTTACAGCTCACGAGCTGTGAGTCAGTGGTTCAGTTTATCATACTTTCAATTATACGCAGTGTATTTCATTTTTGTGAAATTACTTGCGAATACAATTGTATGTACTGAATCATCACTCACCCTCGTGCCAAATCCAACCAGTATGTGTGTGTGCTTGCGGATTAGATGGCTGTGCAGTATTTTTTGTCTTTTTTCTCTTTCTGAAGTAGGGTGTACCTTGTCCCTTTTTTGTGAATGTTGTAATGTGTTGCTTTTCCTTCCGGATGGTGTCAATGGTCTGGTGTGTATCAGGTATGAAAGGTGCGTGAATGGCCTGTAAAACGGTTCGTGCCTTGTCGTGGCTTTACAGCTCACGAGTTGCGAGTCACTGGTTCGGTTTTTATGCATTTATTTATTGACAGAGCATTTCATTTTGTTGAAATATCTTGTTAATAAAATTTGATGTACTGAACCATCACTCGCCCTCGTGCCAAATCCAACCTGTATGTGTGTGTCTTTGAGGAATAGATAGCCGTGCTTGAATGTTTGACTTTTGAGTAACTCTGTTAAGGTGTACATTATAGCTATAAATAACTTACTAAATTTAGATATTATTGTTAAACCATGGGAGTATATGGTCATGTCTTTCTGGTGAATTCTATAGTTTTTTTTTATCCAAAATCTCCTGCAAACTTGAAAATGTCTGTCACAATTTCCATGCAATATTGTCCCAAGAATCGCACGCTCTCAAATTGAAAACTTAATTCATTCAAAACAATTTGGTTTTGCAAGGGGGTTCCCATGAGTTTTTGGCCCGGGGCTCGGCGGGCATCTTTGGCAACTACCAAACCCAAACAGTTCAGAAAACTAGACACCCGGGGGAGTCCAGGGAGGTATGGCATGCGTGGGTCCCCCAATGTTTTCCTACCCAGAAATCCCTGCAAACTTTAAATTTAGGTTAAAAAAAACACTTTTGCATACATTTTTGCGTGGGATCTCCGTGCCGGCACAATTGTCCTACCACCCAGCGTTCCCCTTGATCTCCCGAGTAAAATGATACCTCACTTGTGTGGGTGGGCCAAAGGCCTGTGACTAAGGTGAGGTGCTTAATTTGTCAATTCCAAACACTACAATTTTTAAAACTTCATTTTTAGCCTGTTCTGCTTTGGGGCACCCACACAAGTGAGGTATCATTTTACCCACGCAAAAAAGTTTGGAGAAGTGATTTTTTTACCTAATTTTAAGGTTTGCAAGGAATTCTGGGTAGGAAGACATTGGGGGACTCACGTATGCCATACCTCCCTGGACTCCCCGGGTGTCTAGTTTTCAGAACTGTTTGGGTTTGGTAGTTTCCCTAGATGGCCGCCGAGCCCCGGGCCAAAAACTCATGGGAACCCCCTTGCAAAACCCGGTTGTTTAGTGATAGGTTATTTTGATGTCGCCTCCTTAGGTTTGGGGCCCTTGCCTGTCGCGGGTCCTTGAGCCACACACGCAAGTGAGGTACCATTTTTTTCGGGAGACCTGGGGAAACGCTGGGTGAGTGGAAATTTGTTGATCCACGCAGATTCCAGAACTTTCCACCACAGAAATGTCAGGAAAATGCGTTTTGTTTGTCAATTTCTTAGATTTGCAAGGGGTTATGGGTAACAGAACCTGGTGGTAAGCAGTCGAGTCACCCCATCCTGAATTCCCCTGGGTGTCTAGTTTTCAAAAATATATAGGTTTGCTAGGTTTCCCTAGGTGCCGGCAGAGCTAGAGTTCAAAAACAAAAGGTAGGCTCTTTGCCAAAAAAGGGCACGATTTCACTGCGAAATTGAGATGCAAACATGTTACGTTTTGCGCTGTTTCCTGTCGCAGGCACTAGGCCGACCCAGGCAAGTGAGGTACCATTTTTTTCGGGAGACCTGGGAGAACGCTGGGTGTGTGGAAATTTGTTGATCCACGCAGATTCCGGAACTTTCCACCACAGAAACGTGAGGGAAATGCATTTTTTTCACAATTTATTTAGCTTTGCAAGGGATTCTGGGTAACAGAACCTGGTGGGAGGCAATCGAGTCACCCCATCCTGAATTCCCCTGGGTGTCTAGTTTTCAAAAATGTATAGGTTTGCTAGGTTTCCCTAGGTGCCGGCAGAGCTAGGGTTCAAAAACAAAAGGTAGGCTCTTTGCCAAAAAAGGGCACGATTTCACTGCGAAATTGAGTTGCGACCACTTTGCGTTTTGCGCTGTTTCCTGTCGCAGGCACTAGGCAGACCCAGGCACGTGAGGTACCATTTTTTTCAGGAGACCCGGGGGAACGCTGGGTCGGTGGAAATTTGTTGATCCACGCAGATTCCAGAACTTTCCACCACAGAAATGTGAGGAAAATGTGTTTTATTTGTCAATTTCTTAGCTTTGCAAGGGATTCTGGGTAACAGAACCTGGTGGTAGGCAGTCGAGTCACCCCATCCTGAATTCCCCTGGGTGTCTAGTTTTCAACAAGCATTGGCATAGCCAATAGGTCTCGCTTTTGGGACCTTACAAGTATTTAGTTATGCAGCATAATATGTGCTCATGTTTTATGTGGATTAGACCAATGTGAGGCTTTACAATCTGGTTGGCAGTTTCACAATATCCTTTAATAAGAAATACGGTAACCTCGTGTCTTGCTAGACACCGTAGCAGCGCACCTGGAAAAGGTTTGTTAGGCAAAAGCTGCCGAGTTTGAAGCTGCGTAACCAGGCTCGAGTCTCGGCAGGGACGCTCAACATGCAGTGATTCTGGGCTGGTCACTTAATCTCTAACAAAAATGAATGTGTCCTTCTATAACGAAACGGGTGCTAAGTAAAGCGCTCCAATACCGTCGGTCGAGTTCGCGCTATATAAAACTGAAAAGAAAACAAACTGTTATGCGTGCAGTGGGCTGTCCTGCCTTTAGAAAGAGGGACCAGTTCCCCAGACTCACTGTACTAGCCTCAAACTGAAGCACAACCCCAAATGTAAAATCTCTAGTGCCAATGACTTGTTACCCGGGGTCTATAGTATATTACAATAAGTGTTCTCTGGCCCCAGTCACATGGAAAATGATGCGGTTTAACCAGGAATTAAGCCGCGCTGTTGTAAGTATGTAAAGCTCGGAGTATTACCGACTTCATTTTGGGACTGAGCGGTATCCTTGGCCTTTGAGAAAAAGAAGAAATGTAGGAAAGCCAGCTGTGGGCTAAGTGCATAGGAAAAACAAGTGTCCTTCAGCCCCGGTATTCCAGTCTAAGGCGGAGGCTTCCAGTTCAGAAATTTTTATGTAGAAGGACGTGCTCAGCATTTTTACATAAAGTTATCATTCAATGTGCACTATAATCAAATGTGGGCTACAGTGACTTCTTTGTGGATACTATGGACTCCATTGGTCCAAATCACTGTGCTAACAGCACAGGGGACCTGCATATCCATTTGTGGCCGCAAGCTGTGTGTACGCGTTAAAATAAAAGGATCTTGTTTTTATGTAGGTTTGCTTTCTAAGCGTCTAAGCGCTGTACAGTCGACGTGCATGCCTATTTTATATATGGTTGTCCAAGCGCACCCAATGTGTATGCTGCATGTTGTGTGGGAATGCTGTGTGTTTGTGTACCCCGCTCGTTAAACACATATGCAGGGTTTGCTTTTAAAGGATGTTTTCCAAGGTAGATATTAAGACAGTTCTATTTATGTTCCGAATTTGTGGGGGTCTTTGTGTGTTTATGTGTAGTGGTGTGCTTATCTTTGTGTGAGGGCCAATGTGTCTGTGTGTTTGCCCGATTGTGTGCGTTTGTTTTTGTGTACGTGTGTGCCTGTGCGTTTGTTTCACCGTGTGCTTTCACTGTGGTCCAAATCAGTGTGCAATACAGAGGAAAAGGATAGTGGGAAATGTTTAACAAAGTGGAAAAAATGTGAAAAGGAAGGCGGACAGCTCATGAGAGATGTGTAAAAAGATAGAAAGGATTGCAAAAACAGGAGAAAAGTCGGGACAGCAGAAAAGTGTAAAATGTGTAAAAGAGAGGGAGCAGAGTGTAGACAGGAAGGAAGCAGGACCGTGAAAAAAGGATTAACAGGCGGCACATATTGGGAGATGTGTAAAGGGGCTGGAGAGGAATTCAGATTACCGCGCTCATTTTGCGTGTGCACTTGCATATTAATTTCACTGAATGTCTTTGTTGCACGTACACTTAGCTACAGAGGGAAGAGAACCTTCAGAGCCACACACACAGAAATAAAACATGCACAAACGTGCCAGTCACAAATAAAAATGTTTAAAACGGTCACACAGAACAGCCTTGCTAAAAAAATAAGTTAATGTCCTGTAAGTCTGAAGGTTGTGTTCATTTGTTAAAAAAAAGTAAAAAATAACCCATCACAAAATCAAATAAAACAAGTTACAATGAGCGTGCACCTCTCGGGCCGAGGAGAAAGACTTCACCTGCCAGTGAAACAAGATTACACGGATCCAACCGCCCGAAGCCTGCCAGGCATTTAAATTAGTGAAAGAGCGGCCGGAGATCAAAGGAAGGGTGAAAAAAAAAGCAATTAGAGGGGAGGAGATGGGAGGCCAGCGCAGCCACTGCCAAACGAGTCACGGCCTGCGGCAGTGAATAGGTGACGGGGGGGCGGGGAGCAGAGCTGTGTGAGGAACAGATGGGAAGGCTCGTGCATGAGAGACAGTCACGTGATTGGGATTTACGTGCACTGTCCAAAATCCGCCGCTGCCTTTGAGGTGGGGGGAGGAAGCGACAGGAGCTGAAAACGTGCTCGAGGGAGAGGTGGGGGGAGGAAGCGACAGGAGCTGGGGGAGAGGGTACACCGAACAGGAGGAAGGGAAGGCTAAGAAAGCAAGCTGGGTCAAGGAAGGGGGAGAAAAGGAGCGCTGGGACGTGGAATACATGTACGTAGAAAGGCTGTGTTTGGGGGAGAGAGAGGGGAGGTGCTGGTGTGGGAGGGGGGAGGTGCTGGTGTGGGAGGGGGGAGGTGCTGGTGTGGGAGGAGTGCTGCTAGGGCAAGGCTGTGTTTGCGGGGAGAGAGGGGAGGTGCTGGTGTGGGAGGGGGGAGGTGCTGGTGTGGGAGGAGTGCTGCTACGGCAAGGCTGTGTTTGCGGGGAGAGAGAGGGGAGGTGCTGGTGTGGGAGGGGGGAGTTGCTGGTGTGGGAGGAGTGCTGCTAGGGGAGGAGAAGCCCTGGCCGTGAATGCTCGTGCATGTTTGCTCACGTGATTCACGTGAACTGCAAGAAAACCGCGGGGCTGAAAGCCCTTGGTTTGAACAGGATTTTGCCGACATGAATTCTCGCTCCGCTCGATGCGCATGCGCGCATCGATAGGTCGCGAGACCTAAAAATGTATAGGTTTGCTAGGTTTCCCTAGGTGTCGGCAAAGCTAGGGTTCAAAAACAAAAGGTAGGCTCTTTGCCAAAAAAGGGCACGATGTCACTGCGAAATTGAGGTGCGACCACGTTGCGTTTTGCACTGTTTCCTGTCGCAGGCACTAGGCAGACCCAGGCAAGTGAGGTACCATTTTTTTCGTGAGACCCGGGGGAACGCTGGGTGGGTGGAAATTTGTTGATCCACGCAGATTCCAGAACTTTTCACCAAAGAAATGTGAGGAAAATGCGTTTTTTTTGTCAATTTCTTAGCTTTGCAAGTGATTCTGGGTAACAGAACCTGGTGGTAGGCAGTCGAGTCACCCCATCCTGTATTCCCCTGGGTGTCTAGTTTTCAAAAATGTATAGGTTTGCTAGGTTTCCCTAGGTGCCGGCAGAGCTAGGGTTCAAAAACAAAAGGTAGGCTCTTTGCCAAAAAAGGGCACGATTTCACTGCGAAATTGAGATGCAAACATGTTACGTTTTGCGCTGTTTCCTGTCACAGGCACTAGGCCAACCCAGGCAAGTGAGGTACCATTTTTTTCGGAAGACCTGAGGGAACGCTGGGTGGGTGTAAATTTGTTGATCCACGCAGATTCCAGAACTTTCCACCACAGAAATGTCAGGAAAATGCGTTTTTTTTGTCAATTTCTTAGCTTTGCAAGGGGTTCTGGGTAACAGAACTTGGTAGTAGGCAGTCGAGTCACCCCATCCTGAATTCCCCTGGGTGTCTAGTTTTAAAAAATATATAGGTTTCCCTAGGTGCCGGCAGAGCTAGGGTTCAAAAACAAAAGGTAGGCTCTTTGACAAAAAAGGGCACGTTTCACTGCGAAATTGAGATGCAAACATGTTACGTTTTGCGCTGTTTCCTGTCGCAGGCACTAGGCCGACCCAGGCAAGTGAGGTACCATTTTTTTCGGGAGACCTGGGGGAACGCTGGGTGGGTGGAAATTTGTTGATCCACGCAGATTCCAGAACTTTCCACCACAGAAATGTCAGGAAAATGCGTTTTTTTATCAATTTCTTAGCTTTGCGAGGGGTTCTGGGTAACAGAACCTGGTGGTAGGCAGTCGAGTCACCCTATTCTGAATTCCCCTGGGTGTCTAGTTTTCAAAAATGTATAGGTTTGCTAGGTTTCCCTAGGTGCCGGCAGAGCTAGGGTTCAAAAACAAAAGGTAGGCTCTTTGCCAAAAAAGGGCACATTTTCACTGCAAAATTGCGGTGCGACCATGTTGCGTTTTGCGCTGTTTCCTGTCGCAGGCACTAGGCCGACCCAGGCAAGTGAGGTACCATTTTTTTCGGGAGACCTGGGGGAACGCTGGGTGGGTGAAAAATTGTTGACCCACGCAGATTCCAGAACTTTCCACCACAGAAATGTCAGGAAAATGCGTTTTGTTTGTCAATTTCTTAGCTTTGCAAGGGGTTCTGGGTAACAGAACCTGGTGGTAGGCAGTCGAGTCACCCCATCCTAAATTCCCCTGGGATTCTAGTTTCCAAAAATGTATAGGTTTGCTAGGTTTCCCTAGGTGCCGGCAGAGCTAGGGTTCAAAAACAAAAGGTAGGCTCTTTGCCAAAAAAGGGCACGATTTCACTGCGAAATTGAGATGCAAACATGTTACGTTTTGCGCTGTTTCCTGTCACAGGCACTAGGCCAACCCAGGCAAGTGAGGTACCATTTTTTTCGGGAGACCTGAGGGAACGCTGGGTGGGTGTAAATTTGTTGATCCACGCAGATTCCAGAACTTTCCACCACAGAAATGTCAGGAAAATGCGTTTTTTTTGTCAATTTCTTAGCTTTGCAAGGGGTTCTGGGTAACAGAACCTGGTGGTAGGCAGTCGAGTCACCCCATCCTGTATTCCCCTGGGTGTCTAGTTTTCAAAAATGTATAGGTTTGCTAAGTTTCCCTAGGTGCCGGCAGAGCTAGGGTTCAAAAACAAAAGGTAGGCTCTTTGCCAAAAAAGGGCACGATTTCACTGCGAAATTGAGATGCAAACATGTTACGTTTTGCGCTGTTTCCTGTCACAGGCACTAGGCCAACCCAGGCAAGTGAGGTACCATTTTTTTCGGGAGACCTGAGGGAACGCTGGGTGGGTGTAAATTTGTTGATCCACGCAGATTCCAGAACTTTCCACCACAGAAATGTCAGGAAAATGCGTTTTTTTTGTCAATTTCTTAGCTTTGCAAGGGGTTCTGGGTAACAGAACTTGGTAGTAGGCAGTCGAGTCACCCCATCCTGAATTCCCCTGGGTGTCTAGTTTTAAAAAATATATAGGTTTGCTAGGTTTCCCTAGGTGCCGGCAGAGCTAGGGTTCAAAAACAAAAGGTAGGCTCTTTGACAAAAAAGGGCACGTTTCACTGCGAAATTGAGATGCAAACATGTTACGTTTTGCGCTGTTTCCTGTCGCAGGCACTAGGCCGACCCAGGCAAGTGAGGTACCATTTTTTTCGGGAGACCTGGGGGAACGCTGGGTGGGTGGAAATTTGTTGATCCACGCAGATTCCAGAACTTTCCACCACAGAAATGTCAGAAAAATGCATTTTTTTATCAATTTCTTAGCTTTGCGAGGGGTTCTGGGTAACAGAACCTGGTGGTAGGCAGTCGAGTCACCCCATTCTGAATTCCCCTGGGTGTCTAGTTTTCAAAAATGTATAGGTTTGCTAGGTTTCCCTAGGTACCGGCAGAGCTAGGGTTCAAAAACAAAAGGTAGGCTCTTTGCCAAAAAAGGGCACATTTTCACTGCAAAATTGCGGTGCGACCATGTTGAGTTTTGCGCTGTTTCCTGTCGCAGGCACTAGGCCGACCCAGGCAAGTGAGGTACCATTTTTTTCGGGAGACCTGGGGGAACGCTGGGTGGGTGAAAAATTGTTGACCCACGCAGATTCCAGAACTTTCCACCACAGAAATGTCAGGAAAATGCGTTTTGTTTGTCAATTTCTTAGCTTTGCAAGGGGTTCTGGGTAACAGAACCTGGTGGTAGGCAGTCGAGTCACCCCATCCTAAATTCCCCTGGGTTTCTAGTTTCCAAAAATGTATAGGTTTGCTAGGTTTCCCTAGGTGCCGGCAGAGCTAGGGTTCAAAAACAAAAGGTAGGCTCTTTGCCAAAAAAGGGCACGATTTCACTGCGAAATTGAGATGCAAACATGTTACGTTTTGCGCTGTTTCCTGTCGCAGGCACTAGGCCGACCCAGGCAAGTGAGGTACCATTTTTTTCGGGAGACCTGAGGGAACGCTGGGTGGGTGTAAATTTGTTGATCCACGCAGATTCCAGAACTTTCCACCACAGAAATGTCAGGAAAATGCGTTTTTTTATCAATTTCTTAGCTTTGCGAGGGGTTCTGGGTAACAGAACCTGGTGGTAGGCAGTCGAGTCACCCCATTCTGAATTCCCCTGGGTGTCTAGTTTTCAAAAATGTATAGGTTTGCTAGGTTTCCATAGGTGCCGGCAGAGCTAGGGTTCAAAAACAAAAGGTAGGCTCTTTGCCAAAAAAGGGCACATTTTCACTGCAAAATTGCGGTGCGACCATGTTGCGTTTTGCGCTGTTTCCTGTCGCAGGCACTAGGCCGACCCAGGCAAGTGAGGTACCATTTTTTTCGGGAGACCTGGGGGAACGCTGGGTGGGTGAAAAATTGTTGACCCACGCAGATTCCAGAACTTTCCACCACAGAAATGTCAGGAAAATGCGTTTTGTTTGTCAATTTCTTAGCTTTGCAAGGGGTTCTGGGTAACAGAACCTGGTGGTAGGCAGTCGAGTCACCCCATCCTAAATTCCCCTGGGAACTAGTTTCCAAAAATGTATAGGTTTGCTAGGTTTCCCTAGGTGCCGGCAGAGCTAGGGTTCAAAAACAAAAGGTAGGCTCTTTGCCAAAAAAGGGCACGATTTCACTGCGAAATTGAGATGCAAACATGTTACGTTTTGCGCTGTTTCCTGTCACAGGCACTAGGCCAACCCAGGCAAGTGAGGTACCATTTTTTTCGGGAGACCTGAGGGAACGCTGGGTGGGTGTAAATTTGTTGATCCACGCAGATTCCAGAACTTTCCACCACAGAAATGTCAGGAAAATGCGTTTTTTTTTGTCAATTTCTTAGCTTTGCAAGGGGTTCTGGGTAACAGAACTTGGTAGTAGGCAGTCGAGTCACCCCATCCTGAATTCCCCTGGGTGTCTAGTTTTAAAAAATATATATGGGTTTGCTAGGTTTCCCTAGGTGCCGGCAGAGCTAGGGTTCAAAAACAAAAGGTAGGCTCTTTGACAAAAAAGGGCACGTTTCACTGCGAAATTGAGATGCAAACATGTTACGTTTTGCGCTGTTTCCTGTCGCAGGCACTAGGCCGACCCAGGCAAGTGAGGTACCATTTTTTTCGGGAGACCTGGGGGAACGCTGGGTGGGTGGAAATTTGTTGATCCACACAGATTCCAGAACTTTCCACCACAGAAATGTCAGGAAAATGCGTTTTTTTATCAATTTCTTAGCTTTGCGAGGGGTTCTGGGTAACAGAACCTGGTGGTAGGCAGTCGAGTCACCCCATTCTGAATTCCCCTGGGTGTCTAGTTTTCAAAAATGTATAGGTTTGCTAGGTTTCCCTAGGTGCCGGCAGAGCTAGGGTTCAAAAACAAAAGGTAGGCTCTTTGCCAAAAAAGGGCACATTTTCACTGCAAAATTGCGGTGCGACCATGTTGCGTTTTGCGCTGTTTCCTGTCGCAGGCACTAGGCCGACCCAGGCAAGTGAGGTACCATTTTTTTCGGGAGACCTGGGGGAACGCTGGGTGGGTGAAAAATTGTTGACCCACGCAGATTCCAGAACTTTCCACCACAGAAATGTCAGGAAAATGCGTTTTGTTTGTCAATTTCTTAGCTTTGCAAGGGGTTCTGGGTAACAGAACCTGGTGGTAGGCAGTCAAGTCACCCCATCCTAAATTCCCCTGGGCTTCTAGTTTCCAAAAATGTATAGGTTTGCTAGGTTTCCCTAGGTGCCGGCAGAGCTAGGGTTCACAAACAAAAGGTAGGCTCTTTGCCAAAAAAGAGCACGTTTTCACTGCACAATTACGGTGCAACCACGTTGCGTTTTGCGCTGTTTCCTGTCTCAGGCACTAGGCAGACCCAGGTAAGTGAGGTACCATTTTTTTCGGGAAACCCGGGGGAATGCTGGGTGGGTGGAAATGTGTTGATCCACGCAGATTCCAGAACTTTCCACCACAGAAATGTGAGGAAAATGCGTTTTTTTTGTCAATTTCTTAGCTTTGCAAGGGATTCTGGGTAACAGAACCTGGTGGTAGGCAGTCGAGTCACCCCATCCTGTATTCCCCTGGGTGTCTAGTTTTCAAAAATGTATAGGTTTGCTAGGTTTCCCTAGGTGCCGGCAGAGCTAGGGTTCAAAAACAAAAGGTAGGCTCTTTGCCAAAAAAGGGCACAAATTCACTGCGAAATTGAGGTGCGACCATGTTGCGTTTTGCGCTGTTTCCTGTCGCAGGCACTAGGCCGACCCAGGCAAGTGAGGTACCATTTTGTTTGGGAGACCTGGGGGAACGCTGGGTGGGTGGAAATTTGTTAATCCATGCAGATTCCAGAACTTTCCACCACAGAAATGTCAGGAAAATGCGTTTTTTTGTCAATTTCTTAGCTTTGCCAGGGGTTCTGGGTAACAGAACCTGGTAGTAGGCAGTCGAGTCACCCCATCCTGAATTCCCCTGGGTGTCTAGATTTCAAAAATGTATAGGTTTGCTAGGTTTCCCTAGGTGCCGGCAGAGCTAGGGTTCAAAAACAAAAGGTAGGCTCTTTGCCAAAAAAGGGCACATTTTCACTGCGAAATTGCGGTGCGACCATGTTGCGTTTTGCGCTGTTTCCTGTCGCAGGCACTAGGCCGACCCAGGCAAGTGAGGTACCATTTTTTCGGGAGACCTGGGGGAACGCTGGGTGGGTGGAAATTTGTTGACCCACGCAGATTCCAGAACTTTCCACCACAGAAATGTCAGGAAAATGCGTTTTTTTTGTCAATTTCTTAGCTTTGCAAGGGGTTCTGGGTAACAGAACCTGGTGGTAGGCAGTCGAGTCACCCCACCCTGAATTCCCCTGGGTTTCTAGTTTCCAGAAATGTATAGGTTTGCTAGGTTTCCCTAGGTGCCGGCAGAGCTAGGGTTCAAAAACAAAAGGTAGGCTCTTTGCCAAAAAAGAGCACGTTTTCACTGCACAATTGCGGTGCAACCACGTTGCGTTTTGCGCTGTTTCCTGTCTGAGGCACTAGGCAGACCCAGGTAAGTGAGGTACCATTTTTTTCGGGAAACCCGGGGGAATGCTGGGTGGGTGGAAATGTGTTGATCCACGCAGATTCCAGAACTTTCCACCAAAGAAATGTGAGGAAAATGCGTTTTTTTTGGTCAATTTCTTAGCTTTGCAAGGGATTCTGGGTAACAGAACCTGGTGGGGGGAGTCGAGTCACCCCATCCTGAATTCCCCTGGGTGTGTAGTTTTCAAAAATGTATAGGTTTGCTAGGTTTCCCTAGGTGCCGGCAGAGCTAGGGTGCAAAAACTACAGCCAGGCACTTTGCCATAAAAGGGTCCATTTTTAACTGCAAAATTGAGGTGTGACCACGTTGCATTTTGCGCCGTTTCCTGTCGCAGGCACAAGGCCGACCCACACAAGTGAGGTACCGTTTTTTTCGGGAAACCCGGGGGAACGCTGGGTGGGTGGAAATTTGTTGATCCACGCAGATTCCAGAACTTTACACCACAGAAATGTGAGGAAAATGCGTTTTTTTTGTTGTCAATTTCTTAGCTTTGCAAGGGATTCTGGGTAACAGAACCTGGTGGTAGGCAGTCGAGTCACCCCATCCTGTATTCCCCTGGTTGTCTAGTTTTCAAAAATGTATAGGTTTGCTAGGTTTCCCTAGGTGCCGGCAGAGCTAGGGTTCAAAAACAAAAGGTAGGCTCTTTGCCAAAAAAGGGCACAAATTCACTGCGAAATTGAGGTGCGACCACGTTGCGTTTTGCGCTGTTTCCTGACGCAGGCACTAGGCAGACCCAGGCAAGTGAGGTACCATTTTTTTCGGGAGACCTGGGGGAACGCTGGGTGGGTGGAAATTTGTTGATCCACGCAGATTCCAGAACTTTCCACCACAGAAATGTCAGGAAAATGTGTTTTTTTGTCAATTTCTTAGCTTTGCAAGGGGTTCTGGGTAACAGAACCTGGTAGTAGGCAGTCGAGTCACCCCATCCTGAATTCCCCTGGGTGTCTAGATTTCAAAAATGTATAGGTTTGCTAGGTTTCCCTAGGTGCCGGCAGAGCTAGGGTTCAAAAACAAAAGGTAGGCTCTTTGCCAAAAAAGGGCACATTTTCACTGCAAAATTGCGGTGCGACCATGTTGCGTTTTGCGCTGTTTCCTGTCGCAGGCACTAGGCCGACCCAGGCAAGTGAGGTACCATTTTTTTCAGGAGACCTGGGGGAACGCTGGGTGGGTGGAAATTTGTTGACCCACGCAGATTCCAGAACTTTCCACCACAGAAATGTCAGGAAAATGCATTTTTTTGTCAATTTCTTAGCTTTGCAAGGGGTTCTGGGTAACAGAACCTGGTGGTAGGCAGTCGAGTCACCCCACCCTGAATTCCCCTGGGTTTCTAGTTTCCAAAAATGTATAGGTTTGCTAGGTTTCCCTAGGTGCCGGCAGAGCTAGGGTTCAAAAACAAAAGGTAGGCTCTTTGCCAAAAAAGGGCACATTTTCACTGCGAAATTGCGGTGCGACCATGTTGCGTTTTGCGCTGTTTCCTGTCGCAGGCACTAGGCCGACCCAGGCAAGTGAGGTACCATTTTTTCGGGAGACCTGGGGGAACGCTGGGTGGGTGGAAATTTGTTGACCCACGCAGATTCCAGAACTTTCCACCACAGAAATGTCAGGAAAATGCGTTTTTTTTGTCAATTTCTTAGCTTTGCAAGGGGTTCTGGGTAACAGAACCTGGTGGTAGGCAGTCGAGTCACCCCACCCTGAATTCCCCTGGGTTTCTAGTTTCCAGAAATGTATAGGTTTGCTAGGTTTCCCTAGGTGCCGGCAGAGCTAGGGTTCAAAAACAAAAGGTAGGCTCTTTGCCAAAAAAGAGCACGTTTTCACTGCACAATTGCGGTGCAACCACGTTGCGTTTTGCGCTGTTTCCTGTCTGAGGCACTAGGCAGACCCAGGTAAGTGAGGTACCATTTTTTCCGGGAAACCCGGGGGAATGCTGGGTGGGTGGAAATGTGTTGATCCACGCAGATTCCAGAACTTTCCACCACAGAAATGTGAGGAAAATGCGTTTTTTTTGGTCAATTTCTTAGCTTTGCAAGGGATTCTGGGTAACAGAACCTGGTGGGGGGAGTCGAGTCACCCCATCCTGAATTCCCCTGGGTGTGTAGTTTTCAAAAATGTATAGGTTTGCTAGGTTTCCCTAGGTGCCGGCAGAGCTAGGGTGCAAAAACTACAGCCAGGCACTTTGCCATAAAAGGGTCCATTTTTAACTGCAAAATTGAGGTGTGACCACGTTGCATTTTGCGCCGTTTCCTGTCGCAGGCACAAGGCCGACCCACACAAGTGAGGTACCGTTTTTTTCGGGAAACCCGGGGGAACGCTGGGTGGGTGGAAATTTGTTGATCCACGCAGATTCCAGAACTTTACACCACAGAAATGTGAGGAAAATGCGTTTTTTTTGTTGTCAATTTCTTAGCTTTGCAAGGGATTCTGGGTAACAGAACCTGGTGGTAGGCAGTCGAGTCACCCCATCCTGTATTCCCCTGGTTGTCTAGTTTTCAAAAATGTATAGGTTTGCTAGGTTTCCTTAGGTGCCGGCAGAGCTAGGGTTCAAAAACAAAAGGTAGGCTCTTTGCCAAAAAAGGGCACAAATTCACTGCGAAATTGAGGTGCGACCACGTTGCGTTTTGCGCTGTTTCCTGTCGCAGGCACTAGGCAGACCCAGGCAAGTGAGGTACCATTTTTTTCGGGAGACCTGGGGGAACGCTGGGTGGGTGGAAATTTGTTGATCCACGCAGATTCCAGAACTTTCCACCACAGAAATGTCAGGAAAATGTGTTTTTTTGTCAATTTCTTAGCTTTGCAAGGGGTTCTGGGTAACAGAACCTGGTAGTAGGCAGTCGAGTCACCCCATCCTGAATTCCCCTGGGTGTCTAGATTTCAAAAATGTATAGGTTTGCTAGGTTTCCCTAGGTGCCGGCAGAGCTAGGGTTCAAAAACAAAAGGTAGGCTCTTTGCCAAAAAAGGGCACATTTTCACTGCAAAATTGCGGTGCGACCATGTTGCGTTTTGCGCTGTTTCCTGTCGCAGGCACTAGGCCGACCCAGGCAAGTGAGGTACCATTTTTTTCAGGAGACCTGGGGGAACGCTGGGTGGGTGGAAATTTGTTGACCCACGCAGATTCCAGAACTTTCCACCACAGAAATGTCAGGAAAATGCATTTTTTTTGTCAATTTCTTAGCTTTGCAAGGGGTTCTGGGTAACAGAACCTGGTGGTAGGCAGTCGAGTCACCCCACCCTGAATTCCCCTGGGTTTCTAGTTTCCAAAAATGTATAGGTTTGCTAGGTTTCCCTAGGTGCCGGCAGAGCTAGGGTTCAAAAACAAAAGGTAGGCTCTTTGCCAAAAAAGAGCACATTTTCACTGCACAATTGCGGTGCAACCACGTTGCGTTTTGCGCTGTTTCCTGTCTCAGGCACTAGGCAGACCCAGGTAAGTGAGGTACCATTTTTTTCGGGAAACCCGGGGGAATGCTGGGTGGGTGGAAATGTGTTGATCCACGCAAATTCCAGAACTTTCCACCACAGAAATGTGAGGAAAATGCCTTTTTTTTGTCAATTTCTTAGCTTTGCAAGGGATTCTGGGTAACAGAACCTGGTGGTAGGCAGTCGAGTCACCCCATCCTGTATTCCCCTGTGTGTCTAGTTTTCAAAAATATATAGGTTTGCTAGGTTTCCCTAGGTGCCGGCAGAGCTAGGGTTCAAAAACAAAAGGTAGGCTCTTTGCCAAAAAAGGGCACGATTTCACTGCGAAATTGAGATGCAAACATGTTGCGTTTTGCGCTGTTTCCTGTCGCAGGCACTAGGCCGACCCAGGCAAGTGAGGTACCATTTTTTTCGGCAGATCTGGGGGAACGCTGGGTGATTGGAAATTTATTTATCCACGCAGATTCCAGAACTTTGCACCACAGAAATGTGTGGAAAATGCGTTTTTTTTGTCAATTTTTTAACTTTGCAAGGAATTCTGGGTAACAGAACCTGGTGGGGGGCAGTCGAGTCACCCTATCCTGAATTCCCCTGGGTGTCTAGTTTTCAAAAATGTATAGGTTTGCTAGGTTTCCCTAGGTGCCGGCAGAGCTAGGGTTCAAAAACAAAAGGTAGGCTCTTTGCCAAAAAAGGGCACATTTTCACTGCAAAATTGCGGTGCGACCATGTTGCGTTTTGCGCTGTTTCCTGTCGCAGGCACTAGGCCGACCCAGGCAAGTGAGGTACCATTTTTTTCAGGAGACCTGGGGGAACGCTGGGTGGGTGGAAATTTGTTGACCCACGCAGATTCCAGAACTTTCCACCACAGAAATGTCAGGAAAATGCATTTTTTTTGTCAATTTCTTAGCTTTGCAAGGGGTTCTGGGTAACAGAACCTGGTGGTAGGCAGTCGAGTCACCCCACCCTGAATTCCCCTGGGTTTCTAGTTTCCAAAAATGTATAGGTTTGCTAGGTTTCCCTAGGTGCCGGCAGAGCTAGGGTTCAAAAACAAAAGGTAGGCTCTTTGCCAAAAAAGAGCACGTTTTCACGGCACAATTGCGGTGCAACCACGTTGCGTTTTGCGCTGTTTCCTGTCTCAGGCACTAGGCAGACCCAGGTAAGTGAGGTACCATTTTTTTCGGGAAACCCGGGGGAATGCTGGGTGGGTGGAAATGTGTTGATCCACGCAGATTCCAGAACTTTCCACCACAGAAATGTGAGGAAAATGCCTTTTTTTTGTCAATTTCTTAGCTTTGCAAGGGATTCTGGGTAACAGAACCTGGTGGTAGGCAGTCGAGTCACCCCATCCTGTATTCCCCTGTGTGTCTAGTTTTCAAAAATATATAGGTTTGCTAGGTTTCCCTAGGTGCCGGCAGAGCTAGGGTTCAAAAACAAAAGGTAGGCTCTTTGCCAAAAAAGGGCACGATTTCACTGCGAAATTGAGATGCAAACATGTTACGTTTTGCGCTGTTTCCTGTCGCAGGCACTAGGCCGACCCAGGCAAGTGAGGTACCATTTTTTTCGGCAGATCTGGGGGAACGCTGGGTGATTGGAAATTTATTTATCCACGCAGATTCCAGAACTTTGCACCACAGAAATGTGTGGAAAATGCGTTTTTTTTGTCAATTTTTTAACTTTGCAAGGAATTCTGGGTAACAGAACCTGGTGGGGGGCAGTCGAGTCACCCTATCCTGAATTCCCCTGGGTGTCTAGTTTTCAAAAATGTATAGGTTTGCTAGGTTTCCCTAGGTGCCGGCAGAGCTAGGGTTCAAAAACAAAAGGTAGGCTCTTTGCCAAAAAAGACCACGTTTTTCACTGCAAAATTGCAGTGCAACCACGTTGCGTTTTGCGCTGTTTCCTGTCGCAGGCACTAGGCCGACCCAGGCAAGTGAGGTACCATTTTTTTCGGGAAACCCGGGGGAATGCTGGGTGGGTGGAAATTTGTTGATCCACGCAGATTCCAGAACTTTCCACCACAGAAATGTGAGGAAAATGCGTTTTTTTGTCAATTTCTTAGCTTTGCAAGGGATTCTGGGTAACAGAACCTGGTGGTAGGCAGTCGAGTCACCCCATCCTGAATTCCCCAGGGTGTCTACTTTTAAAAAATGTATAGGTTTGCTAGGTTTCCCTAGGTGCCGGCAGAGCTAGGGTTCAAAAACGAAAGGTAGGCTCTTTGACAAAAAAGGGCAAATTTTCACTGCGAAATTGCGGTGCGACCATGTTGCGTTTTGCCCTGTTTCCTGTCGCAGGCACTAGGCAGACCCAGGCAAGTGAGGTACCATATTTTTCGGGAGACCTGGGGGAACGCTGGGTGGGTGAAAATGTGTTGATCCATGCAGATTCCAGAACTTTCCACCACAGAAATGTGAGGAAAATGCGTTTTTTTGTCAATTTTTTAGCTTTGCAAGGGATTCTGGGTAACAGAACCTGGTGGGGGGAGTCGAGTCACCCCATCCTGAATTCCCCTGGGTGTGTAGTTTTCAAAAATGTATAGGTTTGCTAGGTTTCCCTAGGTGCCGGCAGAGCTAGGGTGCAAAAACTACAGCCAGGCACTTTGCCATAAAAGGGTCAATTTTTAACTGCAAAATTGAGGTGTGACCACGTTGCATTTTGCGCCGTTTCCTGTCGCAGGCACAAGGCCGACCCACACAAGTGAGGTACCGTTTTTTTTGGGAAACCCGGGGGAACGCTGGGTGGGTGGAAATTTGTTGATCCACGCAGATTCCAGAACTTTACACCACAGAAATGTGAGGAAAATGCGTTTTTTTTGTTGTCAATTTCTTAGCTTTGCAAGGGATTCTGGGTAACAGAACCTGGTGGTAGGCAGTCGAGTCACCCCATCCTGAATTCCCCAGGGTGTCTACTTTTAAAAAATGTATAGGTTTGCTAGGTTTCCTTAGGTGCCGGCAGAGCTAGCGTTCAAAAACGAAAGGTAGGCTCTTTGCCAAAAAAGGGCACATTTTCACTGCGAAATTGCGGTGCGACTACGTTGTGTTTTGCCCTGTTTCCTGTCGCAGGCACTAGGCAGACCCAGGCAAGTGAGGTACAAATTTTTTTCGGGAGACTTGGGGGGAACGCTGCGTGGGTGGAAATTTGTTGATCCACGCAGATTCCAGAACTTTCCACCACAGAAATGTGAGGAAAATGCGTTTTTTTTGTCAATTTCTTAGCTTTGCAAGGGATTCTGGGTAACAGAACCTGGTGGTAGGCAGTCGAGTCACCCCATCCTGAATTCCCCAGGGTGTCTACTTTTAAAAAATGTATAGGTTTGCTAGGTTTCCCTAGGTGCCGGCAGAGCTAGGGTTCAAAAACGAAAGGTAGGCTCTTTGACAAAAAAGGGCAAATTTTCACTGCGAAATTGCGGTGCGACCATGTTGCGTTTTGCCCTGTTTCCTGTCGCAGGCACTAGGCAGACCCAGGCAAGTGAGGTACCATATTTTTCGGGAGACCTGGGGGAACGCTGGGTGGGTGAAAATTTGTTGATCCATGCAGATTCCAGAACTTTCCACCACAGAAATGTGAGGAAAATGCGTTTTTTTGTCAATTTTTTAGCTTTGCAAGGGATTCTGGGTAACAGAACCTGGTGGGGGGAGTCGAGTCACCCCATCCTGAATTCCCCTGGGTGTGTAGTTTTCAAAAATGTATAGGTTTGCTAGGTTTCCCTAGGTGCCGGCAGAGCTAGGGTGCAAAAACTACAGCCAGGCACTTTGCCATAAAAGGGTCCATTTTTAACTGCAAAATTGAGGTGTGACCACGTTGCATTTTGCGCCGTTTCCTGTCGCAGGCACAAGGCCGACCCACACAAGTGAGGTACCGTTTTTTTCGGGAAACCCGGGGGAACGCTGGGTGGGTGGAAATTTGTTGATCCACGCAGATTCCAGAACTTTACACCACAGAAATGTGAGGAAAATGCGTTTTTTTGTTGTCAATTTCTTAGCTTTGCAAGGGATTCTGGGTAACAGAACCTGGTGGTAGGCAGTCGAGTCACCCCATCCTGAATTCCCCAGGGTGTCTACTTTTCAAAAATGTATAGGTTTGCTAGGTTTCCTTAGGTGCCGGCAGAGCTAGCGTTCAAAAACGAAAGGTAGGCTCTTTGCCAAAAAAGGGCACATTTTCACTGCGAAATTGCGGTGCGACTACGTTGTGTTTTGCCCTGTTTCCTGTGGCAGGCACTAGGCAGACCCAGGCAAGTGAGGTGCCATTTTTTTCGGGAGACTTGGGGGAACGCTGCGTGGGTGGAAATTTGTTGATCCACGCAGATTCCAGAACTTTCCACGACAGAAATGTGAGGAAAATGCGTTTTGTTTGTCAATTTCTTAGCTTTGCAAGGGGTTCTGGGTAACAGAACCTGGTGGTAGGCAGTCGAGTCACCCCATCCTGAATTCCCCTGGGTGTCTAGTTTTCAAAAATATATAGGTTTGCTAGGTTTCCCTAGGTGCCGGCAGAGCTAGAGTTCAAAAACAAAAGGTAGGCTCTTTGACAAAAAAGGGCACGATTTCACTGCGAAATTGAGATGCAAACATGTTACGTTTTGCACTGTTTCCTGTCGCAGGCACTAGGCCGACCCAGGCAAGTGAGGTACCATTTTTTTCGGGAGACCTGGGGGAACGCTGGGTGTGTGGAAATTTGTTGATCCACGCAGATTCCGGAACTTTCCACCACAGAAACGTGAGGGAAATGCATTTTTTTCACAATTTATTTAGCTTTGCAAGGGATTCTGGGTAACAGAACCTGGTGGGAGGCAATCGAGTCACCCCATCCTGAATTCCCCTGGGTGTCTAGTTTTCAAAAATGTATAGGTTTGCTAGGTTTCCCTAGGTGCCGGCAGAGCTAGGGTTCAAAAACAAAAGGTAGGCTCTTTGCCAAAAAAGGGCACGATTTCACTGCGAAATTGAGTTGCGACCACTTTGCGTTTTGCGCTGTTTCCTGTCGCAGGCACTAGGCAGACCCAGGCACGTGAGGTACCATTTTTTTCAGGAGACCCGGGGGAACGCTGGGTGGGTGGAAATTTGTTGATCCACGCAGATTCCAGAACTTTCCACCACAGAAATGTGAGGAAAATGTGTTTTGTCAATTTCTTAGCTTTGCAAGGGATTCTGGGTAACAGAACCTGGTGGTAGGCAGTCGAGTCACACCATCCCGAAGTCCCCTGGGTGTCTAGTTTTTAACAAGCATTGGCATAGCCAATAGGTCTCGCTTTTGGGACCTTACAAGTATTTAGTTATGCAGCATAATATGTGCTCATGTTTTATGTGGATTAGACCAATGTGAGGCTTTACAATCTGGTTGGCAGTTTCACAATATCCTTTAATAAGAAATACGGTAACCTTGTGTCTTGCTAGACACCGTAGCAGCGCACCTGGAAAAGGTTTGTTAGGCAAAAGCTGCCGAGTTTGAAGCTGCGTAACCAGGCTCGAGTCTCGGCAGGGACGCTCAACATGCAGTGATTCTGGGCTGGTCACTTAATCTCCTCGTGCCTAACAAGATTGAATGTGTCCTTCTGTAACGAAACGGGTGCTAAGTAAAGCGCTCCAATACCGTTGGTCGAGTTCGCGCTATATAAAACTGAAAAGAAAACAAACTGTTATGCGTGCAGTGGGCTGTCCTGCCTTTAGAAAGAGGGTCCAGTTCCCCAGACTCACTGTACTAGCCTCAAACTGAAGCACAACCCCAAATGTAAAATCTCTAGTGCCAATGACTTGTTACCCGGGGTCTATAGTATATTACAATAAGTGTTCTCTGGCCCCAGTCACATGGAAAATGATGCGGTTTAACCAGGAATTAAGCCGCGCTGTTGTAAGTATGTAAAGCTCGGAGTATTACCGACTTCATTTTGGGACTGAGCGGTATCCTTGGCCTTTGAGAAAAAGAAGAAATGTAGGAAAGCCAGCTGTGGGCTAAGTGCATAGGAAAAACAAGTGTCATTTAGCCCCGGTATTCCAGTCTAAGGCGGAGGCTTCCAGTTCAGAAATTTTTATGTAGAAGGACGTGCTCAGCATTTTTACATAAAGTTATCATTCAATGTGCACTATAATCAAATGTGGGCTACAGTGACTTCTTTGTGGATACTATGGACTCCATTGGTCCAAATCACTGTGCTAACAGCACAGGGGACCTGCATATCCATTTGTGGCCGCAAGCTGTGTGTGCGCGTTAAAATAAAAGGATCTTGTTTTTATGTAGGTTTGCTTTCTAAGCGTCTAAGCGCTGTACAGTCGACGTGCATGCCTATTTTATATATGGTTGTCCAAGCGCACCCAATGTGTATGCTGCATGTTGTGTGGGAATGCGGTGTGTTTGTGTACCCCGCTCGTTAAACACATATGCAGGGTTTGCTTTTAAAGGATGTTTTCCAAGGTAGATATTAAGACAGTTCTATTTATGTTCCGAATTTGTGGGGGTCTTTGTGTGTTTATGTGTAGTGGTGTGCTTATCTTTGTGTGAGGGCCAATGTGTCTGTGTGTTTGCCGGATTGTGTGCGTTTGTTTTTGTGTACGTGTGTGCCTGTGCGTTTGTTTCACCGTGTGCTTTCACTGTGGTCCAAATCAGTGTGCAATACAGAGGAAAAGGATAGTGGGAAATGTTTAACAAAGTGGAAAAATGTGAAAAGGAAGGCGGACAGCTCATGAGAGATGTGTAAAAAGATAGAAAGGATTGCAAAAACAGGAGAAAAGTCGGGACAGCAGAAAAGTGTGAAATGTGTACAAGAGAGGGAGCAGAGTGTAGACAGGAAGGAAGCCGGACCGTGAAAAAAGGATTAACAGGCGGCACATATTGGGAGATGTGTAAAGGGGCTGGAGAGGAATTCAGATTACCGCGCTCATTTTGCGTGTGCACTTGCATAGTAATTTCACTGAATGTCTTTGTTGCACGTACACTTAGCTACAGAGGGAAGAGAACCTTCAGAGCCACACACACAGAAATAAAACATGCACAAACGTGCCAGTCACAAATAAAAATGTTTAAAACGGTCACACAGAACAGCCTTGCTAAAAAAATAAGTTAATGTCCTGTAAGTCTGAAGGTTGTGTTCATTTGTTAAAAAAAAGTAAAAAATAACCCATCACAAAATCAAATAAAACAAGTTACAATGAGCGTGCACCTCTCGGGCCGAGGAGAAAGACTTCACCTGCCAGTGAAACAAGATTACACGGATCCAACCGCCCGAAGCCTGCCAGGCATTTAAATTAGTGAAAGAGCGGCCGGAGATCAAAGGAAGGGTGAAAAAAAAAGCAATTAGAGGGGAGGAGATGGGAGGCCAGCGCAGCCACTGCCAAACGAGTCACGGCCTGCAGCCGTGAATAGGTGACGGGGGGGGGCGGGGAGCAGAGCTGTGTGAGGAACAGATGGGAAGGCTCGTGCATGAGAGACAGTCACGTGATTGGGATTTACGTGCACTGTCCAAAATCCGCCGCTGCCTTTGAGGTGGGGGGAGGAAGCTACAGGAGCTGAAAACGTGCTCGAGGGAGAGGTGGGGGGAGGAAGCGACAGGAGCTGAGGGAGAGGGTACACCGAACAGGAGGAAGGGAAGGCTAAGAAAGCAAGCTGGGTCAAGGAAGGGGGAGAAAAGGAGCGCTGGGACGTGGAATACATGTACGTAGAAAGGCTGTGTTTGGGGGGAGAGAGGGGAGGTGCTGGTGTGGGAGGGGGGAGGTGCTGGTGTGGGAGGAGTGCTGCTAGGGCAAGGCTGTGTTTGCGGGGAGAGAGGGGAGGTGCTGGTGTGGGAGGGGGGAGGTGCTGGTGTGGGAGGAGTGCTGCTACGGCAAGGCTGTGTTTGCGGGGAGAGAGAGGGGAGGTGCTGGTGTGGGAGGAGGGAGTTGCTGGTGTGGGAGGAGTGCTGCTAGGGGAGGAGAAGCCCTGGCCGTGAATGCTCGTGCATGTTTGCTCACGTGATTCACGTGAACTGCAAGAAAACCGCGGGGCTGAAAGCCCTTGGTTTGAACAGGATTTTGCCGACATGAATTCTCGCTCCGCTCGATGCGCATGCGCGCATCGATAGGTCGCGAGACCTAAAAATTTATAGGTTTGCTAGGTTTCCCTAGGTGTCGACAAAGCTAGGGTTCAAAAACAAAAGGTAGGCTCTTTCCCAAAAAAGGGCACGATGTCACTGCGAAATTGAGGTGCGACCACGTTGCGTTTTGCACTGTTTCCTGTCGCAGGCACTAGGCAGACCCAGGCAAGTGAGGTACCATTTTTTTCGGGAGACTTGGGGGAACGCTGCGTGGGTGGAAATTTGTTGATCCACGCAGATTCCAGAACTTTCCACCACAGAAATGTGAGGAAAATGCATTTTTTTGTCAATTTCTTAGCTTTGCAAGGGATTCTGGGTAACAGAACCTGGTAGTAGGCAGTCGAGTCACCCCATCCTGAATTCCCCAGGGTGTCTACTTTTAAAAAATGGATAGGTTTGCTAGGTTTCCCTAGGTGCCGGCAGAGCTAGGGTTCAAAAACGAAAGGTAGGCTCTTTGACAAAAAAGGGCAAATTTTCACTGCGAAATTGCGGTGCGACCATGTTGCGTTTTGCCCTGTTTCCTGTCGCAGGCACTAGGCAGACCCAGGCAAGTGAGGTACCATATTTTTCGGGAGACCTGGGGGAACGCTGGGTGGGTGAAAATTTGTTGATCCATGCAGATTCCAGAACTTTCCACCACAGAAATGTGAGGAAAATGCGTTTTTTGTCAATTTTTTAGCTTTGCAAGGGATTCTGGGTAACAGAACCTGGTGGGGGGAGTCGAGTCACCCCATCCTGAATTCCCCTGGGTGTGTACTTTTCAAAAATGTATAGGTTTGCTAGGTTTCCCTAGGTGCCGGCAGAGCTAGGGTGCAAAAACTACAGCCAGGCACTTTGCCATAAAAGGGTCCATTTTTAACTGCAAAATTGAGGTGTGACCACGTTGCATTTTGCGCCGTTTCCTGTCGCAGGCACAAGGCCGACCCACACAAGTGAGGTACCGTTTTTTTCGGGAAACCCGGGGGAACGCTGGGTGGGTGGAAATTTGTTGATCCACGCAGATTCCAGAACTTTACACCACAGAAATGTGAGGAAAATGCGTTTTTTTTGTTGTCAATTTCTTAGCTTTGCAAGGGATTCTGGGTAACAGAACCTGGTGGTAGGCAGTCGAGTCACCCCATCCTGAATTCCCCAGGGTGTCTACTTTTCAAAAATGTATAGGTTTGCTAGGTTTCCTTAGGTGCCGGCAGAGCTAGCGTTCAAAAACGAAAGGTAGGCTCTTTGCCAAAAAAGGGCACATTTTCACTGCGAAATTGCGGTGCAACTACGTTGTGTTTTGCCCTGTTTCCTGTCGCAGGCACTAGGCAGACCCAGGCAAGTGAGGTACCATTTTTTTCGGGAGACTTGGGGGAACGCTGCGTGGGTGGAAATTTGTTGATCCACGCAGATTCCAGAACTTTCCACAACAGAAATGTGAGGAAAATGCGTTTTGTTTTGTCAATTTTTTAGATTTGCAAGGGATTCTGGGTAACAGAACCTGGTGGTAGGCAGTCGAGTCACCCCATCCTGAATTCCCCTGGGTGTGTAGTTTTCAAAAATGTATAGGTTTGTTAGGTTTCCCTAGGTGCCGGCAGAGCTAGGGTGCAAAAACTACAGCTAGGCACTTTGCCATAAAAGGGTCAATTTTTAACTGCAAAATTGAGGTGTGACCACGTTGCATTTTGCGCCGTTTCCTGTCGCAGGCACAAGGCCGACCCACACAAGTGAGGTACCGTTTTTATCGGGAGACTTAGGGTAATTCAAATTTGTAAATCAACTGTTATTACCTATTGAGTTTTCATGCATATCTCCCTTCCCAATGAAAGACATTGTGTAAAAAAAATCTTTTTGAAAAATGACCAATAATTCTCATGCTAGTATGAGTATTCCCAATTTTGAAAATGTGCAAATATATACTGTTTCTAAACTCTATAATTTGTACCCAATTCAGAAATACATAGGTGTCTTTCATACAGATTTTTCCATATATACATTTTCCAAGAATAAGTGCTCTATACCCAGTAAATAATAAAATACCATTGCAAGTTGCTGCTCAGTTTTTGGATCTGGGTTTGTTGGGTTCTTGGTGAAACTACAAGTCCTATATATCCCCACAACCAGGAAGGTCTAACGGATGTAACGCTATATTGCTTTCCAAGAGATGTCAAAATTACAAAGAAGTTATAGGTGAAAACGTTGAGACAAAAGGCTGTTTTTTCAAAACATTTTCAATTATTCCAATATTTAACTGTTAGTTTCTATAAAGAAACCTTCATGGATTTAGACAAATGACCCCTTTCTGAATTCAGCGGAGGGGTTAACAAAGACAAGACCATTGCAAGGTAAATGCGTGTTTGTTTTGAGAATCTGGTCACCCTATGCATGCGTCATGACTTTTTTTAGGTTTCGACCTGGCCGTAGCACCTGCGAAGCAGGTGCTCCGCCCAGGGCGAAATCTTATGATCCTACACTATGGGGCTTAGTCCCGCCTCTGTCTTCCATTGGCTAGCTCCATAAATGGAGGCTAGCCATTGGAAGAAATTGGCTGTCAATCACGCTTTCCCCGTGAAAACGCGGTTTGGGGGCGTTTCCGTGTCTTTTTTTAAGTCACGCCCTCACCTCTTCCCATTGGCTGGAATTTTACCTTCCAGCCAATGGGAAGGGGAGACCACGAAAAACACGCCCCCGAATACCTACAGGGCGCGCTGTGCTTTCAGTCGACAGCTCGTTTTCGGGAGGCGGTAGACTCCCGAATTTGAAGCCCAAAAGCCGCCGGAAGAAGTCCAGGTGAGTGCTTGGTTTAATTTTCTTGCCTTCCTGCCCCCCCCTCTCCGCTGTCCGTTCCCGCCCCCCCCCCTCCCGCTGTGTCCCACCTTCACAAAAAGTTGGACGGTGCCAGGTTTTCATTTGCGTTTCGGCTTGCAGGCATAGCTGCAGTCTGGTTCAGGAGTTCTCCGTACGTGTAGTATGGAAGGTTTATGTTTGCGCGATCGAGTACAGGCGGGCACGGTTCCACGTTGGTGGGAGGTGCACGTCTGCAGCCCAGGTTCCATATGCAGTGTATGTTGGCAGAATACATATTTAGGAATCACGGAGCAAGCGTCGCGGGGCTCTTCACGCCGCCTAGAAGCCACGAGCATCTGTTTATTGTGCCCGGGGTGCTATTTGCGTGCTCGTATGCAGACAGCACGGTGCCCAAATGGGATATTCCTGTCTGCAAACCTGTAGTTTGGTCTGCCCTGTTCCCATGATGCACTGGGCCAGGGACAGACTAATTTGCATATAGCCAGGTTCTGAGCTGGGATGGGGCAGTGAGCTAAATAACGGTGATGGATCAAGCCCTGATCTTTGGACTGGGTAAGAGTGGTCTGCCTAATTCAGACACTCTGTTCATCACCACCCCCTTTTCTGAATCGTTGCAAACCTGTAGTGGCACCGGGGCAGAGCGTGGACGGCGGCTGTGTGCACGAACACATAGAGGTGCTCTGAGGGCACGTAGCACACTTAGTATGTCGTGTGTCTGGGGATGTGTGCCTGCCTATGTGTGTGTGTGTGCCTGTATATGTGTGGTATCTGTGTGTGTGTGTGTGTGTGTGTGTGTGCGTGCGTAACTGGGCCTGTATGTGTATGCCTGGGCGTGTGTGCGCATCTGTGTATGTGTGCGTGCCTGGGCGTGTGTGTGTATCTGTGTGTGCATGCCTGTGTATGTTTGCCTGTGTATGTGAAAGCATCTGTGTGTGTGTGTGTTTGCCTGTGTATGTCAAAGCATGTGTGAGTGTGTGTGTGCGTGCCTCTGTGTGTGTGTGTGCGTCCGTGTCCAGGGCAATGCAATCCTGCACTACTGTCAAGATTAACATAAAAATGAATGTTATGTGTTTGTATCACATTTGCCGTTGTCAGAATAAAAAGAATGCTGATGTGGCCAGGCCTCGACATGGAGTTCCAATTAGCTGTTTCCCTCCAGCCTGAAGTGTGTTTTAGGTCAGGCGGAGCTCAGTGTCGTGGTTCAGGCGAGGGGCGAGCCGAGATCTGGCATTTTGTTATTTCGAAGCATGTTCCCACTGGTCAGAAATGTGAGCACACACGTGTTTTGAGTTAACTCTTGTTCCCACCCTCTTAGACAGATACGCACGCCCAGGCGTCCTTAGGACAGCAGCGTTTAATATGTGCGGTGTTATCGAGGAGTCTTACATGCTCATGTAAAATGAGCAAAGCAGGGTGCAGTATTGTTGGCGTGCATAGAGAGCGGAGAACAAATAGAAGAACTTTCATTTAGAAGTTTTAGGTAATTCACAGAAATATTGTCTGCCTAAACACAAAATCCCCCGAGTTGGAGGCTGTGATCTGTTTTCAATGACCTCTCGTGGGGAAACGGGAGGGGGGCAAGAGAGAGAGAGAGATCGGTGTCTGTCTCGGAGTGTCTCTTGCCTCTTCCTTACTGGTTGTTGCACAGCTCTGACTTTTTAGGTGTCTTAGTCTGTCTTTTTCTGTGTCTGTCTCCGAGTGTCTCTTGCCGCCTCCTTAGTGGACATTATAAGGCTCTGTCTTTTTGTAGGTCCTATTCTATCACTTTTTTGAGTCTGTCTCAGGGTGTCTCTCGTCACTCCCTTAGGGACTTTGTGGCAGCTCTGTCTCTTTCTAGGCGCTTGCCTGTCTTTTTTTGTAAATGTCTCTTTCTCAGAGTGTCTCTCGTCCCTCCCTTAGTGGACGTTGTGGAAGCTCTCCCTTTTTTTGGTCATACTCTGTCTCTTTTTGTGTCTATGTCTGTGTCTGTCTCAGAGTGTCTCTTGATGCTGCCCTACTGGATGCTGCGGCAGCACTGTCTTGTTGTAGACCGTAATCTATTTGTGTCTGTCTCACGTCTCCCCCTTTGGGTGTTATAATGAGAACACTCCAGTCTTTCGTCTGTAAGAGTGTCTCTTGTCGATCCGTTAGTGGATATTGCAGCAGCTCTGTCTGTTTGTAGATCCTCGTCTGTCTCTTTTTGAGTCTGTGGCAGGTCTGTCGCCTTTGTATGTCACAATGAGAACGCTTACGGCTTGGGTCTATCTCAAATACAGTCTGATAATGTATCTTGTCACTCCCTTAGTGGACCTTGTGGTAGCTACGTATGTTTGTAGGTCCTAGGCTATCTCTTTTTTTGTATGTCTCTGTGTCTCACGCAGTGTTTCTCTCTGCTCTCTTAGTGTTACAATGATAATGCTCAAATCTTTGGACTGTCTCAATGTCTTTCGCATAATGTCTCTTGTCGCTCCCTTAGTGGACATGGTGGCAGCTGTCTTTTTTTAGGTCCTAATATGTCTCTTTTTTTGTGTGTCGCTTTGTTTCTTGTTTTTGGTGTTACGATAAGAACACTCAAGACTTTGGTCTCTTCAGAATACCTCTTGTCGCTCCCTTAGTGGACATTTTGGCACCACAATCCTTTTGTAGGTTCCCGTCTGTCTCTTTTTGTAACTGTCCCTGTGTCTGTCTCCGAGTGCCTCTCTCTACTCCTCTTAGTGGATGTTGCGGCTGCTCCATCTTCTTCCGGATCCTAATCTGCCTTTTTAGTGCCTGTCTCAGTTTCTGGTTCATAATGTCTCTTGCCACTCCTTTAGTGAATGTTGCGGTGGCTTTGTCTTTACATCCTAGTCTGTCTCTTTTTGTGTTTATCTCTGTGTCTCTCGTCGCTCTCTTAGTCTTACAATGTCACTCTCAAGATGTCTCCTGCTGCTTCCTTAGTGGACGATGTGGTGACTCTCTCTATTTGTAGTTCCTCGTCTGTCTCTTTTTGTGTGTCTTTTTGGCTTTTCCCTTTGGGTGGTACAATGAGAACTTTTAGTACTTTGATTGGTCCCACTGTGCCTCACACTGCTCCCCAGACACAGATGCTTTCACATACACAGGCAAACACACATACAGATGATTTCACATACACAGGCAAACACACACAGATGCGCACACACACCCAGGAATTCACACACACACTGATGCGCACACACACACGCTATTGGCAATGTAAATGACAATGCCATTTATTTACCTGTTTTTAAAACCAACACATAAATACAAATTTTGTCATTTACAATGCCAATAGCTCTAACTTTTCCAAAGGCGAAACCGTTGCATTGTAAATGCTTGTTTGAGGATG